>NC_059162.1:63960834-64585834 GCF_019923935.1 Bubalus bubalis
TATTGTTGGGGAAAAAATGTGTTTCTGATGATGATAAATTGACATATTAACTTGTGCTTCTTAGGAAAGTAAGTGGAAGGATGGGTAAGAGTAAACAGATAGCATTCTGTAATCAATATTATATACTTTACACCATGTTGAAAAGAAATATAAGTTTTCTGTAAATATTCTGTGTCCTAAAAAAATGAAGAGAAATTAAGGCCAGTTAAGAACTATACTTTAATGCCAGAGCTCTGTCTAACATTGCTCTCAATAAGATGAAAGGATAGCTTACAGACAATTTGGTCTAAGAGTCTAAGAAAATTGATCTTCAAGGACTTTGATACGGGGAAGTTTTGATGGTAAATTTAACCTTTGCTATTACATAAGCCCTCTTTTGGAACAGTGAACTTGATTTTACTGACTTATAAAAGCTCACCCATTGCTTCTAAATAGGCTTTCTCATCTTAACAAGTTATTGATATCGCTAGTGTCTTTTTGCTTAGAAACAAAAATAGTGTGAACATTTTGCAAAG
Organism: Bubalus bubalis; assembly: GCF_019923935.1. Taxonomy (NCBI): domain Eukaryota; kingdom Metazoa; phylum Chordata; class Mammalia; order Artiodactyla; family Bovidae; genus Bubalus; species Bubalus bubalis. Next base: position 63,961,350 of record NC_059162.1, read on the forward strand.
TAAAAACTATGCAGTTCATAGAAAACTACTGCAGGTGGAAGAAGATATCTGGAACACCATTCTTCTTTTTTTAGATATGCAGAAAGTTTTTGTTCTACTAGTATTATTTCTTTCCAGTCTTCCTCACAAGAAGGCATTTTCACTTTATGTGGTAAGAAGGAAATGAAGTGACTATTGCAACAAATGTGGGATAGAACTAGTAAAAGCAGAGAGCATGGTTTGTATTAAGAACAAAACACTATAAATTCCACTCGTGTGTTATCTGGAAAAGGCAATTTTATAAGCTGTAAAAATCAGGATGCGAATATATAAAAAATATGACTTACTAATCTGGGAATCCTTTGAACTAGATTTTTTTTATCATTGGTTTGAATACTTGACCTTTGAACCCACTTTTGGCATCTATGATGCTATGTTGAAATATAAATGACTGTCCAACTCATTATGATCAAAGTGTGTATTTTTTTAGGAGGATTGAAACTTAACTTTTTCCTTTATTCATATTGTTAAAATGTTATCAATAAAATTAATGATTATTATATGAAATGATTATCTAAAAAATGTTTTGGTTGGTATTGTACTTGTGATAAGCTTTAATTAGGAAATCATATCAAGAATGTGTGAATGAGGAAAAAGATATTTCTTCCCTCTAGTTTTGAACTTGTACACTCTGCCCCCTTAAAGATTCTGTGCTTATCTGTGTGATCCTCTATTTCTAGCATCTTTCACTCTGTCTTGAACCTTCTCACTTCCATAAAGAGGTTATATTAGTGCTTTCTTCATTTTTGTCTTTATTCTGATGTTGTCTGACACAACATCCTTACCACTCTTCACTTCTTCTTGTCTACTGCACACTGGAACCTGGAAGTCTACACATTAAGATCATTAATAATGTTCTTCTCAGGCCAAAAACCCATTTTCCATCATGCAAATTTAGAATTTTTTGAAATTTTGACCAAGTTATCAGTAAGTTCTCTTTGTTTAAGTCTTGTTTATATCTATAACACTGCATTTTCCTGGTTTTCCAAATTCTCTTTCTTTTGCTTCTGAAAGTTAATTTTCTATACCCTTTATTTTTTTCTCAAGGCATTCTTAAGGAATGACTTTCATCTTTTGCCTTGACCTTTCTACTACATAAGAAGTTGCAAGGTTTTAATTACTTACCGAACATGTGTACTTGAAAGTCTTGCTATCGCTTCAAGCTCAACACTAAGAAACTAATAACAGGATTCCTTGTCAAACTATTTTCTGTTTTTCTCATTGCTGTTTCTCTTATCAACCTAGAGCGCTCTCTGCTATCTTGCTTACTCCTGCATTCCAGTACTGCCACACTTTGTCTATGCTATTTTTTAAAACTTCCTTTTATCTCTTCTTTCATGTTTCTATTACTACAGTTAAGTCATTTATCTGTCCCACATCAATCACATCAGAGAAAATTTGTAAATGAACTTTGTCAAATGACAACTTTAAAGTGAAATACACTGGTCACTACTACCACTAAACTATTACTACTCTACTACCGCTACTACCACCAACATTATGACCATTATCGCTACCACCTAGACTGCAAAATTCTAACTTGTCTCCTTGCTTTGTGAGTCCTTGTTAAGATATATCCTGCATTTAACCATCTGATTGATTTTCTGAAGATAATCACAAATATCTCCCTATTTCTTACTATAATCCCTACAACTAATATTTAAGACTTCTCATAATAAGATAGCAATCTGCTTGCCTTACACACTCTTCTTCCTGATAAAATTCCTAATTTTTACATGTATACCAAATATGCTATTTTTGTTACCATCCTTGTTAGAAAAATTTTTTTAGGTCATTCTCTATGACTTCACTTTTTCATGCATCTTTCCAAATTACCTTATTGCTCACCTCTTTTGTGCTTACTGTCTGAAGAAGATTTTATTTTCTTAGGCTCCAAAATTACTGCGGACAGTGACTGTAGCCATGAAATTAAAAGACACTTGCTCTTTGAAAGAAAAAGCTATGACAAACTTAGCATATTAAAAACAGAGACAACACTTTGCTGACAAAAGTCTGTATAGTCAAAACTATGATTTTTCCAGTAGTCATGTACAGATATGAGAGGTGGACAATAAAGAGGGCTGAACTCCAAAGATTTGATGCTTTTGAATTGTGGTGCTGGAGATGAATCTTGAAAGTCCCTTGGACAGCAAGGAGATTAAACTAGTCCGTCCTAAAGAAAATCAGCCCTGAATTGCTGAAACTCCAATACTTTGGCCACCTGATGCCAAGAGTCAGCTCTTTGGAAAAGACCCTGATGCTGGGAAAGATGGAGGGCAGGAGGAGAAGGGAGCAACAGAGAATAAGATAGTTGGATGGCATTACTGACTCAAAGGGCACACTCTGGGAGATAGCGAAGGACAGGGAAACCTGGCTTGCTGCAGGCCATGGGGTTGTGAAGAGTTGGACACAACTTAGCAGCGAAAGAACAATAATCTGAAGAAGCTGACACTTTTTGCATACAACAATGTATTGTTAGTGTTTTCTATATTGTTAGTGTTTTCTATGAGTATGTTTTGAATATCACCTTGCTTTTAAATTCATTGAAGCAAATAAAAATTTTTAAATTATTTTATTTTCCATAGTGTCTTACAACAATTAACTTTCTGAAAATATTACTTCACTATTAATGTGTTATTTTCAAAAACAAACACCCTACTTTGGGGTAAAATGAAAGTAAAATAATAACACTTTCATATTCATTCCAAAAATGTACAGTACTCATGAAATTACTTTTCTCTTAAATTTTGTTTGAATAAGTCATATGAGGATATTAGTATTAATATAAACATTTTAGCTTATAGTTGAAATATATTCCAGAAATATTTTCTGCCAAAATATTTCTTTACTATAATTAAGAAAATGCTATGAGTTGAAAATAGTTCATAGCCTGACAACTGAAAGAAATAAACAGAATTTTAAAAACCTGTCATGATTCCTTGATTTAGCTGGACTGAAAAATAGAAAGGGTCTAAAATGATTTAGGCCAACTGACCATGACGCCGGAGTTAATTATTACTTGGGGTGGGTACGCTATCATAATGCTAGTCAGCTCCCTTGCAAAACCATGACATTGACTGGGCAGTGGAATGTGGGTAGACCAGGACAAATCCATTTCCCTTATTAGAGAAATAGCTTAAAGCACTGACTCCAATGATAGAGGCTTACTGAGATCACTTGAGTGTATGACAGACAGAATACTCATTTTTGTTATTTAGATTTTTCATAACAAAATTATGCACTTCTGGAAAGTACTACTTCTCCTCTGAAATACTATCTGTACAACATCATGGAAAAGATCCTAGTCCATTTCTGCTACTTTCTTCAGATTAAAATATAATAGTGGATATATAAGAATTTTACTTTAGATTTTTAAAAGATGAGTAGCAATTTTATGTGCCATATTCTATTACTAATGCTTAATTTATATGAGTTTATTTAATATTGACAACAAACCTATAAAGAAGGTATTGTTATTAACTCTAATGAAAATGAATGGATTGAATTTTGTTTCACACTTTCCTAAATGATATCACCATTAAATATTTAAAATGCTATTCATATTTGTTTGTTTTTCCATTTGTTTTTATCCTGGAAATCACTATAGAATACAGCACAGCTAAAAAAAAAAAGAAAAAGAAAAGATCTTGTTCCTGAAAGATGTGTAAAATATTATTTTAAATAATTTGGCCTTGAATGAATCCAAACTTGCTGGTGTTTGGCAGACTTCAGAAAACATTCATCCTTGAAATAAGAACAGGACAGACAGTCCCAAGGGCAGATTGGTTATGGAATATTTTGCAAGTCAGCACTACAAAATTCCCCTGTGGAGAACACATGTGTCATGGAATAAACAAGCTGTTTACATTTTCTAAATTTTACAATTTTTCTACACTACTATTTTCTTAATTTAATAAACTACAGACCTATAAAAACACAAAGAAATTTTTTAAAGCAGTGGGGAAATGAAAATGATCAAATAAAAATATCTAAAAATTCCTATATTTTTGCAGTTTGAAATACTAGGTTTGTATGATTATCTTCTGACTAGTAAATTTTTATTTAAAAATCATCAAATTCTAAAAAGTTTGTATTGCATGAGGTGATATTGTTATAGTAATGATCAATACCAATCTACATGCATTGGCAGATTTTGAGATATTAATAATAGAGGCTACCCTTTCACGAATATTAAATTGCTTTCACAAATTTCCATTTTGATAATAATGAAGTAGTAATTTTTGAGTCTCCTAACAGCTTCTGTATTCAAAGGTTGCAAAGTACTATAATTGATATAATTTTTCAGAATACAAAAGTACATATTAGGAGAAGGTTAGGATGATTTTATTCTAGAACTAAGCTGTCCAATATATTACCAGCCACTTGTGTCTAAATAAATTAATCTTTTAGTTAATTAAAATTAAGTAAAAATAAACATTCTGTTATTCAGGTGCGCTAGTCTTATTGAAGGCTTCCCAGGTACCTCAGTGGTAAAGAATCTGCTGATCAATGTAGGAGATTAGGTTCAATCCTTGGGCTGGGAAATGCCCCAGAGAAGGAAATGGCAACCCACTCCAGAATTCTTACCTGGAAAATCTTATGGACAGAAAACCCTTCAGCACAAGGGGTTGCAGAGAGGTGGACATGACTTAGCTGCTGAGCATGCACATGTGCACAGTCATATTTAAGTTCTCAACAGTCATATATGGCTTAGGAGTTGCTGCATTGACAATGCAGCTATCAAGCATTTCTATCATTGCAAAAAATTCTATTGGACAGTGATGTTCTAGATTTATATTCTTCAAAATGAAAAATGTAAACCTTACTGAAATTTTGTAAGAACTCTAAATATTTATAGTATATAATAAAATCAGTATAATATTTGTTTAACAACAATCAGCAAGATCTAATTTTATTCTAGTTCCTTAATCTCATTTTTATAGGATTTTGTATAGATCAATATAAAGATCTTTACCTTTCCATATTTTAATACTTTGAATATGTATATCTGACCCCTCTTGCTCATATAGTACCACAAAATAGCTAAGCTTTACTTAATGTATTGCATTCTATATTTAAAGTATAACCATCCAATCTTATATTAAACAAACCTCAAATAAATATTTTCATAACACATTGCTTTCACATAATTAAAAATACCTTGCTTAAATTTCTGAACTACTCTTAGCTGGGAAGGAATTGGACTCAAGGAAATCTTCAGTTTTAAAGTTCATTGGTTTCTGAATTATTGAAGCACACTGAGTTTAAATTGAACTTAAAATTGGAAAAGTGCTCCTATTCCTTGCTTCTAGCTTAAAAATAGCCAAAGGGTTTTTGCTCAAAGTAATGAGTCATTTGAATCCAGGAATTTTAAAGAATGTACAAAGTTTAGCTTAACTCTATTGTTTATAGCTTTCAACATACTCATGTAAATTAGAGACCTAACACTAGAAGGAAGCTGCTGTTAGAGACAAGTGGAGCCATCCAAGGACTGAGAACGCACAGTCCCTCTACAGTTTTCATAATTATAGTTGGGTAGTTCAAGTGGACTGAATTCTATACTCATTCAGTTAGTATCAAAATTCAGTTCCCATCTTATTATTTAAAGAGATATAAGTATACAGAAGTAGATACGTAGGCAGCAAATGTAATGTTGAGTGGAATTTGTCCTCTTTTTAAGGACAGAAGAGAATAAGTGCACTCAAATTCTGTAGTAAATGGCACAACTGCAAACTCTGTTTTATTCAGAATGTCTTAAAACATACTACTGTAATGTGTCTCTCAAACTCACTGCCCCCTACACACCCATGTAGGGTAATACTCAAAAACAGATAGTGATAATTAAGACAGTGGAGTTGTAGGCCGACAAAAAAAAAAAAATTGCTTTGTAATTTTTCACTTCTTTCTATGGAGAGAGATAGAGTGCAGCCTCCCTATGCTAAATGAGTCAATTCCAGAGAATCATTCCATAAGCACTGGGGATGTTTTCTATAGTTCGAGATGTTACCCATCCCACAATGGATGTTTACTAAACTATAGAAATGGATGAGCTTATGGCAATATATCTAGTGGAGGTCTGTGGGAATTCTTAGACAAAACTGTCATGTGGTCCATGGAGTCCATGTTTAAAAAAAAAAAAAAAGACTGGTACATGCCTCTCCACTATATAATTATGAACAGTTGGGGGTTTGCAGTTAGAACTCACAAGCTGAGGTTAGGAGGAATAAAAGCAGTGGAAAAGCAAGCTAAATTTCCTTAGTTTGGTATTACAGGGATATCCAAGTTTCCCAAAATCTACCAGAGAGTTACTGAAAAAGGTAGATGGTTAAAGTCATCCCGAAAGGTAATACACCCAAGAAAACAGACTACTGGGATGAGGGATTCTAGAAGTAAGGATTTGCAGAGTATTCACTTCAAGAGGCCAGGAGCTGAGGTGCTGAGACCATAAAGGTTCATGGCTTAATTATGGAATCATCAGCAGTGAATATTCCTTGGAGGTTTCTAAGAGTTTCACAACTGTCCCCTGTGAACGATAAAATTTCAACATTTCTCTTACAGAATACCAATCACAAAATTCCTCTCTCTGCTTCCTGTCATGGCTCCTGACTCTATTCTAAAAGGAATTAGAAACAGCATAAAACAGATTAAGCTTCTTTTTCTTTCTTTTAAAACATTTTATTTTATACTGAAAAAGTGAAAGTGTCAGTCAATCACGTCAGACTCTTTGTGGCCCCATGGACTGTAGCCTGCCAGGCTTCTTTGTCTATGGAATTCTTCAGGGAAGAATACTGGAGTGGGTAGCCATTCCCTTCTCCAGTAGATCTTCCTAACCCAGGGGTCGAATCCAGCTCTCCTGGTTCAAAGGCAGATTCTTTACCACCTGAGTGATAGCCAATTAACAAAGTCATGATAATTTCAGATGAACAGCAAAGGGACTCAGTCATACACATACACATACACATATCCATTCTCCCCCAAATTCCCTTCCCATCCAGGCTGCCATATAACATTGAGTAGAATTCCCTTTGCTATACAGTAGGTCCTTATTGGTTATCTATTTTAATGGCAATGTGTTCATGTTAATTCCCAACCTTAGCTACCCTTCCCCTCCAGTTTTCCCCACTCCTCCAGCAACCATGTCTTTTTCTCTAAGTCTTTGAGTCTGTTTTTTTGGTAAATAAGTTCATTTGTATCATTTCTTCTTAGATTTCACATATAACGGATGTCATACGATATTTTCCTTCTCTGACGTACTTCACTCAGCATGACAATCTCTAGGTCCATCCATGTTGCTGCAATACATTATTTCACTTTTTTAAAAAAAATGGCCATCTCTTAGCCTTGACTCAGACACTGGCTGGAGTGCAGTGGAGGAGGAGTGGAGTAAAAACTACCAGTTGTGCATTATATATAATGAACTTTTAAATGTGGACATGGCAAGCTGTTTTAATTCCCGAACATTACTTGAAAACACTGGGATTTTCCTGAGATTCTGTCATAGGTCAGGTGAAAGTGTACATCAAGCACGTTTGAAGGTGGGGGTTACAGAAAAGTAAAGGTGTTTCCATCTTGTTCCCTGAACAAATTTAAACTTTTCAATATATTCATTACACACATAAAAACCAAATTATTTTCTATATAACCATTTCAAAATGAGTGTCATTGATCAAAATGGGCAGTAGATGAGAGAAGATGGATGGCTATTGATAATTCATCACTACTATAAAAAGGAAGAAAAACACAGAAAATGCATCAAATATGGGTTTGAATAGTTATCTTAGGTGTTTCAAGTCCACTCAAACAATTTTTGTTCAACTCTTTCCAATTTTAAAATCATTTTCTTTGATAGAGAAGTCAAACAGTTCTGTAACTATTTCGCTTAGAAATATGTCTACTTTTTCTTGTCTTTTCTTTTCACTTCCAGTGTAACCCAAAGGATTTTGTTTGTTTGTTTGTTTCCTTAAGTATTATCCTAGCTCAAGAGTTAGCTTATACTAGGATATATTTTTCTTTCACCTTTCTTTATAAAATTATGTTACACTCTGATTTGTCCTTCAATATATATATTTTCCCCTATATTTTGTACATGTTCTTCTAAAGTTTAAGAAATGTAGACTTACCAAAAAACATGAATGTTTTTGAATATCTATACCTATTTTTCAGTTTCCTGAAATCTGAGTAATTATTTTGGATATCAGGTTAATAGCAGTCTACCAATATGATACACTTTTATCTTTTTTTTTTACATGGTTAACCTTTTAATTTAAAAAAAATGTGTTAATAAACTATAGGTGTATGTAATGCCTTGTTGTTGTTCAGTTGCTCAGTCATGTCTGACTCTTTGTGACCCCATGGGTTGCAGCACTTCTTGTCTGCTCATGAAGTTTTCCCTGTCCTTCACCATCTCCTGGCGCTCGCTCAGATTCATGTCCATTGAGTCAGTGATGTCATCCAACCATCTGGTCCTCTGTCATCCCCTTCTCCTCCTGCTTTCAATCTTTCCCAGCATCAGGGTCTTTTCTAATGAGCCAGCTCTTCGCATCAGGTGGCCAAAGTATTGGAGTTTCTGCTTCAGCCTCAGTCTTTGCAATGAATATTCAGGACTAATTTCCTGTATGATTGACTGATTTGATATTCTTCAAGTCCAAGGGGCTCTCAAGAGTCTTCTCCAATACCACAGTTCAAAAGCATCAATCCTTCAGCACTCAGCTTTCTTTATGGTCCTACTCTCACATCCATACATTAATATCAGAAAAAACATAGCTCTGAATAGATGGACCTTTGTTGGCAAAGTAATGTCTCTGTTTTTAATATGCTGTCTAGGCTTGTCCTAGAAATCCATTTTTTAAAAATATTTATAAACTATTAAACAATTGGGTAAATCTCTTCCAAATTCCTATCAATTCCACTCTACCAAGAAGTTCTTTCTATTAGTTAAAATACAAAATCCCATATTTTCATTTGGACAAAATATGACTAACAAAAGGAAAATAAATTGAAAATGAAAAATTATGATTCACATATTTGCCTTGATGAAAGATTTTTCACAAAGTTATATGTATACTTCTCCATATGGTTAGGCAGGATTTTGCATTTTCACAGGATTTGCAGATGTTTCACTTTTAAAATAGGTATTTAAATATTTAGTTCCATTTTTCTACCTCTTGATTGTGTAGATTTTTTTAGAAATATGCACACATTTTTGAAAAAAATACTTGTGCTAGTTTTCTCCTTCCCTTAAAGCTTTGTTTCTTTTTTTTTTTTTTTAAAGCTTTGTTTCATTAGAAGACTTAAATTTGATGTAGCAATCCAAGTCTATGCCCCAACCACTGATGCTGAAGAAGTTGAAAGTTCTGTGAAGACTTACAAGACCTTCTAGAACTAACACCAAAAAAATATGTCCTTTTCATCATAGGGGATTGGAATGCAAAATAGGAAGTCAAGAGATACCTTGAGTAACAGGCAAGTTTGGCCTAGGAGTACAAACTAAAGTAGTGCGAAGACTAACAGACTTTTGTAAAGAGAATGCACTGGTCATAGTAAACACCCTCTCCCAACAACACAAGAGATGACTGTATACATAGACATCACCAGATGGTCAATACTGAAATCAGATTGATTATATTCTTTGCAGCTGAAGATAGAGAAGCTCCATACAGTCAGCAAAAACAAGACCAGGAGCTGACTGTGGCTCAAATCATGAGCGCCTTATTGCAAAATTCAGATTTCAATTAAACAGTGTAGGAAAAACCAGTGGGACATGCAGGTATGACCTAAATCAAATCCCTTGTGATTATACAGTGAAAGTGACAAATATATTCAAAGAGTTAGATCTGATAGACACAGTGCCTGCAGAACTATGGACAGAGGTTTCAACATTGTAAAGAAGGCAGTGATCAAAACCATCCTCCAGAAAAAGTAGTGCAAAAAGGTAAAACTGTTGTCTGAGGAGGTCTTACAAACAGCTGAGAAAAGAAGAAAAGTGAACAACAAAGGAGAAAAGGAAAGATATACTCATCTAAATGCAGGGTTCTGAAGAATAGCAAGGGGAAATAAAAAAGTCTCCTTAAGTGAATAATGCAAGCATGTAGATGAAAAAAATAGAATGGGAAAGACTAGAGATCTCTTTAAGAAAATTACAGATGCCAAACAGATGCCAAACAAACATTTCATGCAAAGATGTACACAATAAGGACAGAAGCAGTATGAACCTAACAGAAGGAGAAGTTATTAAGGAGAGGTGGCAAGAATACATAGGTAAACTGTACAAAAAAGGTCTTAATGACCCATATAACCAAGGTGCTGTGATCACACACCTAGAGCCATACATCCTGGAGTATGAAGTCAAATGGGCCTTCGGAAGCATTACTACAAAGAAAACTAGTTGAGGTGATGGAATTCCAGCTGAGCTATTTCAAATCTTAAAAGATGATAATGTGTAAGTGCTGCATCCAATATGCCAGCAAATTTGGAAAACTCAGCAGTGGCCACAGGACTGAAAAATGTCGGTCTTCATTCTAATCCCATAGAAGGGAAATGCCAAAGAATGTTCAAGCTACCACACAATTGTACTCACTCCACATGTTATTGAAGTAATACTAAAACTCTTCAAGCTAAGCTTCAAGCATATGTGAACCAAGAACTTCCAGATATACAAGTTAATTTAGAAAAAGCAGAAGAACTAGAGGTCAAACACCCATTGGATCATGGAAAAAACAAAAGAATTAAAAAAAAAAAAAGAAAAAAAAAAACAAAACTATTTCTGCTTCACTGACTATGCTAAAGCCTTTAACTGTGTGCATTAGAAAAAACTGGAAAATTCTTCAAGAGATGGGAATACTAGACCACATTACTTGCCTCCAGCGAAACCTGTGTGCACATAAAGAAGCAACAGTCAGAACCAGACAAGGAACAACTGACTAGTTCCAAATTGGGAAAGGAGTACATCAAGGCTGTATATTTTCACTCTGCTTATTTAAATTTTACACAGTGTACATCATGAGAAATGCCGGGCTGGATGAAGCTTAAGCTGGAACCAAGATTGCTGGGAGAAATATCAATAACCTCAGATATGCAGATGCCACCACCCTAATGGTAGAAAGCAAAGAGGAACTAAAGAGCTTTTTGATAAATGTGAAAGAGGAGAGTGAAAAATCTGGCTTAAAACTCAATATTCAAAAATTGAAGATCATGGCATCTGGCACCATCATATCATGGCAAATACATGGGGAAACAATGGAAACAGTGACAAATTTTATTTTCTTGGGCTCCAAAATCACTGTGGATGATGGCTGCAGCCATTATATTAAAAGACACTTGCTCCTTGAAAGAAACACTCTGACAAGCCTAGACAACACATTAAACAGCAGAGACATTACTTTGAGTCTTTCCTGGTGGCTCAGCTGGTAAAGAATCCATCTGCAATGTGGGAGACCAGAATTTGCACCCTGGGTTGGGAAGATCCAATGAAGAAGGGAATGGCTACCCACTCTAGTATTCTGGCCTGGAGAATTTCATGGGCTACAGTCCATGGGTTTGCAAAGAGTTGGACACTACTGAGAAACTTTCACTTTCACTTTACATTGGCAACAAAGGTCCATCTCATCAAAGATATGGTCTTTGTAATAATCATGTAGGGATGTGAGAGTTGTGCCATAAAGAAGTCTGAGCACTGAAGAATTGATGCTTTCAAACAGCTGTGTTGGAGAAGACTCCTGAGAGTCACTTGGACAGCGTGGAGATCTGATCAGTCAAGCCTAAAGGAAATCAACTCTGAATATTCATTGGAAGGACTGATGCTGAAGTTGAATCTCCAATACTTTTGCCACCCAAAGCAAAGAGAAGACTCATTGGAAATGACCCTGATGCTGGGAATGACTGAGGGCAGGAGAAGAAGGGGAGAGGGCCAGAGAATGAGAGGGTTGGATGGTATCCCGGACTCAATGGACATGAGTTTGAGCAAACTCTGGGACATAGTGAAGGACAGGGAAGCCTACTGTGTTGCTGGCCATAGAGTCACAGAGTCAGACATGACTGACTAACTGAACAGCAACAACAAACTTTGTTTTTAAGTAACTTTTTTGGTTTTGTTGTTACTGATGTTAATTTTTATTAGATAATATTTAGAAAATTCAAGTTATATTTTTAGGAATAAATTATGTTTTTATTTTAGGGCAAAAAATGATAATTTTCACAATTTTTCCAAGATGTATTGATTCATTTGTATCCTTTGCTTGTAGAATGTAAAGATCTTCCAAACAAGGTATACACATTCACTTATGCAATTTTCTCTTCTGATATAGTTGTGTACAAATTCCCTATTTTGACTCTCATTTTATTAATAACAAATTGTAGTTATGTTTCTAAAAGGCTTTAGTTTGAACAATGTGAACTTGACAACTTAATATCTCAAAACTTACATCGCTAAAGAACAAGTAAATTCTTCCATTTAAAACAGTTTAACTATCCCATCGCTTCATGGGAGATAGATGCAGAAACAGTGGAAACAGTGGCTGACTTTATTTTTGGGGGCTCCAAAATCACTGCAAATGGTGAGTGCAGCCATAAAATTGAAAAATACTTACTCCTTGGAAGGAAAGTTATGACCAACCAAGACAGCATATTAAAAAGCAGAGATATTACTTTGCCAACAAAGTTCCATCTAGTCAAGGCTATGGTTTTTCCAGTGGTCATGTATGGATGTGAGAGTTGGACTATAAAGAAAGCTGAGCACCAAAGAATTGATTCTTTTGAACTGTGGTGTTGGAGAAGACTCTTGAGAGTCCCTTGGACTGCAAGGAGATCCAACCAGTCCATCCTAAAGGAGACCAGTCCTGGGTGTTCATTGGAAGGACTGATGCAGAGGCTGAAACTCCAATATTTTGGCCACCTCATGCAAAAAGCTGACTCATTGGAAAAGACCCTGATGCTGGGAGGGATTGAGGGCAGGAGGAGAAGGGGACAACAGAAGATGAGATGGTTGGATGGCATCACTGACTCGATGAACATGAGTTTGGGTGAACTCCAGGAGTTTGTGATGGACAGGGAGGCCTGGCATGCTGCGATTCATGGGGTTGCAAAGAGTCAGACATGACTGAGTGACTGAACTGAACTGATACCACTTAATTATCTAATATACAATTTATGTTTAATATTATTAATTGTACCCAATTTCCTAACAATGTATTTTATACTAAATTGAAAAAATGTAATATCCGGTCCAAAATAACTCATTTTCAGTTGTCTAATATAATTTACTTTTCCACTCAAAATGTTTGTGAGATTCTATTATACTAGTTCAAGTGTTCTAATTCTACAGAATTTATACACACAAACATAAACACATTCCCCTATATATGAGTTTATCTCTAAATTCTCCTTCTGTTGACATTTAGGCAGTTTCATACTGCTTTTTATCATTACACAGCACGCTGTTATAACTTTTACAAATGTCTTTGTATGAATATGGGTATACTTCCTCTTGTATTAACAGAAAAGTAATTGCTATCCATTTGGGTAGGCATCCCTATACTTGCATAGATATTACCGAATTATTATTCAAACCAGTTGTCCAATTTGTACTTCCAAGAGCAAAGGATGAGTGTTCCTTCTATTTCATATCTGCTCAATTCAGTTCAGTTCTATCGCTCAATCATGTCCGACTCTATACGACCCCATGAGCCGCAGCACACCAGGCCTCCCTGTTCATCACCAACTCCCAGAGTGCACCCAAACCATGTTTATTGAGTCAGTGATGCCATCCAACCACTTCATTCTCTGTCGTCCCCTTCTCTTCCTGCCCTCAATCTTTCCCAACATCAGGGTCTTTTCAAATGACTCAGCTCTTTGCATCAGGTGGCCAAAGTATTGGAGTTTCAGCTTCAACATCAGTCCTTCCAATGAACACCCAGGACTGAACTTCTTTAGGATGGACGGTTGGATCTCCTTGCAGTCCAAGAGACTCTCAAGAGTCTTCTCCAACACCATGGTTCAAAAGCATCAATTCTTCGGCGCTCAGCTTTCTTTATAGTCCAACTCTCACATCCATACATAACCACTGAAAAAACCATAGCCTTGACTAGACAGACGGACCTTTGTTGGCAAAGTAATGTGTCTGCTTTATAATATGGTGTCTAGGTTAGTCATAACTTTTCTTCCAAGGAGTAAGCGTCTTTTAATTTCATGGCTTCAGTCACCATCTTGCAGTGATTTTGGAACCCCCAAAAATAAAGTCTGCCACTCTTTCTGCTGTTTCTTCTTATATTTGCCATTAAGTGATGGGACCGGGTGCCATGATCTTCGTTTTCTGAATGTTGAGCTTTAACCAACTTTTTCACTCTCCTCTTTCACTTTCATCAAGAGGCTCTTTAGTTCTTCACTTTCTGCCATAAGGTTGGTGTCATCTGCATATCTGAGGTTATTGATATTCACCCAGCAATCTTGATTCCAGCTTGTGCTTCATCTGTCCCAGCATTTCTCATGATGTACTCTGCATATAAGTTAAATAAGCAGGGTGACAATAGACAGCCTTGACGTACTCCTTTTCTTATTTGGAACCAGTCTGTTGTTACATGTCCAGTTCTAACTGTTGCTTCCTGACCTGCATACAAGTTTCTCAAGAGGCAGGTCAGGTGGTCTGGTATTCCCATCTCTTTCAGAATTTTCCACAGTTTATTGTGATCCACATAGTCAAAGGCTTTGGTATAGTTAATAAAGCAGAAATAGATGTTTTTGTGGAACTCTCTTGCATTTCCTTGATCCAGCAGATGTTGGCAATTTGATCTCTGGTTCCTCTGCCTTTTCTAAAACCAGCTTGAACATCTGGAAGTTCACAGTTCACATATTGCTGAAGCCTGGCTTGGAGAATTTTAAACATCACTCTACTAGCGTGTGAGATGAGTGCAATTGTGTGGTAGTTTGAGCATTCTTTAGCATTGCCTTTCTTTGGGACTGGAAAGAAAACTGACCTTTTCTAGTCCTGTGGCAACAGCTGAGTTTTCCTAATTTGCTGGCTTATCTGCTAGTGGCTGGTAATTTCAGGCTTTTAAAGTTTTGACAATCTAAATTGCATAAATAAAATCACATTGTGATTTAATTTTTATTTTTGTGATTACCAGTGATATTGAGATTGTATGAAATGGACTTTCAACCATTTGTATTTCTTATTCTGTGACTTTCTTTATATTGTATTTTGCACACTATTTTAAAGTTATTCCTCATTTTCTTATTGATTTACAGAAGACATACACTTGAGATAATAAAACTCCTTCATTTTTATATGTTGAAAAATGTATCCAGTTATTGTGGTCTTTGATGCAAGGTTTTCTTTTTCTCCCCTTTTACACAGAGTTTATTTTTTATAACAATTCTAGTTCAAAGCAATATTGAGTAGAAAGTGCAGAGTTCCTTGACTTCTCCTCCCCTCTCCACAGGGTACCCCTACTATCAACTTACCAAACTACAGCATTATATTTATAAAAATCAGTGAAGCTATGCTGACACATTATTATCACCTAAGTCCATAATATACATTAAGGTTAATTCTTAGTGTTATACCTTCTTTCACAAATGTATAATATGTATTCGATATTACAGTATCATCCAGAAAATTTTCACTGCTCTAAAAACCCTGTATGCTCTGACTCTTCATCTTCACTTACCCTTAACTCATGCCAACTATTGGTCATTTAACTATATAGTTTTTGTCTTTTTCAGAATGTCATATAAAATCGTAAAATATAAAACTTTCTCAGACTGGCTTCTTTCCCTTAGGAATATACTCTTAATTTTTCATGGTTTGTTAGATCATTTCTGTTAAGTGCTCAATAATGCTCCATAGTCTGTGTGCAGCACAGTGTATTTCTCCATTCACCTGATGAAGGGCATTCAGCTGCTATAAACATCCACGCTCAGGTTTCTGTGTGGGCATATATTTTCAAAACTTTGGCTAAATAAAGTTGTGCAGTGACTGAATATTATGGTAAGAATGTTTAGTTTCATAGGTAACTAACAAATTGTCTTCCAAAGTGGCAATATCATTTTTCATTCCTACCAGCATTGAGTAAAATTTCCTATTGTTCCACATCCTTGTCAGCATTTGTTGCAAGTGTTCTGATTTTGGCCTTTTTAATAGGTGTGCAGTGCTATCTCATTGTTTTAATTTTCATTTCCCAAAGACATGAAGTTCAACATCTTTCATAAGCTTATTTACCAACTGTGAATGTTCATAGTTGGTATGAACTATGGAGAAGTTCAGGTGAAGATGGACGTGTGCTCATCTTCTCCTGTGAGAACTCCAAAATTACAACTCACTGTTGAATAACCATCCACAGGAAAATGTTGGATCCCACCAAAAAAAGATACCCTACATTCAAGGGCAAAGGAGAAACCCCAGCAAGATGACAGGAGGAGCAAAATGCACTTAAAATCAAACCCCATACCTGCCAGAGATGCTTGGAGGGCTCAAATAAGACCTTGTGTGCACCAGGAGACTCCACAGAAACTGTGCTAGACCTGCCTTTGAGTGTTTGAGTGTCTCCTGTGGAGGTGTGGGTTAGCAGTGGTCTTCCACAGGGGCAGAGGCTCTGCATGAAGCAGACCTGGCTGTGGCATAAGCCCTGTTGGAGGAGGTCACAATTAACCCCACCATAGAGCTGCCAGAAGTTACACAGGACTGGGGAAACAGACTTTTGGAGGGCACAAACAAAACCTTGTGTGCACCAGGACCCAGGAGAAAAGAGCAGTGACCCCACAATAGACTGACCCAGACTTGCCTGTGAGTGCCCAGGAGTCTCTGGCGGAGGATGCTGTTGGGTCAGTGGTGGCCTGTTGCAGGGTTGGGGGCACTGAGTGTGGCAGTGCATGCATGAGACCTGTTGAAGTAGGTTGTCATTTTTCATTACCTCCACCACAGTTTGGTCTCAGGTCAAACAAGAGAGAGGGAACAAAGGTCCGCCCAAAAACAGAAAATTGGATTAAAGATTTACTGAGCAGGGCCCTACCCCTCAGAACAAGACCCAGTTTCCCCACAGTCAGTCTTTCCTAGCAGAAAGCTTTCATGAGCCTCTTACCCTTATCCCTCAGAGGGCAGACAGAATGAAAACCACAATCACAGAAAGCTAATCAAACTGATCACAAGGACCATGGCCTTGTCTAACTCAATGAAACTATAAACCATGCCATGTAGGGCCACCCAAGACAGATGGGTCATGGTGAAGATTTTGGACAAAATGTGGTCCACAGGAGAAGAGAATGGCAGACCATTTCAGGATTCTTGACTAGAGAACCCCACGAACAGTATGAAAAGGCAAAAAGATAGAACACTGCAGGATGAACTCCCCAGGTTGGTAGGTGCTCAATATGCTACTGGAGAAGAGTGAAGAAATAACTCCAGAAAGAATGAAGAGACACAGCCAAAGCAAAAAAAAAAAAAAAAAAAAAAAAGCCCAGTTGTTGATGTGACTGGTGATGGAAGTAAAGTCTGATGCTGTAATGAGCAATATTGCATAGGAACCTGAACCTAAGGTTCATGAATCATGGTAAATTGGAAGTGGTCAACAGGAGATGGCAAGAGTAAACATTGACATTTGAGGAATCAGTGAACTAAAATAGATTGGAATGGTAGAATTTAACTCAGGTGATCATTATATCTACTACTGAGGGCAAGAAACCCTTAGAAGAAATGGGGTAGCCATCATAGTCAACAAAAATCTGAAATGCAGTACGGGGATGCAATCTCAAAAGCAACAGAATGGATCTCTGTTCGTTACAAAGGTAAACCATTCAATATCACAGTAATCCAAATCTATGCCCCAACCAGTAATGTTGAAGAAGCTGAAGTCGACGTTTCTGTGAAGATCTACAAGACTTTCTAGAAGTAACCCCCAAAAAAGATGTCCTTTTCATTCTAGGGGACTGGGATGCAAAGTAGGAAGTCAAGAAACTCTGGAACAGGCAAATTTTGCGTTGGAGTACAGAATGAGTGAGGGCAATGACTAATAGGGCTTTATCAACAGAATGCACTGATCATAGCAAACATCATCTTCTAAGAACACAAGAGAAGAATCTACACATGGACTTCACCATGATGATCAACACCGAAATCAGATCGATTATATTCCTTGCTGCCAAAGATGGAAAAGCTCTTTATGTTCAGCAAAAACAAGATTGGGAGCTGACTGTGGTTCATATAATGAACTCCTTATTGCCAAATTCAGACTTCAATTGAAGAAAGTAGGGAAAATCATGAGACATTCAGGTATGACCTAAATCAAATCCCTTACTATTATACAGTGGAAGTGAGAAATATTCAAGGGACTAGATCTGATAGAGTGCCTGATGGACTATGAATGGAGATTTGTGACATTGTACAGGAGACAGGGATCAAGACCATCCCCAAGAAGAAGAAATGCAAAAAAGCAAAAGGGCTGTCTGAGGAGGCCTTACAAATAGCTGTGAAAAGAAAAGAAGCCAAAAGCAAAGGAGAAAAGGAAAGATGCATTCATTTGAATGCAGAGTTCCAAAGAAGAGAAAGGAGTGATAAGAAAGCCTCCCTCAGTGATCAGTGCAAAGAAATAGAGGAAAATAGAATGGGAAGACTAGAGATCTCTTTAAGAAAATTAGATAAACCAAGGGAACATTTCACACAAAGATGAGCTTAATAAAGGACAGAAATGGTATGGACCTAACAGAAGCAGAAGATATTAAGAAGAGGTGGCAAGAATACACAGAAGAATTGTACAAAAAAAAAAAAGATTTTAATGACCCAGATAATCAAGATTGTGTGATCATTCACCTAGAGCAAGACATCCTAGAATGTGAAGTCATGTGGGCCTTAGGAAGCATTGCTAGGAACAAAGCTAGTGGAGGTGATGGAATTCCAGTGGAGCTATTTCAAATCCTAAAAGATGATGCTGTGTGAGTGCTGCACTCAGTATGCCAGCAAATTTGGAAAATTCAGCAGTGGCCACAGGACTGGAGAATGTCATTTTTCATTCCAGTCCCTAAGAAAGGCAATGCCACTGAATGTTCAAACTACCGGACAATCGTATTTATCTCACATGCTACTAAAGTAATGCTCAAAATTCTCCAAGCCGGGCTTCAACAGAACGTGAACCATGAACTTCCAGATGTTCAAGCTAGTTTTAGAAAAGGCAGAGGGACCAGAGATCAAATTGCCAACATACATTTAATCATCGAAAAAGCAAGAGAGTTTCAGAAAAACATCTACTTCTGCTTTATTGACTATGCCAAAGCCTTTGACTGTGTGGATCACAATAAACTGTGGAAAATTCTTAAAGAGAGGGGAATACCATGCCACCTGACCTGCCTCTTGAGAAATATGTATGCAGGTCAGGAAGTAACAGTTAGGACTGAACATGGAACAACAGACTGGTTCCAAATAGGAAAATGAATACATCACCTTATATATTGTCACCCTGCTCACTCAACTTATATGCAGTGTACATCATGAGAAATGCTGGGCTGGATGAAGCAAAGCTGGAATCAAGATTGCTGGGAGAAATATCAATAACTTCAGATATGTAGATGACACCACCCTAATGGCAGAAAGCAAAGAACTAAAGAGCTTCTTGATGAAAGTGAAAGACGAGAGTGAAAAAGTTGACTTAAAGCTCAACATTCATAAAACTAATATCATGGCATCTGGTCCCATCAGTTCATGGGAAATAGATGGGGAAACAGTGGAAACAGTGTCAGACTTTATTTTTGGGGGCTCCAAAATCACTGCAGATGGTGACTGCAGTCATGAAATTAAAAGACGCTTGCTCCTTGAAAGAAAAGTTATGACCAACCCAGACTACATATTAAAAAGCAGAGACATTACTTTGCCAACAAAGTTCTGTCTAGTCAAGGCTACGGTTTTTCCAGTAGTCTTGTGTGGATGTGAGTGTTGGACTATAAAGAAAGAATTGATGCTTTTGAACTGTGGTGCTGGAGAAGACTCTTGAGAGTCCCTTGTACTGCAAGGAGATCCAACCAGTCCATTCTAAAGGAAATCAGTACTGAATGTTCATTGGAAGAACTGATGTTGAAGCTGACACACCAGTACTTTGGCCACCTGATGTGAAGAACCAATTCAGTTGAAACGACCCTGATGCTGGGAAAGATTGAAGGTGGAGAAGAAGGGGACAACAGAGGATGAGATAGTTGGATGGCATCACCTACTCAATGGACTTAAGTTTGAGTAGACTCTGGGAATTAGTAATGGACAAGGAGGCCTGTCATACTGCTGTCTGTTGGGTAGCAAAGAGTCAGACATGGCTAAGCGACTGACCTGAATCCTTTTTTGGACATTTATCATCTAATAGATTTTAAGCATTTAGAGGACTCTGGGTTCATGCTGCTGAGAAACACAAACTCATTAAGGAAAGACATTTGTAAACATCTGTGCAGTGAGATGAGTGTTTGCTGGTGGTTCAGCAGTAAAGAATCTGCTTCCCAATGCAGGAGATGTGGGTTCGATTCCTGGGTCAAGATGGCAACCCATTCCAATATTCTTGCCTGAGAAATCAAATGGACAGAGGAGTGTGGCATGCTACAGCCTATGAGGTTGCAAAGAGTTGGACACAAGGTAGCAACAACCTTTATATATATAAAGTGAAAGTGAAAGTGAAGTTGCTCAGTCATGTCTGACTCTTTGCGACCCCGTGGACTGTAGCCTACCAGGCTCCTCTGTCCATGGGATTCTCCAGGCAAGAATACTGGAGTGGGTTGCCATTTCCTTCTCCTGGGTATCTTCCTGACCCAGGAGATTGAACCATCTCCCACATCGTGAGCAGACACTTTAACCTCTGAGCCACCAGGGAAGCCCCATTTATATATATAAGATTATCATATATACTGAGTCACATATATCTACACATATATACAGATGTATACATATATATGTGAGTGTTTATTAATACATATTAATTTAGATTAAACAATGTTTTATAGATTAAATAGTGGTTCAAAGAAACCTTGGAATGACAATATTAATAATAACTCTTTCTAAAAATATTACTTTAAAATGAAAAATAAAACATGCAAGATTTTAGAAACCCAAAGGAAGAATTGGCCTTAGAGAGTTAAGGGCTCTTTACATAAATTTATGTCTAAGTTATAAAAATATTTGCAAAAACTTGACAAATATTTTATATACTGTCAGCAGGAGAAAATCAGTTTTAATAGCTGAAATCAAATTTCTATTATGCTTTTACTTTTATTTGAATATTTATTCATACATTTTTTAAGTCTTAAAACTTTATCCAAAAATTCATATTTTAATAAATCACCCATAATTTCACTATTATTGTGCTAATTTGGTGACTTTTTCCATATAGTCTTTAAATATTTATTTTATATATAATAAATCACAGAATGTATATCATTTTTTCATATTACTATATTCTCTTTTCATTATAGGTTAACATTGACTATGCTGCATTTTTAGCCTTCAAAATCATGCCATTAAATGGCTGAATAAACATGATAATTATTTACATAATGACTTTCTAAATTAATAATTAGCTCAAATCAACATGATTATACTTGATTTCATTTAATCAAAGCAGATTCTGGCCTTGGGATATATTAAGTATAGAATATTTAGTGAATATCTATACAAAGTTTTGTAGGGCTTTCATTAAAAGGTAGCATGGTTCAAGGATTAATAATCTGACTCTAGAATCATAAAATGTAGGGCTTTGTTGCTAACTTCATGACTGTGGTCCCATCATCTATGTAAGTAATACATAAAGTTGGAAAATTCCATCCCTATATGTATTAAATATTATCATATTAACACATCATGGCATTGAGGTTTCAGTTGCAACCTCTGAGTCACAGAGAGTTAGATTGGGTTTTTATATTGATTGCTCTACTTGCTAGTTTTATTACGTTGAATGAGTAATTTCACCTGTCTGAGCCTCATTTTTCTTTTTTTTTTTTATAGTTTAATACTTTTATTAATTTAAATATATTGTTTTAAATATAATTTAAATTTAATATAATTTTAGCATGTTCAATATAGTTAATACATATGTTTAAAATATTTAATACAGAATATGCTTAAAATATACTTAAATATTGTCTTCCATATCAATAAAACACATCAGGATTTTTTTTCATGTGTGCTTTTTCTGTTACTTTACAACTCTGCAAACATTTATTTAACCACTATACAGCCAATAGTCTAGTGGTTTTCTCCACTTTCTTCAATTTCAGTCTGAATTTGGCAATAAGGAGTTCATGATCTGAGCCACAGTTAATACAGTGGGGTTTTATTTGTCAAATGATATAATCTCTGTAAAGCAAGTAGAGTGACTAACACATGATAAAAGCACAGATTTTAGCAGTAGTTCTATTAGTAACAGTAGTTATATAGTGGTTTAATAACTAAGTCGTGTCCGACTCTG
Source organism: Bubalus bubalis (assembly GCF_019923935.1). NCBI lineage: Eukaryota > Metazoa > Chordata > Mammalia > Artiodactyla > Bovidae > Bubalus > Bubalus bubalis. The sequence goes on from NC_059162.1 coordinate 63,983,804, forward strand.
GTAACCCCATGGACTGTAGCCCACCTGGCTTTCCTGTCCATCACCAACTCCCAGAGTGTACTCAAATTCATGTCTATTGCAGCTGTGCAATTTTCCAGGCAAGAATACTGGAGTGGATTGCCCTTTCCTTCTCCAGGGGTTCTTCCTGACCTAGGGATTGACCCGGATTTCCTGCATTGCAGGCAGATTCTCTGCCATCTGAGCCACTGCTGCTGCTGCTGCCAAGTCGCTTCAGTCGTGTCCGACTCTGTGCGACTCCATAGATGGAGCAGCTCACCAGGCTCCTCTTTCCCTGGGATTCTCCAGGCAAGAATACTGGAGTGGGTTACCATTTCCTTCTCCAATGCATGCATTCTTGTTAAGCTGCTTCAGTTGTGTCCAACTCTGTGCAACCCTAAGGACAGCAGCCCACCAGGTTCTTCTGTCCACGGGATTCTCTAGGCAAGAACACTGGAGTGGTTGTCATTTCCTTCTCCATCTGAGCCACTAGAGAAGCAGTAGTTAAATTAGTAATAGTAGTAATAGTACAAATCAATAAATATTGGTATTTCCATATAGAATTTTTTTACATTTGTTAATAATCCATCAAGTAATTTTTAAAATTCTATGTTGTGTTTTGAGAATTGGTTGCATTTTAATTATTTTTATGTATGACATTACATGCTTCATGGACTATAGCTCACTGGGGTCCTTGGTCCACGGAATTCTCCAGGCAAAAATATTAGAGTGGGTTGCTCTTTCCTTCTCCTGGGGATCTTCCCAACCTAGGGATCAAATCCAGGTCTCCTGCACTGTAGGCAGATTCTTTACTGTCTGAGCCACCAGGAAAGCTCAAAATATTTTACCAGGATTTAAACAGATTTTTATTCTAGTCTTTTATGGCTGCTGAGAGAAGTGATTCCTGTTTAAGTCAGTCAATAAAAAGAAGTTCAGTAAATTTAAATATATAATGGCTAAACTTACAGTAGAATTATTTTTAAGTTCATATCTTAATATATTATTTCCAATCTATGTTAAAATATTCATTGATTATCAAAATAGCTGTAGAAGACTCAGCCATTTTCCTCTAACAAACTGTTATGACTAATCTCATTCTTGTTTATGCTGTATTAGTCAATATATGTATTCATAAACTTGACCTCAAGTCACTTGATACAGTCATGAGATGAGATTCAAAAGATATACAACTGGACCTATACATTTGTAGTAGAAAATGGACATCACTATATATTGAATTCTGAACATGATTTAAGTAAGTGCTGTCCTTCAAACTCTGGTGTGCATGCCCTCAGTCCCCAGGGAAATCACCATTTACTAATCTTATGCAAGTGCTATCCTTAGGCACTGTCTGAAAGCTCCAGGTGAGCTTTGTGTTCTCTCCTCTGTGTTCTCCTATTACTTTGCTCATAGCACTTTCATAACACTGTGTGCATTTTTCCTTGTCCTTTTTTTTTGGCTTTCATGATTGTATCTTCCGCTGGACACTGAGTCCCTGGAGGTCAGTTCCTATCTCTTCATTTGTATAGCCTCAGTACCTGACATGATGCCTCATTGGAAAATGAATAACTGTTGAATGGACGGCTGACCACTGAGATGGGACATACAAAAGTTTCTCTAATTAAGAACAGCTTAGGTTGAAAACCTATTCATGTGCCTCAACCTAAAGTAAAACCCTCTAAGAGCTCAGTGAGAGAACTACCATTATTATGGCATTGGTGTCAGTCTTTTTGCTTATTTTAAATTCTCCTCTCTGTATATCTGCATTTATAATTTTTCCTTTTATTATACTTCCTACATGGAAAATAAAACCTAAACCAAAACAAATACAAATTTCTATGGTCAAACTAAAATAATCATGCTTAAATAACTAATGCCATTTTTAAAATGTGAGCTGATTTGACATGCCCTAAGGTGAAGCTTTTAATTCTATAAAGGTTCTGAGGTTTAACCAGAGGAGATTCTGTATTATCTGAAAGCCTCATGGGGAAATGCAGTATTTTTTATTATAATTAGTTACCTTAAAGGTAGATGATAGTACACTTATCGGTAAGTCTTTTACATTGTTAATGACCTGTTCAACAGCCGAGAAAAATATACTGACAAAGAGCTGCTCTAATAAAATAGAAAAGGTTAAATCAAATTTCATTTTAAAAGTTCTCATTTCCCCCCCTGTTGAATACGAGACATTTTCAAAGCTGACATATTTGGGGACACATGGTTTAAAGCGACACTGGACTAATAGAGAAACCATAATGTGCTTTTATTACTTGAGTTTTTACAAACAGTTTTGGGATAACTCAATGGTATTATCACCATTATTGAGTAAAACATGCAGCATTTTACCACTACAACAAGAACACCTGCTAGCAAAGCTGTTCAACTGTAAGTTTCCCTATTGCTCAATTCAACTAAAGCTGCTTTAAACTGCCTCCTAATGTCTGTATAACATCAGTAATTTTTTTTTCTGTCCACTCTTGGGGCATATTGTAGAGGAACTGAAAGACAATAAGCTAGAAGATGTTAGCAGCAAAATCTCTGTTATTTGCTTTAGTATAAATACATGGCTACACATGTATTTCATATTCCTTGGAGAAATATGTAAGGTATCATAAATCTCAGTCAGAATCTATCTTGGATGTTGCTAATATAATCTTTTCATCATATAAGATAATAAATCCCTAGCTTCAAAGGCTAATGAGGTCTGTGAAATTACTTGGCAATCAATTTTACTTTTATTGTTATTACAAGTATTATTATTAGTCCAGAGAATATTGCTACCAATAGATATATAGAGTTAAAAGTCAATGGCTATTTTTGTAATGCGTAAAATCTTTGCTATAAAGCTCCCTGTGTTGACTAAGTATGCACTGTAAAGTTGAAATGCAGTGTTTGCATACTGAGTAATTCTAAAATGTAAACTACATCCCTTAATATTAATGTGTTATAAGTGACACTCGTTATGTACGTCTATGATTCATACTGCTGAGCTGTTCCCCTTCCCTAGAATGATGTACTGTCACTGTCCTATTCATTTTGAATGCTGTATTCATAAGGGTTTTGTGACTAGACATCACTGTAAATCAATGTTATTGGACTATATTTTCAAACAAAACATTTACAGAGACAGTCATCCCACATTCTATCCTCAGAGTGCAACACTTGCTTGAAGGTCAAATAAAGTCGACATCAACTTATGGATTAGTTTGTTGAAAGAGTAAATGAAACCAACAATTTTCAGAATACCTTAATAAGAGGTTTAATGTATTCATCCTTCACTCCAGAATTCCTATTAGTCTTAAGAGCTGAGATAGAACTGTAAAACAAACATTTGGGGGATATATAAGTACTTGAGGTTGTCTTTTCTGATGAAGCACAGGAAATATTCACAACAGTGTTGGTTTATACTATGACTTTAGAAAGCATGTGGTAAAGTTAACAATGTCACAGTTTACTTGAAAATAAACAAGATTCATTTGTGATCACTTATTACTTACTGAATTTATATTCATGGTTGACACACAGAAATACAAACTGTTTCAGTAGAACCAGCTGATCTACTTCTTTCTGATATGTATATATGTGTATACACACACACACACACACACACATATTAATATTGGGAAGTCCCTTAGATAAGCAAACAATACTTCTGAATTTTTTGCAACAATTTAGTGTGGCAGACATTTCAAATAGTTCATGGCTTCCAAATATCCTCATGCAATGTTCGGTAATTGTTTTCCTCTATTTGCAGTTTCTTTATCCATATGCTTTGAAAAGGAGGTCATATACTATGTAAAAAAATATGCTCATACATCAGCATGATGTATGGCAAAACCAATACAATATTGTAAAGTAATTAGCTTCCAATTAAAATTTAAAAAAATATGCTCAAACCAGTACTCATGATTGCATTACAACAAACCATCCAAGTGTGAAGAAAATGAAAAAGGAAATTTCATTTTCTTGAGAGGTATGAGCCATTCTTTGTTGTTATTGTTGTTTGTTGGCTGTGCTGTATAGACTGTGGGGTCTTTGTTCCCAATCATGAACAACCAAGGAATTCCTGAGAGGGTGTGGTTTTTTGTTGTTTTGGCTGCAGGGCTTGCAGGATAGTACCCAAATCAGAGATTGAACCCAGGTCCCCTGAAGTAGAAGCACTAAGCCAAGTTATTCGTGAGTAAACAATATTGAATCTAGATTTTCTGGCATAGTTTGGGCTTTCTAAGCATTATTTTAGATGCTTCTTTAAAGAGTAAAGAATATATTTTTGTTAACATTGTTGAAATTAAAAAAAAAGTTTTCCCTAATATACTAGAAATAGTATACATAAAACAGAACTTTCTGAATTTGAGTTATTTCTTAATGCTTAAAATGAAGTTGCAAGATTTCAGAATTTATTAAAATTACAAATGAAATAACAGTATTCAAAAGTCACCTTACAGATACACCACACAGAAATACTCTCTTAATAAAAAGAATAACCTACACAAATTAATAAATAGTAATTTTGGATGTAAAATAAATTAATTTTATATAGAAAATTGCAATGTGCTACAGGTAGGCTAATTTATCTTAAACTGAAGCCCATAATTTACACACTGATGACATCCATCCATTGTATATTCTGGTAGAGCACTTAGTACAAGGAGTGCTATACTCATCCATAATCCACTATGATAATCTTCAGTTCAGTTCAGTTCAGTTCAGTTGCTCAGTCGTGTCTGACTCTTTGGGATCCCATGAATCGCAGCACGCCAGGCCTCCCTGTCCATCACCAACCCCCGGAGTTCACACAGACTCACGTCCATCGAGTCAGTAATGCCATCCAGCCATCTCATCCTCTGTTGTCCCCTTCTCCTCCTGCCCCATATCCCTCCCAGCATCAGAGTCTTTTCCAATGAGTCAACTCTTCTCATAAGGTGGACAAAGTACCGAAGTTTCAGCTTTAGCATCATTCCTTCCAAAGAAATCCCAGGGCTGATCTCCTTCAGAATGGACTGGTTGGATCTCCTTGCAGTCCAAGGGACTCTCAAGAGTCTTCTCCAACACCACAGTTCAAAAGCATCAATTTTTCAGTGCTCAGCCTTCTTCACAGTCCAACTATCACATCCATACAAGACCACTGGAAAAACCATAGCCTTGACTAGCCAGACCTCTGTTGGCAAAGTAATGCTTCTGCTTTTGAATATGCTATCTAGGTTGGTCATAACTTTTCTTCCAAGGAGTAAGCGTCTTTTAATTTTGTGGCTGCAGTCACCATCTGCAGTGATTTTGGAGCTCAAAAAAATAAAGTCTGACACTGTTTCCACTGTTTCCCCATCTATTTCCCATGAAGTGATGGGACCAGATGCCATGATCTTCGTTTTTTGAATGTTGAGTTTTAAACCAACTTTTTCACTCTCCTCTTTCACCTTCATCAAGAGGCTTTTTAGTTCCTCTTCACTTTCTGCCATAAGGGTGGTGTCATCTGCATCTGAGGTTATTGATATTTCTCCCGGCAATCTTGATTCCAGCTTGTGCTTCTTCCAGTCCAGTGTTTCTCATTATGTACTCTGCATATAAGTTAAATAAGCAGGGTGACAATATACAGTCTTGACGTACTCATTTTCCTATTTAGAACCAGTCTGTTGTTCCATGTCCAGTTCTAACTGTTGCTTCCTGACTTGCATACAAATTTCTTTTTTTTTTAATTTTATTTTATTTTTAAACTTTACATAATTGTATTAGTTTTGCCAAATATCAGAATGAATCCACCACAGGTATACATGTGTTCCCTATCCTGAACCCTCCTCCCTCCTCCCTCCCCATACCATCCCTCTGGGTCGTCCCAGTGCACCAGCCCCAAGCATCCAGTATCGTGCATCGAACCTGGACTGGCAACTCGTTTCATACATGATATTTTACATGTGTCAATGCCATTCTCCCAAATCTTCCCACCCTCTCCCTCTCCCACAGAGTCCATAAGAGTGTCCTGTACATCAGTGTCTCTTTTGCTGTCTCGTACACAGGGTTATGGTTACCATCTTTCTAAATTCCATATATATGCATTAGTATACTGTATTGGTGTTTTTCTTTCTGGCTTACTTCACTCTGTATAATAGGCTCCAGTTTCATCCACCTCATTAGAACTGATTCAAATGTATTCTTTTTAATGGCTGAGTAATACTCCATTGTGTATATGTATACAAATTGCTTAAGAGGCAGGTCAGGTAGTCTGGTATTCCCATCTCTTTCAGAATTTTCCACAGTTTATTGTGATCCACACAGTCAAAGGCTTTGGCATAGTCAATTAAGCAGAAATAGATGTTTTTCTGGAAATCTCTTGCTTTTTCGATGATCCAGTGAATGTTGGCAATTTGGTCTCTGGTTCCTCTGCCTTTTCTAAAACCAGATTGAACATCTGGACGTTCACGGTTCACATATTGCTGAAACCTGCTTTGGAGAATTTCGAGCATTACTTTACTACCATGTGAGATGAGTGCAATTGTGCGGTATTTGAACATTCTTTGGCATTGCCTTTCTTTGGGATTTAAATGAAAACTGACCTTTTCTAGTCCTGTGGCCACTGCTGAGTTTTCCAAACTTGCTGGCATATTGAGTGCAGCACTTTCACAGCATTATCTTTCAGGATTTGAAATAGCTCCACTGGAATTTCATCACCTCCTTTAGCTTTGTTTATAGTAATGCTTTCTAAGGCCCACTTGACTTCCCATTCCCGGATATCTGGCTCTAGGTGAGTGATCACACCATTGTGATTATCTGGGTCATGAAGATCTTTTTGTATAGTTCTTCTGTGTATTCTTGACACCTCTTCTTAATATCTTCTGCTTCTGTTAGGTCCATATCCTTTCTGTCCTTTATCGAGCTCATCTTTACATGAAATGTTCCCTAGGCATCTCTAATTTTCTTGAAGAGATCTCTAGTCTTTCCCATTCTGCTGTTTTCCTCTATTTCTTTGCATTGATCACTGAGGAAGGCTTTCTTATCTCTCCTTGCTATTCTTTGCAACTCTGCATTCAGATGCTTATATCTTTCCTTTTCTCCATTGCTTTTCACTTTTCTTTTCACAGCTATTTGTAAGGCCTCCCCAGACAGCCATTTTGCTTTTTTGCATTTCTTTTCCATGGGGATGGTCTTGATCCCTGTCTCCTGTACAATGTCACGAATCAGTCCATAGTTCATCAGGCATTCTATCTATCAGATCTAGGCCCTTAAATCTATTTCTTACTTCCACTGTATAATCATAAGGGAGAATTTAACTCAGATGACCATTATATCTACTACTGCAGGCAGGAATCTCTCAGAAGAAATGGAGTAGCCATCATGGTCACCAAAATAGTTCGTAATGCAGTACTTGGATGCAAACTCAAAAACGACAGAATGATCTCTGTACGTTTCCAAGGCAAACCATTCAGTATCACAGTAATCCAAGTCCATGCCCCAACCAGTAATGCTGAAGAAGCTGAAGTTGAACGGTTCTATGAAGACCTACAAGACCTTTTAGAACTAACACCCAAAAAAGGTGTCCTTTTCATTATAGGGGACTGGAATGCAAAAGTAGCAAGTCAAGAAACACCTGGAGTAACAGGCAAATTTGGCCTTGGAATACGGAATGAAGCAGGGCAAAGACTAGTAGAGTTTTGCCAAGAAAATGCACTGGTCATAGCAAACACCCTCTTCCGACAACAGAAGAGAAGACTCTACACATGGACATCACCAGATGGTCAACACCGAAATCAGATTGATTATATTCTTTGCAGCCAAAGATGGAGAAGCTCTATACAGTTAACAAAAACAATACCAGGAGCTGACTGTGGCTCAAATCATGAACTCCTTATTGCCAAATTCAGACTTAAATTTAATAAAGTAGGGAAAGCCATGAGACCGTTAAGGTATGACCTAAATCAAATCCCTTCTGATTATGATAATCTTACTTTCCAACTATGCTTCTAGGTCAGTAAAGAGTAACATAGACATCAGAGCTTTCATTAAGGAACAATAGATATAAGTACTCTGGAAGAGGTAACTCTGTCTACCTCACTTAAGGTACATTATATAAATATATGATCTTAATTAACATTTGCTGGCCATAAATTATCCTAATCTTTAGGTTGTTGGAATATTCTGAAAAGTTTTGTGACTTACTTTTTTTGGAGGCTATTTGAGGGGGTTAAGAGGAGTAAACCAAATAGCAAACAACAAAATGATTCTATTCCCTCTGTGAACAATAAACCAACAGAAAAAAACAAGATGTAACCTGTCTGTCAGTGGGTTTCTTTTAGCTATGTTACATCCTTTATATTTTACTCCATTCCAGTTACCATAAGGATGCCATTCTTACAGTATACTTTACCTCAGTTCATTGCTATGCAGCACAACTACCTCTGGAAGGTAATGTTCACTTCACAGATGAAGAAAGCAAAGAATAAAGAGACCTGCTCTCTTGCCTAAGGTTACATTATAAGTTAGTGGCAAAATATGTATTAAAATTCATGTCTCCAGAGCCCCAGTGTTTTAATTAGCTTAATAATCCATGCTAACTTTCATGATTGTTAGGGCTTAGGTTTTGGTATTCTTTAACATTATTCTCAACACCTATGAAAAATGGCTGCCCTTCATAAGGTTAATGCAAACTATGAGTTACACCAATTATGCAAACCCTAATCTTTGTAACTTATCTACCCCCAGGGTGCTTAGTGCTATGTGAACATGTATTTTATTTCTTATTCAAAGGAGCTTTCACCCACTTCTGTGAGCACTTTCCTTTTACACTATTAACAGCAGAAACAAAACCATCAAATAAATGTTACCACATTTAAACTTATAATGAAGGTATAAATATCCCTACTGTATTAATAAAGAAATTAATGTTCAGTGTCTTGTCCATGGCTGCATAGCTAATAAAAATTAGAACTTCAATTTAATTCTGAGACTTATTCCAAGTATTGCAATACATGATGTTTGTGTGTAAGGTTGATTTTTAAAAGAAATAATGATATAAATGTAAAAAATCAAATCAATAAATGGATTTGAAACTGTATACTTTTCAAAGTTCTTAATGTAAGAATTTTCCTCTAGTCTTATCTTCACTCATGGTTTATATTCTACACTTTATTTATTCTTTCATTCATTTAATTAGTCATTTGACAAATATTGTACCAACCATTGGAGGCATAAAGCCAAGGAAAATGATTGTAGGTTGTGCTACTACAGTTTTAAAAAATAGGAAAGTGAAATAATACATTAAATTGAACTGATTCTAGATGGAGTGGTCAAAAAACATTCTCCCAAGATATATTCTATTTAAACTGAATGTTAAAAGAGATGAAGCTACCACATCAAGAGTGAGGGGAAAATATTCCAGCACAGAGAAACATAAGATCTTCATCATCATTGAGTTATACTGTGGAATAAGAGACAAAGAAACAAAGTAAATAAATAAAAGATATGTTATGCCCTTCATAAGCTTAAGGCAAACTCTTAGAGAATTGAAAACAACTAGAACTTTTAAGAAACTCCAGAAGTAAGGAGATCAAGGGGAACAATTATTTTAGGTGAGATATAGAAAGTCTCACTGAAAAGGAACCTGAATAAAACCTGAAAGCAATGAGGTAAAGAGCCAAGATATCCCAGGTAGAGGGAACAGCACATACAAAGGCCCTGAGGTAAAAAAAAAAAAAAAAAAAAAACACACAAAGGCCCTGAGGTAGGGAGTATACTTGGTGTGATAAAGGAAGGTTGTGGCAGTGTGTAATAAACTGTAGCATTTACAAAAATACCTTTCATGGCACTTACAGAATAGAAAAGGGAACTAAAGAATGAAACAGGAGAATAAATAAGATGCTTTTTCCAAGGTAAGGGATGGTTATGACCTGAAGAAAGAAGGCACTGGAGATGATGTAACAAGGTATATTTTGGAGGCAGAATCAGCAGGATGTACTTTAGTACAATAAAATAAAAAAAAAAGAGAGAAATCATCAATAACTACTAATTTTTCATTGATAGATAGGCTGCCTTTTATTTAATTAGTAAATATGTAGCACTGAGTTTGGAGAAATAATAAAATGTTCTATTTACCCCTATTAAATGTGAGATAGCTGTACAGCTCTAAGAGGAAATTTCAAGAAGGCCATTAGGAAGGGTATGATATATAAATGTGTTTTGTCATCATCAAAATGATATTTAATTAAATTCATAAGCTGTCAGTTTCTGAACAATCCTACTCAACAGAAGCTTAGACAAATGATACTATTTACAAATTAAACTTAATGAAAGTTAAATATGAAATTCTTAAGATTGTTAAACTTGTTTACTTAGAAGCAAATAAATGGTTCTAGTCTTACATAGATTCACAAGAGGCGATTTTGTGGGTAGCACAAATATTTTAGTCTAAATACCAATATAATCATGAACAAATTTGAATAGGAAGTACCCCCAAAAAACAACCAAAAAGGTGAAAACTAATAAAAACACATTATTTAAGTCTTAACTGGCTTTCTCTTGATTACTATAGTTTTCCGAAGCATATGACCATGAACTCATGAACAAATAAACAGTTCAAGCAAGATGACTATAGGAGATTCCATGACTCACATGAAGATATGTTAAAGGCCACAATTCAGAACTGCCTCTTTGAAATCTGAAGACATGTTTTATTCAAGAGGTATTCTGTTTTAAAAATTTTGCTTTTAATGCCACTAGGCATGGATTATAGAGAAAGCCAATAAAAAATGTCTTATTCTGCTTCATTGACTATGCTAAAGTCTTGACTGTGTGGATCATGATAAACTATAGCAAATTCTTAGAGATGTGAATACTAGACCGCCTTACCTGCTTCCTGAGGAACCTGTATGGAGGTCAAGAAGCAACACTTAGAAGTGAACATGGATCAACTGAATGATTCAAAATTGAGAAGAGCATGACTAGGCTATATACTGTCACTCTGCTTATTTAACTTATATGCAGAGTACATCATGTGAAATATTGGGCTGGATGAAGCACAAGCCGGAATCAATATTGTTGGGAGAAATATCAACAACCTCAGATATGCAGATGATACCACTCTAAAGCCAAAAGTGAAGAGGAATTATGGAGCCTTTTGATGAGGATAAAAAAAAAAAAGAGAGTGAAAACACTGGCTTAAAACTCAACATTCAGAAAGCTAAGCTCATAGCATCTGGTCCCATCACTTCATAGCAAATAGAAGAGGAACATTTAGAAGCAGTGACAGATTTTATTTTCTCAGGCCCCCAAATCACTGTGGATGATGACTGCAGCCATGAAATGAGAAGACTCTTGCTCCTTGAAAGGAAAGCTGTGACAAACCTAGATACCATATTCAAAGCAGAGACATCACTTTGCTGACAAATATGGTCAAAGCTATGGTATTTCCAGTAGTCTAGTATGGATGTGACAGTTGGACTATAAAGAAAGCTGAGTGCTGAAGAATTAATGTTTTCAAACTGTGGTGTTGGAGAAGAGTAGAGTCCCTTGGACAGCAAGGAGATAAAATCAGTCAATCCTAAAGAAAATCAACCCTGAATATTCATTGGAAGGACAGATGCTGAAGCTACAATATTTTGGCCACCTAATCCAAAAAGCTGACTCATTGAAAAAGACAGTGTTGATGGGAAAGACTATAGGCATAAGAAGAGGGTGGCAGAGGATGAGATGGTTAGATAATATCACTGCCTCCATGAGCGTGAATTTCAGCAAGCTCGGGCAGATAGTGAAGGACAGGGGAGCCTGGGGCACTGCAGTCTATTGGGTCACAAAGAGTAGGACATGACTTTATTGACTGAACAGCAACAATAGCAATGGATTGTGAGCTCTTTATAGTTAGTCTTAGAGGCTGCCGCTCCCTATCACCTTCATTTTATACTTTTTGCCTGGTTCTTGACATGATTTCCTAACTAAGCTACCGCAGATCACTTTCAATATCTGTCTACTTTTATATATTAAGACTAACTGGCAAAGCACTGTGCATATTGATTCTTTGAAATGAGCCCTTAAAAAATGTATTCTGCTGGCTTGTGTTTTGGTGTGTATCTGTTAGCCTATGGTGAAAGATGTTATAAGAAACATACCATGGTTCCTATCAAGGTATTCATGGTAAGAATATTATTAAGAATGCTATGCCTTATGCCACACAACATAACTTTTATAAAATAAAAATCAAAAACATTAATTATAATATTATTATTGAATTAAGTTTTAGCTCTAGTTGATCAGCTTATTTTATCTCAGGATATTGTTAAGACCCGACTTCACTATGCAGTTTCCACTAGTTGCTTGAAACTTAAGCAATCTTAAGTTGCTTGTTTCTGCCTTTAGGTCCTGGCACATAGCTCCTAAAACCTTTTTAGTTTGCAAAGTGATGAGTACTAAAAGTGTCTTTTGTTCTAATATAAGGTCAAGGTCGCTGACCCTAGTTCCTGATATATAGCTTCTAAATCCCTTGGAATTCCCTGAATGGTATCAATATGTTTGTTCTGATGAGGTGATTCTTGCTGGGCTCCAAGACGGATTCAGAATGGAGGCTGGTCACCAGAAAAATAAAAACTTGACTAGATTTCCAGGTCCATCTCCAATCCTGAAGGAAGGGGAAGAGGGCTGGAGAATGAGCTAATAATCCATTATAGCTATGTGATAAAGCCTCTATAAAAATACTAAAGTATGGGATTCAGACAGCTTCCAAATTGATGAACACATTTGTGTACCAGGAGCATCAGTTCAGTTCACTTCAGACGCTCAGTTGTGTCCATCTCTTCGTGACCCCATGGGCTGCAGAGCACCAGGCCTCCCTGTCCATCACGAACTCCTGGAGTTGACTCAAACTCGTGTCCATTGAGTCTGTGCTGCCATCCAACCATCTCATGCTCTGTTGTCCCCTTTTCCTCTCACATTCAATGTTTCCCAGCATCAGGGTCTTTTCAAATGAGTCATCTCTTCGCATCAAGTGGACAAAGTATTGGAGTTTCAGCTTCAAAATCACTCCTTCCAATGAACATTCAGGACTGATTTCCTTTAGGATGGACTGGTTGGATCTCCTTGCAGTCCAAGGGATTCTCAAGAGTCTTCTCCAACACAACAGTTCAAAAGCATCAATTCTTTGGTGCTCAGCTTTCTTTACAGTCCAACTCTCATATCCATACATGACTACTGGAAACACCATAGCTTTGACTAGATGGACCTTTGTTGGCAAAGTAATGTCTCTGCTTTTTAATATGCTGTCTAGGTTTGTCATAACTTTTCTTCCAAGGAGTCAGTGTCTTTTAATTTCATGTCTGCAATAACCATCTGCAGTGATTTTGGAGTCCCAAAAAATAAAGTCTGCCACTGTTTGCACTGTTTCTCCATCTATTTGCCATGAAGTGATGGGACTGGATGCAATGATCCTAGTTTTCTGAATGTTGAGCTTTAAGCCAACTTTTCACTCTCCTCTTTCACTTTCATCAAGAGGCTTTTTAGATTGTTTCACTTTGTGCCATAAGGGTGGTGTCATCTGCATATCTTCAGTTATTGATATTTGTCCCAGCAATCTTGATTCCAGCTTGTGCTTCCTCCAGCTCAGAGTTTCTCACGATGTACTTTGCATATAAGTTAAATAAGCAGGGTGACAATATACAGCCTTGATGTACTCCTTTTCCTATTTGGAACCAGTCTGTTGTTCCATGTCCAGTCCTAACTGTTGCTTCCTGACCTGCATACAGATTTCTCAAGAGGTAAGTCAGATGGTCTGACATTCCCATCTCTTCCAGAATCTTCCACAGTTATTGTGATCCACACAAAGGCTTTGGCATAGTCAATAAAGAAGAAATACATGCTTTTGTGGAACTCTCTTGGTTTTTTGATGATCCAGCAGATGTTGACAATTTGATCTCTGGTTCCTTTGCCTTTTCTAAAAGCAACTTGAACATCTGGAAGTTCACAGTTAACATTGCTGAAGCCTGGCTTGAATTTCAAGCATTACTTTACTAGCGTGTGAGGTAAGTGCAATTGTGCAATAGTTTGAGCATTCTTTGGCATTTTCTTTCTTTGGGATTGGAATTAAAATGGACCTTTTCCAGTCCTGTGACCACTGCTGAGTTTTCCAAATTTGCTGGCATATTGAGTGCAGCACTTTCACAGCATCATCTTTTAGGATTTGAAATGGCTCAACTGGAATTCCATCACCTCCACTAGCTTTGTTTGTGATGATGCTTCCTAAGGCCCACTTGACTTCACATTCCAGGATGTCTGGCTCTTGGTGAGTGATCACACCATCATGATTATCTGGGCCCTGAAGATCTTTTTTGTACAATTCTGTGTATTCTTGCCACCTCTTCTTAATATCTTCTGCTTCTGTTCGGTCTATACCACTTCTGTCCTTTATTGAGCCCACCTTTTCATGAAACATTCCCTTGGCATCTCTAAGAAAAAGAAATGCAAAAAGGCAAAATTGCTGTCTGAGGAGGCCTTACAAATAGCTGTGAAAAGAAGAGAAGCAAAAAGCAAAGGAGAAATGGAGAGATATACCCATTTGAATGCAGAGTTCCAAAGAATAGCAAGGAGAGATAAGAATGCCTTCCTCAGTGATCAGTGCAAAGAAATAGAGGAAAACAAAAAATGGGAAAGACTAGAGATCTTTTCAAGAAAATGAGAGATACCAAGGGACCATTTCATGCAAAGATGGGCTCAATAAAAGACAGAAATGGTATGGACCAGGAGGGTGGTAACTAATGCCACAGAGACAGAAGCTCTTATTCTCAGGTCCCTTGCAGACCTTACCCTGTGTATCTCTGCATCTGGCTGTTCATCTATATCCTTCATCATATCCTTTATTATATAATAAATCAGTAAATGTAAGTAATCATTCCCTGCATTCTGTGAGTGCTTCTAGCAAATAATTGAACTTCAGGGTTGCTTGGAAACCTGTGATTTATAACTGGTCTGTCAGAAGTGCAGGCAACAATCTGGGACTTGTTTTTATATCTGGGGTTGGGTAGAGTTGGGTGGCGTTTTGTGGGAGTGAGCCCTTAACTTGTGGGGTCTGTGCTAACTCCAGGTGGTATCAGAGTTCGATTGAACACCCACAAATTCTGTGTCAGAATTGAAATAGTGTGGTAGTAGTGCAAGAGTAAATCAGATGTACAAGAGAGTTCTTCCAGAACAGTTAGGCATGATAAGTATCAGTACACTGCAGGCAGAATTCCATGACCCCCAACACCCCTGTTGATCCTCACCCTTGTATATTTTCCCCTTGAATGAGGGTGGAGCCTACAGAAATGAAATTTTGCACATATAATTAAGGTCCCAAGTTAGTAGATCTTTTAAATATCGATCTCAAGGTCAGAGGCAGAAGAAGTGAAATACTCAAAGGGTGAAAAGGACTTGACTTGAGGTACATTCTCTGTTCCGGCTTTGTAGATAGATAGAACCATGTGACAAGGAATATGAGTAGATTCTAGGACTGAGAGCAGCCCCCTAGAAAGAAAAAGAAGACCTCAGTTCTATACTTGCAAGGAACAAAATTTGTCCAGTGAAAAAATGAATTTTAAAGAGCATTCTTCCCCTGGAGATTTCAGGAATGAACAAATCCTAGTCAACAATTTGGTTTTGCCTTGTTAAGACCTAAGCAAAAACTTAGCCATACTTTGTCTGGAATTCTGACCTGTGGATCTGTGAGCTAATAAATAGATGTTGTTAAAAGTCTCTAAGCTTGTAATTTGTTACACAGCAATAGATACAAATACAGGCTATGTTTAGAACTGTAAAAGGTCTGAAACTTCACTCTCGCTGCAACCTAAAATTTAACCTGTCATAATTTCATGCATATGATCTGGGGAAATGAGACTCCTGAACCACCCACAGATGGCCTTTGTACTTACAATACAATAGCAGATGCTAGAGTATCAGGATTTGCACTGGTTGCCTAAACCCCAGTTCCCACAAGACAGTGCAGAGGGCCAGGTGATGGGGCCTCTCTGCACATACTTTGGTTTCTGTTACAGGAGAGGAACCCCCAGCACAGGGACCAAAAATCTGTAATTGGCAGTAAGTCTGCTTGACCTTCACCTAGAATGAGACATTATTTTTATTAAACTGGATAGTATATAAACCTGCCTTCTGCTCCCAAGAGAGGCATTGTATCTTCTAAGGTATCTTTCCATACAAAGGCTGTCAGTGATGAGCAGAAAAACAAATATTGTCTATCTTGCATCTACACTTTCCTTCTTGGCAGGAGGCAGTTACCATTAATAATAAAACATGTGTTCTTGAAGAATTAAGATGCAATGAAGAACACTATCAATATGATACAGTAGGACATCTTCAAACTATAAGATTTTGAATTTTATATAAAACAAATTTACCATCCTTGGCTTAAAACAAAATATATCACTTTCCCTTTGCATATATGTGTAAATGTACAGTACTTTTAAAAATTAGCCTCACTCTTTTCTCGAGTTTGTAATTCCTATCTTTGCTTTTCTATTTCCTGTTACTATTTCTAATTTGCATATGGTTTTATATCTTCCCTGGTGGCTCAGATGGTAAAGCGTCTGCCTTCAATGCAGGAGACCCAGGTTCGATCCCTTGGGTCTGGAAGATCCTCTGGAGAAGGAAATGGCAATCCACTCCAGTACTCTCTTGCCTGGAAAATCCCATGGACGGAGGAGCCTGTTAGGCTATAGTCCATGGGGTCACAAAGAGTCAGACATGACTTCACTTTCACTTATATTTTCTTAATATTTTAAAAATTAGAAGAATTGTGTTTAAGAAAAGTCAACTAAAACATAAAAACTTGATAAGAAATAGACAAACAGAAAAAAATATTTTTGTAGCTTTCTCATCACCCTATACACCAAAGACCTAAGTTCACTATGGGGCTGGGTTCATTAGATTGGATTAATAGACATTCCTATAGCTTTAGGGGTTTCATTACAGGGTATAGAGTACTATAAAGGAAAATCACTTAGAGAATATTAGAGATTTGTAATATTGCTATGGGTAATTTCAAATCTCTGAATAATCTTTAGATCTGACCAAGGTTCATATCCACACAACATATAATGTGAAGAACAGAAATACGCTTTATATGCTAATTGAACAAACTGTATTTTCAAGCCTATCTCTGGAAAAACTTCTGAGAGGAAAATCATGCCTATTCATATATTCCTAAATGATTATTAATATATTCCAGTAGCCAGTCTTGTTGGTAAATTGGATAAAATAAACTTATAATCTTAGAATAATCAGGGACCCACTATGGATTTGGGGAGGGGGTTAGTCCTACTCATAGCTCACTAGCTGATAAAAGGGAAAAGTGGAAGGGATGCTTGAATACAACCTATGTGTTGACTTGCATCAGGACAGAGCTTATTAGCTCTGCACTACCAAATAAGAGACTAAAGACAAAAATGCAATTAAATTGGCCTCAGTCTCATAGTATGGAGAAGGAAATGGCAATCCACTCCAGTACTCTTGCCTGGAAAATCCCATGGACAGAGGAATGTGGTAGGCTACAGTCCATGGGGTTACAAAGACTTGGACATGACTGAGAGACGTCACTTTCTTTCTTTCTCATAGTAAGCAACAATGTTAGGTTATTAGACCAGGTTTTCTTACCTCAGGTCCATTGTTCTTGTCCCTATTTTCTAGATTTCTGTGACATGTTGAATGAATTAACCTGATCTGTTAATGAAAACAGGGTTTGAAAGATAGAAAAAAGAGAGACATAAAGATGAATAGGCTTGTTGCAAGGGAAAAAAAAAAAAAAAAAAGACTTTCAAAGAGAAAAATGTCTAGAAAGAGGAACCCTGGGTTGGATTTTGTAAGACGATGTTTGCCTTCTACACAAGTTTGCCTAGGTCAGGGCCTTCAAGTGCCCAAGAGCCAGCGACTCAGTGGTAGACTGCAAACTCTGTGTCAGGAGACCACAGTGCAGATTCACTGTCCCACCGTGACTCCTCCCAGAACAGCTCAGACTAAAACAAAGAAAACAGATTCCCATGAAAACCTAAGGAAAAGGTCATGAAAAGGAGAAGCAGACCTCATTAATTTTTTTCAGGGCCTGAGGGTTCATTCTTTAAAATCTGTGCCACATTGGCACATGCAGTTTGCATGATGATTTTCTTTTGTATCAAAGCACATCCATCCAGATTACAATACCCTGATGCCTGGCTGCCCTTTGGCTCCATGTCCTGGGCTCAGCTGAGGCTATCTTGTAAATTCAGGAACACATTTCTCTGTGAGTCATTCAAGATGCACCTGCCTCAAGAAAGATTTTACTCATTAAATAATCTTTGAGTAGTTATTTCTGATTTGAACTGCGTACAAATGAGCTGAAATAACATTTACATTAATTGTTAAATTCCATTATTTCCAGTGACTATTCCATTTAAAATGTAGCTGCTCTTTTCCCCCAGAAAAAAAGGCAAAAAGACAGTATATGATAATCTGTAATTTTTACCCTTAAATTCAAAAATTGTTGTAAGACAGACAAGTTTGAAAGTTTGATATGGACACTGGCTCTCATGAGATCAACCATGACTGATAAGCCCCTGAGCTCACCTCCTCTTATAGGCACACCACAACCACAATATAAATAGCCTGGCTAAAATCAGTCTTTTTTCCCCATTCTTAATCAAGAAATGAGATGAAGGGTTGGAGACAAAGAGAAGAGTTAGAAGCCTGCTAAGGAACATTCATCACTATCGATGTTCCATTCCACACTGAAATTCTCCTTAAGTTTAGGAAGCAGAGCAGAGAGATCTAGATCATAACTCAGAGTAGAGAACAAGGACTTATAAGAGGCAGTTGTTATCAAATTTTTTGAGAAATAATTTTCAATATATACATATGGTACTAACGGTCCATCAGTTCAGTTCAGTCACTCAGTCGTGTCCGACTCTTTGTGACCCCATGAATTGCAGCATGCCAGGTGACCATATAATCAGTTAAATCTGAATATTTCAAAATGAGGATATGGAATATGGATTATGAGTCTTGAGCCTCCATAGATTTTGGTATCCATGACAGATCCTATAACCTGTCCCCAACAGATTCCAAGGAACAAATGTACTGCTATAGTAACATTTTTCTATTATATAATAAACACAAAAACATTAAATTAAAATGAATGAGATAAAATATGAGATAAAAATATGCTTAGAAAATGTTATATTTAATAGTGTACTAAAATTTGTTTAGGATATTGAAATTACTTGGTGTATTCAATGTGATTATGCTTTATCATCATTAACATCTTGATTTAAAACTATGTGCTAGAAAATGATTTCCAGGTCTGGTTCTAAGTTATCTTTATTAAGACACTTCATTGGTTCAATGACTGCATTAATGAGAAAATCAAGTGGTAAAAATTCATGGGTCCAAATAGAAGAAATGAAAGCTGTCTACATTTACTAAATCTTGAAACTCATTTTTCAATCTCATCTAGTAATAATGTTAGCATTTTCTTGAAAGCAGCCAGTAGGTTTTGAGTTTCCATGATGTTCATCATTTGTTCTTTTGACTTAGAAAGTGCTATATTTCATATTTTTATAAAATATATCAAAGATAATCACAAGTGCACCATCCCAAAAGCACCTGGCACTAGGCACCAGCCCTGGAAGCAGCTTCTCATTGCCTATATCGCTGAGGCCTTGCTGGTACCCTTTAGCTGGGATCAATGATCTCCCCAGCAGCTGTCAGCCCTACCAGATCAGGACGGTTAATTAGTAAGAAAAGTGGCTTCCATGAGATCAACTAAGGGGGCTGATTGAAAGTATATGAGCTTTCAATCTTCTGAGCTCACCTCTTCTTATGGGCACACCACAATCACAATTATCCAAACAGCCATCGGTGAAAAAGACTACAACCTACCAAAAAACATCTTCTATAACCAAAGACACGAACAAGGAACCACACAAGGTAGGTAGGAGGATCTATATAATCAAGTCCCATAATCCAGGGTGGGTGACCCCCCCCAAACATTACATTGCAGAGGCTTTTCAAAGAAGTGAAAAATCTGAGCCCCACATCAGGCTCCCCAGCTCAGGAATCATGCACCAGGAAAATGAACCCTCAGAGCACTTCGCTTTGAAGGCCAGAAGGGCTTGCTTTCTGGGGACCCAGAGTCTTGAGGGAAGTAGAGATTTCACTCTTAAATGGCACACAAAGTCTCACACACTCCGGGACCCAGGGAAAAGGCAGTAATTTCTGGAAACTCAGAGGGCTGAGGGAACTAGAGATCTCACTCTTAAAGGGTGCACAGAAAAGCTCACATGCTTCAGAAACCAGGACAAAAGCAGTAATTTGAGAGGAACCTAGGTCAGACCTACCTACTGATTTGGAGAATCTCCCAGAAAGGCAGGATACAACTGGAGCTCAGAGACACAGATGCAGGTTGCTGCTTCTCTGCTGGTGGACACTACTGTGGAATCCTCGCTCTTGCTCATTAGCACCAAGACCCACCTTACCCAACAGCCCATAGGCACCAGTGCTGGGCAGGCTTAGGCCAGGCAACTAACTGAAAGGGGACACAGCACCACAGGTCAGCAGGCAAGCTGCCTAAGACCAGACTCCCTGAGTCCAGTCACTTCTGGACCCAGGTGCGGCCCACTGGTGGGCCAAGATGCTGCTCCACCCACTAGTGGGCAGGCACCCACCCCAGAATGCCCTGCGGCCTGCCCTGGCCTCAGGGAGCCTGCTCAAGCCTCTGGGCCAGCCTTACCCACAAGGGGTCAGACTCCAGACTCAAGAGAACCACAGCTGTGTAGCCTGCATGTTAGCAGGCCAGACCTAGCCCTGGGACCAGCTTGGCCTGGCCCTGCTCACTAGCAGACCGACAGAAGCTTCAGAATACACCAGGCCCCATACCCAACTGTGTCAGGATCCAACCCTTATGGCCCCAGTTTCAACTATCTGATAGTGGCTCTAGGACCCCCTGGGTCAAGCAACCAGACTCCAGGACCCAGCTCTGCCTGCCAGGAGGCTGGCACTAATCCCAGGACTTAGCTTCACTCACTCAGCAGTGAATGTGCAACTACCCCGGAGTCTTCTGTACCCTGATTCTACCCATCAGTAAGCAAGTATAAGCCCCAGGGCCCCTGGGATTCCATGGTTTTGTCACTTGGTGACCTGGTTCTGCCAACAGAGAGGCTGCACAAGGCAGGGCCTAGCAAGCAACTGGTGGGGGAGCCAAACAATTCTATCAGATGGCCCGTAGAGTCAGCCCTCTACAACAGAAGGACATGAGCAGCCCTCACAGGAGAAACCCCTTGCGTGTACAGCTTATCAAGTGACAAAGGGCACTGCCCTGCTGGAATGCATAGAATGTCTCCTACAGAAGGCCATCTCTAAACTCAGGCTGTGTAAGCAACCTGCCAGATACATAAAACAGCAACTTAGATAAAATAAGACAACAGAGGAAAATGTTCCAGACAAAAAGAGCAAGCTAAAACCCCAGAAGAAAAACTAAATGAAGGGGAAATAGGCCATCTCTCCAAAAAGGAAATCAGGACAACGATCATAAAGATGATCAAAGAATTCAGGAGAAGAATGGATGCACAGTGTGAGAAGTTAGAAGTTTGTACCAAAGCTAATCACAGAAATTTATTCTGAAGATTTGTAATTAGATTAGAGGATTAGAATTCTAAGTTTTTCTTAAGGCTTACTGATAGGAGAATTTTTATAGGTGATGCTGTTTATTTTCATAAACAAATTTATCTAAATATGAACATACTTACCAAGCGTCACATTTTCAGAATGTTCTCTCTGGGAATTCCCTGGTGGTCCTATGGTTAAGAATCCACCTTGCAATGCAAGGGACATGGGTTTGATCTCTGGTCTGGGAACTAAGATTCCATATGCCACAGAGAACCAAACCCATGCAACACAAAGACTGAGCCTGTGCATCCTGAAGCCCATGACACAACTAGAGTCCTCATACTGCAACAAAATATGATGCAATGAAGATCCTGCAAGCTTCAACTAACACACAATGAGGTCAAATGAATTAATTAAAAATAAGAAGTCAAAATTGTTTTTTAAAAAATGTTCTTTCCATAAAAGAAGTTTCTTTCCAAAGCAACTACCTTATTTTTAAAATATGGCAATATTGAATATTTATTTTTATAAGGAAAAAATATATAGTTTATGTTTAACTTTGACAACTCATAAGATTTTTGAAGTACTTCTGTGTGATATGCAAGATTTTCCTTCAAAATATCTACTACTTTCAAAATATTTGGAGATTTATATTTGAGTAATAAAGTTTCCCTCATATTCAAAACCTCCAATACCTTATAATATACTGATATATAATAAAAGAGTGAGGATATCTCTGCCACCCACAGAGAATCCCCCTTCTTTCCCTAGTGTGTGGCAGGTGATCATCTCAATGTTGTGACTAAGGATAACTCATATTTTTTTTTTCTTTCTATAACTTAAATCATCTGGTACATCTGGTATGCATATAGCCCATTTTTTAAAAAAACTTTGGGTTTTGTAATAAAGTTTTTATTGAGGTAACACCAGTTTATTGGTTTATAATATTTGTAATTATGTTTGATTTATAGAAAAGTTGCACAGACATTATAGACAGCTTCCACATATCCTTCTCATATTTCTCCTAATATTAGCAACTCACAAAACCATAGTACATTTGTCAAAGCTAAGAAATTAACATTGGCAAATACTATTGATGAAGCTGCATGTTTCTCACATTTGCTCACTAATGATGTCCTTATCCTGCCCCAGGATCTGGTCCATGATTCCACATTGCCCTTAGTTGTTGTGTTGCATTAGTCTCCTCTGATCTATGACAGTTTCTCAATTTTTAAATGACCCTGACAATTTTGAGGAATAATGACCAGGTATTTTTGTAGAATGTTCCTCGATTTGGATTTGTCTGATGGCCTCTCATGGGTTTTGAGAATACCAGAGACGAATTGCCCTTCTGGGCATATCATCATGACTTATCCTTGTTGTCAGCCTCCATCAATCACTTGGTTAATGGGTACCTGAGACATTTCTTCACTATAAAGTTACTTTTCCCCTTTATTTATTTTTGGAAGACATAAAGTCAGTTCACACTCAAGGAGAAGAGCATACTCCATTTTGAAAACAAGATGGCCTAAGTTGGTATGTTGCGTTTTTGTGAGAGCACCCCAAAGTTCCTTTGGTTTTTAAGGAAAACACTGTTCACACTCGGTAGAGAAAACATTCAGGCAGGACTTCACAGTGGTCATAAAAGTTAGGAGGGAATGTATCCTAGAATACACCTTATACGTTCTCCCTGAAGATGGAGTAAAGACATGGCAAAAATATCAAGGTATTGACTATGAATTACCAGGTAGCTCAGACAGTAAAATATTAGGGTATTGACTAAAGACTTACCAGGTAGCTCAGACAGTAAGAAAAAAAACAAACCTCCCTGCAATGTGGGAGACCCAGCTTCGGCCCTTGGGTTGTGAGGATCCCCAGTTCTCCCCTGGCGAATCCCAGTATTCTTGCCGGGAGAATCTCATGGACAGAGGATTCTGGAAGGCTACAGTTCATGGGGGTCACAAAGAGTCAGACATGACTGAACAACCTACCCAACCCACTATTGACTATGACAGAGTTTGCCAAGTAAAAGCCAAAATTAGACCCACAAACATCTTGCATAACATTTCATTATTTAAAAGATGGCCTGATACGATAATGTTAAAATGGAAGAAAAAATCAGAAGAGAAATTAAACAGAGGAAGACACACATGATACTTCTACATTCAATCCAAGTTCTGAAATAATATCATCTCAGACTTTCTTCAGGGAGAAAGAAATACATTCAAGATTGAATTTGAACATGAAATGGGACTATATTGTGAGCTTCCCAGGTGGCGCTAGTGGTAAAGAACCTGCCTGCCAATGCAGGAGACTTAAGAGACATGGGTTCGATCCCTGGGTCAGGTAGATCTCCTAGAGGAGGGGATGGCAACCCACTCCTTTCTTGGCTGGAGAATCCCATGGACAGAGGATCCTGGTGGGTTATGGAGCTGCAAAGTGTTGGACTGGAGTGACTTAGCATGAGGACATGGGACTGTACAGTAAGCCTATAATGACTAAGAAATCACTGGGTTGGGCCATAAGAAGTCAGACTTATGTGGATCAAAATGTTTTGCTATTATGTAGTAATAGGAGCTCATGCTAGAAACGAAGTTGAATTACATAAAAAGAAAGAAAACAAATTTTTTGAAATATCTGAGCTTTATGGACTATTGTTTCAGTTGTGCATTTCACACAAATTTGGCAGCAGCATCACAGGATACAACCATGAAGTCTGTCTGTTCTAGGGTGGCTGGATAATAAAACAATTGGTACCTGATTGCAAAACTGTGCTTGATGGTTGGGCTAAGCAAGATATATTCTCAATGTATTTATGATCTGGGCAGACATTTCATGATAACATTTCACAAGACTAGGAATGAAAATCCATGAATAAGAAAGAGACTATAACTTGGCATTGATGAGTGTCAGAATTGGAGAGACCAAGGTTTCATTTCCAGTTTCATTATTCATTTACCTTGTGATGTCGCTGAATTTACTTAAATTCTTAAAGCCTCAATTAACTAATTTATGCTTTATGGATTATTATGAGATCACGTATGTGATACATTGAGCACAAAGTGTCACACACAATAAGTAATCAATATGTCATAGATGTCATAATTTGCTACTCTTATTATTATCCTAAATATCTACTTTAAATCCTGAAACTATAAGACATTAGAACCAGATGAGTAAAATCAAGCTAAGAGTGGAGGTAGCTAAGGAGAAATGTAAGAGAATACAAATGAGAAGAAAAAAGTTTATAAGGTATAGGGAAGAAGTCAATTAAGGCATAGAATTTTCACTAGGAAAATCATTTTAAGAAAGAAGTAGGTTGTGAGAAGAGAACTATATAAGTTGACTGATAATATGTACAGATACCCAGAGCTGCTTTTTTGAGGATTTGTCAACCCTTGAACAAAGGACAGTCCTTTATTTTATGGCTAAGGCAATTAGAATTTATTTTAACTTGCATATTTTAATTTATAAGTCCTAATTAGCATTTTTACAAATATAATGGAGTTTTGTATGCTGAACACAAATTCACAGAAGTGCTTGTGAGATTTTTAACATTTTATTGCTCATGACTGACCAAGCATGAAGGATTAGTAGAGTAAATTAAAAAAAAATGCTTAGCTATTAAATTAAAGCATAAACTTTCCCAATCTTTATTATCATTTTTAGATAAAGAGTTGTCATTTCTAAAGGAATACTGGAAGGTAGTTAATTTCTCTTTATGCATAGAGTTACAGACTTTTAACTTTGTAGGTCTATTTCTGTCCTTATTTAGCTATTAAGAAATTTACACTATTTTCTCCCACTTTTCTAATGGCCAGAGAAGCTGCAACATAAATTGAAAAGGAAAGGTAAAGGGGGGAAAATCCTTACATTTTCATTACAGTTATAATTTTCTTTCATCAAAGGACTTCAAAAATTCCCCTGCTGTATCAGTAATGCTAAATAGTTAATTTCTCTGACCAAACAAGATACACAGATGTGCTGACATAACAATACTCGAAGTTCAAGATGCTCAAAGATATTAATAAAAGCTGTTTCTTATAGGAAATTTGGATTTTTCCCCCCAGAAAGGATTACAGATCAGTATTTGTGATCTCAAAATATTAAGGTAATTAGTGCTGGGTTAATTAAGAGAAAAGCAGTATTCATGCTTGTCCAGATAAATACTAAAGTTTGGAGCATGCTTAACTTGAACTTGATCAAAACTATAGAAATTCTGGTGTTTGCAAAACTGAACAGCAAGTCTGGGGGGAAAGGGCCATCTTGCAAGATTTTGAGAGCATCATGTTGCTGGTTGAACTGAAAATACTATACGCATTGCTGCTTCCTGCTTTTTCAGCATTCTCTGGGTTAGTTTAAAAAGAGAGAAAACAAAATTATCCCAGAAATTTAGAAATATTAAAAAGGCAAATGTGAGCTTTCCAAACCCCTATAAATGAGGTGTTTTGTTTTGGCTCTATTTGGACTTTCACCTGACATTGTATTCATCTTTATTTTAAGGGAATGACAATGAACCAAGTAACTTGTAGTGGCTCACATGCCCTGCCCCTCTGCTCTCTTGGACTTTCTCCTTCTAGAAGCATGGAGCCCCCTGGAAGTCCATGGGAACTCTGTGCTTACATCAGCTCAGGGGGGATCCAGAGCAAGATGAGAAACAGGCCTGGAGACTGCAATGGAAGCTTGAGCAGATTGTGCAGTATCATTTTACACACGATTGTATCCCCTTATGCCACATTTTTTTCTGTTACCGAGAGAAATCAGCTAAGGGCAGAGTGCTAGAAAGCTGGTGTAGCAAATGGTCTTCTTGCTGGTTTAGACAAAGCAGTCACACCAATGGAGAGCCGCCTCCTCTTGCATTCTGCTCCACTGTCTTGAGTCCATTTCTGAACCCCAGCCAACTCCCAGCTGGTAGTACACTACAGTGCTGTCATGTCATCAACCCAGTCAAGATGTTCCAGCGTTTGTGTGTGTGTATTTTTTAAACTTGCCAACTTGGCTGTTTTCCCATAATTGCATGGAATAATATATTTTTTTAAAAGCTTAGCTTCTATTTACCCATGGGTGAGCAGGTTTTTAGAGACTGCTCGGTAAACAGAATTCAGGTCAAAATTAGTGACATTGAACAGGCCATCATATTTAGCTAGTCAATGATTCATATTTGGATTTTAAGAATTCAAAATAAGGTAAAATAATAAGAAGCTTTTACTATAAGCAGCATCTGATAAAACATGACAATTTTAATATTTCTCAAATAAGTTATATTTATTCACTCTACAAGAGCAGTTTACTCTTTAGTAGTTTACAGAAGATTTACTTTTGAACAGTAGTTTACTCATTGTGTATATGTGAATGTACATATGTGTTTCTTTTATAAAAGTTCTCATGGTAAAAAATCAAAACATTATCTGTAAAATAAGTGATCATAAAGTATCCAAGAGAAGAGAGTAGTTTTCTGTATAAACAATACATAAGTCAAGATGGTTAATTTGAGAGAAGATTGTTCTTTCTTTTTTCCTTAAAAAAATGCATTTGTGGGTATTTTTAATAATTTGAGCATATGGTCTGAGCAGAAGCAGAAAAGGCACTTTCTTAACTTGATGTCAGATCATATCACATTATGTTGATTTATACTGCATAATGTGATATGCTACAGAGTTTTAATAAATGGGCTTACTTTATCAACTCAGCTAGGAAAGATTTTAGGGGTGCAAATCTAGTCATGTCCTTTTTGATTCTTTAGTAGTTCCTGACCAATACCATTTTCAAGTTTCCGATAGAAAGTTTTCATATTTTGCTTACTTCTCCCATTAGTGAGGAAGCACACATATATAATGAAAATGAATTTCTAGCAGAAAGAATGTTTCTTTTTCATTTTTTTAAATCAATTGGAATTAAAGTTTCTTTAAATCAGGAGCAATAATTTGACAATAAGAAATGAGCAGTATTTTGATGGGGCTGGGGTTGTAAATGAAAGGTGTGAGAAATTGTGTAAGGGAAGTGGCTGGAAAGATAGACACACTGCCATGTCAGAAAGGGCTGATCTGAATGCCCTGTACCAAGCGTGTACTGAGCCCTTTATCTGATGGTCTGTATTCCCTTCTTGTGCTGAATCATGTACAGAAACTGCTAAGACTTCTGAATACATATCAACTGTAATATCCGAACTGTGTTTCTAGGGGGAAAAAAAAAAAAAAAAAACCCTTTCAAAATTGATTTTTCTAAACAACGAGAAATAGAAACACAAGTAGATTAAGTAGTCAATCTAAGATTTCACAAAAATCTGATATTTTGGAAAATGAATATAAAAACTACTATTTTCAGATTGTTATTCTAACTTTCTCTTCTATTTTATGTATGGGTTATCACCCAAATAATCAGTTGTCTTTAATTAAGTGACTACGTTTGAAGTACTATGTAGTCACAATACAAACCTAGAAAAATGAATCAAAACAAATTCAATAACAATGTATCACTCACCTAGACACTTGCCAAGTGACAGTATAAAAATATAAAAAGATATGTAAGAAAAGCACAAAACTCCCCAAAGAATGTCAAGCCAGTAAGATGAATCAATTTTTTGGCTAGTGAGTTTTACATACAAACAAGCAAATGAGAAGACAGATGATAATGGGGGCTAGGTCTGTCCATTACCCAGTAACATAAAAACAAAACTAAGTCAGACATAAATCAAAAATATTTGATGAGTAAATAAGTTAATGTAAGCCATTTTATCTTAAAACAGGAAAATAGAATATTTTAATTTTCTTTAGAAATGCAAAACAGAAATGAAATTAATTACTTTCAATTAGTACTTACAGTACACTAGCAGGGCCTCAGGTAGTTGTTTTCTATGGATTATTTAATTTAATTTTTATTACTGTTCTATTTTAGATTTAATAAAAAAGTAAGGAGTTGATTTACTAAATTTATTTAGAGTTGATAAATGATTTTTCAATGATCAATAGCTGAATTGAAGTCTCTCAGTCATGTCCAACTCTTCATGACCCAATGGAGCCTTCCAGGCTCCTCCATTCACAGGATTTTCCAGGCGAGAATACTGGAGTGGGTTGCCGTTTCCTCTTCCAGAGGATCTTCTCAACCCAGGGTTCAAACCCAGGCCTCTCACATTGTAGACAGACACCATCTGAGCCACCAGAGAAGCCCCTATGATCCAATAACTAGTAAATAGTGAAACTGAGGCAGCAAGACTCCAGAACCCACAATACTGTACAGCCCAAAAGCTTTCAAGGAGACAACTAAAATTTGACAACTGATTAGGACTATTTGGATACATGAAAAAATGGAAATCTTTAATAGCACAGATTTTAAGGATTGATTGGAGTGTTAAAAGATCAACCAGTGAGGTACCATTTCACACCAGTCAGAATGGCTGCGATCCAAAAGTCTACAAGTAATAAATGCTGGAGAGGGTGTGGAGAAAAGGGAACCCTCTTACACTGTTGGTGGGAATGCAAACTAGTACAGCCACTATGGAGAACAGTGTGGAGATTCCTTAAAAAACTGGAAATAGACCTGCCTTATGATCCAGCAATCCCACTGCTGGGCATACACACTGAGGAAGCCAGAAGGGAAAGAGACACGTGTACCCCAATGTTCATCGCAGCACTGTTTATAATAGCCAGGACATGGAAGCAACCTAGATGTCCATCAGCAGATGAATAGATAAGAAAGCAGTGGTACATATACACAATGGAGTATTATTCAGCCATTAAAAAGAATACATTTGAATCAATTCTAATGAGGTGGATGAAACTGGAGCCTATTATACAGAGTGAAGTAAGCCAGAAAGAAAAACACCAATACAGTATACTAACACATATATATGGAATTTAGAAAGATGGTAACAATAACCCTGTGTGCGAGACAGCAAAAGAGACACTGATGTATAGAACAGTCTTATGGACTCTGTGAGAGAGGGAGAGGGTGGGAAGATTTGGGAGAATGGCATTGAAACATGTAAAATATCATCTATGAAACGAGTCACCAGTACAGGTTCGAAGCACGATACTGGATGCTTGGGGCTGGTGCACTGGGACGACCCAGAGGGATGGTATGGGGAGGGAGGAGGGAGGAGGGTTCAGGATGGGGAACACATGTATACCTGTGGTGGATTCATTTTGATATTTGGCAAAACTAATACAGCTATGTAAAGTTTAAAAAAAAAAAAAAAAACTATGGGAAAAAAAAAAAAAAAAAGATCAACCAGTGAAATAGCTAGACATTTTAAGGATGATTTTGTTTGAGACGTGAGAAAAGGCATTAAAGTATAGGAGGATCTGAATATTCAAGTTCCAGTCTATTTTATATCAGCAACAAATAGAAAGTTATCATGATCTAGCAATATGATGTTAAGAAAATCAAGAAAAGATGAATAAAAAATAATTTGCCAATTAAACTGACTTAATACCAGGAGAATCTGTCTCTAGAGATGAATATAGAGCCAGTAGTCAGATCTTTTATGACGTTTAACTCATTGATACATTCTTTTCAGGTGAGTTTTTCAACTGGAAGTTCAACTTATCCTAAGGAAAGAAATAGTTAATTACTGTATCACTTAGGATTGGCTTCCCAGGTGGTGCTAGTGGTAAAGAATCCACCTGCCAATGCAGGAGACATAAGGGACACATGTTCAATCCCTGAGTTGGGAAGATCTCCTGGAGTAGGAAATGGCAACCCACTCAAGTATTCTTGTTTGGAAAATCCTGTAGCCTGGTGGGCTACAGTCCATGGGGTCGCAAAGAGTTGGACGTGACTGAGTGCACACACACACTTTGCTTCAGCTCTGTGAAACAGAGATCCAAAAGTAGTAGCTTAATCAACAGAGAATGTTAATTTTCCCGCACGTGAAAGTCCAGAATGAACTGGCTAACGCTGACACAGCAACTTCGTTTCACATTGTTCCAAAGGACTGTCCTTTCTACCAATCATACCCACATTCCAAACAATAAGAAGGACGAAGGAATGATGAAGAAGGGATACAGTGTACATTTCAGCTCTATTTTAAGGAAGGCAAGCAAGGGACACACAAAACGTCTTCCTTTACATCTCTTTGGAAAGAACTCAGTCACGTGGGCTGTGATATTGGGCAATTCAAATTGAATTTGTTTTTCAGGGAAATTAGATAAAATATAGGAAATGTCATAAACATTACTATGGAAGAAGGGAAGAGTAGATGTCGAAAGAGTGCTAGTAACCTCTGTCACATTTATTTAGAAAGTAAAAACATTTATTTCTCACTCTTGCTTCTTCAGAATTGATTTAAAGCTCCCTTCTTACAGAAACACTTTCCATGCATAGAAACTAGGGAACTTGTTACTGTTTCTAATAGTGGCTAACATTCCTGGGGATTTTTGCACAGATGGGCATATTTTGCCTCAGAAATATAAAAAGAAAAAATACTACAGGGAACATTTATCATCAGCTACATAAAGTAATATGGATTGACAAACATTTATTCTCATATATGCCCTTTGTACTGCTTGTTTGTGGGCTCAGTAATATACTAAAAGACAACAATCCCAAACCCAGACTGAATTATTATTCTTAAAACTTGCACTTTGAGACCTGACCTAGCTCATCATCTTTCCCCAAAGCCACTTTCTCTCTTGCTGTCCATTTTGATGAATGATACCAACCAGCTACCCTAGATCATGCTTTATTTCTTATTCTTTCACTCAATGCAGTCAAATACTGAACCAGGCTTATCCTTTACTGGCTTCTATTTGGCTCAGACTGATATGAGAAAAAGTTTTCCAAATAACTTCAACTGATTGTTTCACTATCCTCACCTCAGTTCTGCTCGATCTTGCCAAAACCCCTCTTTTTTCTGTTAGGAAGCTAAGAAATTCTATCTTTATTACTCTTGTTGTTGTTTAGTCACTAAGTCGTGTCTGACTTTTTATGATCACATGGACTGCAGTACACCAGGTTCCCCTATCCTTCACTATCTCCTTGATTTTGCTCAAATTCATGCCCATTGAGTTGACGATACTGTCTAACCATCTCATCCTCTGTCTTCCCCTTCTCCCTTTGCCTTCAGTCTTTCCCGGCATCAGTGTCTTTCTCAATGAGGCAGCTCTTCCCATCAGATGGCCAAAGTATTGGAACTTCAAATTCAGCATCAGTCCTTCCAATGAATACTCAGGGTTGATTTCCTTTAGGATTGACTGGTTTGATCTCCTTGCTGTCCAACAAACTCTCAAGAGTCTTCTCCAGCACCACAATTTGAAAGCATCAATTATTTGGTGCTTACCCTTACAGTAGGGTTATTGCCACAGTAATTTCAAGAAAATAAGTGGTCAATGTTTAACTTTAAGGTTCCAAATACAGTTGGCAATGATAATACCAGAAAAGGCACTCTGAATTTAAAACACGTGTTCTCTGGAGCAGCAAGTGCCTGGCAGGTCCTGGCCTAAGCAATAGGTACAGAAGAATCATGATTATTTACAAACTATAAAGGTTATTCAACCTAAAGAGGAGAGGAGGAAGTTCAGAGAGAAGAGCAATGACATTAGATCTGTCTTATCTCTGAAAGCACACACTCAGTACTCCTCCAGAGTCAACCCCCCGGGGTACTATAACCTCTGGAGAGGATTGGGGATCTAAGAGCACGAGGACCTTGTGTATTATTACTTCCTTTGTTGTATTCTAAGGCACAAGCAGCCTTTGAATTTTTCCCCCCTCACTATTTTGGTGGCCAAATAGTAAAACAGAAGGTGTAGTAATGGTAAGTCTATACAGACAAGTTGGGAGGAAGGGCTTACGTGAACATGCAAAATTTCCTCTACTTTTCTGAGAACATTATAGAATTAGGTAAAAGTACAGCCTAAGAGGCCTTTCTGTTACACAAATTCCATCCTGCTACTATCTGATTGGATTGTGATAATGGCAGAACAAAGAAATAGATCAACAAATTCCAGTGGATATAAATGCAGGAACACTAGAGATCACCACCCCCTATTCTCAACCCCACTTGATTCCACCATCTAGTAGCTTTGAGCTTCTTAGCTGGTGCTAGTGGTAAAGAATCTACCTGCCAATGCAGGAGACACAAGAGATGCAGGTTAGATCCCTGAGTCTGGAAGATCCCTTGAAGTAGGAAATGGCAACTCCCACCAGTATCCTTGACTGGAAAATCCCATGGACAGAGGAACCTAGCAGGCTACAGTGCAGTGGGGTCACAAAGAGATATACTGAGTATGCACATGTACACACACACACACACACACCTACACACACACACACACACACACACCCACAGCCATCATCACCCCCACCCTCCACTCCTCCCATGTCCCCGTAGCTTTGGAAGCCCAACAAAGGCAAGGAAGGGAATGTCTTGAACCTGGAAGGAAATAAAGGCATGGAAAAATAAGGTGCTTCTTGCTAATAAGGCCCTTTTACCCCTTTTCATTTCATGACTTGGTTTTACATAAGTACCATCTCCAACTCCAAAATACAGACACAAATTCCAAACCTGGTGTGAAGAGAGAAGAGCCAGTCTATACTACTAAAGGGATAGTTAAAATATAAATTATATTTAAGAACTTTATATATATATATATATATATATACATTCTTTAAACCAGTTTTCTGAGTTATATTGTATAAATAAGTTTTATAAACATATGCTACATATCCAATTTTTCTGTATATTTCTTAAGTGTGTGTGTGTGTGTGTGTGTTTGTGTGCAGTCAGTCAAGTCTGACTCTTTGTGACCCCATGCTGTATTCTGCCAGGCTCCTCTCTCCATGGAATTCTCCAGGCAAGAATACTGGAGTGAGTTTCCATCTCCTACTCCCGAGTAGCTTCCCAACTCAGAGATGTAAACTGCGTGTCTTGAGTTTCTTGAACTGGCAGGTGGATTGTTTACCACCAGCGCTACTTGGGAAGTCCTTTGTATCCCTTTACCTTAATCCTAAATCAAATCTTCACCACTATCTCTTGCTGGAAGCACAGTCCCTGGTGTTTCCCCAGCACTTGGCTTACACATACCTCTTCACATGTTACCAAGAAGATCATCCACGGGTATTTCTGGTGACTCTCCTGCTGTGAATTCCAGTCTGCGCAGTGATTCCACTGGTGATGCCCAAATCCTTTGCACCAGTGTCTGTTATTTTTTTTCTCAATATACTTTTCTTGGCTGCAATGGTTGTGATTATTATGTTGGATCATAATTAAATGTTCACTTGTTTGCTTTCCCCAGTGGAAGCTCTTTGGGGTGAAGGAATGTGCCTTATGGAATTATTCTAGCATCTGAGGCACAGCATGTGATCAATCATTTTTTATGAAATGAATAAGTGAAATAACAAATAAATAATTACTGTATTTTCTTTGCCCTTTGAGCTTTAATAAAAGCTTAGAATAATTGTAGTTAAACTAAAAATGGAAAAGCCTAGGAAGAGAGATGCTTTGATTGAAGTTAAGAAAGAATCAAGTTGTAGTTTACAGTAAAAATTCCCTAAATCTATACATGCTACTCTGTAACAACAGAAGAGATAAAAATAAAATCAGAATCTTTTTTATATTTCTGAATATTCAACTGTATATATATATATATATATATTTAAAATTTAGATTCTAATATTTCAAATACCCCATTTTCATTTAAAATATTAAACATTTGCTTTTGCTCTACAAGCTTTAAGTAGAAGCTTAAAAATAGCAACGTAAGAAAAAATTTTATGCCAAATTCATAGCCTAAAAGCAGGTCAAAAAAACAAAAATATCAGACATTTAGGTAATTCTTACAACAGTTCCCTAAAGATTAATATATTTTGCTCCCATTTCAAAAATGAGGAAACTTTCTGGGCCACTGTGGTAAATTGATTGTTCAAAGTGGTCCCTGAATAAACTGTGCCTCACAGCGACCATTGGCCTTTGCCATATCTTTGCTGTTCTTGTCATGGAGAGGTGCAGTGCATTTTCCTATTCTTTTTATTTGTGCTGGCCTGGTAATTTTTTCTTACCCACACAAATGTAGGGAATTATGTTCTCAGACATCCGAAATGGAAATTTAAGATTAACATCTACATTTACTCAATAGAACCACCATAGTCATGTAACAAACTCCAGCTTACCATGCAGTAAAGCAAAGCCAGGGAGAGAGAGATATTATGGGAGATAAGAAATCAAGAGGAGAGTGAGAGCCTGTGGAGAAGAACCAAAATCCCAGACATATGAGAAAGCTCAGTTAACACCAAGAAAAGGAGCAACCCAGCTCTTCTAGCCAGCCCCATCCATTTTGTGCCAACATAACACTGGTGGCAGACCAGCATCTTCCACATGAGTGACAGAAAGAAAGTGAAGTTGCTCAGTCGTGTCTGACTCTTTGTAACCCTGTGGTCTGTAGCCTACCAGGCTCCTTTGTCCATGGGATTCTCCAGGCAAGAATACTGGAATAGGTTGCCATTTCCTTCTCCTGGGGATCTTCCTGACCCAGGGATGGAACCCAGGTCTCCCACATTGCAGGAAGATGCTTTACCCTCTGAGCCACCAGGGAAGCCTACATGAGTGAAGCTGTCTTAAATTGTCCAGCCTTAGTTAAAGTCAGCCCTGGCAATACACCCATGGAGCAGAGATGAGCTAAAACCTAGGAATCTTGCCTTAAATGCTTGACCCAAAATATTGTGAGCAAGAATGGATATTTTAACTTTTTACTTGCTTGTGTGTGTGTGTGTTTTTTTTTTCCTAATGAAACTCTAAGTAACAAATACAGCACCTCTATGATTATGATAGCTATATATACCTTCTATAAGTGGATGTGGGTTGGTAGCATACTAATTACTATAGTGCCTATAATGGTTGTCCATTGTGTTCTGAAACTTCTGTCTAAAAAAATCTAAATAATTGTATGATTTCAGTGGGGGTGGGGAACAGTTATCTGTGTAACTTATGCACAAAGTAGTGTATCTCTTAATGCTAAATCAAAATGCATCTAGTCTTACAAAATCATCATATATATAGAAGAGAACTAAATGATTGAATTTTAAATAAAATGTAAAATCACATTTTGAAAATATGTCAATTTTAATAATATATCAAATTAAAAATACCATTAGAAGAAATAAAAATGAGGTGGACATTCATTTCCACATCATTTATATCAAGGAATATAATTGCTGTTTAGAGCTAGATTTTGTTGCATCTATATTTTGCATTGCCCAATTTAAAATGGCATAAATAATGACATTCATAGGTCACAAATTTTTAGTATCAAAACAAAAACTAGTTCAAAAGTTGGAAGTGTTATAGTAATTATAAAAACAAATGCTCCAGCTAATTTAATTTAGCTCATTAGTGCTATTTGTCTTATCAGTATGGAAAAACAGGAAAAAGAAATATTTAACTTAAGGCAAGGGACAGTATTCAGACATATCTTATCCTTTCTTGAGTCACATGAAAGACTACATAATAGATTTTAGTCTCTGAAGATTGAAAGATAAACTGTACTTCCAGAAAAATATAGCTCGAGATGAGTAGAGAAAAAGAAAATCAAATGTGACATTTTATTATTATATTTGTTTTGTGCTTTATTGTATTTGACCATGATCATTTCATGTTTCATTTCACAATTTTGGCTTTTTCTTCATCAGTAAAGAGAGAAGAGTTAAATGGTGTTACTCAAGGATTATCAGTCGATTTTTACCCGCCTTACTTAACATCACTATATCAGAGGATCTTTCATTTCTACGTTATACCCCCCAAAATGTGTTAGTAATAATTCCTGATTTTTACCAAGGCAGTTTAATTTAAATCATAAGAAGATGCAGAGGCTCTTATGAAAATGTTTTATAAAAGATGATTTTAAAATGGCTCATTTGCTATAGAAATGTTTATAGATCATTAACAGATAGTCTCTAGAGAGTCATAATTTTTCTTGAGTCTATCACTTAATTGTACTTTCAGGCACTATCGTGTCATTTTCATTCAATGTAAATTTTTGAGGGAGAAGTAATCATAGATGAAGTCTCTGAAAAATCATCCAGTTGTTACAATTAAGCTGATTGCCAGTCTATATTTTTTATGTAAGAAAAAGAAAATTTACTCCTTTGTGAATGATTTGACAATGATGAATGACACTCAAGTTCGCATACATAGCTACAATGTTCACATAATGCTTTTTTTCCTCTCATAACATATCTAACCTTTGTTTTGCCACGCATTTTATGGACAGCAAGTTCTCAACAATTCCCAGCCCTAATCAAAGACAGAGGGCAAGGTTCTGAGTCAGGAAGACATAAAAAGTAATAAATTATATCCAGTTCACTTTTCCTGAGTTCAGATTAATGTCATGTGAATAATGAGTACTGAGCTTTCACTTTCTGAATACTACTTTAAGTTGGATTACATACATTTAAAAATCAATCCAGCTTAAACAGTGATTAGTAACTGAAACAATGAAAAATTGGCATCTTAGAAAATATAGGAAGTAGAAATTTTCAAATGAATTTTATTGGCCTTAATATGCCTCTCAAGTCCCATACACATACAGAGAATAGACAGACGTCTGCAGGAGAGTTTTTGTCTCAAGTGTCATTGTAGTGTTTCTTAGATACTCATCAGCTGATCATTAGCATTCCATCAAGTGTACTGTTTGACTGTTTTCTTCATATCTGTGGAAATGCAAAAAAATTGGCAAAAGCACATCAGTTTGTATTTAATGTGAATAAAAGACTCTCTTCATTGGATGACTTAATTCCAGCTTACTTCTAAGACTAGGATTTGTTTTAGTAATCCGTTAATGTGTAACAAATCACTTTTATTCCTTTCCCCCAACTTACTGGTTTAAAACAATAATTCATGATTTTTTGTTAGTCTGTGGGATACTAAATCCAAATGAACACTTATTCTGCTCCATATTATGTTTGATGAGGCTGCAGTCATCTGGAGTCTTGCTATGGAACATCCAAAACATTTAGCTCACTCACATGCTTCAGCCATTAGTTGTTGCTGGCTCTTGGCTGGGAGCTGATCTGGAGCTGTCGATCAGAACACTTCAATTTTCTCTCACACTGCTTCTGTATTTTACTTAGGCTTCTTACTTTGTAGAGTCTGGGTCTCAAGAGAGGACAATCAAAGAATGAGTCATGGAAGAGGAAACAGGTAGAAGTTAGCAGTCCTTTTTTTTTTTTTTTTTTTTTTGACTGCAGGATAATTTATTAACAACTGGATTGGGCAGGGGGGTTGGTGGGGGGAGGCTTCCCAGGTGGCACTGTGGTGAAGAATCTACCTGCCAGTGCAGGAGATGCAAAAGATGAGGTTCAATCCCTGGGTCTGCAAGACCCCCTGGAGAAGGAAATGGCAACCACTCCAGTATTCTTGCCTGAGATAACCCATGGACCAAAGAGCCTGGCAGGGTACAGTCCATAGGGCCACAGAGTTGGTCACAACTGAGCATGTAGGCACTCATGGATTGGGGACTCACTCAGCAGTTCCTTGCTTGACCTAGATTTGTATGCAAGTCCACTGGAGAAATTCCCTTCAAGCCCAGGTGACTTGACCCCCCTCATTGACCACCTCCAAGCTTGGAAGGCACTTACTTAGGGGACAAATCGCATTAATAATAGCTAAATGTTCCCTCAAAAGTCATTCTGAAGTACCGGAAAGGACTTCCAAGAATGATACTCAGGTGATGGATACACATTTACAGCCAATTTTTAGAAGGTGAAGGCAGTTTCTTTGACTATGCCCCACCCCCATCCCCACTGGCTCGCTCAGCGACTTTGGGCAAATCACTTAACCTCTCAGTACTTAACATTTACACTCCTGTAAACCGAACGTGTGATATGCATCATTACTTATTCCAGCTCCTGCAGAACCCAATTTGAAAATTAGAGACCGACTTATGGTGGATGCTAAGTAACAACGTCAAATTTTCAACACAAAGTACACCTTCTGCGCCCCCTCCATTCCTCAAAGACTATTTTTCACTCTCATTTAAATGGCAGTGGCTATTTTAAAGGAGACTGAGTTTATACTTTTCAATGATCCATAACTTTTATTTTATTTTTTTAATTAAAAATTCTCTTTTATTTATTTTTTAATTTAATTTTATTTTTAAACTTTACAATATTGTATTGGTTTTGCCAAATATCAAAATGAATCCGTCACAGGTATACATGTGTTCCCCATCCTGAACCCTCCTCCCTCCCCATACCATCCCTCTGGGTCATCCCAGTGCACCAGCCCCAGGCATCCAGTATCGTGCATCGAACCTGGACTGGTGACTCATTTCATACATGATATTAGACATGTTTCAATGTCATTCTCCCAAATCTTCCCACCCTCTCCCTCTCTCACAGAGTCCATAAGACTGTTCTATACATCAGTGTCTCTTTTGCTGTCTCGCACACAGGGTTATTGTTACCATCTTTCTAAATTCCATATATATGCGTTAGAATACTGAATTGGTGTTTTTCTTTCTGGCTTACTTCACTCTGTATAATAGGCTCCAGTTTCATCCACCTCATTAGGACTGATTCAAATGTATTCTTTTTAATGGCTGAGTAATACTCCATTGTGTATATGTACCACTGCTTTCTTATCCATTCATCTGCTGATGGACATCTAGGTTGCTTCCATGTCCTGGCTATTATAAACAGAGCTGCGATGAACATTGGGGTACACGTGTCTTTTTCCCTTCTGGTTTCCTCAATGTGTATGCCCAGCAGTGGGATTGCTGGATCATAAGGCAGGTCTATTTCCAGTTTTTTAAGGAATCTCCACACTGTTCTCCATAGTGGCTGTACTAGTTTGCATTCCCACCAACAGTGTAAGAGGGTTCCCTTTTCTCCACACCCTCTCCAGCATTTATTGCTTGTAGACTTTTGGATCGCAACCATTCTGACTGGTGTGAAATGGTACCTCATAGTGGTTTTGATTTGCATTTCTCTGATAATGAGTGATGTTGAGCATCTTTTCATGTGTTTGTTAGCCATCTGGATGTCTTCTTTGGAGAAATGTCTATTTAGTTCTTTGGCCCATTTTTTGATTGGGTCATTTATTTTTCTGGGATTGAGCTGTAGGAGTTGTTTGTATATTTTTGAGATTAGTGGTTTGTCAGTTGCTTCATTTGCTATTATTTTCTCCCATTCTGAAGGCTGTCTTTTCACCTTGCTTATAGTTTCCTTTGATGTGCAGAAGCTTTTAAGTTTAATTAGGTCCCATTTGTTTATTTTTGCTTTTATTTCCAATATTCTGGGAGGTGGGTCATAGAGGATCCTGCTGTGATGTATGTCGGAGGGTGTTTTGCCTATGTTCTCCTCTAGGAGTTTTATAGTTTCTGGTCTTACGTTGAGATCTTTAATCCATTTTGAGTTTATTTTTGTGTATGGTGTTAGAAAGTGTTCTAGTTTCATTCTTTTCCAAGTGGTTGACCAGAGTTCCCAGCACCACTTGTTAAAGACATTGTTTTTAATCCATTGTATATGCTTGCCTCCTTTATCAAAGATAAGGTGTCCATATGTGCATGGATTTATCTCTGGGCTTTCTATTTTGTTCCATTGATCTATATTTCTGTCTTTGTGCCAGTACCATACTGTCTTGATGACTGTGGCTTTGTAGTAGAGCCTGAAGTCAGGTAGGTTGATTCCTCCAGTTCCATTCTTCTTTCTCAAGATCGCTTTGGCTATTCGAGGTTTTTTGTATTTCCATACAAATTGTGAAATTATTTGTTCTAGCTCTGTGAAGAATACCGTTGGTAGCTTGATAGGGATTGCACTGAATCTATAAATTGCTTTGGGTTGTATACTCATTTTCACTATATTGATTCTTCCAATCCATGAAAATGGTATATTTCTCCATCTATTAGTGTCCTCTTTGATTTCTTTCACCAGTGTTTTATAGTTTTCTATATATAGGTCTTTAGTTTCTTTAGGTAGATATATTCCTAAGTATTTTATTCTTTCCGTTGCAATGGTGAGTGGAATTGTTTCCTTAATTTCTCTTTCTGTTTTCTCATTATTAGTGTATAGGAATGCAAGGGATTTCTGTGTGTTGATTCTATATCCTGCAACTTTACTGTAATCATTGATTAGTTCTAGTAATTTTCCGGTGGAGTCTTTAGGGTTTTCTATGTAGAGGATCATGTCATCTAGCAGTCCTTTTAAAACTTGGTGCTACTTAATTTGAAAAATGTTATTTTAAACACATTATTGATTAAAGCAGCCATTATGCTAGTCCAGACCTAAAGAGGGGAGAATAAGTTCCATTTCTTGAATTTAGCAGTGACATCTCTGTGCAGAGACACAAGGCATTTAGACACTAACTAGTTTAGTTAGTTTGGACACTAACTGCCATGTATTCATCAACCTCTTTCATTCCAACTCTGTCACCTTACCACCTTACTGCCTTTCCACCTTTTTTCGTCATCTGTTCTACTTTTAATACTGAAAAAAGATAATTGAGGAATATCTGTTGAGCACCCACCATGTGCCATTCACAACTGGATACTGTAAAACGTAGCTTCACCAGACAAACATGGCATAGAATTTTATGGTTTGAGTATGCAAATTATTATGACTAAGCTCCTGATTGTCCTCTATGCCAAAACTTTGAACTTAAAAGCCCCCTGTTCATTTCTGAGAGTTCCCCTGAAAAGCTTCTTTGATGGCCCGGAACAAGTCTGCCCTTGTTTCTATCTTTTCATTTTGCCATCAAACTCTTTCATGTAAAATCTGGTTACCTGCTGGATGTGACTTCATTTCCTGGCCATGGCCACTGATTAGTCCACTCTTCCACCTAGTTTTTCACAGCACAGCTCAAACCATGATGTAACATTTATCAAGAATTTATGAAGATTTGATGTTAATGAAAAGGCACCATAAACATAATTTAAGTTACTACTAATGGTATCACAAAACAAAACTCATACATACCATTGCCTAACTATACTTAGTCCTTTACATTCTGGATTCTGGCATATTTCATATCTCCATGTCTGGAGGGCAAGGCCCAACTAAAGGAGATAAGAGGAAGATGTCTCCTAAAACTCTGACTCTCCCAGAATCCAAGTTTCAAATAATTTCCTGCCACTTAACTTATGTTCAGAATGATTGACAGTAAGAATGCACATTACTTTAGAGTGGAATGCCCACTCCTGTGAATCTGGAATAGTTTGGTCACAGGAACAGCTTGCAGCAAATTTAATAACTGGCAGTGCATTTCCCAAATCAGATATATTGTATTAAATAACACCTTATGTGAGACACCTCATTTCAGCTTCTTTGATTTCTTTTCAACCAGTGGGACTTTAAGAGAAAATCAGATCAGAATACCTATTCTGGCTAAGCCTGGTCTAAGCTGCTAAATGAAAACAAAACAATTGCTTTAAACCAAAACTTGCTCCCTCTTATCTTCTCCATTTCTCTCTCTCACACACACAGCATATGCTAAACCCAGATTCAGGGAAAACTAAACTAAGCTAAACTAAATTTGACTTTTGTTAGTTTCTAAGTCTGCCATAAAAATGTGCTACACACTAGCAGGCTTGAAACAACAGGAATTTATTCTCTCAAAATTCTGGAGACTAGAAGTCTGAAGCTGAAGTGTCTACCTTCATTGATTCCTTCAGGAGGTTCCGAAGGAGAGTTTGTTCCATACCTCTCTCCAATCTCTATGGTTGCAGGTAGCCCAGGGACTCTCCTGATTTGTTGGCTCATCTCTTCAGTCTCTGCCTTCATGGACTGATGTGATGCACTCAGTCATGTCTGACTCTTTGTGACCCCATGGACTGTAGCCCACCTGGCTCCTTTGTCCATGGGATTTTCCAGGCAAGAATCCTAGAGTGTGTTGCCATTTCCTACTCCAGGGGATCTTCCCAATCCAGGGATTGAACCTGAGTCTCTTTCATCTCCTGTATTG
The DNA here is from genome assembly GCF_019923935.1 of Bubalus bubalis. Taxonomy (NCBI): domain Eukaryota; kingdom Metazoa; phylum Chordata; class Mammalia; order Artiodactyla; family Bovidae; genus Bubalus; species Bubalus bubalis. The sequence continues at coordinate 64,026,279 of NC_059162.1, forward strand.
GCAGGTGGGTTCTTTACCACTAGTATAACCTGGGAAGCCCTGCCTTTATTGAAAGTGAAAGTGTTTTAGTCACTCAGTCATGTCTGACTCTTTTTGATCCCTGTGGACTATACGTGCTATTCTTCCTTGTACTTCTTTATGTCCAAATGTCCTTATTCTTGTGAAGTCACCAGTAATATAGGGGTTTAGAGCCAGGCCTAATCTAATATGACCTCATCTTACCTTCAGTATAAATGCAGTAACTCTATTTTCATATAAGGTCACATTCGGAGGTACCAGGCATTAGAAATTCATTATATCTTTTGAAAAAGAGAAAGTATTAGTTGCTCAATCATGTCTGACTCTTTGTGACCCCCATGGAGTAGCCCAATAGACTCCTCTGTCCATGGAATTATCCAGGCAAGGATACTGGCGTGGGTAGCCATTCCATTCTTCAGGGATAGAACCCAGGTCTCCCACTTCAGGGATAGAACCCAGATCTCCTGCAATGTGGGCAGGTTCTTTACAATCTGAGCCACCAGGGAATCGCATATCATATACTTTGTGGGGACACAATTCAGTCCAATACTCAATATTTGTATTCAGAAAGTGTTGCTGCCTTATAGATTACACACTACTAAACAGCCCATCTCACATTTACCATTTAAGTGTTAACTTGAATTACTTCTGTGAGACAGGACTTTTCCAAGAATTATTTAAGTATTTACCTAAATGGATAATATTTATTTAACTTAAAGACTGAATCATCCAAGTTGTCTCTTCCAGAATAAAGAAAGGACTGCCCCCAAACAAATATCAACTTCCAGCCAATAAGGCAGAAAATGCTTATAACCTTCCACTTGGCAGTTTTCTAACTTCAAAAATCTAAAGCTTCAGTCTCCACTGGGCACCTGTTTACAAGAATAAAATGAGGTAATAGAATGAGAAATCCCTCTGCGTTCTTAAGAAGAAACAGTGATATACAAATCCAGGGCAGTTTTATTATTCTTTTTTTCCACACCACTGAATTCATTTTCTCAGTGGGAGACCTTCTCTATCATCCTTTTTTTCTACATTCATTCCCAAGGCAGAGCTTATCTTTTTTATACTCCTTTCACATATATTATGTCATTATCGCTAAGAGCAAACTTTAAAATAACCTGGATATCAGAGCTGTTGCTGTGCTCTTGAGAGAATACTATGCTTCCCACTGAGAAGGAAGGAATCCTGCTGTTAAGACTCTCCAGACAATGCGATGACCAGGGTAATTGTCCAGGCTGTGTATTGACTGGAATTGGATGGGACCTAGATAAAATACAGGGGGCTCTGGGAGTTGCGACTGGGCTGAGAAAATACCTCCCATCACCAATGCAAAGAAGTGGTAGTTCAGACTATGTCTCCTCCCCTCTCCTCAATTATTTAAAAAGATTTAAAATTAGGTCAATAAAACACAGAGATCATAATTCTAGCATGCACACTGTTGTATCATGGCAGATCTGTTGCTCAGAGTTCTAAATGATTTGCATAGTCTACTCCAGAGCTGAAGAACACCAAAGATTAAATCTCAAACTTATATTTTTATTATGGAATAATTCTGACATAAAAATAATTATAGAAAGCCATATAACAGACTCCATTGTGAATTTCTTATTCAATTGTATTCACTGATTTTCATTTTTACCTGAAGTGCATGTTTTTAGTTTTAATATACTCAGCTTTGTCACTATTTTTCTTTTTGGTGTGCATTTTTGTGTTTTGCTTCAGGAAACATTTTTCTACCTTGAAGCCAAAGAGAGCTTCTCTCTCTCTCTCTCTCTTTTTTTTTTTTTTTTTTTGAAGAACTTAAAGTTTACTTTTTACATCATGTATTTTACCCCTAAAGAAATTTATTTGTATTTATGTTGTAATGAAGAGATACTCTTTTTCAGCTCACAAGGGGTAACCGATTTTCCAAGTCCCTGCATTGAATGACATTTGTGAAAGACAAATGTACTAAAAAAAATAAAGGAGATGGCTTTGTCTAAGAAAACCAAAACAATTGAAAGAAATTAATGAGAAGAATCTCAGAGTAAAAGAAGGGGGGCTGGGGTTTCATGGTGTGACGGTATTTTAGTCGCAAAGAAATGTCTGTTCAACTCTTTTGTGACTCCATGGACTGTAGCCTGCCGGGCTCCTCTGTTCATGGGATTTCTTAAAAATAATGAAGAGGGTTGTCTTTTCCTTCTCCAGAGGATCTACAGAGGTCAGTAAGTAAGAGTGATCTGTGAGTCTTAGAAGTCATAAGGAAGGATGCAGAAAGGTCTAATGTAGGGATAGGATAGTTTAAGGTTCTCCATTTCCCTAAGAACAAAAGTGGTGGGGAAGATTTGAGAGAACAAAATGATCAGGTAGATGGAGTGGGAAGTGGGAAGGGGGAATTTTAACCATTGCTTTCTGGCAGCACAGAGCTCAGATAAAATTCGACATTGGCAGTTATGAGCAAACCTCTTATAGTAAGTTTTCTGTAGGTCAGAGTCTATTTCTCCATGTCTATCCATGTGATAATATCACCCCTGTTAAAATTATAATAGATTTATATTAATTTTAATATTTTATAAGGTGAGAATAATGACATTGTTATTCCTCTTTAAAAGCTCATTTTAGTTCTTCTTCTTTAGATTCAAAACAGATATGAGTTTTATTGACATGATATTGAATTAAATGATCAATTTTAGGAGAGGTGATGAACTTTACCAAAGCTTTCTATACATTAATTGGAAGTGAAATAGATTCCAGGCATTAGATCTGATAAAGTGCCTGAAGAACTATGGATGGAGGTTTGTGACATTGTACAGGAGGCAAGGATCAAGACCATCCCCAAGAAAAAGAAGTGCAAAAGGCAAAATGGTTGTCTGAGGAGGGCTTACATATAGCTGAGAAAAAAAGAGAAGCTAAAGGCAAAGTAGAAAAGAAAAGATATACCCATTTGAATGCAGAGTTCCAAAGAATAGCAAGGAGAGATAAGAAAGCCTTCCTCAGAGATCAATGCAAAGAAATAGAGGAAAACAATAGGATAGGAAAGACTAGAAATCTGTTCAAGAAAATTAGAGATACCAAGGGAACATTTCATGCAAAGATGGCAACAATAAAGGACAGAACTGGTATGGACCTAACAGAAGCAGAAGATATTGAGAAGAGGTGGCAAGAATACACAGAAGCCCTATGCAAAAGAGACCTTCATGACCCAGATAACCATGATGGTGTGATCACTCATCTAGAGCCAGACATCCTGGAATGTGAAGTCAAGTGGGCCTAGGAAGCATCACTGCAAGCAAAGCTAGTGGAGGTGATGGAACTCCAGTGAGCTATTTCAGATCCTAAAAGATGATGCTGTGAAAGTGTAGCACTCAATATGCCAACAAATCTGGAAAACTCAGTAGTGGCCATAGGAGTAGAAAAGGTTAGTTTTAACTCCAATCCCAAACAAAGGCAATGCCAAAGAATGTTCAAACTATTGCACAATTGCACTCATCTCACAGGATAGCAAAGTAATACTCAAAATTCTCCAAGCCAGGCTTCAACAGTACATGAAGTGACTTCCAACATTCAAGCTGGATTTAGAAAAGGCAGAGGATCCAGAAATCAAATTGCCAACATCTGCTGGATCATTGAAAAAGTGAGAGATTTCAAGAAAAATATCTATTTCTGCTTTATTAACTATGCCAAAGCCTTTGACTGTGTGGATCACAACAAGCTGTGGAAAATTCTTAAAGAGATGGGAATACCAGACAACCTGACCTGCCTCCTGAGAAATCTGTATCCAGGTCAAGAAGTAACAGTTAAAATTGGTCATGGAAGAACAGACTGGTTCCAATTCTCGAAAGGAGTACGTCAAGGCTGTATATTGTCACCCTGCTTATTTAACTTATATGCAAGGTACATCATAAGAAATGTTGTGCTGGAATCAAGATTGGCAGGAGAAATATCAATAATCCTAGATATGCAGATGACACTACCCATATGGCAGAAATCAAAGAAGAACTAAAGAGCTGCTTGACGAAAGTGAAAGAGGAGAGTCAAAAGGTTAGCTTAAAACTCAACATTCAGAAAATTAAGATCATGGCATCTGGTCCCATCACTTCACGGCAAATAGATGGGGAAACAATGGAAACAGTGAGAGACTTTATTTTTTTGGGCTATAAAGTCGCTGCTGATGGTGACTGCAGCCATGAAATTAAAAGATACTTTGGAAGAAAAGCTATGACCAACCTAGACAGCATATTAAAAAACAGAGACATTACTTTACCAACAAAGGTCCTTCTAGTCAAAGTGATGGTTTTTCCAGTAGTCATGTGTGGATGTGACAGTTGGACTATAAAGAAAGCTGAACACTGAAGAATAGATGCTTTTGAACTGTGGTGCTGGAGAAGACTCTTGAGAGTCCCTTGGGCTGCAAGGAGATCCAACCAGTCCATCCTAAAGGAAATCAGTCCTAATATTTATTGGAAGGACTGATGCTGATGCTGAAACTCCAATACTTTGGCCACCTGATGAGAAGAACTGACTCATTGGAAATGACCCAGATGCTGAGAAAATTGAAGGCAGGATGAGAAGGGGATGACAGGCTGAGATGGTTGGATGGCATCACTGATACAATGGACATGAATTTGAGTAAGCTCTGGGAGTTAATAATGGACAGGGAAGCCTGGCTGCAGTCCATGGGGTCACACAGTCGGACATGACTGAGCAACTGATCTGGTGTGTTTTCCTATTCACTCATTTTTTCCATCATATATTCAACTAAGTTGGCATTACTTTTTTCTCATTTTAAATGCAATTCAGTAATCAGCTAAATACATATTTTAATTAGTTACTTTTTAAAAATTTATATTGTGGTAGATTTATCTTTGTGTGTGTGTGTGTGTGTGTGTGTGAGCTTGCGCTCAATCAGTTCTGATATTTTGAAACCCCATGGACTGTACTCTGCCAGGCTCCTCTGTCCTTGGAAGTTTCCAGGAAAGAATACTTGCATGGGTTGCCATTTCCTACTCCAGGAAGTCTTCCTGAACCATGGATTAAATCTGAGCATCTTGCACCTCTTGCATTGCCAGGTGGATTCTTCACCACTAGCACCACCTAATACATTTCTGGCCCAAAGGTGATATTAACTAATTGTAGAAATTTTGTAAAAAAGCCAAAATGATGAAGAATGTATCCACCATCAATATTTTGTAAGTCTCATATTGAATATTTCTATATATGTTGACATTAGAATCATAGTTATGTGTGTAATTTTATATTCTACTTTATTCATCTAATATTACAAAGTTTAAACATATACCATCATGTGGATTTGCAATAATTACTTTATTCATTTCCATTATATTGGGTATTTTCGTTGTGTGTAGTCCTTGTTTTTTTTTAATAAATAATCATTTTCAGAATATCTCTATGATAAATCCTGCTAATTCTACTTAATTCCTTAGGAGAGAGTTGGGGCAACTATGGCTTGCTGCCTGTGTTTGTAAACAACATTTGATCAGGGAACCCAGCACACTCAATTGTTTATGTTTGGTACGGTGACTTGCATGCTACAACAGCAGAGTTGAAAAGTTGCACCGGAGACCATATGGCTCCAAAAGCCTAAACTTTTATGGGAAAAGATTGCTGACTTCTATCTTAGGTGAAATCCTACACACAAAATTTCTTGATCTAGTTATATGCATAATTTCATAATATTTAAGACCTTATAAATTTTCTTTGTCAAGTTCTGAATTTTGTTGTAATATTGTATAAGTACCCACCTCAAACCACATTTACCAAGATTAAATATTTTACCTTGAAATTTATACAGCAGTTCAATCTGCCCCCTAGTGATTTTTTAAAAAAAATGATAATTTATTCATGTTAAAAATAACATTTGCTTTCTATAAAAGTTATTTTGATTTTTATATCATAGTTTTCAAATCTCATCTTGTCCTTGACCCTTCACAAGTGTGTGTTCCCTGGGTGTGCCAGGGAAACACATGTAATATAAGGTGATGCTTGATGTATTTGACAGCAGGAAAGGGATCATCATGAGAAAAGTGAAGCTGTCTGAGTATCACTCTTCTACTGCATGTGCACATGAAAATCCCAGTAAACACAACAAAGTTTCTCTCCTGACTCCAAGATCTTCACCCTTCATCATTAGTTTTGTCACACTAAATCATCAGAACAAAAATTTTAGGCTTGTGTGTTCTTTCCAATAATGTGTATCTCATTTTCTATAGAAGAGAGTAGAGATACCTATGATTTTTTCTATATTTAGATTATCAAATGCTATAATGCTAAGGTTTATGAATACATAATTACACATAGGACAGCTTTATTTAATGGGGAATGTAAAAGCCAAAAATGGGAAATTATATTTTTCTTACAATTCACATAATAACCATTCAGTTCAGTTCAGTTCTCAGTCATGTCTGACTCTTTGCGACCCCATGAACTGCAGCATGCCAGGCCTCCCTGTCCATCAGCAACACTCAGAGTTTACCCAAACTCATGTCCATTGAGTCGGTGATGCCATCTAACCATCTCATCCTCTGTCGTCCCCTTTTCCTCCTGCCTTCAATCTTTCCCAGCATCAGGGTCTTTTCAAATGAGTCATCTCTTTGCATCAGGTGGCCTGATCTGATGTTAATGATATTTTTCCCCGCCATCTTGATTCCAGCTTATGCTTCATCCAGCCCAGCGTTTCTCATGATGTACTCTGCATATAAGTTAAATAAGCAGGTGACAAAATACAGCTTTGACATACTCCTTTTCGTATTTGGAACCAGTCTGTTGTTCCATGTGCAGTTCTAACTGTTGCTTTCTGACCTGCATACAGGTTCCACAAGAGGCAGGTCAGGTGGTCTGGTGTTCCCATCTCTTTCAAAATTTTCCACAATTTATTGTGGTACACAGTCAAAGGCTTTGGCATAGTCAATAAAGCAGAAATAGATGCCTTTCTGGAACTCTCTTGCTTTTTTGATGACCCAGCTATTATACATTAATTATTTTATACAAAAAATTGTTAGGAAGATGGTGTACATGTTAACTTTCTGCAATAAATACTAACTAGTATATTTTTTTCAGGGAAACTGTATCAGATAGACAGGAAGATTTCCTCTCTTTGTTTACCCATTTCTTCTTATGAGGATATGTAAACATAATTTATGTATTCTTTCCTACATCAAATCTTTTTAATTAAGAAATTAGAAATAAATGTTTATAGGAGTAACTGTATTACCATTTTAAAGTGTTATGATTATTGGTTAGTTTGTATTAGTTGTGAGAATGAAGAGTTATTACTGGATATTTTAGAGAAGATAAATATCTGTTAGTATTTGGCCTCTTGCTTTTTGTCATAAGATCAAATAAATCCTTTCTACAACTTATTAGAGCTCTGGCCATGTATTTATTCATAAAGGGATTCTCAAAATATGGCATTTTTCAAGAAGGGATGACATATTAAAAGGAAATAATGTGCATCTATGAGTCTGAGATATGATTGGGAAATGAGGATTTGGGTATACTGAGATTTCTAGACTGGACTGATACCAAGATTCTTGTCTGGCACCAAGTTATTCCCAGTCAGTATTACCACATTTTTACCACTTCACTCTCACCTTGAACTAGAAGAGAAGGAAACTTTTACTGATTGTGTAACCTTTTGGCAAGAGACAGTACTAAGTGATGCTCATCTGTGAAATGTGGAAAGTGACCCCAGGACCATCATGACTTTGAATGGAGAGGAAACACTCTGCCTCAAAAGTTAGCTAGAACTTTGCCTACCAGAAAGCCCTAATCATCTCTCACCAGAGTGTTTCAAAATATAAATGGGAATTATTTCTGTGGAATGACACCTTCACCTGATTGTTAAATTGTATATGTTGACTATGTCTTCAATTCTATGAAAGAAAGATCTCTTGAATTGAGCCTCAGTGATCTACATTTTTATAAACATTGTAGATAATATTTACATAAATAGAAAACAATTGCAAAAGAACAGGTTTCCCACATCCTTCCTTACTTTAAAACCCAGCTTTTTAACTTATGATGGAAAAGTGAGAGTCTTACATGTATCTCATGTTTTGTAATACATAATATAAGAATTTGTGATATACTTAATATATAGAATATATACAGAATACACTTACTCTATTGTGTCACTTTGAGAAAAAAATTAAGGCTGTTGATTCAAATAATAGATTTGAATTCTAATTCAGTTTTCTAAGTATGATTTCTCAACAGTCAAATGACATTAGAATTGAAGTCAAGGACTATATCTAAAATCAGATCAGATCAGTCACTCAGTCGTGTCTGACTCTTTGCGACCCCATGAATCACAGCACGCCAGGCCTCCCTGTCCATCACCAACTCCCGGAGTTCACTCAGACTCACGTCCATGGAGTCAGTGATGCCATCCAGCCATCTCATCCTCTGTCGTCCCCTTCTCCTCCTGCCCCCAATCCCTCTCAGCATCAGAGTCTTTTCCAATGAGTCAACTCTTCGCATGAGGTGGCCAAAGTACTGGAGTTTCAGCTTTAGCATCATTCCTTCCAAAGAAATCCTAGCACTGATCTCCTTCAGAATGGACTGGTTGGATCTCCTTGAAGTCCAAGGGACTCTCAAGAGTCTTCCCCAACACCACAGTTCAAAAGCATCAATTCTTTGGCACTCAGCCTTCTTCACAGTCCAACTCTCACATCCATACATGACCACAGGAAAAACCATAGCCTTGACTAGACGAACCTTTGTTGGCAAAGTAATGTCTCTGCTTTTCAATATGCTATCTAGGTTGGTCATAACTTTCCTTCCAAGGAGTAAGCGTCTTTTAATTTCATGGCTGCAGTCAGCATCTGTAGTGATTTTGGAGCCCAGAAAAATAAAGTCTGACACTGTTTCCACTGTTTCCCCATCTATTTCCCATGAAGTGATGGGACTGATGCCATGATCTTCATTTTCTGAATGTTGAGCTTTAAGCCAACTTTTTCACTCTCCACTTTCACTTTCATCAAGAGGCTTTTGAGTTCCTCTTCACTTTCTGCCACATAAGGGTGGTATCATCTGCATATCTGAGGTTATTGATATTTCTCCAGGCAATCTTGATTCCAGCTTGTGTTTCTTCCAGTCCAGCATTTCTCATGATGTACTCTGCATATGTTAAATAAACAGGGTGACAATATACAGTGAACTCCTTTTGATGAACTCCTTTTCCTATTTGGAACCAGCTTCCTGACCTGCATACAAATTTCTCAAGAGGCAGATCAGGTGGTCTGGTATTCCAATCTCTTTCAGAATTTTCCACAGTTTATTGTGATCCACACAGTCAAAGGCTTTGGCATAGTCAATAAAGCAGAAATAGATGTTCTTCTGGAACTCTCTTGCTTTTTCCATGATCCAGCGGATGTTGGCAATTTGATCTCTGGTTCCTCTGCCTTTTCTAAAACCAGCTTGAACATCAGGAAGTTCACGGTTCCCGTATTGCTGAAGCCTGGCTTGGAGAATTTTGAGCATTACTTTACTAGTGTGTGAGATGAGTGCAATTGTGCGGTAGTTTGAGCATTCTTTGGCATTGCCTTTCTTTGAGATTGGAATGAAAACTGACCTTTTCCAGTCCTGTGGCCACTGCTGAGTTTTCCAAATTTGCTGGCATATTGAGTGTAGCACTTTCACGGCATCATCTTTCAGGATTTGGAATAGCTCAACTGTAATTCCATCACCTCCACTAGCTTTGTTCGTAGTGATACTTTCTAAGGCCCACTTAACTTCACATTCCAGGATATCTGGCTCTAGGTCAGTGATCACACCATCATGATTATCTGGGTCGTGAAGCTCTTTTTTGTACAGTTCTTCTGTGTATTCTTGCCATCTCTTCTTAATATCTTCTGCTTCTGTTAGGTCCATACCATTTCTGTCCTTTATCGAGCTCATCTTTGCATGAAATGTTCCTTTGGTATCTCTGATCTTCTTGAAGAGATCTCTAGTCTTTCCCATTCTGTTGTTTTCCTCTATTTCTTTGCATTGATCGCTGAAGAAGGCTTTCTTATCTCTTCTTGCTATTCTTTGCAACTCTGCATTCAGATGTTTATATCTTTCCTTTCCTCCTTTGCTTTTCGCTTCTCTTCTTTTCACAGCTATTTGTAAGGCCTCCCCAGACAGCCATTTTGCTTTTTTGCATTTCTTTTCCATGGGGATGGTCTTGACCCCTGTCTCCTGTACAATGTCACGAACCTCATTCCATAGTTAATCAGGCACTCTATCTATCAGATCTAGGCCCTGAAATCTATTTCTCACTTCCACTGTATAATCATAAGGGATTTCATTTAAGTCATACCTGAATGGTCTAGTGGTTTTCCCTACTTTCTTCAATTTAAATCTGAATTTGGCAATAAGGAGTTCATGGTCTGAGTCACAGTCAGCTCCTGGTCTTGTTTTTGCTGACTATATAGAGCTTCTTCATTTTTGGCTGCAAAGAATATAATCAATCTGATTTCAGTGTTGACCATCTGGTGATGTCCATGTGTAGAGTCTTCTCTTGTGTTGTTGAAAGAGGGTTTTGTTATTACCAGTGCATTTTCTTGGCAAAACTCTATTAGTCTTTGCCCTGCTTCATTCCGTATCCCAAGGCCAAATTTGCCTGTTACTCCAGGTGTTTCTTGACTTCCTACTTTTGCATTCCAGTCCCCTATAATGAAAAGGATATCATTTTTGGGTGTTAGTTCCATTTTTTTAAACTGGAATATAGTTGATTTACAGTGTTGTGCCAGTCTCTACTATATAGCAAAGAGACTCAGTTACATATATTCATATATTATATATATATCTCCATATTTCAGGAGAAATAATATAGTCCCCTGTTCTATTCAATAGGACCTTGTTGTTTATACATTCTAAACATAATAGTTTGCATCTACCTACTCCAAATTCCCAATCCCTTTCTCCCCTTGGCAAACACATGTCTGATCTCCATATCTGTGAGTCTATATCTATTTTGTAGATAGATTCATTAATGCCATATTTTAGATTCCATTAGTAAGTAATATCATATGGTATTTGTCATTCTCTTTCTGATGTACTTCACTTAGTATAATAATCTCCAGTTATATCTATGTTGTTGCAAATGGCATTATTTTGTCCTCTTTATGGCTGAGTAGTATTCCATTGTATATATGAACCACACCTTTATCCATTCATCTGTCAGTGGACATTTGTTTCCATATTTTGGCTATTGTGAATAGTGCTTCTATGAACATAGGGGTGCAGGTATTTTTTAAATTAATTGATTTTAATTCAATGCTAATTACTTTACAATATTGTAGTGGGTTTTGCCATACATTGACATGAATCAGCCATGGGTGTACAGGTGTCCCCCATCCTGAACACCCCTTCCATCTCTCTCGCCATCCCATCCCTCAGGGTCATCCCAGTGCACCAGCCCTGAGGACCTTGTCTCATGCATCAAAGCAGGTATCTTTTTGAATCATAGTTTTTTCTAGGTATATGCCCAGGAGTGGGGATGCTATATTATATGGTAATTCTATTTTTAGTTTTCTGAGAAACTGCTATTATGTTTTCCACAAAGGCTGAAATAAGTTATATTCCCACCAGCAGTGTAGGAGAGTTCCATTTCCTACATACTCTCTCCAAGTTTTGTTATTTGTAGACTTTTTAATGATGATCATTCTAACCAGTGTGAGGTATAAAACATCTGATCTCAGGGTTTCTAGATAATGTCTCTTACCATTTATCACCCCCACATATATTCATTCATGATTGCCCACATGCATAATGAACTAACATGTGCATTCATTCAGGTAACCACAGAGGCATCAATGCCTCACAAAGAAATTAACATCTACAGGGCCTTTCTTCTTTTAGAATATCAGTATGGAGAATGAAGGAATGAGTGTTATCAGAGAATGAACTCCTCTAGATTCATCTTTGTATGTTTCTAAGAAATTTGAGACAGTCAGATATTATCTTCTTTGTCTTGGTATTCCATGAGAGCCGTTATTTGTATCCTTCATTCTTGAAAAAAAAAAAAAACAAAACAAAACCTTTTATAGTCTTTCTTTGGGCTTCAGTTTTGGAATTGGAACTAAAAAGCAAATTAACAGGAATATTCCTTACATGGAGAAAATTTTGTATAATAATTTTGATTGAGGGTGGGGACTTTTCCATTTTACTAATTACTAGGTGAGCACAGTTGGCTCTCAGTAGCAGGTACAAGTGTCTCCAGCCCACCACTGATTGATTCACATCTTTGCCCTCCAGTATAGCTCAATAAGAGTGAGATTCAGAAAAAAATATAACTTGGCATCTTGACTTTTCAAGTTAGTATGGTGTTTTGCAAAGTCCTCTTTAGTAAGTAGAGCGTTATACTAGTAATTAGAATATTATAATGTCAGGAAAACATTGTATTCAGTGAGTGATATGTTTTAATCTGTGACATCATCATATCTGCTTCAAAACTGTGTCTTAAAATATCCTCAAAGGCAATTGATCCTCTACTGTCTCTTTAAATACTGAGAGCAACTTGGCAATTTCTTGTAGAGACATCCAAAGCTCTGACCTTTTCTTAGAGGTTGGTACTTTCACTAAAAAAAAGTGTTACCCAGAGCAAAAATAAAATTCACTGTAAGTCTTCTTATTCTAGGCAGATCTTTGAAGCTGTCTCATCTATGGTAGAAGTGGGGCAACAGCTAAGAGAGAAAGAATACTTGATTTCAATGTTCCTCTCTTCTATCTTCTATTCTCTTTTTTTGTCCTCTGCTGCCCTCTTTTTCTTTCTCCTTCCTTCACTCCCTCACCACTCCTTCCTTCTTCTTCTTCATTTTGGTCTTCTATCATTTCTTTCTTTCTATAATTATATATATATATATATTCCCTGGTGGCTCAAATGGTAAAGAATCTACTTGCAATGTGGGAGACCCAGGTTTATCCCTGGGTCAGGAAGATCTCCTGGAGAAAGGAATGGCTATGCAATCTAGCATTCTTGCCTAGAGAATGCCATGGACAGAGGAGCCTGGTGTGCTACCATGGGGGAGCAAAGAGTCAAACATGACTGAGTGACTAACATTTTCAATTTCATATCTATCTATCTAAACAGAAATAGGGTTTTGTGCAGAATTGAATCAGTAATTAATGTTGATATAATTGTGTATATAAACAAAGGTTGATTATAGGTCTATCTTGTTAGGAACAAGTGTTTCTTTGATCTGGCTAGCCAGCACAGTCACTCAAAAATAATTTGCTACAAATTCAGCCAAACCATAAGTTTCATGTAAAGTGACTTGCCAAGGTAGGTTGGTTAATTTCATGGCTTGATGCGGTTGACCTAACAAAATAAACCAAGTTGACGGTATTTTAAGAAAATGCACTTACCCTACCTTTCAAAATCCTTTAAAAAATGCAGAGCATTGAGCCAAATATTAAACATTTTATGATTTAAACTACTTAACTTCAAAATATATTTACATAAAAACATAAAGATTCACATACACTATTTTGTTAATACTTTATTCCCTATACTCATTATGCTTCTGATTTTCATGTCTCAGATGCTTTTGTTCATGTCTTTTAATGAGAAAGTTAAGATATTTAAATAAATGGAGGAAATTAGCCTAAAAGATGGTTCTGGTTCTACCAAATACATATTTTTAAAAATTTTATTTGAACATAGGCCAAATGCTAGATACTCTGAGATTTAAAATACCAAAGGAGGTAATTTCTATGATGGTGTTTTGATGTGTAAATGTGGTGAAGCTTAACTATAATCCTCAGAACCCTCTTTTTAGGATGTATCTAGGACGATTCTAGGATGTGAAAATGTGCTAAAAAAGATAATCTCTTGTTAGGAGTTGGAGCAAGGAAAAGAGGCTGCAGTCATTTTTAACCAAGTATATACCAACCAGTCCACCCTAAAGGAGATCAGTCCTGGGTGTTCATTGGAAGGACTAATGTTGAAGCTGAAACTCCAATACTTTGGCCACCTGATGTGAAGAGCTGACTCATTTGAAAAGACCCTGGTGCTGGGAAAGATTGAGGGCAGGAGAAGAAGGGGATGACAGAGGATGAGATGATTGGATGGCATTACCGACTCAATGGACATGGGTTTGGGTCAACTCCGGGAGTTAGTGATGGACAGGGAGCCCTGGCGAGCTGTGGTTCATGGGGTCACAAAGAGTCGGACACAACTGAGCGACTGAACTGAACTGAACTGAATACCTTCTCACAGTCAATACAACAATAATCCAGATTCTGCAGTGAAGAGATTTTGCAGAAGTAATTAAAATCTCTAATAAGTTGACTTTATATTAATCAAAGGGAAGATTATTCTGTGTTAGCCTGATTAACCAGCCGAAAGGCTTTTAAAAGAGAGCTGAATTTTTCCCTAAGCACAGAGAATCCAAAGAGTAAGAGAGTCAGCAATCCCACTCCAATCTTGCCTGGATCTTCCTTCCTGACAGTTTGTAGACAACAAAGTTCAGACCATGTCCACAGGGTTGCTGTCTAATCATCACTGTTCAATTCAGTACAGCCACTCAGTCGTGTCTGACTCTTTGGGATTGACTGCAGAATGCCAGGCCTCACTGTTCCTCACCAACTCCTGGAGTTTACTCAAATTCATGTCCATTGAGTCGGTGATGCATTCCAACCTTCTCATCCTCTGTCGTCCCCTTCTCCTACCACCTTCAACCTTTCCCAGCATCAGGGTCTTTTCCAATGAGTCAGTTCTTCACATCATGTGGCCAAAGTATTGGTGTTTCAGCTTCAGCACGAGTCCTTCCAGTGAATATTGAGGACTGATTTCCTTTAGGATGAATTAGTTGGATCTCCTTGCACTCCAAGGGACTCTCTAGAGTCTCCTCCAACACCACAGTTCAAAAGAATCAATTCTTTGGTGCTCAGCTTTCTTTATAGACTAACTCTCACATTCATACATGGCTACTGGAAAAAACATAGCTTTGACTAGACGGACCTTTGTTGGCAAAGTAATGTCTCTGCTTTTTAATATGCTGTCTAGGTTGGTCATAGCTTTTCTCTTAAGAAGTGTCCTTTAATTTCATGGCTACCGTCACCATCTGCAGTGATTTTGGAACCCAAAGAAGTAAAGACTCTCACTGTTTCCATTGTTTCCCCAAATATTTGCCATGAAGTGATGGGACCAGATGCCATGATCTTAGTTTTCTGAATGTTGAGTTTTAAGCCAACCTTTTGACTCTCTTCTTTCACTTTCATCAAGAGGCTCTTTAGTTTTTCTTTGCTTTCTGCCATAAGGGTAGTGTCATCTGCATATCTGAGGTTATTGATATTTCTCCTGCCAATCGTAATTCCAGCTTGTGCTTCATCCAGCCCAGCATTTCTCATGATGTACTCTGCATATAAGTTAAATAAACAGGGTGACAATATACAGCCTTGACGTACTCCTTTTCCTATTTGGAACCAGTCTGTTGTTCCATGTCCAGTTCTAACTGTTGCTTCCTGACCTGCATACAAATTTCTCAAGAGGCAGATCAGGTGTTCTGGCATTCCCATCTCTTTCAGAATTTTCCACAGTTTGTTGTGATCCACACAGTCAAAAGCTTTGACATAATCAATAAAGCAGAAATCAATGTTTTTCTGGAAATCTCTTACTTTTTCAATGATCTAGCAGATGTTGGCAATTTGATCTCTGGTTCCTCTGCCTTTTCTAAATTCAGCTTGAACATTTGGAAGTTCACAATTCATGTACTGTTAAAGCCTGGCTTGGAGAATTTTGAGCACTGCTTTGCTAGCATGTGAGGTGAGTGAAATCGTGTGATAGTTTGAACATTCTTTGGCATTCCCTTTCTTTGGGATTGGAGTTAAAACTGACCTTTTCTAGTCCTGTGGACACTGCTGAGTTTTCCAAATTTGCTGGCATATTGAGTGCAGCACTTTCACAGCATCATCTTTTAGGATCTGAAATAGCTCACTGTAGTTCCATCACCTCCACTAGCTTTGTTCGTAGTGATGCTTTCTAAGGCCCACTTGACTTCACATTCCAGGATGTCTGGCTCTAGGTGAGTGATCACACCATTCTGATTATCTCATTCATGAAGACCTTCTTTGTATAGCTTTTCTGTATGTTCTTTTATGTTTTCCTAATATCTTCTGCTTCTGTTAGGTCCATACGATTTCTGTCCTTTATTGAGCCCATCTTTGCATGAAATGTTCCCTTGGTATCTGTAATTTTCTTGAAGCGATCTCTAGTCTTTCCTATCCTATTGTTTTCCTCTATTTCTTTGCATTGATTGCTAAGCAAGGCTTTTTTTTTTTTTAATCTCTCTTTGCTATTCTTTGGAACTCTGCATTCAAATGGGTATATCTTTCCTTTTCTCCTTTGCCTTTAGCTTCTTTTGTTTGTTTGTTTGTTTTTTCCTCAGCTATTTTTAAGGCCTTCTCAGACTATCATTTTGTCTTTTTGCACTTCTTTTTCTTGGGAATGTTTTTGATCCCTGTCTCCTGTACAATGTCATGAACCTCTGTCCATAGTTGATCAGGCACTCTGTCTATAAGATCTAATCCCTTGTATCTATTTCTCCCTTCCACTGTATAATCAATCATAAGGGATTTGATTTAGGTCATACCTGAATGTTCTAGTGGTTTTCCCTACTTTCTTCAATTTAAGTCTGTATTTGGCAATAAGGTTTCATTATCTGAGCCACAGTCAGCTCCTGGTCTTGTTTTTTCTGACTGTATAGAGCTTCTCCGTCTTTGGCTGCAAGGAATATGATCAGTCTGATTTTGGTATTGACTATCTGGTTATGCCTATGTGTAGTCTTCTCATGTATTGTTGGAAGACAGTATTTGCTATGATCAGTCCATTCTTTTGGCAAAACTCTATTAGCCATTGCTCTGCTTCATTCTATACTCATGGCCAAATTTGCCTGTTGCTTCAGGTATTTCTTGACTTCTCACTTTTGCATTTCAGTCCCCTATAATGAAAAGGACATCTTTTTGGGGTGTTAGTTCTAGAAGGTCTTGTAGGTCTTCATAGAACCTTTCAACTTCACCTTCACAGCATTACTGTTTGGGGCATAGACTTGGGTTACTGTGATATTGAATGATTTGCCTTGGAAATGAACCAATATCATTCTGTCTTTTTGGAAATTGCATTCAAGTTCTCCATTTCAGACTCTTTTGTTGACTATGATGGCTACTCCATTTCTTCTTAGGGATTCTTGCCTACAGTAGTAGATATAAACTCATCTGAGGGAAATTCACCCATTCCAGTCCATTTTAGTTCACTGATTCCTTTTGTCAATGTTACTCTTGCCATCTCCTGTTTGGCCACTTCCAATTTGCTTTGATAATCATCATTATACCTTCTTAACTGCCTGCTCTATTGACTATGTATTTGGTCAGCCATTCCTCCACAATTGCATAAGCCAATTCCTTGACATACATCTCTACATATTATTCTATTTGTTTTGTTTCTCTGGTTGAGCCCTGACTGATGCACTGCCAAAAAACATTTATTGAAACTAGTGCAATTACCAGAGATTGCTGTTGAAATAACTGCATTCTGTAAATGTGTATGGATGCTTGGGGCTGGTGCACTGGGACGACCCAGAGGGATGGAATGGGGAGGGAGGAGGGAGGAGGGTTCAGGATGGGGAACACATGTATACCTGTGGCAGATTCATTTTGATATTTGGCAAAACTAATACAATTAAGTAAAGTTTAAAAATAAAATAAAAATTAAAAAAAATAAAGTTCAAGCATGAAGAAAATTAATTTGTATAATAAATTTTGTTTTGTACAGAATGTCTGTGAGAATGCAAGTAAACTATGAACATTTTGAACAAGAATTCACTTGGTTTTATAGTCAGTTCATCTGAAGTAAAATGAAATGGGAAAATTATAGTTTTATACTGAAAAACTGAGTAAATGTGTTGAGTAAACCATAGACTGAGACAAAATCTCCATAACACTAATGCCTTGATATTCTTTGAATCGGCATCATTGAAAGATCTAATATATAATATGGTAGTTGCAATATGTTTGTAGTTATGGCATTTTTCTACAGGTAATCATTTGCTAATCAACCAGTGTGTGTTTTTCATAAGAGAATTTAGGTCAATGATAGTCATCCTGTTTGTCCCAAGAGAGAATTCACAGGGTATAATAAAGAAAAACTTCTGAGTTAGGATGGTTTGTTTTTGTTTCTCCTTACTAGGAAGATCTGTTGTTGAAGGACAAAGGAGGAACAGAGGTAGAAAACCATATCAATATTTACTTTTCGTAAAGTATGTGTCCCTGTATTAGGAAATGTGCTAAGTTTAATTAAATAGTATAATGTATTTGATATTTTTATATTTTTCATAGAAGATCTGTGTATACAATACCCACCAATGTGCCAGGAACCCCTGGGATCCCTAACAATCAACACAGATATCAAGTAGAGTGATCTGGACTCTGTTATTGTTATTTTTGATGTTGTACTTACTTAGGATAGAACAATGAAAAAATGCATTGCCTGGGTATTATTTTAAGTACCATGGGGAAAATAAAGATGAAAAACATGTATTTTCCTATGGCTGACTCATGTTGATGTTGGGCAGAAACCAACACAATTCTGTAAAGCAATTATCCTTCAATTAAAAAATAAATTTAAAATTAAAAACAAACAAAAAAGCATGGATTTTTATTTTAAGCAAAGTATAATCTAAAACTCTTTAGTTTTTACTTAAAAGTTCAGAAAATCTTATATTTATATTTAATTAACTAATTGGTCATTTCTTTTATGTGTATATGATCTATTAGTAAGAAAGTGATAGGAAAAGCACAGACTTTGTTTTGAAAAAACATACATTTTAGTAAGTAAATGAAATGATCATGAATTTAGATCATTGAAGAGATTCTTAGGAACCATAAGTAGAAATATGAGTCTTATGTAATATGACATAACACAATAGTGAAAACTAAATGTCTCTAATGTTTACTAGAATTTTCATAAAAGTTGATGCTTAAGTATACAGACATAATTTTTGATGAATTAACTGATTTATATAAATTTCATTTCTTAACTATATAAAATCTAGATTCCCATTTTATTTTATGGAATGCTTTAATTGTCAGATGTTCTTGATCCTTAGTCACCCAGAACCTAGGGAGTATCCTTATAAATAAATGTCCTCTGATTATCACCTTTTGTAAAAGTGGTTTACCTTACAACAGAAAAGAACTAAAATGTATTCTTGTACTTAGTCATGTCCTCTTCTTTGTGACCCCATGAACTGTAGCCTGCCAGGCTCCTCTGTCCATAGAATTTTTCAGTCAAGAATACTGGAGAGGGTTACCATTTCCTCCTCCAGGGGATCATCCTGGCCCAGGGATTGAACCCACATCTCCTGTTTCTCCTGCGTTGCAGGCAGATTTTTTACAACTGAATCACTCAGGAAGCCCTAAAACGTATGCTAGAACTCAGCATTTCAGCATTGAAGGGCATCTTGCTGGCTACAGAGTCAGTCACATTTCTAGTATTTCCTCTCAAGTGAACCATTTCAATATTATAGATACTTGATATGGTGGCTCTTATGCTCTTCCCCTAGGGTTTGTTCAGCTGAATTCTATGTAGTATGCATTTAATGTGAATCTGTTTCTAACAATTCTGAGTTCACCATTTAGCTAGATTGAAGACTGCAAACTACGATCTAGGGACAAAATCCAACTCACATATATTTTTATAGATAAAGTTTTATTGGTAATCATGCTTTTTCATTCACTTACATTATTTTTCTCTGCCTGCTTTCACACTAAAGCATGAAGATTTGGTATTCTGACAGATACCACATGGTCTGTGTGGTAGACAGAAGCCTAAATGGGCCCCTGTGACTTCTTGCCCTGATTCCCAGGACTGTGGATATTGAGACTGTCTGACATGCATTGTAGCTCAACCTCTCCCTCTGCCCAATTTTACTTCTTTCACTCCCTTCCACAGGTTATGATCCTGATACAGGGGTGCCTTAGCCTGCTTCCTGGAGGACACAACCTACATCACAGAACTTCATCATCAAACTCACTTATTCTCAAGGGTCTGGGCTGGGCTTTCTCCAACTCTGTTATTCTTGCTACTTGCAAATAATTGACAAGTCTTTAACCATTTATAGGAATGCGGTGATTTTCCTCTGAATGACTTTTTTTTTCCTCTCTCTCTCTGCAATTGCCTTCTTCCCTGGCTTGATGTCTTACTTAGAAAGGCCTTGATATTGTGGTGTAATTAACATTATAACATTCTGAATCTTGCACAATTGATGTAAGAGTTGGGGCTTTTTAAAGAAAAAGCCCCTACAGGTGAGAGATTCTAAAACTTAAACTCTACCCTAAATCCACCTCTAATTAGAGCCTGGGATTTGAAAAGAAACAAATTAGCTCTTTCTTATCTTATCTGGCCTCTTATTAATTTTTGAAAGTAGCATTCTCAAAAGATGTCTGATTTGGAGTCAAAAAGTATTGATGAGGGTTTAGAATTAAACAGACCTTATTCAAATTCAGTTTTTCCCATACAAGCTGTGTCATCTTGGACACCTTATACAGATTCACTAAACCTAATTTATTCAACTGTAAAATGCTGTTATTAACATCTACCTTGTCATTTTTCTGTGAGCAATACATGGAGGAAAAACAGTACAAAACCCATGGCACACTGCCTGGCACGCGTCTGTCCTTAATAGCAATATTAGTCATTTTGATTGTTTATTATATTAGGAATATTATTATTATTGCTTCATGCTATATATCAATTCTTCTTTATAATCCATTGACTATTTTCCTTAAGATAAAATCCACAATCATCAGCATGGTTCATAGGGCCCTATGTGACCTGGACAATGTTGCCTAATCCTCTGCCTTAATTTTGCCATTTTTACTTACACACTGGCTTCATTTTGATTTCTTGAATGCAGCAAACTGTCTACGTCAGGGCACTTCCACATGCTGTTCCTGGGTATGGTATTGTCCCTTTCTCTCTTTAATTTAGCTAATTGCTACCTATCCCCTGAGTTTCTGCTCAAAGTTAGTTTTAAGGGAAAAAAAAGTTCTTTATCCTCATTACCATGACCCTTCTTTCAGGTTTAAATTAAGAACACCTTATTATAATTACTCAACTCAGTCCTTTCTTTGGCTTCATAGCATCTATTGTTGGATATAATTACATTTCTGTGACTTTTTTTAATAATGATTTTTTTTTATAATTACATTTCCTACGATCAATGTAGAATGTAGCTTCCATGACAGCAGGGTCATTACTCATTGACGTGATTCCAAACCTACAGTAGTCCTTGCTCTTAACAGGGATTAAATGAATATTTATCAAACAATTGTTGTGTTCTTCATTAGACTAAAATCTTTTTGAAAGCAGGCTGCATATGATTTTATACTCCAGGGCCTTATATAATGCCTGACATGTATTAGGATCTCAAGAAACATTGGTAAAATAATTAAATAAATGAATAAGTAAATGACTCTAATGGAGAAGGAAATGGCAACCCACTCTAGCATTCTTGCCTGGAAAATCCCATGGACAAAGGAACCTGGAAGGCTGCAGTCCACGGGGTCCCAAGAGTCAGACACTACTTGACAACTAAACCACCACAAATGGTTCTATAGTTTTCTCTTATTAGATAAATAACTACATAAGAAAAGGTATAAAAATATGTTAAAAGGTAAAACCTTGATAATGTTTGCATCAGTTCAGTTCAGTCGCTCAGTCGTGTCCGACTCTTTGCGACTCCATGAATCGCAGCACGCCAGGCCTCCCTGTCCATCACCAACTCCCGGAGTTCACTCAGACTCACATCCATCAAGTCTGTGATGCCATCCAGCGATCTCATCCTCTGTCGTCCCTTTCTCCTTCTGCTCCCAATCCCTCCCAGCATCAGAGTCTTTTCCAATGAGTCAACTCTTCACACGAGGTGACCAAAGTATTGGAATTTCAGCTTTAGCATCATTCCTTCAAAAGAACACCCAGAGCTGATCTCCTTCAGAATGGACTGGTTGGATCTCCTTGCAGTCCAAGGGACTCTCAAGAGTCTTCTCTAACACCACAGTTCAAAAGCATCAATTCTTCGGTGCTCAGCTTTCTTCACAGTCCAACTCTCACATCCATATATGACCACTGGAAAAACCATAGCCTTGACTAGGCGGACCTTTGTTGACAAAGTAATGTCTCTGCTTTTCAATATGCTATCTAGGTTGGTCATAACTTCCTTCCAAGGAGTAAGCATCTTTTAATTTCATGGCTGCAGTCACCATCTGCAGTGATTTTGGAGCCCAGAAAAATAAAGTCTGACACTGTTTCCACTGTTTCCCCATCTATTTCCCATGAAGTGATGGGACTGGATGCCATGATCTTCGTCTTCTGAATGTTGAGCTTTAAGCCAACTTTTTCACTCTCCACTTTCACTTTCATCAAGAGGCTTTTTAGTTCCTCTTGACTTTTTGCCATAAGGGTGGTGTCATCTGCATATCTGAGGTTATTGATATTTCTCCCGGCAATCTTGATTCCAGCTTGTGCTTCTTCCAGCCCAGTGTTTCTCATGATGTACTCTGCATATAAGTTAAATAAGCAGGGTGACAATATACAGGCTTGACGTACTCCTTTTGCTATTTGGAACCAGTCTGTTGTTCCATGTCCAGTTCTAACTGTTGCCTCCTGACCTGCGTATTACCAACATAAATAGCATTATTTATCCAGGCTCACTTGTTAGCTTGGGTCTAGGGAAAAAAATAAATTAGAATATTTCATAAAATTTAAGAAAAGTTATAAAAGAGTAAGATAAGTTTTAGTTGTAATTTGGTATACATACTTAGGGGTCTTGATTGGAGTTGCATATCTGTTTTTATACTGGGAATTGAAGCTGGTTTTGGTAATAAAGCTTTAGAGAAACTTATTCCAACAGAAATGGTGGTTTTAATCCATTCTACTTTTATACTGTCATGTAAAATTTGGACTATGTTACAACCAGCACTTTCTTTATTTGAACATTTAATTGATTTCAAACAAAATTGATATGTTGGTTTAAAACTTGGCTATTGATTCCACCATACTGAAAACAGTCTGGGAAATGTGCTCTCCAGTGAGCACAGATCAAAATAGTTAATGTATTACAATGAATTCCCCAATGCAGCTTCAATGAAAATTTATTTTTGCTATCTCAATTGCAGGGCTCTCACTTGACATAATTAAATGCAGTTATAGAGACAACAAAACTTCTTAACATAACTATCAGCCTGCTCCTTGCAGCTGTTTTTCTTGAATGAACAGAAAGGGACAAGGAAGGGGCAGCATGGATGACATTTAATGATTTCTTTTCAATTGATATTTATGTAATATATAGGAGCATCACTGTAGTTGATAAGAAATTACATAGTTTATGAACACAGTATTTGTTTCATCCAAGCTTCAAAATACAATATTGTTTGAGAGTGACAATGTCTCCAATGATATTTTGAATATACAGATTTTCAAAAATTTTTATTGTGCAGCATATTATCTGCCTTCAGCAAACTAATCCAAGTACACACACACACACACAATCTTGTTATTAGCAGCCCCATGGACTGCAGCCCACCAGGCTCCCCCATCCATGGGATTTTCCAGGCAAGAGTACTGGAGTGGGGTGTCATTGCCTTCTCTGTTATCATTTTTAGGTGCCCTAAAAAGTATTGTAGCTTTTTAAGGAACTTACAAATAAAGAATTCAATGAAATGTTTAAAAAGTTAAATGTGGGATGTAAGTTACTTGAATCACACTGTGTGAATCTTACATGTTGTATTTGGAATACACATTTTATAATCATGCATAAAGAGTATTATAGTAAATATTTCATGGCAACTCATAAAATCTGTTATTATTATTTGTGTTTCTGTAATACAATAGACATATCATAAAAACATTTATATGAAGATATGTTTTCCTTTTTGTTTAAAATGCAAAGTTTTTTTTTAATAAATCAATTTTATACCACAATCTTGCATACCTGATGTGTGTCCTTAATGCTCTTTCATAAAGCCAGCCTTTAAACTCTTAGCTAATGCAGGAAAATTTGATTTACTAAAATATGCACCTTGATTGCCATAGGAAAATGTTTACAGAGGTTTGCAGTATTAAAATTACTTCCAATTTCTTTTTACTTAACTCTACGGATGATTGACTAATGTCAGAAGGTTCTATATTTATAAGCAGACACATTGATGGGGATATCATTACTCTATTCATGTGTAAGTATTAACTTTCTATGTTTCTGATGATACATAAAGGAAATTATTATAATAGAAGAGAAGGTTTGTTGACATCAATCCTAGTGCTAAAACAATAGTGAGCTCTCTGGGCTAAGGAAATCTGTTATTGAAACATCATAGATCAATATTAAATATAAAAACAATAAAGAAACACTACAATGCTTTTTCTTTGTAATCATTTTTCATTTCGTCTTTGTGCTTTATTGAGCTAATCTGGGCTCAAAGCTCCAAATGAATTGAAAAAGAAATTTTAGAAGCAGAAGAATGAGAAATTAGCCTGAGATATAGTCAGTCTAATACTAAGCCTACAGCTTTTATTTTTAGAGTTAGACAACATTGAATATGTCCTATTATGTTTCTGTTTTTGTGTGTTTGCTTGGTTGGTTTCTGCCATATTACTCTTTTCAAGTTTTCCTGTCAATTGCTAAACTGCAAATCACTCCTTATTTTTCTTCTTTACCAGAACTTGTTCACTGAGTTGTTCTTGGTGGTATCTTGCATTCTGTTTATTCTCCTATCACTCTTCTACTTTTATATTCTTACCTTAAGGAATATTATCTGTTCCCATAGTTTCAACTATCAACTCTGGAAGCAACCTTGACGTCCATAATTCCAATCAACATTTCTTTCAAAATGCAGAATGATATGCAACACTTGTAAAAATGTCTGCCTTGACACAACAAAGAAAATCTACAAATCAAATCTGGCTCTTTACTGTCCTTTTCCAAAATATTATCTCTGTAGGAGAGGAAAAGACTAAATCAGAATTTCTAGTCCTAAAGGGCTTCAGCTAGTGCAGAAGAAACAAAGAACAGTGGGAGAAGCAAAAAGATTGCACAGAATTTTTGGAATGTATCGAACAATATTTTCTACAGTAGAGAAGAGATTCCAGAAATGTTCTAAGCTGAGTGTTGAAGCATGCCAGTGTTCTATAAGGGTTTCTCCACAGCAGTCTTAGGCAAAACCAGTACCCTGGGATTGGCTTTCCCCTGTTGGATTGACAGAAGCAAGGATACAATAAAAAGCAGAACATTTCTTCTAATAACTGTTAGAGAAAGACGCTGAAGTACCTTAGACTTTGCAAATGTTTTCTCCAGTGGTCCAAATGTGAGCTAGTCAAGTGTCATTTTAGATGTGGAGACTTTTTTCCGATTTGCTGTGATTTGTGCCACCATAAAACCAACTTGGTAGAAGAGTTGAGAAAAAGGAATAGTCTTATGTTGGTAACAGCAAGTGGAGGCAGCAAAAACCAACAGATGAGGTGGTTCCAGTACATGGGGAAGCATTTCACAAACTCCAGTATTGATAGTGATATCAAAAATGCACACTTGTCTCACAGAGAATACTTCAGTATTCTACTGAGAACCAGAATAAATTGGGAAAAGTGGAGAAAGTGTAATAACTAAACAATACAGTAGGAGACCTAAGTCGAAATACCTTGTATTTGTTAATAATCTATATCACCTCCACAGCTCTTAGAAAGAATGTTCTTGAAAAAATGGCACTGTCATACATTAAATCAACCAAGTGAGAAAAGCAGGAGTCATCTTATGTCTCTTTAAACTAGGTCTAACTTTGCTCTGATTAGCTCTACCACTTTGATGCTTGGGGCCTCATTACTACTACATGGGATTTTTATAGCAGCTTGCATTTCTGAAATTTGAGGTTACCTTCTTATACCACATCCATCCACATTTCTGTTATTAATCTTTCTAAAATACACATTTGGTTATTTCAGCATCTTCTAATGTTTTCTAACATTATAAACTTCACTTCTTTAGTCTGGTAAAAGAGACTTTATACCCTGTCCTTTGATTTCCAATAAGTACCTGCCATTCCAGACTACAAGGCACATCAAGCCTCCAGTTTCTTCCTTCCACACTCAGCAGACCCGGTATATCATATCCTATACATATTTCAATAATTTGTTAACTTTAGGGAGGAAAAAAAATTTTTTTTTCCTTTCCTCTCTTGGTTCTTTTAGCTGATCGAAATATTAAAATGATGTAAGACAGAGTAACAGGAGATAATCAAATTTAATTTTATGTATACAGGGATCTGGAGAAGGCAATGGCAACCCACTCCAGTACTCTTGCCTGGAAAATCCCATGGACCGAGGGGCCTGGTAGGCTGCAGTCCATGGGGTCGCTAGGAGTCGGACACGACTGAGTGACTTCACTTTGACTTTTCACTTTCATGCATTGGAGGAGGAAATGGCAACCCACTCCATTGTTCTTGCCTGGAGAATCCCAGGGACAGAGGAGCCTGGTGGGCTGCCGTCCATGGGGTCGCACAGAGTCGGACACGACTGAAGCGACTTAGCAGCAAACAGGGATCTCATAAGAGTTTGAGCCAAAAGGACAATTAGTTAAAGTAAGGTAATATGCCATCCTGGACCAAAGAGAAGTGGAGGGGTCTGGGACTTCAAAGGGAATGAAGACAATTCACAGGGAGATTAAAAAAGAAAAAGCACAAATATTTGGTAAACAAATATTTGCAGGGCCATACAGAAAAACTGGCTTCTCAGATGGCCCAAGGGGTAAAGAATCCACCTGTCAAAGCAGGAGACACAAGAGACGTGGGTTCAATCCCTGGGTTGGGAAGATCCATGGAGTAGAAAATTGTAACACACTCCAGTATTCTGGCTGGGAAAATTCCAGGACAGAGGAGCCTGATGGGTTATGGTTCATGGGGTTGCAAAGAGTCAGACACTACTGGACATGTGTGTACAACATACAGAAACAGTGGGGCACAAAAAAGAATTCTGATAAACAGACTTTGCTAGGTGTTTCCACATCCACATCCTAGTTCATACTGTGCTGTCGTTATCTGTAGTGATATCTATGGTGTTCTTTTTCTGGGACAGATTCTTAATCTAAATATCTTAGGGAGTTAATGTAGAGGTAAGAAAGAAAAACTTCCTGACTTGTTTCTTAAAAATATTCAATCTAAAACAATCCTCATGCCAAAAAGATACATTTTGGGATGGCAAATTTTGTTCCTCTATGCTAATCCAGTACCTCCTGAAAGGGATCTTCATTTAACCCTCCTCTCTTTTTTGTCTTCCATAAACAGAACTAGTGACTAGTATATTATCTGTGTAAAATTTTCTTTTAACAATATAGCAAAAGACTGAAATATGATCATATTCTTAAATCTGATAATTACATTTCTAAAAATTTGTCCTAGTTACAATGCTTAATTTTTATTCATTGATCTACCTTATAATGGTAATTTGGTGACTTATAATAAGAAAATATATGTTCTTCTCCATTCTGGCACAGAATTCTGAAAATTCTTGGAATTTCT
Source organism: Bubalus bubalis (assembly GCF_019923935.1). Classification (NCBI taxonomy): domain Eukaryota; kingdom Metazoa; phylum Chordata; class Mammalia; order Artiodactyla; family Bovidae; genus Bubalus; species Bubalus bubalis. The sequence continues at coordinate 64,053,843 of NC_059162.1, forward strand.
GAATGATGAGAACCGTAACTGTCTTTGTATTACTAAAACTAACTACTTTAAACTTATTAACCATGTTAATGGGTTACTTTTGGAAAGCCCTTGAGGATTTTCCAGGGGAACCAACCAAGTGATTAAATTTTGGAATTTTCACCACTCCCTCACAATTTCTGGGGAAGGGAGAGGTAATATTTGAATTAATCACTCTAAAGGCAAATGATGGAATCAGTCATGCCTAGGTAATGTAGATTTCACAAGAAAATCTAAAAGGATTAGGTTTGGAGAGCTCCAGGTTGATGAGCCAGAATGGATTCATGTGCTGGGAGAGTGGTAAGTGTTACACTCCATAAGGACAGAAGTTCCTTTGCTTGGGACCCTGTCAGACTCTGCCTTGTATATTTCTTCACCTAGCTGTTCATTTGTATCTCTTAATATCCTTTGTGACAAAACAGTAATCCAGTCAGTGAACTGTTTTCCTGACTTCTGTGAGCAGCTCTACCTAATTAATTGGACCCAGGGTTGGGATAGTGGAAACCTCCAGTTTATAGTGGGCCCAAGGAAGTGTGGGTGAAATCTGATTTATAACTGGTCAGTCAGAAGCATAGGCAATAACTTGGACTTGCAATTAGCATCTGAAATGAAGGAGGGGACAGTTTTGTGATATTGAACCATTAACCTGTAGGATCTGAAGTTAACTCCAGATAGCATGAGAACTGAATGTATTGTGGAATACCCAGCTGATGTCACAGAATTTCTTTATGTAGGGGGGAAAAAAAAAAATCCCACATATTTGGTGACCAGAATTGAAGAATTGAGAATAGTGCTTGAATATACAGAAAATATGGTTTTTTTCCTAAACGATATTTAAAAATTTTTAAAAAGTAATGATCATAGATTAAGAAGATTATTAAAAATTAAGAAATTACTGTACCACTAAAATCACTCAATAAATATTATATCAATGACATTGCAAATGATTATTGAATAATGATGGTTGTCAAATACATTAGTGTAAAACACTCTATATGGTATGTGATACCAATTTTATCAATGACTACTAGTATATAAAGACTTACTTCACCAACATCTGTGAAAACATTTATCTCTGTTAATATTGTTTCCATTTTTTTAAATTAAGAATCTGTATATATTAAAGACTTTCTTTCATTAAATCATTCTGAAAATTACCAAGAGCATACTTACAGATCTTTTTTGACTTAGGAGGGGATTACACCCTGCTACAGCATTAATATTTTGAAATTATCATAAATTGAAAATGCATATAGTACACCTACCTACTGAACATCATAGCTTAGCCTAATCTACCTTAAACATGCTCAGAACACTTATATTAGCCTATAATTGGACAAAATCATATAACACTAACTTTGCTTTATAATAAAGTGCTAAATATCTCATGAGATTTATAGAATACTGTACTGAAGGTGTTTAGATATATACTTTTTGAAATTCATATTCAGCTTCATTTTCTTACCTTGTTACCAGGTGTTCTTATGTAGGATAAATTCTAGTATTACGTGCATGCTATACCTGGAACTATTTTTCTTCTCTACACTTACTGTCCTAGTCTACTCAAGTTTGAATACAAAATGTCATAGACTGAGTTGCTTAAACAGCACAAATCTATTTATCACAGTTTTAGAGGTTGGAGAGTCCAAAATCAAGGTGCCAGATGATTTAGCACCTGGTGGGACCTCTGTTCCTGGCTTGCAGAAGTCTGCTTTTTGTTGTGTGCTCACATGGTGAAGATAGACCTCTGGTTCTCTTCCTCTTCTGATTAGGGCACCAATCCTATCTGATTATGTCTTCATTTAATTTTAATTACCTCCTGAAGGCCCTATCTCCATATATAGTTGCATTTAAAGTTTAGACTTCAAAATATGAATTTTAAGGGAACACAATTCAGTCCATAGCACTTACCATCAATTATTCATCTATTCATAAAAATTGACTGAGTACCTAGGGTTACACAGGGAACAGAGGGTACAAGTCTGAATTAAAAAGGCTCCCAGCATGAAAGGAACACACATTCTTGAAGGAAAAAGAAGTACATCAACAAATAATGGATAGAGTCTGATAAATGCTAAAACAGAATTACTTACAATACACTTTCAAAAACAATGAGTAATTATTTGTTTACTGAAAAGTGACATTGCTCCTAGTATTTGAAAATAGGTATAGACTTCCCTCATAGCTCAGTCGGTAAAGAATCTGTCTGAATGCAGGAGTCCTGGGTTGGGAAGATCCCCTGGAGAAGGAAATGGCAATCCATCCCAGTATTCTTGCCTGGAAAATCCCATGGACAGAGGAGCCTGGTGGGCTATAGTTCAAGGGGTCGCAAGAGTTGGACATGACTTAACGACTAAACCACCACCATAGCAAATTAAGAGGCACATATTGCAAAACAGGTCCTGGAAGGTAAAAGAAAAAAAAAAATAGAGTATGACATGTTTGGAGATTCCTGTATTGTTTATTACATTTAAAGCATTTGTGTGTGTGCTAAGTCGCTTCAGTCATGTCAAATTATTTGTGATTCTATGGACTGTAGCCTTCCAGGCTCTTCTGTCCATGGGATTCTCCAGGCAAGATTGCTGGAGTGGGTTGCCTTGCCCTTCTCCAGGGGAACTTCCTGACCCAGGGATCAAACCCAGGTCTTCTGCATTATTGGCAGTTTATTTACCATCTGAGCCACTAGGGGAACCCACATTTTAGTATAGTTATAGTTTAAACTGTATTAAACATAATATTATCTAGTTGAATCAAGAATATTGGAAATCCAGGGGCAAATTTCAATGTAGGATGTGAAGTTGGAAGGCTGTGGATTGGATAAAGGTTAAGTGTATGAGAGAACTGCAGAACTCTAGGGCCTCAAAAGTAAAACAGTTTGTTACTCTATACTTTCTGGACTCAGACTGTTCTTCCAAGCTGCATGATTTCATTCTCCAAAATCTACAGCAGTGAAGACTTCTAAAATCTTAGTTAGAAATTTTAGAATCTAACAACTTTTAGTTTTCTGAAAACTTTCCATAGTTTCTAATCTATATTTCTTTAGTTTGTTCTTATATATTTGCATTCTATCCTTCATATGTATCTTTATTCATTCAATGAATATTTATTGAACATCTAATATTCAGGTAACTTTCTAGTGTCTTGTTACACAAAATTTAAATACATGCCCTCAAAAATATTGCGTTCTTTCTTGAAAGAGGTAGTCAAATTCAGGAACAGAATGTAAAGAATTTCAAAACTCTAGTCCAGACTTTATCCCAACATCATAATACTCAGTTAGGTCATGTATATATGGCCCAGATTAGAAGACAAAGAACTGCAATCTGGGTCAAGAAGTCCCTGAATCTAAAGAACAAAGAATTCTCTATTCACCTTTTAAGAAGTTTTGTTTGAATTTTTTTGAATTGAATTGTTGAGAAAATTGAGCACACATTTATCAAATGGCTGATAACTCCATAGAACACATTTCTTTCTTTCTTTCCTTAAATGAAAGAAATGACAGTTTCAGTTAAAAACACATATTGTGTTTTTTTCTATAATTTTTGTTATTAACTTATTGCCCTGCATATATTCCACTGTGTTAATTTTTGAATGCAGTTTAAAATGTGTTCTTTTTAACCTTCAGTTCATTTCAGTTCAGTCTCTCAGTCGTGTCCGACTCTTTGCCACCCCATGAATTGCAGCACGCCAGGCCTCCCTGTCCATCACCAACCCCCAGAGTTCACCCAGACCCATGTCCATTGAGTCAGTGATGCCATCCAGCCATCTCATCCTCTGTCGTTCCCTTCTCCTCCTGCCCCCAATCCCTCCCAGCATCAGAGTCTTTTCCAATGAGTCAACTCTGCGCATGAGGTGGCCAAAGTACTGGAGTTTCAGCTTTAGCATCATTCCTTCCAAAGAAATCCCAGGGCTGATCTCCTTCAGAATGGACTGGTTGGATCTCCTTGCAGTCCAAGGGACTCTCAAGAGTCTTCTCCAACACCACAGTTCAAAAGCATCAATTCTTCAGTGCTCAGCCTTCTTCACAGTCCAACTCTCACATCCATAACATGACCACAGGAAAAACCATAGCCTTGACTAGACGAACCTTTTTTGGCAAAGTAATGTCTCTGCTTTTCAATATGCAATCTAGGTTCGTCATAACTTTCCTTCCAAGGAGTAAGGGTCTTTTAATTTCATGGCTGCAGTCACCATCTGCAGTGATTTTAGAGCCCCAAAAAATAAAGTCTGACACGGTTTCCACTGTTTCCCCATCTATTTGCCATGAAGTGATGGGACCGGATGCCATGATCTTCGTCTTCTGAATGTTGAGCTTTAAGCCAACTTTTTCACTCTCCACTTTCACTTTCATCAAGAGGCTTTTTAGTTCCTCTCCACTTTCTGCCATAAGGGTGGTGTCATCTGCATATCTGAGGTTATTGATATTTCTCCCGGCAATCTTGATTCCAGCTTGTGCTTCTTCCAGTCCAGCATTTCTTACGATGTACTCTGCATATAAGTTAAATAAGCAGGGTGACAATATACAGCCTTGATGTACTCCTTTTCCTATTTGGAACCAGTCTGTTGTTCCATGTCCAGTTCTAACTGTTGCTTCCTGACCTGCATAACAAATTTCTCAAGAGGCAGGTCAGGTGGTCTGGTATTCCCATCTCTTTCAGAATTTTCCACAGGTTATTGTGATCCACACAGTCAAAGGCTTTGGCATAGTCAATAAAGCAGAAATAGATGTTTTTCTGGAACTCTCTTGCTTTTTCCATGATCCAGCGGATGTTGGCAATTTGATCTCTGGTTCCTCTGCCTTTTCTAAAACCAGCTTAAACATCAGGAAGTTCACGGTTCACGTATTGCTGAAGCCTGGCTTGGAGAATTTTGAGCATTACTTTACTAGCGTGTGAGATGAGTACAGTTGTGCAGTAGTTTGAGCATTCTTTGGCATTGCCTTTCTTTGGGATAGGAATGAAAACTGACCTTTTCCAGTCCTGTGGCCACTGCTGAGTTTTCCAAATTTGCTGGCATATTGAGTGCAGCACTTTCACAGCATCATCTTTCAGGATTTGAAATAGCTCAGCTGGAATTCCATCAGCTCCACTAGCTTTGTTCGTAGTGATGCTTTCTAAGTCCCACTTGACTTCACATTCCAGGATGTCTGGCTCTAGGTCAGTGATCACACCATCATGATTATCTGGGTCATGAAGATCTTTTTTGTACAGTTCTTCTGTGTATTGTTGCCACCTCTTCTTAATATCTTCTGCTTCTGTTAGGTCCATACCATTTCTGTCCTTTATTGAGCCTATCTTTGCATGAAATGTTCCCTTGGTATCTCTAATTTTCTTGAAAAGATCTCTAGTCTTTCCCATTCTATTATTTTCCTCTATTTCTTTGCATTGATCGCTGAGGAAGGCTTTCTTTTCTCTCCTTGCTATTCTTTGGAACCCTGCATTCAGATGTTTATATCTTTCCTTTTCTCCTTTGCTTTTCACTTCTCTTCTTTTCACAGCTATTTGTAAGGCCTCCCCAGACAGCCATTTTGCTTTTTTGCATTTCTTTTCCATGGGGATGGTCTTGATCCCTGTCTCCCGTACATTGTCACGAACCTCATTCCATAGTTCATCAGGCACTCTATCTATCAGATCTAGGCCCTTAAATCTATTTCTAACTTCCACTGTATAATCATAAGGGATTTGTTAGGTCATCCCTGAATGGTCTAGTGGTTTTCCCTACTTTCTTCAATTTAAGTCTGAATTTGGCAATAAGGAGTTCATGATCTGAGCCACAATCAACTCCTGGTCTTGTTTTTGTTGACTGTATAGAGCTTCTTCATCTTTGGCTGTAAAGAATATAATCAATCTGATTTCAGTGTTGACCATCTGGTGATGTCCATGTGTAGAGTCTTCTCTTGTGTTGTTGGAAGAGAGTGTTTACTATGACCAGTGCGTTTTCTTGACAAAACTCTATTAGTCTTTGCCCTGCTTCATTCCGTATTCCAAGGCCAAATTTGCCTGTTACTCCAGGTCTTTCTTGACTTCCTAGTTTTGCATTCCAGTCCCCTATTATGAAAAGGACATCTTTTTTGGGTGTTAGTTCTAAAAGGTCTTGTAGGTCTTCATAGAACCGTTCAACTTCAGCTTCTTCAGCATTACTGGATAATCTTTTACTGATGATTTCCAACTTAAAAATCAATTCCAACATAATAATCTTCTAAATATATCCATCAGAAAGTTCAGTTTTGTTTGTGATTAAATCAATTTGATGTTCTTATATGAAAGATCTTTATATTTTTTAAAACCGAGGATTTTGTCTTAAGCTTATTAGATTTTAGCACACCAATTTTACATTACTGAAATGCTTTGATTTTTAAAGCATCAGACAGTAATGCAAAGATTTTCAGGTCAAGAAAAATATGTACCATTTTTAATGTCATTTGGGTGAAATGAGATACACTTTCTTTAGCTAATAGTCTTAGTAAAATATTTCAATAATGTTTTTATTGAAGTTTGGTGGCTACAGTTTATCAGTTGATGAATGAACTATATGTTAGCTTTGTTTAGTAATAAAGCTAGGTTTAATTATATAGCAGAAAACACTACTGGAGAAATAAAATGACCGGTAAGTAGCCTTACTAATGTATTTTCATAGGAGAGTTTAGAATGTTTATTATTTTACACACATATCTGTTAGATTTTCACACCACCAAAGATTAGCATTATTGAGAATCCATGGCATCCCACCACATCTGGCATCTAACTGACCCCATATCACTGGTTGTTACTCCTATCACTCTCTTCAACACTCTTCTCTTGTTCTCCTACTTGCAATAGGTGAATTTATTCATCAGTGATATCACTGAATACCAGAGAGCTCTAGCTGTGGTGTGGGCCTCAAGGATTTTCAGAGTATTTCTCTTTTGGCAGAAGGCAAAGAGGCTAACTCTTCTGGTCAGAGGTAGAGGCTAGGGGAATAAAGAGAAAAACAATATCCCAGTGAAATTGGCTGTGCGGGGCTGGAAACTTGAATTTTGTATGTCCTATTTACAGTTAGAATCTACCTGCAAGGCAGGAGACCTGGCTTCAATCCCTGCATCAGGAAGATCTCCTGGAGAGTGAAATGGTAACCCACACTCCACTATTCTTGTCTGGGAAATCCCATAGACAGAGGAGCCTGGCAGGCTAGAGTCCCTGGGGTTGCAAGGATAAGACATGACTTAGTGACTAAACCACCACCACCACTTAATGTTAAGTAAAGTTTACTTGTGAAATATCAAAGAAACCATGTCTTCAGAATATTCAGAGAGAGTAGATTTATTCTTATTTCAAATTAGATCCTTAGGAGTGCTATATTCTCTGACTATGAGGATAGTGGCCAGCAGACTGAAAGAGGGTGAATTTAGAGTCAAAGATATTGGGGAATCGGTACCTAAAAGGATCTTTCTTAGCCTTTTCTTTCAAAACTTAATTTTTACAAAGAGGCTTATATTATTATACTCCCTCCCAGAACACAGGAAGAAATTGACATTTATTGTTTTCAGATTTAATGTATTTGGCTCATTTTTAATGCCTGTCAAAATTCCTCAAAATTCTGATTCTGTCCTTCAGCTTATTCAGTCTATATTCAGACATGGGCAGTGCCTCAGCAGTGCCTTCATCTCGTGCGTATGTGTGTGCTCAGTCACTCAGTCATGGCTGACTCTTCACGGCTCCATGAACTGTGGCAGCACATCGGCTCCTCTGCCCGTGGAATTTTCCAGGTATGTATACAGGAGCAGGCTGCCATGTCCTACGTCAGGAAATCATCTCCCAGGGATCAAACCCAGATATCTTGAATTGACAGGCAGATTCTGTACTACTGTGCCACACAGGAACCCCATCTTCATCTAGATGTGGATTGTATACACTGAATATAGTCAAATGGTGTGACTCTAGAAAACTCCAATCCAGTTGACATAAGTTTCATTATCTAGCATATTCTTCATGAATGGTCATTTAATAATGAACGACATAATATAAAGTTTTGTCATAAATCTACACAGTTGTATTATTGTTTATTTCCTACTGTTTCATCTGATTTACATGAATATCATCCACTAATTCAATTTTTGGGCAAGGGAGACAAGTTGTCCCTAAGTAAAATCCAGATGTGTACACTTATTTATCAGGCTAGAAACCCAGCAGAAAATATTTATATAGAATTATTTTATGATCAAAGTATTAAAATGCAACTTTGTTTAAAATACAAATTCTTTGGCATTTAGCCCTTTTTATGGTCCAACTCTCACATTCATACATAACTACAGGAAAAACCATAGACAGACCTTTGTCGCCAAAGTAATGTCTCTGCTTTTTAATGTTTTCCATAGCTTTGCTTCCAAGGAGCAAAAGTCTTTTAATTTTGTGTCTGCAGCTACCATCTGAGATGATTTGGGAGTCCAGGAACATAAAGTCTGTTGCTGTTTCCATTGCTTCTCCATTTTTTACCATGAAGTGATGGGATCAGATGTCATAATCTTAGCTTTTTGAATGTTGAATTTTAAGTCAGCTTTTCCACTCTCCTCTTTTACATTCATAAAGAGGCTCTTCAGTCCCTCTCCACTTTGTGCCATAAGGGTGGTGTCATCTGCATATCTGAGGTTACTGATATTTCTCTCAGCAATTTTGATTCCAGCTTGTCCTTCACCCAGCCCAGCATTTCACCTGATGTACTCTGTATATAAATTATATAAGCAGGGTGACAATATACAGCCTTGATATATTTCTTTCCCAATTTGGAACCAGTCTGTTGTTCCATGTCTGGTTCTAACTGTTGCTTCTTGACCTGTATACAAGTTTCAGAAGAGGCAGGTAAGGTGGTCAGGTATTCTCATCTCTTTAAGGATATTGCACAATTTGTTGTGATCCACACAGTCAAAGGCTTTAGCATAGTCAATGAAGCAGAAGTAGATGTTTTTCTGGAACTCTCTTGTTTTTTCTATGATCCAGTAGATGTTGGTAATTTGATTTCTGGTTTCTCTGCCTTTTCTACATCCACCTTGAACATCTGGAAGTTCTTGGTTCACCTACTGTTGAAGCCTCACTTGGAGAATTTTGAGAATTACTTTGCTAGAGTGAAATGAGAGCAATTGTGAGCTAGTTTGAACATCCTTTGACATTGCCCTTCTTTGGTATCAGAGTAAAAACTGATCTTTACCACTCCTGTGGCCACTGCTGAGTTCTTCAAATTTGCTGTCTTATTGAGTGTAGTACTGTAATAGCATTATTTTTTAGAATTTGAAATAGCTCACCTGGAATTCCATCACCTCCATTAGTCTTGTTCATAGTGATTCTTCCCAAGGCCCACTTGAATTCACACCCCAAGATGTCTGGCTCTAGGTGAGTGATCACACCATTGTGATTATCTGGGCCATGAAGATCTTTTTTGTACAGTTCTTCTGTGTATTCTTGCCACCTCTTCTTAATATCTTCTGCTTCTGTTAGGTTCATACCATTTCTGTCCTTTATTGTGCCCTCTTTGCATGAAATGTTCCCTTGGTATTTCTAGTTTTTTGAATAGATCTTATCCTTTTCTATTCTATTATTTTCCTCTATTTCTTTGCATTGATCACTTATCTCTCCTTGCTATTCTTTGGAACTCTGAATTTAGATAGATGCATCTATCCTTTTCTCCCTTGCCTTTCACTTCTCTTCTTTTCTCAGCTATTTGTAAGGCCTCCTTGGACAGTTGTTTTGCCTTTTTGTATTTATTTTTCTTGGGGATTTTTTTTTCTTTTTAATTTTATTTTATTTTTAAACTTTACATAATTGTATTAGTTTTGCCAAATATCAAAATGAATCCACCACAGGTATACATGTGTTCCCCTTCCTGAATCCTCCTCCCTCCTCCCTCCCCATACCATCCCTCTGGGTCGTCCCAGTGCACTAGCCCCAAGCATCCAGTATCCTGCATCGAACCTGGACTGGCAACTCGTTTCATACATGATATTTTACATGTGTCAATGCCATTCTCCCAAATCTTCCCACCCTCTCCCTCTCCCACAGAGTCCATAAGATTGTACTGCCTCCTGTATAATGTCATGAATCTCCATCCACTGTTCTTCAGGCACTCTATCAGATCTAATCCCTTGGATCTATTTGTTGCTTCAACAGTATCATGGTAAATGATTTGATTTAGGTCATACCTTAATGGCCTAGTGGTTTTCCCTACCTTCTTCAATTTATGTTTGAATTTGGCAATAAAGGTTTCATTATCTGAGCCACAGCCAGCTCCTGGCCTTGTTTTTACTGACTGTATAGAGCTTCTCCATCTTCCACTGCAAAGAATGTAACCAATCTGAATTCAGTATTGACCATCTTGTGATATCCATGTGTAGAGTCATCTCTTGTGTTGTGTCACTGTGACCAGTGCATTCTTTTGGCAAAACTTTGTTAGCCTTTGCCCTGCTTCATTTTGTACTCCAAGGCCAAACTTTTCCACTTCACCCAAAACTCTCTGAGATGCAATATGGTGCTGGTATTTAGAGGTTTGGCTTTGTAAATAATATTTCTGTTTGCTATATTCAGAGATGTAATTTGTTTTATATATATATATATATATATATGTATATACACACACACACACATACATATATATGACTGAAAGAGGGTGTGAGTCTGGCTGCTCGCTGCTCAAAAGCCAATAAACAGGCCAGGCTGGTGGAAAGGAGATTTTGCCTTATTTCAGATGTCAGTAACTGTGGAGGGGAAGGGCAGCTTGTCTGTCCAAAGGTCAACTGCCCCTCGCACCTTGCCACTGGCGACCACTGGGGCAAATCTTTTATAGACAGAAGGGAGGAAGCAGCTACATACAGAAACAGCTTAGCTAGCTCTGACAGTCATATTCAGATTGACTGTTGGTTATCTGACCAGCATCATCTTGATTGTTTTAGGTAGCTAACCTCCAGTCCGTGGGTGAGAAAGATCCCCTGGATAAGGAAATGGAAACCCACTCCAGTATTCTTGTCTGGAAAATCCCACAGGCTATAGTCCAAGGGTCAGACATGACTTAGCAATCAAACCACCACCACCAATATTCAGTTCTAGGGTCAGTTTGTTTCCATTTCTTTGAGGCCAATTCTCAGAATTATGGTACCTCATGCTGTGGGTACAGTCTGGTCATCATGTAGTTAAATTCTCCACCTGTGTGGTTTAGTATCTAATAAGACAGCTCACAGGATTGTCTCAAAATATTATCTATAGCCCTTGAGAAGGAAATAAAGGTCCTTGACTATGCTTAATGACTACAGTATTATTATTTAGTCTCTTTTGACTATTTTCCTTTGTTTCTGCATTTCTCATTTCACTGATTAAACTTATTCTTTGACTAAAGTTCTCCACAGATAAAAGGCAGGCAGAGGACATGATGGGGGGTGGGGGAGGCGAGCAAGGACCATAGTGTCCTGTTCCGTTTCAGTGCCCCCTTTTCCTTGATAATCCTCAGTCCTGAGGAGTGATAGGTACAGAACAAGAAAGGGAATAAGCTTTCATATTACCTGGACAAACATCTGAAAATTGCTAGATATAACACAATGAGGATAATAATCAAAAAACAACTTTGCATTTTTTCTGAATATATTTTTTTTCATAATGGTTAAAGCAGATGTACAATGCATGTTTAATAGGCCAGAAAAGTCTGTTTTGGTTAGCCTAAAGTTCAAATTAAATCATCTATAGGTCAGAATTATTTCCCAATACCTCAATATGCAAAAATTTCTTTCATCATTTTCCCCAATTAAGTTGCAACTCTTTCCATACGAAGCATTGATAGTCAATATATTTTTCCAACATTGCCAGAGTGTTTCAGTTGCCTGCTCTGAGTCCATCCGTGTCCCTCGATGCTAGACCTCCTTTTTGTTCATATATTTGCCTAGTTGTCCACATTGGGGGAAAACTAATCGGGTATCACGAACAGGTTCAGAGATACATTAATAGGGAAATGCTTTACAGGCTATACACTTTATCATTTATGCCCAATTGTCACACAAATATTGTACATGTGTTTTAATCAGTAAACTTAAAACCAAGAGTATTACACTCTGACAACTTTGTTGGACAAATTTTTCCATCCTAAACATTGGGATCAAAAAACAAAACAATTACTTTTCATTAGAAATCTCTGTTACCAAAATCAAATCAATATTCCAGGAGAACGTTACCTTCTTAATAGAAAGAAAAACCAAATTCAATCTTGCATCAGTTTGCTATTAATAACAATATTCATTTACCTATTAAATTCCTGTCTAATCTTGATCCTGACAACATAAAAAAAATTCTTTGCTCAAAGTTCCTTTTTAATAAACCATGTTTCTGGATCCAAATAAATTTGTCCTATATTTCCCTATACGGAAACAAACTATTGTAGGACAAAATTATCATCATTTTCCCTCAACAAAAAAATCTCTGTTTTTTATGCCTTCTGTTCTCCAACACATATCCTATTTATTTTACACACAGAAATGTTTCCCTTATTATTTTTACATATCACAATTTTTAACCCTTGAAACCTTAACAAAACCAAGTGTAACAAAACCAAATGTTACACCAGTATTTTCTGATTGGCAAACTTAAGAAACATATTCCATACCTCTAAATATACACTTTCTTCATACAATAACTTTTCTTTAATGGTACAACATGCATGTTTAATAAACTCAAACATCTTTAATTTTCCTCTTTATCTTACAAGAAGACAAAAGTAGGTAAATTTAGATTTGTTTGATTTGTAAATGCTTACCTTTTTTAAGGCCAATTAAAGAGGTCATTTACAAATTAACCTCAGCAACATTTTTCAGAGATAAAAACATATATCTAAGCATATAAAACTCCAGACTGAGATCTCATTGTTTCATCTTTCTACATTTCATAAATTACTCATTGCAATTAAACCTGTCTGTTTATAAGTAACTTCCATAATAGCCAAATTCACACACTCAGTTTTAAAGGCTTCTCTCTTTCTTTCTCTCTTTTTTTTTTTTTCCTCTTGACTTGAAGTTTTACAGTTAACTGAAGGCTGAAGTCCAGGCAAATGTACTGTGTTTGTATTTCAAGAACATGATAAGAGTTAACTTTAAACGTTCTGCTAAATATATATTTGTTTTCTCAGGGTCTGAAAAACAATGTTTTATTAAGCTAGCTTTCTCTAATTGCATATACAAAAAGAACAGGTTTTTGGAATTTCAAGAGAGTTTCATCTTAACCAATTTTCTGCAGAGTCTAAAGAAAACTGTTGCCATACACTGTCCAAAAAAAAAATTTTTTTTTCAGTCATAATTTTATGACCAAATTTTTTCTTAATGAATTGAACCTGAATTTCCTATTTCATTAAGGCAACAAGAGCACCAATCATACAAATGGAGTACACACTCACACATCAAATGACAGATCTGTCACAAACCCTCTCAAAAGGTGACTGACATGGAGTCCTAAACAAACACTTCCTCAAAACAAATGGTCCTCAATGGTAGTCAAACATCAGAACCAATTGGCAAAATGCCAAAATGGTACTCAGTGCTCACAAACAGTCCTCAACAGTAGACAGATGTCAGAACCAATTGGCAAGAATGCCCAAATAGCACTTCATGCTCACAAACGGTCTTCAGTGGTGGACAGACATCAGAATTAATTGGCAAAAATGCCCAAATAGCAGTCAGTGCTCAGAAACAATCCTCAACAACAAATACACATCACAACCAATAGGCAAAATACTCAAAAAGCACCTCATATCCCAAATAGTTCTTACATCAGACAAACTTCAGAACCAAAGGGCATGAATGTCCAAATAGCACTAAGGCTCACAAATGGTCCTTAATGGCAGTTAGACGTCGATCCAATTGGCAAGAATGCCCAAATAGCACTCAGTTCAGTTCAGTTGAGTTCAGTCGCTCAGTCTTGTCTGACTCTTTGTGACCCCATGAATTGCAGCATGTCAGGCCTCCCTGCGCATCACCAACTCCCGGAGTTCACTCAGACTCAGGTCCATCGAGTCAGTGATGCCATCCAGCCATCTCATCCTCTATTGTCCCCTTCTCTTCCTGCCCCCAATCCCTCCCAGCATCAGAGTCTTTTCCAATGAGGTAACTCTTCACATGAGGTGGCCAAAGTATTGGAGTTTCAGCTTTAGCATGATTCCTTGAAACATGTAAAATATCATGTATGAAACGAGTTGCCAGTCCAGGTTCGATGCACAATACTGGATGCTTGGGGCTGGTGCACTGGAACGACCCAGAGGGATGGTATGGGGGGGAGGAGGGAGGAGGGTTCAGGATGGGGAACACATGTATACCTGTGGCGGATTCATTTTGATGTTTGGCAAAACTAATAAAATTATATAAAGTTTAAAAATAAAATAAAATTAAAAAAAAAAAAGCTCAACATTCAGAAAACAAAAACAAACAAACAGACAAAAAAACAAAAAAAACAAAAACACCCAGGGCTGATCTCCTTTAGGATGGACTGGTTGGATCTCCTTGCAGTCCAAGAGACTCTCAAGAGTCTTCTCCAACACCACAGTTCAAAAGCACCAATTCTTCTGCTCTCTGCTTTCTTCACAGTCCAACTCTCACATACATACATGACTACTGGAAAAACCATAGCCTTGATTAGACGGACCTTTGTTGGCAAAGTAATGTCTCTGCTTTTGAATATGCTATCTAGGTTGGTCATAACTTCCTTCCAAGGAGTAAGCATCTTTTGATTTCATGGCTGCATCAACATCTGCAGTGATATTAGAGCCCAAGAAAATAAAGCTTGACACTGTTTCCACTGTTTCCCCATCTATTTTCCATGAAGTGATGGGACCAGATGCCATGATCTTAGTTTTCTGAATGTTGTGCTTTAAGCCAACTTTTTTGCTCTCCTCTTTTACTTTAATCAAGAGGCTTTTGAGTTCCTCTACACTTTCTGCCATAAGGGTGGTGTTATCTGCATATCTGAGGTTATTGATATTTCTCCCGGTAATCTTGATTTCAGCTTGTGCTTCTTCCAGTCCAGCGTTTCTCATGATGTAGTCTGCATATAAGTTAAATAAGCAGGGTGACAATATACAGCCTTGACGTACTCCTTTTCTTATTTGGAACCAGTCTGTTGTTCCATGTCCAGTTCTAACTGTTGCTTCCTGACCTGCATACAGGCTTCTCAAGAGGCAGGTCAGGTGGTCTGGTATTCCCATCTCTTTCAGAATTGCCCACAGTTTATTGTGATCCACACAGTCAAAGGCTTTGGCATATTCAATAAAGCAGAAATAGATGTTCTTCTGGAACTCTCTTGCTTTTTCACTGATCCAGTGGATGTTGGCAATTTGATCTCTGGTTCCTCTGATCTCTGGTTACCTAAAACCAGCTTGAACATCTGGAAGTTCACGGTTCACGTATTGCTGAAGCCTGGCTTGGAGAATTTTGAGTATTACTTTACTAGCATGGGAGATGAGTGCAATTGTGTGGTAGATTGAGAATTCTTTGGCATTGCCTTTCTATGGAATTGAAATGAAAACTGACTTTTTCCAGTCCTGTGGCCACTGCTGAGTTTTCCAAGTTTGCTGGCATATTGAGTGCAGCACTTTCACAGCATCATCTTTCAGGATTTGAAATAGCTCAGCTGGAATTCCATCACCTCCACTATCTTTGTTCATAGTGATGCTTTCTAAGGCCCACTTGACTTCACAGTGCAGGATGTCTGGCTCTAGGAGAGTGATCACACCATCGTGATTATCTGGGTCGTGAAGATCTTTTTTGTACAGTTTTTCTGTGTATTCTTGCCACCTCTTCTTAATATCTTCTGCTTCTGTTAGGTCCATACCATTTCTGTCCTTTATAGAGCCTATCTTTGCATGAAATGTTCCCTTGGTATCTCTAATTTTCTTGAAGAGATCTCTAGTCTTTCCCATTCTGTTGGTTTCCTCTATTTCTTTGCATAGATCACTGAAGAAGGCTTTCTTATCTCTTCTTGCTGTTCTTTGGAACTCTGCATTCAGATGCGTATATCTTCCTTTTTCTCCTTTGCTTTTCACTTCTCTTTTTTTCACAGCTATTTGTAAGGCCTCCTCAGACAGCCATTTTGCTTTTCTGCATTTCTTTTCAATAGGAATGGTCTTGATCCCTGTCTCCTGTACAATGTCACGAACCTCCATCCATAGTTCATCAGGCACTCTATCTATCAGATCTGGTCCCTTAAATCTAAAGTAGCACTAGCACTCACAAATGGGAAGGTTGCCCGTGGGCACACCAGTGGACTTACCCAGCCTTGGAGCTCGTCCCAAAGCAAGTTTCCATTCCACCAAGAAAAAACATAAATTGGCAGCAAGTGCCAAACAGGGGAGAAACAGAGAGGAATCTCAAAACAAATGGTTTTTGACAGCTGCTAGGAATGCCCCCCAGGCCTCCCCAGTGGCTCAGCCATAAAGAATCTGCCTGCAATGAAGGAGACTCAGAAGATGCTGGTGAGATCCATGGGTTGGGAAGATCCTCTGGATGAGGGCATGGTAACCCATTCTAGTGTTCTTGCTTGGAGAATACCATAGACGGAGGAGTCTGGTGGGCTGCAGTCCCCCAACCCTGCCTGGTGCATGGCTGAGTCACAGGCACCTGCTGACAGAGGCTCAAAACCTCCTTAAAGCCTTGGTCCCAATTGCTTAGCCCCCAGACCAGCAAGTGCTGACTGACCACCTCACCTGGTAGTGCACCTTCTCTCACTGGAATGCCTTTTAGCACTCATTCTAAGGTAAGCATTTTAATATGTGCTCCTGCAGAAGACAAGATTATTTCCTTAAAGTACATAAGAGTATAGTAAAAAAGGCAAAAATGTAAATGCATAATTATGTCATGGGTTATAATAGAGGTCCTTTATTACAGACTTTTGGGATTCTACAGGAGGAAATATCAATTGTGCCTGGATGAATTAGGAAAGCCTTCACAGGTGAAAATATTCTTGCACTAGACCTTGCAGATGAGCAGAAATTCAATCAGCAATTGAGGGGAAGTAGAAGGCAATGGCACCCCACTCCAGTACTCTTGCCTGGAAAATCCCATGGACGGAGGAGCCTGGTAGGCTGCAGTCCATGGGGTCACTAAGAGTCGGACACGACTAAGCGACTTCACTTTGACTTTTCACTTTCATGCATTGGAGAAGGAAATGGCAACCCACACCAGTATTCTTGCCTGGAGAATCCCAGGGAAGGGGGACTCTGGTGGGCTGCCGTCTATAGGGTTGCACGGAGTCAGACTTGACTGAAGTGACTTAGCAGCAGCAGCAGCAGCATAGGCTTTCTAGGGCTTGCCCGGTGGCACTAGTAGTAAAGAATTTGCCTGCCAATGAAGGAGACCTAGAGATCCAGATTTGATCCCTGAGTCAGGAAGATTCCCTGGAGGAGGGGATGGCAACCCACCTCAGTATTCTTGCATGGAGAATCCCATGGACAGAGGAGCTGGTGGGCTACAGTCCATGGGAATCAGATATGTCTGAAGAGGCTTAGCATGCACACATAGGCTATCTACAGAGAAGGAAAGATAGGCAATAATGCTAAGGCAGACATGAGACACAGTAATAAATTTTAGAAACATATTAAAGATTTAATATGACTTGTCCACACAAATTTCAGAAATTCAGTGATGATAGATTTTAGGCAAAACTCAGATTGTAAAGGGCATAGGATTATACATGGTGAACATGCTAGGATTATACATTTTATTCAAGATTAAGTGCCAGCACCCTGAAGAATGGTAGTATGGAGAAGTCAGTGCCATATTTACTTTTAGTATGCCCTCAGGCCCTTTCTTCCCAGAGCAATGGTATAGAGGATAGAAAAAATAATGTTAAATGAAGATGTTCAAAACTTTCTAACACTACACCAGGATAACTGGCTCATACCCCGTGATATGTTGCTAAAGAGATGTGGCTTAAATTTGAGAAAATATTAATTTAGAAAGTTATACAGTATTATCTTTTGTTGCTTATAATTCTGAAATGAGTTAGTATAATTCTGAAAAAGGGAAGTTTTATAACCTAATAAATTATCAGGATACTAAGCTCTTATTCTCACATTTTGAGGTTTGCTCCTTAATACTGCGTGTTGTGTTGGTTTTCCATTGGCAAAATCTCTTAACATTTACTCTCTTCCCACGAGTACAGCTGCTGCATTGTTTTCCCTAAGCAGCTCACCCTGTTTTGCTGTTACCTGTCTCAGTAGTTCCATACCTGAGGCCAATTTGTAATTCTCTCCTGTAGTTAAACCAGCTGTTTTGTAATAACTTTGTTGATTTCTCTGAATGGATAGTACAGAGAACAGTCTTTTACATTATCATAACACTTGTAAGACACGAGCCCTAAAGTGTTTGGGAAAATCTATGGTATGAGATAGCATAACATATTTCTCTAATTTCAAAATGTTCTGTAACATGGAAATGCAATAATGAGGAATAATGGCAATCACTTTCTTATTACTAAAGAGAAATGGTCTTTAAAATCAGATTAAAGAAAATGAATGTTGGTCCATCAAGACTGTACATCTGTTTAAATCCCAGAACAACATAGCAGGTGAAGAAAAGGAAAGTGGTAAGTCAAGCTTTAGCTACTTAAATGTGAAGGTATCTGTTTTTCTAATCAGCCTAATAGGTTAGGAATAAGGATACATTAAACTACCATTTGTCTTTTCAAATTATATTCCATTTCTATCACTTCATTAATAAAACCCATGCTTTTAAATTGCATGTAACATCTCTGAGCTATATCTAAACTGAGATATTAAACCCTAAGAATTTCTATAAAACCATGTTTTATTAAAAAGAATGAATAATATGTAGAGAAACTTGGCAAACATTACACTGATTTTTAATGTCTTTCAAAAACTTGAATATGAGAAGACTTTTCTAGGTCTTCAATAGCTTAATTTTGTATTTTATATTGTTTCCAATATAGAAGTTACAATTTTCTAATCATCATGTTATTTAACAAAAAAAATTTCATTGAAAACAGTTTTACATACAAGTCAATGTTTTGGGTTATTTTATCTCCATATCAATTTTTGATAAGTATCAAAATGAAATTACTCCACTTGAGTTCATGAAATGATGCAGTAAGCCCTTTTATACTATGATTGATGAATTACTGTAAGATGCTACTTGTCTCCTAGTGTATGTTCCAGATGTTAAATATTATGAGCAATCTCTAGTACTTATAACTGGAAAATATCTTAGAAAAGACTATTATTAAATTTTAGAGAAGAAATCCAAAACTGAGGACAAATTTGTTAAACATTTATTTAACACTTAAAATATATTATCTCCCATTAGTAAATTGTATTGTGATGAAATCATAATCAACATATTCTTTAATAAATATTATTAAAAAATTGGACCAAAGTTCTCCACAAATCATCTGTGATAGTCTAGTCAAACCTGTCATATATATAAGTGGAAGGTCAGTAGCCACCATAAACTTTTATTGAAAAGAGCTAATAGGATTTTCATCTAAAATAAAAGCCCTACAAAAAAGAAAAAAAAAATCTGCCTCATTTATAAACTCCACAAATATTTGTGTAGATTGGCAAAGGCCAGTATTAACACAACCTTACTCTTATTCTTTAAAAATTTTACATTTTCAAGGAAATAAATGTACACTAATTTAATGATTCTCCTACTATTATATTTCTTAAACTTCAGATATATCAGAATCATTTAGAGAGCTTGTTTAAACAGTGTAGTCTGCCTATAGCAGTATATTAGGCCTTCTTGCTGGCTTGGTATATATCTGATTTTTGCTCAAGAATAATTTATATGTTTGGTAGATGGATTTATAGTTCTCTGTATGACTATTAGTTTAATCAAAGTAATTGTATTATTCAATTTCCCATGTGAATGCTATTTTTCTACTTATTTTATTATTTTTGAGAATGATATGTTAAAATTCCATTACAATTTTTCATTTCTGAAATTCTCTCAAATTCTTTTAGTGTTTCATATATTTGAGCCAATATTATTGAATTCAAATATGTTATTGGTCATTACATTTTGCTGTTGTTTTTGTCTCTTTTTCTAATATATAATAACTAACTTCTCTTCATGATGGTTCATAACTTAAATTTCAATTCAATAAGTAGAAAATTTGCTACCTTATTTGTCTTTTTTAAAAATGTTAATGGATAAATAATTTTTTCAATCTTTCACTTTCAATATTTGATATCTTTTTAATATGGCTATTGTAGATCAGTCAGTCAGTCAGTTCAGTTGCTCAGTCATGTATGACTCTTTGCAACTTTATGAACTGCAGCACAACAGGTCTCCCTGTCCATCATCAACTCCCAGACCCAAACTCATGTCCATTGAGTCAGTCATGCCATCCAACCATCTCATCCTCTATCGTCCACTTCTCCTCCTGACCTCAATCTTTCCCAGCATCAGGGTCTTTTCAAATGAGTCAGCTCTTTGCATCAGGTGGTCAAAGTATTGGAGTTTCAGCTTCAGCATCAGTCCTTCCAATGAACACCCAGGACTGATCTCCTTTAGGATGGACTGGTTGGATGTCCTTGCAGTCCAAGGGACTCTCAAGAGTCTTCTCCAACACCACAGTTCAAAAGCATCAATTCTTTGGCACTCAGCTTTCTTCACAGTCCAACTCTCACATCCATACCTGACTACTGGAAAAAGCATAGCCTTGACTAGATGGACCTTTGTTGGCAAAGTAATGTCTCCGCTTTTTAATAGGCTGTCTAGGTTGGTCATAACTTTCCTTCCAAGGAGTAAACGTCTTTAAATTTCATGGCTGCAATCACCATCTGCAGTGATTTTTGAGCCCCCCAAAATAAAGTCTGACACTATTTTCCCATGTATTGTATATAACTTATGGCTATTTTCTAATAATCGGATTTGGATGTCTTTCTTTGATTTCTTCAACATGGGTATATTTATAAATATCTGCAATTATATCAGGAATTATTCCTACTGTATAATTTTGTTTATTTATAAAGCATTTTCCCCCTCATTTTACATCTTTCATTCTATAGACAGACTATGCTTCTAGTTTTAAAGAACCATATTCTATTTCTTTTCTGTTTGAGTTATTCTTATTTAATAAGAGCTATAAGTATACTTGTTTTTCTTCTCATTGTGTAAAATGTTTCTCTATGTATTCTGTGTAAATAAGAATAGGACCTTGGCAGACAGCTCTGAATTCTTCTCCCATGGCCAAATTCCATGCTGTCTGGAATTCTAGTTTTGATAGTTGTCAATACTCTCTGTCTTATTTGTCACTGCTATTTTAGAGAAAAGCAAATTTCCTCAAAATCTTTGTTCACTCTTGTCATATCATGTTTTTCTTTCTCCTCTATTTATCTATTGATTTTAATGCTAAAATACATGTTTTTATCCCCCCACCTTTTTTTTTTTTTTCAAAAAGAATCAAACACAATAAATCATTTCAGGTCTTATTTACTCGAGATTGTTACTTATTTATTTTAGCTACATATGATGATTTTCCTGGGTTTGCAATTAAAGGTTATTGCTTACTGTTTCTTCTCTCACCTCTCATTTATATAAAGGAATTTGATATTAATCAGACTTTCATTCTTTCTAGTTATCTTTGTTTTTTGTTTTTTTCCCTCTGGAAGTAATTAGATTGTTCTTTGATTTGATATCTTTAAATTCCACTATCATTTCTTTCCTCACGATATGTGTTCTCACAATCTGAGTACACCAAAATTTTTCTGTTTTAAAAAAATTCTCCAGGCTTTCACTGGTATCAATGAAATAAAGCATTTTCTGGGTTTCTTTCTTAGTGCTTATACATCGCAGATATTTTGTGCTTTTCTTTGTGAGTTCATCTTTTATTCCTTTAGATTTGTGTTTTGCTAGTGATAGCTACCTAAGGGTAGGGGACAGAGCCTATCTTCCAACCTTTTCAGGTTATTCCCAAGAGTGTTAGGAGGTGAGCATTTTGCCTTAGAGACGACAGCCTAAAGATTTGCAATTTGAGATTAATCACTTTCTGTTTTATACTCCAGGTATCCTTATGTCCCAAGAAAACTACTGTATTTTTATTCCAGGGACTAACCACTTCCTTCGTTCATATCTAGGTGTTCTTTAGGGTCATTTACTTACTCTTGATATGGAGAATAAAGGAGAAAGAGTCCTCAGCTATATCTGCTCATTCAGAGCCTTGATAGAGGATCAAGACACTGCATAGATATTGATTTTGTTATGAAAATGTAAAAGCCAGTATATAAATTTTAAGGATGACTTCATTTCCTAATATGATAGTGAGCTGACATCTGTTTCTGGTTCTTCCTTCCTAAAGAAACCCTGAAATGCTACACAAGAAACATAGGAAATACAGGCTACAGGTAATTATGATTCTGCAAGATATGGTGAATAACTTACTGAAACTCTGAAGGTATCTTGGGAAGACCGTGGGTGTTTGAGTACCGAGAAACAGTGGCAGAAAGGCTAGCCTGGAGCAGATGTTCAGAGGTCACAGATGCGGGGTTGTTTACAGAAAGCTTTTTCTTCAAGTTCAATCCACTATTCTCCCCTACATAACCTTTCACTGACTCTCAACTCCATCAAGTGTCCTGGACAGATCACTGCATAGCTAGCTAGAAGATTAAATAACCATAAGCTTATAACAGTTCAGTTCAGTTCAGTTGCTCATTCGTATCCAACTCTTTGTGATTCAATGGACTGCAGCATGTTCAAATAAAAGTTAATATATATGAATAACATTACCCCTTTATAAGTACCAGACTAAACCTAAATGTCACTATCTAATATCCATATTTTGTTAATTTTGAGATGAATAACACCATGGAGACTACATATTAGAAATAAAATCATTGCTAAGTTTTTTTTTGTTTGTTTGTTTAAGAGAGATGATGGCAATGAATCCAGATAAACTAAGAGGTAGGCCTCTAGTTGTACCCTCCTCTCAACTTTCCCAATCTAGGGCTTAACAGTTCTTATAAGAAATGCCCCTGACAGCTATTCTTGCAGTAAGCCTAGTTTAAATCCTTGTGTAAATTACCTTTTTTTTTTTTTTTTTTTAAGATTTTCCTCTTTATCCTTGAAGTGCTTAAATTTCACTCTGACATGTCTAGGTATGTATGTGTTTTTATTTAGTTTGCCCAGAATTTGATGTTTTATTTCCAGATGATTACTCATGTCTTCCTTTGGTTTAGGTAATTCTCTGTTATGATCTCTTTAAATATGAACTCTAATACAATGTGGGGTTCCCCGGTGGCTCAACAGTCAAGAATCTGCCTGCAATGCTGAAGATGCAGGTTCAGTCCCCGGGTCAGGAAGATCCCCTGGAGAAGGGTACAGCAATAGACTCCAATATTCTTTCCTGGAGAATTCCATGGACAGAGGAGACTGGTGGTTACAGTCCACGGGGCTGCAAAGAGCTGGAGATGACTGAAGCAACTACACACACAGGCACAATCAGATGTATGCCAAGTATGTCCCTAATTATCACTTAGCTTTTTTATGGATCTATAAAACTCTTCTTGTATGGTCAAACATTAGGTAATCAAACATAACTATATTTGTCATAGATATATCCCATCCTGGACATTCTTTGCTTTCTAGGCATGTTGGTCTACTATTTTTTTATTTTAGCGTTTTTCTATAGGTATTTTTTTCTTTTCTCTCATAGTCTATCTCCTGGTTTTCAAAACTTTAGTGTTTATTGTTTTTATCTTTCTTTCTGTTTCTTCACTTTGTGTGTACATATCTCCCAGCAGAATTCTAATAAAAGGTGTGTTAAATAATTGAAAATGGCTTAATTTTATACCCAAATTTGACTTAAAGTTTCACTAAACCTTCTGAGTTGAAGATTATTTTCCTTTAGTATTTCAAACATCATTGTCTTTAATTTCTAGTATTGCTATTTAGAAGTGTAATGACATATCATTTAATGCTTTTTTATATGTGCAATCTATTTTTTCCTCTTCAAAACTTTTAGACTCTTTCACTTATCTATGATGTGTTGAAAACTTGTGATAATGTGCTTTTCTGTTGAACTTCATTTTTTTTATTGATTATACTAGGAACTTAATGTCCCTGTCACAGTGAAAATTGCTACTTACTGTTTTGGGCTTTTATTTTTTATTTCTGATCCATTGAAATATTTATTTTGAGTATTATTTTTCACTTTGACATTTGAAAAACTGTTTATTGTTTCTATATATTAAAATTAAAGGCAATTTCATTCATAATGTTACAGAGTCATCATAGTTATCAGTTCAGTATAGTTCAGTCGCTCAGTCATGTCTAACTCTTTGCGATCCCATGAATTGCAGCACTTCAGGCCTCCCTGTCCATCACCAACACCCAGAGTTCACTCAAACTCACATCCATCGAGTCGATGAAGTCATCCAGCCATCTCATCCTCTGTCATCCCTTTCTACTCCTGCCCCCAATCCCTCCAAGCATCAGGGTCTTTTCCAATGAGTCAACTCTTCGCATGAGGTGGCCAAAGTCCTACAATGAACATTCAGGACTGATCTCCTTTAGAATGGACTGGTTTGATCTCCTTGCTGTCCAAGGGACTCTCAAGAGTCTTTTCCAACACCACAGTTCAAAAGCATCAATTATTTGGCACTCAGCTTTCTTCACAGTCCAACTCTCATATCCATATATGATCATTGGAAAAACTAGCCTTGACTAGATGGACCTTTGTTGGCAAAGTAATGTCTCTGCTTTTGAATATGCTATCTAGGTTGGTCATAACTTTCCTTCCAAGAAGTAAGTGTCTTTTAATTTCACGGCTGCAATCACCATCTCCAGTGATTTTGGAGCCCTCAAAAATAAAGTCTGCCACTGTTTCCACTGTTTCCCCATCTATTTCCCATGAAGCGATGGGACCAGATGCCATGATCTTAGTTTTCTGAATGTTGAGCTTTAAGCCAACTTTTTCACTCTCCTCTTTCAATTTCATCAATAGGCTTTTTAGTTCCTCTTCACTTTCTGCCATAAGGGTGGTGTCATCTGCATATCTGAGCTTATTGATATTTCTCCTAGCAATCTTGATTCCAGCTTGTGCTTCCTCCAGCCCAGCGTTTCTCATGATGTACTCTGCATGTAAGTTAAATAAGCAGGGTGACAATATACAGCCTTGATGTACTCCTTTTCCTATTTGGAATCAGTCTGTTGTTCCATGTCCAGTTCTAACTGTTGCTTCCTGACCTGCATATAGTTTTCTCAAGAGGCAGGTCAGGTGGTCTGGTATTCCCATCTCTTTCAGAATTTTCCACAGTTGATTGTGATCCACACAGTCAAAGGCTTTGGCTTTCTGGAACTCTCTTGCTTTTTCAATGATCCAGTGGGTGTTGGCAATTTGATCTCTGGTTCCTCTGCCTTTTCTAAAACCAGCTTGAACATCAGGAAGTTCACGGTTCACGTATTGCTGAAGCCTGGCTTGGAGAATTTTGAGCATTACTTTACTAGCATGTGGAATGAGTGCAATTGTGCAGTAGTGTGAGCATTCTTTGGCATTGCCTTTCTTTGGGATTGGAATGAAAACTGACCTTTTCCAGTCCTGTGGCCACTGCTGAGTTTTCCAAATTTGCTGGCATATTGAGTGCAGCACTTTCACAGCAACACCTTTCAGGATTTGGAATAGCTCAACTGGAATTCCATCACCTCCACTATCTTTGTTCATAGTGATGCTTTCTAAGGCCCACTTGACTTCACATTAAAGTAATTCTAATTGGGCTCCACTTATTTATTAGGCTCCTTCAATCAGTTCTTAATAGTGATCTTCCTAATGCTCAAATCTGATTATATAATTCTTACCCTTGAATTACTTCAGAAGTTTAGGAATTTGGCAAGCTCTAAATTCCGTTACACAGAAGACAAAACCAAATTCCTTAACATAGAGGACAAAACTCCTTATGACCTGACCTTGCTTAATTCTTTGTTATCGTGGAACTTGATTTTGCCCACTGATGTACTCAACATTCACCACACCTAAATTGATTATTCTACTTCACAAATTACTACTTCATTAAGATGTTGCCCAAAGATGACATTCATTTCTAAATTTTGCCAATTGAATTCCTGCTCATCAGGCAAAATTTAATTTAAGCATTGCTGCTTTTAGATAGTGTGATTTGAATCTTCAATCTAAGCTAAATGAGTTCCTAATAATCTGCATACACTTATATTATACTTTTTGAAAAATTTGATTTTTTTATTTAGCTTTGTGACAAAATGATATACTCATTGAGTTTCAACATTAGGGAAGAATAGCTATAACAAACCTAGACAGTGTACTAAAAAAAAGAGACATCACTTTGCTGACAAAGGTCCATCTAATCAAAGCTACAGTTTTTTCTGGTAGTCATGTATGGATGTGACAGTTGGACTGTAAACAAGGCTGAGTGCCAAAGAATTGATGCTTTCAAACTATGGTGTTGGAGAAGACTCTTGAGAGTCCTTTGGGCAGCAAGGAGATCAAACCAGTCAATCCTACAGGAAATCAACCCTGAATAGTCATTTGAAAGACTGGTGCTGAAGCTGAAGCTCCAGTACTTTGGTCACCTGATACAAAGATCTGACTCATTGGAAAAAACCTGAGACTGGGAAAAATGAGGGCAAGATGAGAAGGGGAAATCAGAGGATGAAATGGTTGGATGGCATCACTGACTCAATGGACATGAGTTTGAGCAAATTCATGTTTAATGAGATAGTGAAGGACAGGGAAGCCTGGTGTGCTGCAGTCCATTGAATCACAAAGAACTGGATGTGATTTAGCTACTGAACAACCACAATCACTGTGTACTTAAGAAATTGAGTACTACCTATGACACAGTAGACCACTGTCTTTATTGTCTGCTTTTTGAGAATAGAAACAATTTAAAATGCTGTTTATAATATAAATGAACACAAATTACAAATATATGTATTTAGTAATGGATTCAACTTGAGGAGGTCTTTGCTACTGCTAAGTCGCTTCAGTTGTGTCCGACTCTGTGCAACCCCATAGACAGCAGCCCACTAGACTCCTCTGTCCCTGGGATTCTCCAGGGCAAGAATACTGCAGTGGGTTGCGAGGTCTTTACTAAAGTTATAAAACTGTGAAAAATAATTAAGGAAAATTGTAAAAATAGTTTTTTATATCACTTTGCTTTAAAGGTTGTCTCATGGAATGAAGGAAAATACAGATTAAAACTACCAAAAAGCTTTTATGCATACCAGATGCTAGGATGAACACAGTTCTTTTCAAATCCCAGAGAAATTACAATTTAAATAGCTTACAAAATTTATGCTTCATTGAAAAATACTGACTCTGTAGAATAGATGTATGAGGGAAAATGTGTGCACTTTTTTAAAAAATGTGAAACTAGAGAAGTATCTCATTGAATTTTTTTCAATATAACGAATTCTAATCTCTGTTATATGTATAAAGTAGTATATTTCATTTATTTTATTAAGGGGTAATACTTAATTTTCCAATTGCTATAGTTTCAGGATTTTGCTATTGAGTATTTGGTCAGATATATAGCATTTTATTTAAACTCATATAATGACATTCTCTTATATGGATTTTAATTGCTAGAGAAGAAAAATGTAGACTGCATGTCCTTTTTGTTTATTTTTCAAATTTATTCCCCCCTTTTTTTCTGATAGGGTTACTCAGATTTGGCTTGGTAACATACTTTCTTCAGTGGATACTATCATGCATGAGTTTCATGGACACTACACTTCACAGAAAAAAAAATTTTTTTTTAAAAAACTAAGAATTTGTTGGGCAAAAATTTACAAAGATAATTAGTAAAGTACATGGTTCTTCATATTTTTCCTGGCCCAAAGAGAACTGTGCCTAGATTGAGACTGGTTGAACTACACACTTCATGGACAGGATTATGGTAAAGAAAGATTTCTCAAAGGACCTAAGCATTGTAGAACATTTCTAAAAGGGAGAAGAGAAGATCTATGGAACTTTGTAACAAAGGAGGCTCCTTGTGTGGAAATAGTGACCTTGTTAGAAGGGGGAAGCCCTCCCAGATGCAGACTCTGGTATTGGCCTGTTCTTTCAATTGACTCAGTTAGAAGTACTTTGTTAGCTTTCAGCCTATGTTTTGTTAAGTTACTAGAAAGGATGAAAGAAGCAAGTTCTATTGTATTTGTCTTTCTAAAATTACAGTATTGATGATTTGTCAACGATCTGTATTTTTCTGACTCGGGTGCAAACCAAGGAATGTCCCTGTCATTAGGTAGCTTTCATTCTCCGGAAGGAAAAGAACAGGAATATAAATTAATTAGTACATGACTAAAGGCATAATTAGTAAATCACTAAATATAATGTGGTACAAATTGCTTTGCACATAGTTAAATTTAGATAATGTGGGAAAAGAAATGTTACTAGGTAACTGCTTGTTTAAGTGGCATACCAAAGACTGTTAGTGAACAGCAACATTCTTGTTTTTCTCTTCAGTCTGGGAAAACCACTAAGCTATATTTTCCAACCTCTTTTCTTTAGTGTGGTTATATAACTGAATTCTGGCCAATGGAATCAGAGAAAATTAATGAACTCTATCTGGTTCATAAAAGGACCCTGTTCAATTCTCCACAAACTCTCTTCCTTATGGTGATATAGGACAGATACAGAAGAGTCAAGGTGGAGGGAATGCAGGAGCTTCTGTAGGCCCTATAAGATATTGGAGCCACTAAATTGAAGAAGCACCTGGAAAATTCATGGGACTGATCAAATTCTTAGCATGTGCATATATACACATAAACACGCATATAGATTTGGTGAATTAAACAGAATACATAAGTGAGAAATAAACCTCATGTGTGTGTTTGTGTGTGTATGGGGGATTGTAAACTTGAGACTTTGGACTTTTTTGGTATGGCAAATGATTATATAATGACATGAATTTAAAATCATGATCAAATAAAGGAACCATCCATATACAAATCATGGGTAAGGGATTTCTCAAAGGTGGAGAAGGACAATCTATGTACAATCAATGTAAAGAAGACTGGTGGGATGAGCAAAGGGTGAGCTAGCATGCAATGAGGCCAGAGAATTGGTGGAATTATATTACAGGCCAAAGCAGAGTATCAGTATGATTTTATTGTAAATGTGAGGAAATCTCATTGAAAAGTTATAAACAAGAGGGTAATACTCCAAGCAATATTTCTAAAATATTATTTTTATCCTATTGTGGAGAAAACAGAACTGTTGAGATACAAAATGAAAAACTATTCAGGGTGCTATGGTAGTAGTCCAAATGAGAAATAAGGATGGTTTAGTCTAGATGGTCTTAGCAGAGACTGAAACCAGTGGATGGATTTTATATACACTTTAGAAGTATAATCAATAGAATTAACTGGGACTTCCTTGGTGGTCCAGGGGCTACTCTGCACTCCCAATGCAGGAGGCTTGGGTTGGATTCCTGGTCAGGGAACTAGATACCACATGCCACAACTAAGTATTTACATGCTTCAACTAAAGATCCCTCATGCTGCAACTGAGGCATGGCACAACTAATTAAACAAATAAATATTAAAAAAAAAAAATAGGTTCTGCTAGTGAACTGAAACTGTTATAGATTTTGGGCTTGGCCAACTGATTATATAATCATGTGGTCTACCAGGGTGGAAAAAATGAAGAAAGATCAGATTGGGAGTGGGAATTGTTTACGCATTCTGCTTTTCACATGGTAAGTTTTAAGTGCTTATTGATCATGCATCTGAAGATGCTAAGTGGACAGCTGGATACTGTAAACATCTTGAGCTGAAGAGAAGACAGATTTGGAGAGAGATATTTGGGATTCATTGACAAGTGTAGTAACTGATGAGAAAGTTGAATGAGGTCACAGGTGGAGAATGTGCAGATAGTGAAAAGGTGACACGGACAAAACCCAGGAGACACTTCAACACTTGGAAGTCAAGCAGAGGATGACAAGCTGGCAGATGAGCTTGAAATGAGTAGCCAGTGAGTTAGAAAGGACATTTCTTATAGCAGATAGAGATTTTTTTTTAGAATGATTAAGAAGGCTAAAAACTATTTAGGAGCCAAGTAAAGTAAAATAAGAGAAGTGACCATCAGATTTCACAAGGATGGAGACTCATGGTATGTTTCATAGGTAGTTTTTTTACTGTTTGGTCATGAAACAATGGTGTGGGTTAGGAAGACAATGCCATGTGAGGAAGTGTAAATAGCAACAAGTTACCATTCCTTTTAAGGAGCAATGATGTGCAGGATAATGGAAAAGTGGTAGATGATGGCAGAATGATAACAAAAAAATTTTTCGATGAGTATGAATATGAACAAAGGTAAAAATGAGGGGAGAAATATCCTGGAGAGTGTAAAATTGTCAGAATTCAGTCATAACAGATGACTTCCACAGTGCAAATGGGGAATAGACTTTGGTGCAAACAGGACATTCACTTCCGTGTAACAAGAGGAAAGAACTAGTTTACCAATAATTTGACCATATAATGATGATCTAAAGAGATATTTCTATAGTTGCTACTAAGATTCAGAAAGCTGCTCTGGTATTTCCTTTATGAAACCTGGGTCTTCAGTTCTTATTTAAATCTCGGTATTACCTCATATCCTGCCAATACATTTTAGTTTTCTTTAGTTAACTAACTCTTTCGCTTTGTAAAGAAAATTCCAACAGATAAAATGTCAGTGCTATGTGAAGATACCAGTGTTCATGAAAATTTGAGAAGCATTAGGTAGAAGGATATTTTTGTACTAAAATACCTTTTCAAGCTTCCTCAAACAGATCCACAGATTGCAGAACTAAAGGATATTCATCAGGGTCTCAAAGACTACATGATTACAGAAAGCTCATCATTGATGTGAACTGTTAAGATAGTCAGGGTAAGGTGAGTAGATGTTAAGCAAGTAAATGTTAAGCTGATTATCTTTTCCCTGTCTCCATTTCAATAGGTAAGAAATAGTTCCCAGCCTCTTTTATGACAATAATAAAAATTATTTTGCATATAAAATATTTTTCTGTGATCAAGGTTGATATTTTAATGTAAAAAAAGTCAGAAGAATTGAATTTCTCTAGGGCACTGCTTTTTCCCCATTACTTTAGCTATGGAACTGATTCAGCAAATGCAAACATGAAAAAACATATTCTGTAAAGTTAAAAACTGAACAGATTTGCTTAAATTAAGAATGGGTATCCACAAACCCAACTTTGGTTAGCTTCTCTCTCAACCCTACCCATAGACTGCATAAACTTGGGGCTCTATTGGAGAACATGATTTGGAAAACTACAGATGTATATAGTAGAAGGAATTTATCTATCTATTTATCTATCTATCATCCATCTATCTACTTTCCAAATGTTAAAAAAAAATAACACAGTGATATTTTGAATGTGTTACAGTATGAGTAGTTTCCTTGATCAAAATGCAAATCAGAACTGAAAGTGCTTAGTGAATTTGCTTCTGATTATACCACTATAAACTATAATTTGGATGGTTTGAATACATGCTCAAAGCCTTAAATTAAGTAGTATCCACTAATTCAACAAATCATATGGATCATTACATGCTAATTATATGCATTTTAACTTTATTACTTGTATTATTTTTCTTTTTGTGTTGATGCAGAATAGCAGTGTCCAAACAAACGTGTGGGTGATAATACTAGTATATCATTATCTCAATAATGAATAAGGTTGATTCAAGACAAGATGGGCTGGCTCTCCTCCTCCCTGACTATTTATTGTCTGTGCTTCAAAATATGTGCTCATTAACAGTGAGTTTTTCAGATGGGGAAGAACGTTATTTAGTCAAGAGTACATTAAGCACAACCTATCAAATTATTTTTTGTACATTTTATGATGAGTGCATTTGCCTCTTAAAAGAAAGTTTTATGTGGGCATGAACCCTTATTGCTCAGTTATCTTCAAAAGAGGTTATGAAAGTTAGAGGGGTTAAGAATTGCATTCTTAAGATAATTAGCTATGGCATTTATTTAAAAAATAGCTAAATCAACATGCCCACTCTTATATATAGAACCATTCATCAGAGAACAGATGGTCCCCTAAAAGTGAAACTAAACAATTCTCAAAACATGACAATCCATTTATCTTAATGTGAACATCCTCTAGCAGATATTAAAAAAAAAAACAAGCAAGGCAGATTCATAACTTTTGTAGTATATTATACTTGCTTTTGAAATCCAAGAACGCATGTTTGATTTAATAATCTGATTCATATTGGTAAATTCTACATGAAAATGTATATTAAAACAGTGTTTAAATATTTTGATTATATTCAAAGCTGCATTAGTAGGAATGATAACATTTATCATCAATTTTTTTAAGCTGTCTATTCTGTTGTGTGGCAAAAATTATCTGAAATTCCATTCTGAATATCTCTATTTGCCTAAATATTTGAAATCTGGGTATCTTTTGTGGAGCTGCATACTTTTACATTAAATTAAATAGTAAACATATGTGCATTCTATTTTATCTTTTTGTAATTCATGCATTCATGTTTCAATTATTTAGCAAGTAGTTGTTGGACAACTGCTATGCATTCTACCAGGAAATGGAAATAAATAGCTAAATCAGTGGTCTTTACTTCTGCCCTTACAGTCTTATAGTATGAGGGTTGAGACACACTTATAAAAATATATCACAACAAGTGAAATAAGAATTGAAATATAATGGGGAGATATACATTGGAAATATCATCTAATGTTACTTCCTCTCCTTATTTACAACTTCTTGGTACCTTTCAGTGCTCCCTCCTTTTCCTTCCCCTCATGCTATAAATTGGCTTCTTCCTGATTTTTGAGTTATAAAAATATAGTTTCTGAAGAAAAGGAAAAGGACTAAGGGCTTTCCAAAGACTGGTAGACACCCAGTGTAGAAGAGCAGGTTCTAGCTAGGAAAGGATTTTCTGTATTGGAGGAAGGAAGGAGCTGGAAAGAATATGATAAGATTAGGTGGTTGTTGGTCATTGTGAATGGGTACTCTTCTGAATCTCTAGGAGAGCTGATCTACCAGAGTCAGAGATGAGTACATAGATTCTGTAGATACATTCATGAGATCTGAGAGTACAGGGAGACTGTACTGCTACACACCTTGCCCAGTTTTAAATTAGGCATTTGTGCTGGTCCCAGATAAACATTGATTGTGTGTTATGCTAAGCAGACAAGGCAGGCAGACTCTTATGGAGTTCCCCCAGATACACATGTGATACTGTAGCAATAGTCTTTCACTCATTTATTTTTTTATTTGCTTATTCATTCATTTTTATATTCATTCAATAAATGTTCCAGAAACCCTTCCTGACACTTGGGATATGTAGATTTCAATAGGCAGAATTCTAAGATGGCCGTCAATGACATTTGACCTTATATGATTCCCTCCCCTTTGAGTGAAAGGGAAACCTGTGAATATAATGAGATATCATTCATGTGACTATGTAACGTATAGCAAAGGCAAAGTATATGGATGGGCTTAACCTAAATTACACAAGAGCTTGAAAACAACGTTTTATACAGCTGGTAGCAGAAGCAGAAAATATAGAGAACCTAAGCATGAGAAGAGTTTGACAAATTTTTCTGACCTGACAATGGAAAGAGTCATAGGGCAAGGAGTGAGGGCAACTTCTAAAAGCTAAGAGTGGCCTCTGCTGACAGTCAGCAAGGAATTGGGGGCTTTATTCTTATGACTGAAAGGAACTGAATTTTGCCAACAATCTAAACAAGCTCGGAAGCACATTTTGTACCCTATCCTCTGGGTAAGAGCCCAGCCTGGCTAACTGACACCTTGGTTTTGGTTTTGTAAAACCCTAAGCAGAGAATCCTGCCAAGTCCCTCCAGACTTTTGAACTATAGAACTGTGAGATAATGAAAGATATTGTTGTAAGTCACTAAAGTTGTAGTAATTGTGTAAACTGTTACATAACAATAGAAAACAAATACACATATGAATAAGAGAGACAAAAAGCTCTACCACATGGAACCTAAGGTCTAGTGGGAAGAAACAGATAATTAAAAAAAAGTTTTTTTCTGTGACATCAAAAAATGCAAAATGGGAATTATGAAAGAGAACTGGAAGTGGGGAGATGTTGCAGTTTTAGAAAAGTGACTGAAAAGCACCAAGCTGAGATAATATTTAAGTTAAAAATTTCAGAAGGGGAGAAAGTTAGTCATGAAGATATGTTGGGCAAGCAAGTCTGGGAATGGAAAGGATAAATTCAGCTCTAAATGCAACATTTTTGAATAAGAACAAGAAGGGCAATGTGGCCAAAGTAAAGTGGACAAAGAAGAAATTAGGAAATAAAATCAGAGGAGTAACAGGGAATTAGATCACATAGGGATTTAGAGACCATTGTCTCAATACTGGTTTTTCCTCTGAATGAAACCTAAATCCAGATAGAATTTTGGTCAGAGGAGTGAGATGATCTGACTTTTTATTTAGTCACTCTGCCACAAAAGGAGCAACAGAAAGAGTATGATAAAAACATGGAAAAAAGAACTTTTAGGTCTAATGATATAGAAACAAAGCAAAACTCACATGAAACCTATATATTCCTATAGCAAAGGACAAGATAATACTGTGAAGATCTCAGAAACGGTCTTTGAGGACAGATATCCCCTAGCACATAAACTCTATGAGGCAAAGGTTATTATTTGTCTTTGTTTTTGGCTTACATTCTTAATTAGGATATTTCTTGAGGCATACAATAGAGTTCTACGTAGTAATGAGTTGTCAAATAAATAAAGACATATTATGAGTGATCACCATAAATCCCTCATTTATCCATTTTGCTTTTCAAACTGGGAGAAGTTAGGTGGTGTGGCAATGGGTTGAGCCTGTTTGTGATGCATTGATATAAGTATATATTTTGATTCATTTTAAAGATATCATTTTCCCATTATTATTGAGAACCAATAAACTCGAAGTCTCTTGAGGGAAAGGAGAATGGTTGGTTTATGATTATAACCCCAGAAATGAGCAGACTCTTTAATACATTATAGGCACTGAAGAGGAGATATATATACATAAACACACACATACACACACACACACACACACATATGCATACATACATAGAACGTACATATGGGCTTCCCTGGTGGCTCAGACAGTAAAGAATCTGCCTGCAATGTGGGAGACCTGGATTCAATCCCTGTGTCAGGAAGATCCCCTGGAGAAGGGAATGGCAACCTACTCTGGTATTCTTACCTAGAGAATTCCATGGATAGATGAGGCTGGCAAGCTCTAGTCCATGAGGTCACAAAGAGTCGGACATGACTGAGTGACTAACACATAGCATGTGCATATAGGCACTGAAAAGGATGTGTGTGTGTGTATGCTATATATGTATATACACATATGCACACAAACATATATGTACATAGCATGTGCATACATATATATATATATATATATATACACACACACACATCCTTTTCAGTGCCTATAGTATATGAAAGAGTCTGCTGATTTCTGGGGCTATAATCATAAACAAAACATTCTCCTTGTCCTCAAGAGACTTTGAGCCTATTGGTTCTCAATATAATGGGAAAATGATATCTTTAAAAGTGAAGAAAGTATCAAAATATATACTTTAATCAGTGCATCAGAAACACACTCAACCCATTGCCACACACATATACACATATATGCTTTTGTGTGTATATATATGTATATGTATATATATATATATATATATATATACATATATATGTATATATACACACACATTTAATCTATGAATAAAGAATGGGTTCTGTGAGGTTTATTCTAGGGATGCAAGGATTCTTCAATATATAGAAATCAGTCAATGTTATATAATATATTACCAAACTGAAAAGTGAAAACCATATGACCAGCTCAATAGATGCAGAGAGAGCTTTAGACTAAATTCAGGAACAAGACAAAGATGTCCACTCTCACAA
Source organism: Bubalus bubalis (assembly GCF_019923935.1). NCBI lineage: Eukaryota > Metazoa > Chordata > Mammalia > Artiodactyla > Bovidae > Bubalus > Bubalus bubalis. Next base: position 64,089,764 of record NC_059162.1, read on the forward strand.
CTATGATTCAACATAGTTTTGGAAATTCTAGCCATGGAATCAGAGAATTAAAAAAAAAAAGGAATCCAAATTGGAAAAAGAAGTAAACATCTCACTGTTTGCAGATGACATAATACTATACATAGAAAACCCTAAAGATGCTACAAAAAAATCCACTAGTGATCATAAATGGATTTGATCAAGTTGCAGGATACAAAATTGATGCTCAGAAATTTCTTGCATTCCTGTAGACTAACAATGAAAGAGCAGAAAGAGAAATTAAAGAAACAATTTCATTCACCATTGCAACAAAATTTTAAATAACCAGGAATAAGCCTACCTATGGAGAAGGAAATGGCAACCCACTCCAATATTCTTGCCTGGAGAATCCCATGGACGGAGGAGCCTGGGGGGCTACAGTCCACGGGGTTGCAAAGAGTCAGAAACGACTGAGCAACTTCACTCACTCACTCACTCAAGCCTATCTAACTCTACCTAAGGAGGCAAAAGACCTTTACTTAAAAAGCTATAAGATATTGATGAAAGAAATCAAAGATGACACAAACAGATGGAAAGATATACCATGTTCTTGGATCAAAAGATTAAATATTGAAAAAATTACTATACTATTGCAACAAATCTAAAGATTCAATGTTATTTTTTTAATTTTATTTTATTTTTAAACTTTACAATATTGTATTGGTTTTGCCATATATCGAAATGAATCCACTACAGGTTTACATGTGTTCCCCATCCTGAACCCTCCTCCCTCCTCTCTCCCCATACCATCCCTCTGGGTCGTCCCAGTGCACCAGCCCCAAGCATCCAGTATCCTGCATCGAACCTGGACTGGCGACTCGTTTCATACATGATATTAGACATGTTTCAATGCCATTCTCCCAAATCATCCCACCCTTTCCCTCTCCCACAGAGTCCATAGGACTGTTCTATATATCATTGTCTCTTTTGCTGTCTCGTACACAGGGTTATTGTTACCATCTTTCTAAATTCCATATATATGCGTTAGGATACTGTATTGGTGTTTGTCTTTCTGGCTTATTTCACTCTGTATAATAGGCTCCAGTTTCATCCACCTCATTAGAACTGATTCAAATGTATTCTTTTTAATGGCTGAATAATACTCCATTGTGTATATGTACCACTGCTTTCTTATCCATTCATCGGCTGATGGACATCTAGGTTGCTTCCATGTTCTGGCTATTATAAACAGTGCTGCGATGAACATTGGGGTACACGTGTCTCTTTCCCTTCTGGTTTCCTCAGTGTGTATGCCCAGCAGTGGGATTGCTGGTTCATAAGGAAGTTCTATTTCCAGTTTTTTAAGGAATCTCCACACTGTTCTCCATAGTGGCTGTACTAGTTTGCATTCCCACCAACAGTGTAAGAGGGTTCCCTTTTCTCCACACCCTCTCCAGCATTTATTGCTTATAGACTTTTGGATTGCAGCCATTCTGACTGGTGTGAAATGGTACCTCATAGTGGTTTTGATTTGATGAGTGATGTTGAGCATCTTTTCATGTGTTTGTTAGCCATCTGTATGTCTTCTTTAGAGAAATGTCTATTTAGTTCTTTGGCCCATTTTTTGATTGGGTCATTTATTTTTCTGGAGTTGAGCTGTAGGTGTTGCTTGTATATTTTTGAGATTAGTTGTTTGTCAGTTGCTTCATTTGCTATTATTTTCTCCCATTCTGAAGGCTGTCTTTTCACCTTGCTTATAGTTTCCTTTGTTGTGCAGAAGCTTTTAAGTTTAATTAGGTCCCATTTGTTTATTTTTGCTTTTATTTCCAATATTCTGGGAGGTGGGTCATAGAGGATCCTGCTGTGATGTATGTCAGAGAGTGTTTTGCCTATGTTCTCCTCTAGGAGTTTTATAGTTTCTGGTCTTATGTTTAGATCTTTAATCCATTTTGAGTTTATTTTTGTGTTTGGTGTCAGAAAGTGCTCTAGTTTCATTCTTTTCCAAGTGGTTGACCAGTTTTCCCAGCACCACTTGTTAAAGAGATTGTCTTTAATCCATTGTATATTCTTGCCCTCTTTGTCAAAGATAAGGTGTCCATATGTGCGTGGATTTATCTCTGGGCTTTCTATTTTGTTCCATTGATCTATATTTCTGTCTTTGTGCCAGTACCATACTGTCTTGATAACTGTGGCTTTGTAGTAGAGCCTGAAGTCAGGTAGGTTGATTCCTCCAGTTCCATTCTTCTTTCTCAAGATAGCTTTGGCTATTAGAGGTTTTTTGTATTTCCATACAAATTGTGAAATTATTTGTTCTAGCTCTGTGAAGAATACCGTTGGTAGCTTGATAGGGATTGCATTGAATCTATAAATTGCTTTGGGTAGTATACTCATTTTCACTATATTGATTCTTCCAATCCATGAACATGGTATATTTCTCCATCTATTAGTGTCCTCTTTGATTTCTTTCACCAGTGTTTTATAGTTTTCTATATATAGGTCTTTAGTTTCTTTAGGTAGATATATTCCTAAGTATTTATTCTTTTCATTGCAATGGTGAATGGAATTGTTTCCTTAATTTCTCATTCTGTTTTCTCATTATTAGTGTAAAGGAATGCAAGGGATTTCTGTGTGTTGATTTTATATCCTGCAACTTTACTATAATCATTGATTTTTAATTAGAACAAAAAATTTTTTCAATTTGTACAGAAACACCAAAGACCCTGAGTATCAAAAGTGATCCTAAGGAAAACAAAGCTAGAGGAATCAAGCTCCCTGACTTTAGACTATACTACAAAGCTACATTCATTAAACAGTATAGTGCTGACATAAACACAGAAATATAGACCAATGGAACAAGAAAGAAAGCCCAGAGATACATCTATGCATCTATGGGCACTTTATCTATGATAAAGGAGGCAAAAGTTTACAATGGAGAAAAGACAGTCTCTTCAATAAGTAGTACTGGGGAAATGGAACAGCTGCATGTAAACAGGTGAAATTAGAATACTCCTTAACAGGATACACAAAAATAAATTCAAAGTGGATTAAGGACCTAAATGTAAGGCTGGATACTATACAACTCTTAGAGGAAAACATAGATGGAACATTCTTTGACATAAATCACAGCAAGATATTTTTGTTTGACCTCCTAGAGTAAGGAAAATGAAAACAAAAATTAATAAATGGAACTAATTAAACTTAAAAGCTTTTGCACAGCAAAGGAAACCATATACAAAACAAAAAGACAACCCTCAAAGTGGGAGAAAATATTTGCAAATGAAACAACTGACAAGGGGTTGTTTCAGATGCAAATATGAAGTAGATATTTCATTTGCATAGCATTTGCAAATACACAAACAGCTCATGCTGTTCAATATCAAAAAAGCAAAAAATTAATCAAAAAATGGTATTTGACCTATCTAGACATTTCTCCAAAGACCTACAGATAGCCAAAAAGCCACATGAATAGATGCTCAACATCACTAATTATTATAGAAATGCAAATCAAAACTACAATGAAACATCACTTCACACTGGTCAGAATAGCCATCATAAAAAACTCTATAAATACTAAATGCTGGAGAGGGTAAGGTAAAAAGGGAACCCTCCTACCCTTTTGGTGGTAATGTAAATTGGCACAGCCACTATAGAGAACAGTATTAAGTTCCTCAAAAAAAAAAAACCTAAAAATAGAACCATCTTTTGACCCAGCAATCTCATACCTGGAAATATGCCAGAGAAAACCATAATTCCAAAAGATATATGCACCCCAATATTCATTGCAGCACTAGTTACAATAGCCAGGCATGGAAGCAAGGGGGTAAGGAGGGAGATGAATAAATTGGGAGATTGGGATTGACATATAACACTACAATGTATAAAATAAATAATTGATAAGGACTTGCTGTATAGCACAGGGAATACCAATCAATAATCTGCGATGTCCTATATGGGAAAGGAATCTAACAAAGAGTGGATATATGTGTGTGTATATATATATATATATATATATGTTATATATATTCATATATATATATGTTATATATATTCATAACTGATTCACTTTATTTTACAGCCATAAGTAACACAGCATTATAAATCAACTATATTCCCATAAAAGTTAAAGAAAATAGAATAAATTCAGGGATGAAATCACTTGTTTAATCTCTTGTATAGTATCCCCAATTACTACTGGGGGACAATTACATTCACGAGGCTGGACTTACACACAAGTAATAGGTACCATGTATACTAGAAACAAAGAAGAAAAAGTAAGCTCTGTAATTGAAGAGTTTCTGTCATTTTTTAATCACCGGTTTAACCCCAGTGCCTGGAAAATTGACTACTCATTAAATGAATGAAAATATCAAGGAAAAATAATCAGAAAAACTGAATTCTAGTTTCTACTCACTATCCATCAGGAAGTCATACTTTTAATTATATAGGTAGAAAGTAGATTGTCCAGTCAGTTGATTTTTATTGCTTGTTCTAAACCTAGGTAAGGAAATCAATTGTGCTAGTTTAGTAAATGAATGGGTTTATTACACTTAACATGTAGGATTTGCTAATGTCTTACAGATTACTTCATTCATTTCTCTAGATTATTCTTAGTAATACTTTGAGTGAATACAGGCATTTTCTGATGAGAGAAAAACCAATCATGCTGGGTAGGATTGCCTGAGAAGGCAATCTGAAGAATAGGGAATACAGGGGGGAAATCTCTAAGCAAGAAAGTTATTCTTTTGAGAAATGCACCTACAAAAGAAAAGTTGGAAACTTTAAGATTAAATTTAGGTTTACTGAATACCTAAAGAAATATTAATCATACAATTAATCATACAAGAGTTATTAATTGGAGAAGGCAATGGCACCCCACTCCAGTACTTTTGCCTAAAAAATCCCATGGACGGAGGAGCCTGGTAGGCTGCAGTCCATTAGGTTGCTAGAGTCGGACACGACTGAGGGACTTCACTTTCAGTTTTCATTTTCATGCATTGGAGAAGGAAATGGCAACCCACTCCAGTGTTCTTGCCTAGAGAATCCCAGGGACGGGGAAGCCTGGTGGGCTGCCATCTATGGGGTCACACAGAGTCGGACACGACTGCAGTGACTTAGCAAGCAAGCAAGCAGTTATTAATTATACAATCATATGACCTGATCCCATGTACAACAGGTATTATACATACTTCTATCTGCTCTTCACAGGTTGCCAGAAATCTTTATAATAACAAATCTTATTTGCCTTGCTAACAAAAATTTGATGCTTCTTGTTCTCATAACATTAAATCCAAGTTTTTTACAAGGAACTCTAAAATATGTGCAATATGACTTTCATTTTCAAACTCTTCAGATGTCATGGTCAGTCCATCATTACAGACTATGTTCCAGTCACAAGAAATTCTAATAATAAATCCTTGTCTTTGTACACTATGTCTCCACTTCCTGCAAGGATCCCTTTCCTTCTTGTCCTTGTTACATCCAATTTATCTCTCAAGATTCGGCCAAGATTCACTCTCCCTCCAGGAGGTCTTTTCATATAACTTCTACTGAGTGAACAGAGTTCTACTGTTAGGCTCCAATGGTGACATTGCAGCAGAAATCATTAAAGGTTCCCAAAAGGCATCATGTCCTTCATTCCTTTGACAATAAAACTCTTAAATGTTTATCACATGGTACTATGACTGCTTCTGCCCATGGAATGTGAACAGAAGATCTGCAAGCAATTTCTGGGTCACATCCTTAGAGGGGAACTACTTGATTTCTACTTTGTCTTTTTCCTTCCTGTACATTGAAATCTGAAAGCAATACATTAGAGAATTACAGGGCAAAAAGATAAATAAAATTTAGATTGGTGGTTCACTTGGTGGAGCGTAGCATCCCTATAGTTAGTTGTCATAATTGTCTCTTAGTTAAGGCTTTTTATATAAGGGAAAAATAAACCTATCTTGTATAGTTTAGTGGTAGCTGGTCTTTACAAAGCAGCTGGACTAATGTCCTAATAAATGTAATACACCCTAACTCTTTATATAGCTCCAATGATGTTATGCTATTATTAGTTGCCATAGACTGCCTTTGTTAAGAGTATTTTGATTACTCAGGTGAAAAAAAGGAGGATTGATTTTAGGAATAAAGTAGTATTTCACAGAACTCCAAGGAAGTATATCTGGGTTTCATGGATGTCCAGTAACAGAAATTGTATAGCTACCAGAAAGCCAAATAATTCTTATTTGAGGCTTAATCATATACCCTGTGTGTCTTACTCTGCTCTCTCTGAAAATCTACTTCATTCTTTGGTCTGGTAGTTAAATGCCTTGGCCTTCTTCACACTGGGAAAGAGACAGCCTTCCACCTTTCCAGAACATACCACTTAAATTTTAAGCAAAATGTCAGATGAAACTAGATCCTTTAATTCTTAATTCTAACTTCATTAAAAGAGAATCTCAGTGCCTGAGTTTTTCTTCGATCCTAATCTAATCATGAAGCCAGTGATGGGACATTCCTTTTCCACAATGAAAGGAAGTAATTGTTTGTGTACATACACACTGAGAGGTATCTCCTGTAGAAATCATTTGTTACTGGAGAGCCTTGTCAAGATTTTACTCATTTTGTTATCCTCAGAGCCTACTGCCCTTTCTGATAAAATAAATGTTTGCTGAATGTAGAGTTGGAGAAAGAATAAATAGAATCCAGAGAGAGCATGCTGATGTACGGCAGCCAAAAACAGCTTTTATTGTTTTTGGTGCAGATGTAAAAATTCCTTGTCTTATAGACAAGAAGTTATATCAAAACTGTACAGAACTCAAAGAAGGTATTTTCTGGATGCAAATTTGTCACTGGCAGTTCTCAACAGGTAACATGTAAAACACAGACAGAATTACCCTGTGTAATGTCCTCATCTCCTACAAATCACAGATCTCTGTGTGTGCTTATATTACTATTTTTTAATTTCAAAACATAATTTAAAAGTATTGAACTATCTGAATTCTTAAAATAATTCTGTCAGTTCAAAAGGCCTCTGCTCCACTGCAACCAAACATGCATGATAAAATATCTAACCAAATGTATACCAGTGACAGAGAAATAATGAATTCTAATTTAATTCCATATTTTTGTTTTTTACTTTCCTTAGTCAATGGAACATTATCTGAATTATCTGACATAGAAAACTAAATCACCTCAGCTATGAAGCCCTCTTTTACTGCTAAAGGTAAGAAAAGATAGAGGATTCATTCTGCGATAAAGACATTCAATCTTACTCATCACACTAGGCATGTCAGAAAAATCACCTCATGGATGAAAATAACAGATCGAGGATATCAGAGAATGATGGACTTGGGAGATAGAAAGGCATAGTTTATGTCAGAGCAATCCTGGATGGTGTAAGATAACAAAACAGTGCATCCATACCTTCTATTTTCAGTGAGGATAATCATCGGAGGGTTAATCCTTTAGACATTTGGAGTTTATTCTATACTTGCAGAGATATCATAGTAATATCTTATCCTGTATTTCAATTACAGCACATAATTGTAATGGTAAACCTTGTGGAGGAAAAATAAATAAATATTACTCATGAACATCCCTGATTATTTTATTTTTAACTTTTTATTTTAAATAATTAAAAAAATGAGATGAAAGTTTCAAAAACTGTACAAAATACTTTTGTGCACCTTTTGTTAATATTCCACAAATGTTAAGATGCTACTCTCTTTACTCTATACTGCCTCTTCTCTCTATTTTTTTTAGAACTATTTCTGAGTCAGTTGACAAACAGATACCCTATCAACGAAGGCTAGGCTTTACATTATCCCAGAACAGCTGAATGAAGAAATCATTTTGGACATGGATCACGCAACTCTAGTTGTTTTAGCCTGCAGCCATTTAAGTCAATCCTAGTCATCTGGATCACTTCTTCCCCACCATTTCAGTCTTGAAAGCCATGGCTTCAGACTTCTTGGAGCAAAGGGAAACCATTTTCATTGTGCCCCTAACTGAATATCTGATCCATACATTTGTAAGCATCACAAAATTGTTGTTATTCTATAGCATTAAGTTTCAGAGTGTTTGGTTATACAGTCATATAAACTGAAATGATTAGTTATGAAATTATTTCACTCAGTCAGTCAGTTCAGTCACTCAGTTGTGTCCGACTCTTTGCGACCCCATGAATCGCAGCACGCCAGGCCTCCCTGTCCATCACCAACTCCCAGAGTTCACCCAGACTCAACGTCCATGGAGTCAGTGATGCCATCCAGCCATCTCATCCTCTGCCGTCCCCTTCTCCTCCTGCCCCCAATCCCTCCCAGCATCAGAGTCTTTTCCAATGAGTCAACTCTTCACATGAGGTGGCCAAAGTACTGGAGTTTCAACTTCAGCATCATTCCTTCCAAAGAAATCCCAGGGCTGATCTCCTTCAGAATGGACTGGTTGGATCTCCTTGCAGTCCAAGGGACTCTCAAGAGTCTTCTCCAACACCACACTTCAAAAGCATCAATTCTTCGGCACTCAGCCTTCTTCACAGTCCAACTCTCACATCCATACATGACCACAGGAAAAACCATAGCCTTGACTAGACGAACCTTTGTTGGCAAAGTAACATCTCTGCTTTTGAATATGCTATCTAGGTTGGTCATAACTTTCCTTCCAAGGAGTAAGTGTCTTTTAACTTCATGGCTGCAATCACCATCTGCAGTGATTTTGGAGCCCCAAAAAATAAAGTCTGACACTATTTCCACTGTTTCCCCATCTATTTCCCATGAAGTGATGGGACCGGATGCCATGATCTTCGTTTTCTGAATGTGGAGCTTTAAGCCAACTTTTTCACTCTCCACTTTCACTTTCATCACGAGGCTTTTTAGTTCCTCTTCACTTGCCCAGTTTAAAATGTATTTTATCTTCTACCCAGTTAACATTAGTGGAAATGAAGGGAAGTAGAGGTGCCTGAGAAATAGTTACAAATTAAAAACATAAAAAGAACTTAGTGATGGTTTAATGAATGATGCATGATAAAGCAGATAAAAATATCAAGAGACCTAATTTGTTCTACACAGTGGGTAATGTTGTCTTTCAGTGAGATGCTGTTTATGATGTCTACTTTTTTTTTCCCCCATCCTGGAAACATGGGAAAATGCATTGCAACCTCTTAGAACATTGGTGATGTTACTTATCTAATTCTGGCCAACGAATTGTGAGTAAGGTAATGAAAAGCTTTGGCATATTTTTCATGTTTTTTCTATTCCTTTTTTTTTTTTCTTTTGGTGATGAGAATAGATCAGCCTGAATGACTGATTGACAGCAATAATGATAACTTCTCTGGAGAGTTACCCATGATACAGAGGATTTGTGTAAATAATAAATTAATTTTATGCATTAAGTCTCTGACTTTATGGGGTTGTGTTTCACTATAGATTGGTCTCATTTGTTCTGACTGATTGCATGGGCAGTGCTTAAGAGAACTTTTTTGCCTCAGGAAGTTGGTTAGAATAATGTTTTTTTGTTTGTTTGTTTTTGTTTTTGTTTTTTCTAGTTAAATGTGAATTGTGTCCATTATTAGGCCATTAATAAATGGCAACTATTTTAATTTGCTTTTTTCTTCACATGTTTTCACAATATTTATTTAAAAATCACATTACAGAGACAAATAATATCACAAGTACTATTCTAGGTGACAGAGATTTGGGTTAGATATAAATATATAACTACATATTAATAGATAGGCAGATATTAGATTGAACAAGCATAAAATTTAGTAGATTACAACACACAACTATAAGTACCATGATACAAGGGATAAAATCATCAATGATACAGAAACTGTTCAAATATGTTATACTTATTCAAGGAAGCCTAGAAGTTTCTGGGGTTATCCAGGGAATCTTCCCAACTCAGGGATCGAATGCATGACTCCTGCAGCTCTTGCGTTGTAGGCAGAATCTTTACCACTTAGCCATCAGGGAAGCCCTAAATTTTAGGTATATTTAATTCCAATATGTTTATGTGAAATTTTTAAATGTCAAACTTCAATGAATACAAAAAAAGTCTACTCACCATATTGCAATGATCTTTGTAGTATTTGTGTGTGTGTATGTGTGTGCCACAGTGCAATTAAAATATTGAGGCTTCAAATTTTTCTTTTTTCTGTTTAGATACCTTATGTTCTGTAAAACAGTTTTAAAACTTGATAACATTATTCAACTAGTGTTAAACAAATGTGTGAGTTGTGCTGCTCAGTCTAAAATTAAAAGCACCTATGCAGTGTCATTTTGAGAAGTGAGATGAAAGATTTATCTGATCATATGATTGGAGTGATAGATACATGATAAAGAAAATTTTCCTATTTTTGAGTGTGAAGATCTATGGGAAAATATTTTAAAAAACCATTATTTATCTCGAGGTTGAAAAGTTAATAGTATTTCACCAGGGAAGAAGAAGGAAAGACACTCTAAAAAGAGGGAATAAAAGGCATAGAGAGATGAGAACACAATAATTATTTTAAGAAGTGTGAAAAATCTGCCTGAATACAAGCATTTCACAAGGTTAGTATTTGTGACCAGTCCTTTACATCTCTACATTCCATAACTCTGCCCACAATTCATACTCTTATTTTGAAAACTGCATTTTTTAAAAAAACATGATCTGGCTATTTTATTCCTCTGCATTTGTATCTTTGATGCATCTTCACTGCCTACAGAAAAAAAAGCTCAACTCCTTTTGCATTAGCTCCTGAATCCTTTACAGACAAGACTTAATTGACCTTTCTGGTCTCCCCTCATACTAAACAAATTGTTAGGAATTTAGATAGCAGTAACCTGGACTTCTAAATTACCTTCCAACCCCTTGCTATACTCAGAGTTCTTAACTTTTTCTACGCCACAATTTTGATGTCAGATATTTGGAATTACTTGTAGACATCATCACCTGTTTACAATTCTGAAGTGAAGTGAAACTTGATCAGTCGTGTCTGACTCTTTGTAACCCCATGGACTGTAAAGTCCATGGAATTCTCCAGACCAGAATACTGGAGTAGGTAGCCTTTCCCTTCTTCAGGGGCTCTTCCAAACTCAGGGATTGAACCCAGGTCTCCCACATTGCAGACAGATTCTTTACCAGCTGAGCCACAAGGGAAACCCAAGAACATTGAAGTGGATAGCCTATCCCTTCTCCAGCAGATCTTCCTGACACAGGATTTGAACCGGGGTCTACTGCATTGCAGGTGGATTCTTTACCAACTGAGCTATGAGGGAAGCCTTAAAATTCTGAACTTTGTTCTGACCAGAAAGGTCAATTAAGTCTTGTCTGTAAAGGATTCAGGAGCTAATGCAAAAGGAGTTGAGCTTTTTTTTCTGTAGGCAGTGAAGATGCATCAAAGATACAAATGCAGAGGAATAAAATAGCCAGATCATGTTTTTTTAAAAAATGCAGTTTTCAAAATAAGAGTATGAATTGTGGGCAGAGTTATGGAATGTAGAGATGTAAAATACTTCACTTTGTCCATGTACTCCATCCATCATTTCTGACATTTGACATTATTCTCAAATCCTTTATCTCTTGTTGAAAAAAGGGGGCTTCACTAGTCGTTCAGCTGGTAAAGAATCCACCTGTAATACAGGAGACCCAGGTGCTATCCCTGAGTCGGGAAGATTTCCTGGAAAAAGGAATGGCTACCCACTCCAGTATTCTTGCCTGGAGAATCCCATGGACAGAGCATCCTGTCAGGCTATAGTCCATGGTCTTGCAAAGAGTCAGACACAACCGAACGACTAAGCACATTATATTGTGTATAAATTGTACTGGATTTCTAGTATTTTATGACAAATTGTGACAAATTAAATGACTTAAGCAATACACATTTAATTCACAGTTTCTGTGGGGTGTGGGTAGGGGCATGGTGAAGTTCAGTCCTCTGTAAGGCTACAATTAAAGTATTGGCCAAAGGTAGACTGTCATCTGGAGACTTGATTGGGGAAGGGTCTATTTCCAGCTTCACTCATATTATTGACAGAACTAATTTCTTTGAAGTTGTAGATTCATGGTAACTTGCTTCCTCACAGGGAGCAAGGGAGAGAGAGAGAGACTCCAGTCTAGTAAGATGGGGTCTTTCATAATGTGACACAATCGGAAAATGACAGCCCTTTGCCATAGTTTATAGGTCAGAAGCAAGTTACAGGGAGAAGGCAATGGCAACCCACTCCAGTACTCTTGCCTGGAAAATCCCATGGATGGAGAAGCCTGGTAGGCTGCAGTCCATGGGATCACTAAGAGTCAGACATGACTAAGTGACTTCACTTTTACTTTTCACTTTCATACATTGGAGAAGGAGATGGCAACCGACTCCAGTGTTCTTGCCTGGAGAATCCCAGGGATGGGGGAGCCTGGTGGGCTGCCGTCTATGGGGTCATGCAGAGTCGGACAGGACTGATGTGACTTAGCAGCAGCAGCAGCAAGTTACAGGGCTCACACAGCCCCTGGATAATTAAACTGTAAAAGGATGTGAATATCTAGAGGCAGAAATCATGAGGGAATTATAAATTCCCTCTGCTACACACATGAATCTGTTTTTCTTGATATCAGTTCAGTTCAATTCAGTCATTCAGTCGTGTCCAACTCTTTGTGACTCCATAAACTGCAGCACACCAGGCCTCCCTATCCATCACCAACTCCTGGAGTTTTACAATCTCATGTCCATTGAGTCAGTGATGCCATCCAACCGTCTCATCCTCGGTCGACCCCTTCTCCTCCTGCCTTCAATCTTTCCAGGCATCAGGGTCTTTTCCAATGAGTCAGCTCTTCGCATCAGGTGGCCAAAATATTGGAGTTACAGTTTCAATATCAGTCGTTCCAATAAACACCCATGACTGATTTCCTTTAGGATGGACTGGTTGGATCTCCTCGCAGTCCAAAGGACACTCAAGAGTCTTCTCTAGCACCACAGTTCTAAAACATCAATGCTTCTGTGCTCAGCTTTCTTTATAGTCCAACTCTCACATCCATACATGACCATTGGAAAAACCATAGCCTTGGCTAGATGGACCTTTGTTGACAAAGTAATGTCTCTGCTTTTAATATGCTGTCTAGGTTGGTCATAACTTTCCTTCCAAGGAGTAAGCATCTTTTAATTTCATGGCTGCAATCACCATCTGCAGTGATTTTGGAGTCCCCCAAAATAGTCAGTCACTGTTTCTACTGTTTCCCCAACTATTTGCCATGAAGGGATGGGACTGGATACCATGACTTAGTTTTCTGAATGTTGAGCTTTAAGCCAAATTTTTCACTCTTCTCTTTCACTTTCATCAAGAGGCTCTTCAGTTCTTCTTCACTTTCTGCCATAAGTGTGGTGTCATCTGCATATTTAAGGTTATTGATATTTCTCCTGCCAATCTTGATTCCAGCTTGTGCTTCTTCCAGCCCAGCATTTCTCATGATGTACTCTGCATATAAGTTAAATAAGCAGAGTGACAATATACAGTCTTGACATACTCCTTTTCCTATTTGGAACCAGTCTGTTGTTCCATGTCCAGTCCTAACTGTTACTTCCTGACCTGCATAAAGGCATAGAGGTAGGTCATGTGGTCTGATTTGCCATCTCTTTCAGAATTTTCCACACAGTCAGGGTCAATAAAGAAGAAATATATGTTTTTCTGGAACTCTCTTTTTCGATGATCCAGCAAATGTTGGCAATCTGATCTCTGGTTCCTCTGCCTTACCAGCTTGAATAACTGGAAGCTCACGGTTCATGTATTGCTGAAGCCTGGCTTGGAGAATTTTGAGCATTACTTTACTAGCATGTGAGATGAGTGCAAGTGTGAGGTAGTTTGAACATTCTTTGGCATTGCCTTTTTTTGGGATTGGAATGAAAACGGACCTTTTCCAGTCCTGTGGCCACTGCTGAGTTCTCCAAGTCTGCTGACATATTGAGTGCAGCACTGTCACAGCATCATCCTTTAGGATTTGAAAGAGCTGCACTGGGATTCCATCACCTCCACTAGCTTTGTTCACAGTGATACTTCCTAAGACCCACTTGTCTTCACATTGCAGGGTGTCTGGCTCTAGGTGAGTGACCACACCATTGTGATTATCTGGGTTTTGAAAATCTTTTTTGTACAGTTCTTCTGTGTATTCTTGCCATCTCTTCTTAATATCTTCTGCTTTTGTTAGGTCCATATCATTTCTGTCCTTTATTGAGCCCATCTTTGCATGAAATGTTCCCTTGGTATCTCTAATTTTCTTGAAGAGATCTCTGATCTTTCCCATTCTGTTGTTTTCCTCTATTTCTTTGCATTGATCACTGAGGAAGGCTTTCTTTTCTCTCCTTGCTATTCTTTGGAACTCTGCATTCAAGTGGGTATATCTTTCCTTTTCTCCTTTGATTTTTGCTTTTCTTTTCACAGCTATTTGTAAGACCTTCTCAGACAACCATTTTTCTTTTTTGCATTTCTTTTTCTTGGGGATGTTCTTGATCCCTGTCTCCTGTACAATGTTACGAACCTCCGTACATAGTTCATCGGCACTCTATCAGATCTAGTCCCTTAAATCTATTTCTCACTTCCACTGTCTATCATGTAAAAGTAATTCACACACATAACACAAGCATTTATCCATGTACACACATGCCTTCACACACACGTGCGCACACACACACACACACAAGGCATCCCAAGTTCTCAGTGTAATTTCAAGCTTTAATAACTTCAGATATATGAAGTGTGACAAGTGTGTAAATACTACAAACTATGATATTAAATTTTTTATAATTATTTAATTTTATAAAGATTCAATTTTTAAAAGTTTAATTTTTGGTCAATTTTCAAATTTTCAGTCAGAATCTCTATTTTTCCTCTCTTTCCATATGCATATTATTTTACAACAACTCTGTCTCTCTAAAATATCAGGTATGTATGTTTATATATCTATATTTGTCTATATATCTATATAAATCTATCAATATAGATCGACCTATACATATATATGTGTATATATATGTTAAAGTGAAAGTTGCTCAGTTGTGTCTGACTCTTTGCGACCCCATGGACTACACAGTCCATGGACTTCTCCAGGCCAGAATACTGGAGTGGGTAGCCTTTCCCTTCTCCAGGTGATCTTTCCAACCTAGGGATCAAACCCAGGTCTCCTACATTGCAGGCAGATTCTTTACCAGCGGAAACACAAGGGAAGCCCATATATAAATATGGAACTGATGACTTTACTGAAACTCAAAGATTGTCTAGTTTAAATACCCTCATTTCAGAGACAAGAAAAGTGAGGAAACCTCAATGGATCAAGTGATATGATTAACAGCAAATCTAATACAGTTATGTAAAGTTTAAAAATAAAATAAAATTAAAAAAAAAAAAAAAAAACAACAAGTTAATAAGAGAAACAAAATGAGAATTCAGAACTCATAATAACTTTTTTCAGTTTTTTTTTCAATCTCACCACAATACCTCTCTTAATATATTGTTAATAACAATGTAAGAGCAAGAACAGCCTCTAGCATGAAGCTTAAAATATAATAGGTGCTTAATAAACTTTTTCTGAATAAATGAGAGAAATAAAGAAAAAAGAGAATAGAAATACAAAATGGGAGGAAGGTCTCTTTAAAACAGATCTTTCTATACAAGGATTAAAAACAATCTCTTTAACAAGTGGTGCTGGGAAAACTGGTCAACCACTTGGAAAAGAATGAAACTAGAGCACTTCCTAACACCATACAAAAATAAACTCAAAATGGATTAAAGATCTAAACATAAGACCAGAAACTATAAAACTCCTAGAGGAGAACATAGGCAAAACACTCTCTGACATACATCACAGCAGGATCCTCTATGACCCACCTCCCAGAATATTGGAAATAAAAGCAAAAATAAACAAATGGGACTTAATTAAATTAAAAGCTTCTGCACAACAAAGGAAACTATAAGTAAGGTGAAAAGACAGCCTTCAGAATGGGAGAAAATAATAGCAAATGAAGCAACTGACAAACAACTAATCTCAAAAATATACAAGCAACTCCTACAGCTCAATTCCAGAAAAATAAATGACCCAATCAAAAAATGGGCCAAAGAACTTTCTCCAAAGAAGACATACAGATGGCTAACAAACACATGAAAAGATGCTCAACATCACTCGTTATCAGAGAAATGCAAGTCAAAACCACTATGAGGTACCATTTCACACCAGTCAGAATGGCTGCGATCCAAAAGTCTATAAGCAATAAATGCTGGAGAGGGTGTGGAGAAAAGGGAACCCTTACCCTGTTGGTGGGAATGCAAACTAGTACAGCCACTATGGAGAACAGTGTGGAGATTCCTTAAAAAACTGGAAATAGAACTGCCTTATGATCCAGCAATCCCACTGCTGGGCATACACACTAAGGAAACCAGAAGGGAAAGAGACACGTGTACCCCAATGTTCATCACAGCACTGTTTATAGTAGCCAGGACATGGAAGCAACCTAGATGTCCATCAGCAGATGAATGGATAAGAAAGCAGTGGTACATATACACAATGGAGTATTACTCAGCCATTAAAAAGAATACATTTGAATCAGTTCTAATGAGGTGGATGAAACTGGAGCCTATTATACAGAGTGAAGTAAGCCAGAAAGGAAAACACCAATAACAGTATACTAACACATATATATGGAATTTAGAAAGATGGTAACAATAACCCTGTGTACGAGACAGCAAAAGAGACACTGATGTATAGAACAGTCTTATGGACTCTGTGGGAGAGGGAGAGGGTGGGATGATATGGGAGAATGGCATTGAAATACATGTAATATCATGTATGAAACGAGTTGCCAGTCCAGGTTCGATGCACGATACTGGATGCTTGGGGCTGGTGCACTGGGACGACCCAGAGGGATGGTATGGGGAGGGAGGAGGGAGGAGGGTTCAGGATGGGGAACACATGTATACCTGTGGTGGATTCATTTTGATATTTGGCAAAACGAATACAATATTGTAAAGTTTAAAAATAAAATAAAATTAAAAAATAATAATAATAAAAGGTAAAAAAATAAATAAAAATAATATAGATCTTTCTATTTATCTGCTTAACAAATATTTATGTTACCAATATGTAAATATATGTGCATGTGTGCACACTCAGTTGTGTCTGACTCTTTGTAACCCCATGGACTGAGTCCACCAGATTCCTCTGTCCATGGAATTTTCCAGACAATGGTGCTGGAGTGGGTTTCCATTTCCTTCTTATATATATATATATATATATATATATATAATCCCTAAAATGTATATTCTCATGATATTATCATATATGTATATATAATTGAAGGAAATTGTATATGCAATTAAAATTATATATAATTGAAGAAAAGAGGAGTGATTTTATAAAATGTTATCCAAGAAGCTCAGTAACTTGAAAGATCATAATGATAGGCTATCAAGGAAATGGTATATGAGAAACAATGCTGTAACCAGAAAGAGATAATTTAAAAATAATTAATTGTTTTTAAAAGCACATCTTACAAATGAGTCAATGACCTTACAATGACCTTACAAAAAGGTCAGAAATAATATTCAAATAAAGACAAAATAGTGTTTACCCAGGTCTGGAATTTACCCTGCTGGTATTATCCAAACCAGTGGCTATTGGTACATAACATTCTCAAATGACTGCAAAATCAAAAGCGATTCTACTCTTAAAGAAATATTCTGCCAACTATTGATTTGTTTTCTACGCTTTCTTTTCTTTTTCTATTTTTTCTTTTCTTTGTTTTCTATGATTCTGCTTCTGTTTTGTTTGGTCATTTGGTTTACTTTTTAGGCTCCATATACTAGTGAAAGCATATAGTAATAGTTTTTGTCTGATTTATTTTATTTAGCACATTACCCTCCAGGTTAATTCAGGTTGTCACAAATAGCAAGATTTTGTTATTTTTTATGGTTGAATAATATTTGCATGTATTTACATGCCATATGTTCTTTATCCCTTTCATTGATCAGTGGATCCTTTGGTTGCCTCCATACCTTGGTTATTTATTGTAAATAAGATTGCAGTGAACAAAGAAGTTCATATATCTTTCCAAGGTAGTGTTTTTTTTTTCCTTCATATAAATGCCCAAAAGTCAATTGCTGGATTCTATGGTAATTCTATTTTTAAAATTTGAGAGACCTCCATACTGTTTTCTGTAGTAACTACATCAACATACATTCTGACCAAAAGTTGAGGAGTGGGCTAAATAGGTGAAAGGGATTAAGAGTTACAAACTTTCAGTTATAAAACAAATAATGTGTATGCAATGTGCAACATAGAGACTATAGCTGATAAAACTATAATAACTTTATATGGTGATAGATAGTAACTAGATTTATAAAGGTGACCATTTAGGAATATATAGATATCAAATCACTATACTGATACTGTATGCCAGTTATACTTTAGCTAAAAAGTGTGCTTCAATCAAGGCTTGCTCATGCATGCATGTATGTGCTTAGTCATGTCTGATTCTTTGCATTGAAATCTGTCATCAAAGACATTAAAGAAAAGTTGACTATTCTTAGGGCTTTCCTTATTGGTGATGGCAAAAGAGCTTTCATTTCACATCAGATTTCTCTTATTTAATTCTATCCTATCAACGATCACAATCTACTAACAGTATGTTTTTATGTAAAAAAGAAACTAACATAATATTTTCAAAAGAAAATAAATACAATAACAGTTATCATACTCTATGTGAGTATCTCTGATTAGAGTCTTCATAGGCTACGTGGTATTGAAAGTTTCCTTTTTTTAGATGAATGCTTGTATGTAGTGTGTGTATATATTCTCTATTTCCCCAAACCTAGAAGCTGCAATTTAATAATGAATTATTAAGTAAAAATTTATATATACCGTGTAATTCAATTTGTAACTAATGCATACTTGAGTGTATTCAGAATATTTGATTTTAAGTGTCATTGGGTTTAGCAATCAGAATGTTTCAAGGTGTATGGTTAACTGTTAGAATTTTGAATAGCCATGCTCCAGAGTCACTTGAAGTCTCTATACATAATAGCTATGATTTAAGCTAAAAATGATGTTTATGCAGTAAAAATAGTCCTATTTACAAAGCAAAGATATCAGTTTAAAGTACATTTAGGTCAAAGTTGAATGAATAGTGATTCAAATCATTTATTTTGTAAACTAGCTGCAGGTTTTAAATTAGTTTCTAAATAATTTACTTCTACATTTCATATTTAAGCAGTGTTGCCAGGGTATTTTGTTTTTGTGAACCATAGCCAGTTAGCAGGATGTTCATTAATGTTTGTTTATTTTTTAAATAAACAAAGGTGTGCTAAAATAGTTCAAACACTATTTCACTGAATGCTATTAGGAATTTAAAACATCTAATTACTTCTGGCATGCAAATTTAGTGAAACCTAATTAAATAAATATCATATCTATGAATCAACCTATTAAACAAATGCTCTTGCTTTATATCAGTCTTACACATCCTGTATTTAAGGGGAAATGTGTTAAACAAACAAGTGATAAAAAAAATAACTGTAAAATAATTCCCTTAAGTAATAAGTAATGAAGCAAAACAATTTTGTCCACCTTGAAGTTGCACTTACACATTTTTTTAAATTCTTGGAAGAGAAGTTCATCCTTAAGTGAATGAATTCCAAATAAATGTGTGAGATTTTGGAGGGGTGAATTATCTTTGAATTATTGCTTTATGAAATTGGTTATATATAGTGTAACAAAGGAAATAGTCATTCACATGTCATAGGAAAAAATCTTGCAAAATTATGAAGATTAAAGTTCAAAATGAGGAAAACATAAAATGTAAAAGTATTTGCAATAATTGCATAATTTTATCTAAGCCACTAAAGGTGTATTAACAAGCTGGATTCCTTTGATCCACTATAAAGCTTTGTCAACTAAAGCTTTTTTTCTTTAAATTGATTCTCCATTTTGTCTTCTCATTTTCTCAACAGTGCACAGCAGGAAATACTGTCTACAGACAGAAAACAGGATCTAGCTGTAGGCACGCATATGAAACAAAGAGGCCTCGATTAAATGAAAACAACAAAAAAAAAACTTCTGTTACTATTTGATCTTAAAATATTGAACTTGTCAATCAAGTACAGACACAGAATCCCATTTAAATCTGTTATAACAATGTTACAGTTGTATTGCTGACCATTTTAAAAGTCAAAGAGGTCCACAAGATGTTATGTCATTTTACTCTAATTGTTTATATTTTATCACTACATATTCTATTTCTTTAAATGTTTCATTTCGTATTGCACTATAGCTGATTAACAGTATTGTGATAGTTTCAGGTGGACAGCAAAGGGACCCAGCCATACATGTATCCATTCTCCCCCAAACTTCCCTCCCATCCAGGCTGCCAAGCAATACTGAGCAGAGTTCCCTGTGCTATACAGTGACCTTCCCGAGCCAGGAATTGAACCCGGGTCTTCCGCATTGTAGGCAGATGCTTACAATGATTCAAATCATTTATTTGTCCCTATACAGTAGGACCTTGTTAGTTATCCAATTTAAATAGAGCAGTGTGCACATGTCCATCCCAAACTCCGTAACTATCCCTTTCCCCATCCTTCTCCTGGCAATCATAATTTCATTCTCTAAGTCTGTGAGTGTCTTTGTTTTTACACATTCTATTTTACAAACAAAGTCAGTGAATCGCCTTTTTAAATCAGGTTTAAACCCTTATAAAATCAGGAAACCTGTCTAGAGTTTAACCCTATGTGGTTTAAGAGCAAAACTGAACTTGTAAGTCGACCTTGTCTACTTATTTCTCTGTAGGTTAGAGAGTGTTAGGAATGGAGAAAACAGAAGAAAGGGTGTGGAAGGCATTTGGCTAAGCTATAATTGAACTTGGTTTGGAAAAACGCATTGGGCAATACCTACAAACTGGCAGCCTTCATTCAAAAGTGTGTAACTGGCATATTCTAAGTGAGAATGTTGATTCCCATGTGTTGATTTTTGTCTCCTTTAGGCCAAAACAGGACAATTTCTGGTTCTTCTGTAATAATGCAACAACATTTTACCCTCACATTAAGTCCATGTCCTCCAGTTCATTAAAGAAGCTAACCCTCTACTTACAAGGCTACCTGATTTCACTTTGAGAGCCTTTTTTTCATTCAGTGGAAGAACTTTGCTGTTTCTTTCTTAATAGGGTCAGTAGCACCTTTGAACTTATTTTCACTTAAAATACAAAGAGATTTGCACTGAATAATAAAGAAACCTATGTTCACCCTACATAGGCAGAACATGCACAAGGTCCTGAGTTGATGGCCCTTCATATTCTTGAATCTGCAATATGGGGCCTGATTAACCTCAGAACATTCATGGTCATTGCAACTAACATTGCATCAGGTCTCTGTGAAGTTGCATCAAAAAAGACTAAATTGCGTATTCTTTTTTGAGGAATTTCTGTTATTCTCTTTGAATTCCAAATTCCCAAATAGATTTCATTTATACATCTCCTCTTTAATCCAGTGAAGGTAGTGGTGATCTGATAAGTGTTCAAATAGATCCATTTGGGACTCATCAGCAGTCCAAAAGAACATTCTCGATTCTATATTTTTGGTTATTGAAATTATAAAAATTGCTAGTATCATTATGGATATGTACTTCATGTTTAGGATAAAGTCTAGAAATCAAATCTGTAGCCCTTGAAAGTAATATTTGTAATATTTAAAATTATTTTCAGAAAGAAATACTTTAAAAATAGTTTATATTTTGTCCCTGTAAGAGAACATTTGTCTATGGAAACATAACATAAAAACAGTTCACTCCATAAGTTAGTATGCTTTTCCATCAGTAAATGAAAAAAAAATTTAAAAGCTAAACTAAACTTTTCTGACTTCAAAAATAATGTAGCTTGAAGGAAAAGAAAATCAGAGAAGTTTGAGAAACTCGGTTTCACAGTCTCAGGTAGAAAGAAATTAAGTGAACAATTCTCTTTTCATTAGTTTTCCTAAGTTTTATTCATGGAATCATATGCACAAGCAAACAGCAAATTAAATTTTAGTTTGAGCTTAATTTAGAAAGTAATAATTTATATTTATATAATACTTTATAAATTGATTTTATGTATGTCATTTCATTTGATGCTTCCTTTTACGTTTGTGATTTACCATAGAAAATATCACAATTTCTTTACATTTATACATGAGAAAGAAACTGAGCCTTAGAAAAACTGCGATTTAGATGAGGAGGTTATATAGCTAGCTACAACATGGAAAAATCCCCTATCTTTTTTATTCCTATTCAGGTGTTATTTCCTCTAAAACCAGAATGCATAGCTATGAGTAATAGGAGTTAAACACCGATTTGAATAAATATAAAATGTGTATTATACAGAGGAAGCAAATAAAAAACAGTTGGAGATGCTCTAAAATAAATGAACAGTTTTCTAAAAATCCATTAAAAGAAAAGTATACATGGTGAATTCTGCATTAATGGTCTGGAGATAACCAGGAATATTAGCAAGTGTATAGTTAAGATTACTATACTGGGAAAGGCACAAAAAGCCAGGGAAAAAACTGGAATATTGGGAAATAAATGAATCAATCAAAATAGAAATTGATATTAAGAAAACCTTTGAAGACTGGAGAGCTCTGTAAAACATAGCCAGCTGGGACAAAGCAAATAAAAGGAAAAAAAAAAAAAGATGTTATAGAAATAAATGGCAAGTATATAAGTAAAGGCTTTCTAAATTAAAGAGGGAAGAAAAACTTGAATACAGAAAATATTATTAAATGTGTATTGGTATTAACAAGGCCTCTTTATAATGTTCATTATAAAAAAAATAGGGCAGGGTAGTGATATATTTAATGCTCTCCAACAATGAGAGAAGTTGAAAATTTGACCCTAAGAAATTTATCAGAGATCATAAATAGGTATTTCTCTTTCTAGAATCTTGAAGAAAATAGAAGTCAGCAGGAAGACATCCCACGAAGGGCAAAATTGAAAGAGTGGCAGAAACTTTCAAAAATAGTATCAAGAAGCCTGAAGCACAGGATGAACTGAGGCTTTTGAAAAGCACTAGAGAAAATTTAAATATAATTTTTAAGAAATACTGAGCTAAGGGATAAGCCTGATTCCTGGGCCAGATGGTATAATATTAGCAGATGACATTGGAAGGACTAAACTCTTATTTTGCCTGTTTTCTCAATCAGGGAAAAAAGTGATCTTCAAATGGAAAAGGGTAGGACAAACAAGGGAATCAAATCCTAAGATAAGTAAAGAGATAGTAAGGGAGCACTTAGTTACTTCAAAGAGTTCACATTACCAGACTCAGATTGATTACCTCCCCAAGGACTGAAATAACTTGTTCTTAGACTCTGACTCATCTCATGAATCTGTCTGCTCCTCTCTGTCTTTGCTGCCACTTTCGTGCCCACGAAGTCATCATCATCTCTCTACTAGATTATTTTAGCAGTCTTCTATACACTTGACCCCAGCCAGTCTCTATTGAGATTTATCCTCCACACATCTTAGGATGCTTTGTGTGGACCTCTCTATTGTAGCACCAGTTTGCAATTCCAATACCAGCTCCACTAGTACCATTTAGCTGATGCCATAGCTGAGCTAAGCTACTGTTCATTATATCATGCTCACATAAGCTTACTTGTCTTGGAACATGCTGTCCAATTTGCCTAAAAAAGATTGTCAGAGTTCATAGATCCATTGGCTTCTTTGAGGCCTGGGTTAATGATAATTCTCTTTTGTAGTTTACTCTATGTCTAAAGGAAGAGTTAATTCTATACCTTTCTGTCTTCCTGACTATGTAGCTTGTTTCTTCAAATGAATGGAAGAGATTTATCTATATTGAAATTCTGCAGGCCAAATGTTAAATGTCTGCTGAATTAAATGTAGTTATTATTATACCACTAAATATTTTCACAAATGCTTCAAAAAACATGAAACACAAAACATCATTAATTTATGATTCCTAAGATTATATATTAGGGGCTTCCCTTGTGGCTCAGCTGGTAAAGAATCCACCTGCAATGCAGGAGACCTAGGTTTGATCCCTAAGTTGGGAAGATGCCCTGGAGAAGGGAAAGGTTACCCACTCCAGTACTCTGGCTTGGAGAATTCCATGGACTGTGTAGTCCATGGGGTCTCAAAGAGTCGGACACTACTGAGTGACTTTCACTTTCACCTTCATGATTATACTTAGTATTTTTAAAATTAACGTATTGTCATTATAAAGATTCCAACACTGTATGGTCTGAAGGGGTATACATTTAGTAATATAATTCTTCTCTCTCTTCACCATGTCCCCATCTTTGTAAATAATCGTGTATGTGTGTATGCATGTGTGTATGTCAACACATCAACATATATAGATCTACTTTACCCTTTTAAACAATTATATGATATACCTTAGCTATCAACATATCATGATTTCTTATATGGTAAAGAAGAGAGCAAAGAGAAGGTATTTTTTATTTATATATTGTAGGCATTTTTAACTGAGCCTGATTCATATATTTAGGAATAAGAATGCAAAAGGAGAATAATATCACAGAACTTCCACTTTCTTGACATTATCACAATGTAAGCATGTCTCTCGAAGAAGGCAAAGGCAACCCACTCCAGTACTCTTGCCTGGCAAATCCCATGGACGAAGGAGCCTGGTAGGCTGCAGTCCATGGGGTTGCTAGGAGTCGGACACTGAGTGACTTCACTTTCACTTTTCACTTTCATGCCCTTGAGAAGGAAATGGCAACCCATTCCAGTGTTCTGGCCTGGAAAATCCCAGGGACGGGGGAGTCTAGTGGGCTGCCGTCTATGGGGTCACACAGAGTCGGACAAGACTGAAGCGACTTAGTAGCAGTAGCAGCAGCAAGCATGTCTCTGTGCTGAGTGATTATAACATTTAAGGAACTTTTAAGAATGTTTATCATTAGCCTAAACTTCAGAAAATAGGTAACTCCACTCTATAAGACATGTTAAAAATGAGCATATATATTATAAATAGTAATAAATATAATATATGGTAACATATTAATATAATGTGGATTATATTATGTGCATGTATGTCTTTATTAAACAAATTCCAAATAAATTTAAATAAGTGAGCATAATATGTATATACATTTGCTTTTATTTTGCAAGACAGATTTTAAGAAATGGGGCTGCTGAGTCAAAACATATATGCATTTTGAAGCTTCATACTTGGGAAGAACCATAACTGATTTTATCATGGTAGTCATGTATAATTTTGATTATTGAATGGATGTCCACATAGAAAAAAAATCTCTAAACTTGTGTTTCAGCCTTATATCATTTCTAATTTTCTCAATTCCTATATTAAAAGTATAAAACCATGCTTATTAAATAAATAGATAATAAAAAAGAGTGGATGTGCAGCTAATTCTGTGAGAGAATACATAAATATCTTGACAAGTTGAATGATAAAAACAATAAAAAATAAGAATTAATGAAAATATGTATAGAGATCAAAATTTTTTTTCACAAATATTTCAATGGAAAACGCTCAGAAGTTTCAGCTGACAAAATTTCTCCCTAGTCATCGATATATAATAGTCAGTTTATATTGGTATTAATATCTAGAGCATGAATGGCACAGAGTCCATTATTCTTTGAGATGCAGGCTCCACCTGAAATATTGCTTCTCATTCTCTATACCCCATTTTAGGATGGATATTTTTGAATTGAAAATACAAAGAATAGTCCCTTGGACTGCAAGGAGATGCAACCAGTCCATTCTGAAGGAGATCAGTGCTGGGATTTCTTTGGAAGGAATGATGCTAAAGCTGAAACTCCAGTACTTTGGCCACCTCATGTGAAGAGCTGACTCATTGGAAAAGACTCTGATGCTGGGAGGGATTGGGGGCAGGAGGAGAAGGGGATGACAGAGGATGAGATGGCTGAATGGCATCACTGACTCGATGGATGTGAGTCTGCGTGAACTCCTGGAGTTGGTGATGGACAGGGAGGCCTGGCGTGCTGCGATTCATGGGGTCGTAAAGAGTCGGACCCGACTGAGAGACTGAACTGAACTGAACTGAACTGAATGACTAATAAGAGGAAGGATCTTGCAACTATATCATAGGAGAAATAGGGAGGAGAGAGGGAGGTTCAGGATGGGGAACACGTGTATACCTGTGGTGGATTCATGTTGATGTATGGCAAAACCAATACAATATTGTAAAGTAATTAACCTCCAGTTAAAATAAATAAATTTATATTAAAAAAAATAAAATAAGTTCACACACAAAAAAATAAAGCAGAGACATTACTTTGCCAACAAAAAATAGAAGGTAGTATCACATACTTTGGCACTAGTTTTGCAATCAGAAAGTGGCTCTCTTTGTGTTATTTTTAAGCGTCATGATATACCATCCTCCCAAAATGGAATACACATTTTATCTTGTGATGAGTTACTTTGTAACAGGTTCAAATGGGTGAATGCAAGTGTTTGCATCTTATCCTCTAATAAGGGCCAGAACATTTTTATTCTTCTCTGTTTATTAAGTGACTGCACTGCATCCAATGTTCTAAGAATAGTATCTGTAGGTGTAGTAGTGTAGAGACCCTAGTAGTCTGTTTGACCCTTACATCCTGGTTCTGGGAATTTCACCTCCCATGTCCTTTCCATCTGTGCCTAGTGCATTGTAGTAGTTCTCCAAATTTTCAGGGATGAGTAGCATGCTTGCTTATTCTTTGAACTACAAGCTATGACAGCAGCAATAGTTTTAAATTGTTCTTTGCCAATCATAAGCTATTTGGCTATGGGCTAGGTCATAACCTGCCTAGTCATAATTTTCCTCACCTGTAAGATGAAAGGTAATAATGGTAAGAACATTGGAGATTATAATGTGGTTTAAATAATGTAAGTTATTGTGGGGATTACATACAGAAACACATAGAAGTTTCTGAGCACAGTAACTGACACATGGTGAATGGTAGATAAATGTTAGCTATTACTGTGATGATGGAGATGATGACATCTGTCAGCATAATGTTCTGTACTTCAGATTCATAGAAAACAGGATGCATGGGAGCACATACGCATGTTGCAAATCTTGATAATAATAAACATTATTATGCATATGTTTTTACAAAGCAGTTAACAGAAGTTCCATACTGCAATAATTTCTAAAATGTCCTGTAATGAAAAAACCTAGTTCTCAGTTCTGAGCAAAGTTCCATAAATCATTAAAAATTCTTATTCCCACTGAGTCTCTTTGTGAAACCTCCAGCAGCTCAGCAGTCCTTCACAGGCTCAGCAGCTTGAAGGTCAAGGATGCAGGATCTCCAGGTACCAGGGCCACTTCAGCATTTAACCCCTAGTCCAGTCAATTTAAGGCTATGCACATTTGTTCTCTCCTTTGAGACAGGACCCAGCACAGTCTTATCAGGTGGTTCTCCCCAGGGAAGAGAAACTTACCCCAGGACAAGCTTACCAACCACATCAAATAAGGGCAGACAGGGGACAGTCCTCTATGTCCCATGTGTGAATGCTCTGGGAGTTATGAAAAGGCCTTGAGAGTGTCATGGTAAATAAGAGAAAAAATATACAAAAGAGGGAAGCGGAGATGGTTTTGCAGACAGATGGGCCACTGTGGTTGGTTGTCAGAATCTTGAGTGGTTTCTTCAACCTTATGGCCAGAGCAGGAAAGAGTTTCAAGTAAAAGAAAATGGTTTGCGAAGGTTATCTTCTCAGACAGATATTTATGATTTCACGGATTGCATATGTGGTGCTTTTGTTACTAGTTTATATACAATGAAATTGATAAAACTAAATGTCTAATCCCATTCCCTTATATAAACACCTCAAAAGTTTAAGAAAAAAAGAAAGATTAAAATTTAAGATCTGTCTTACTTTTTTCCATAAGCCTGTTTCAATTTGTTTACTGCTGTTTGAATGATATTTATAATAAATTATTATTATTTGAACTTACATAGGGACTAGAGCACTTTAAATTGGGGCTTTATTTTATTTTTGATTTTTGAAATAATTAACAGCAAACCCACAAAGATGAAATGTCACAGTGTATGGGACATCCCTTTCTTTACGTCTGAAATACCTTCTCTGCCTTAAGCTTTAAGAAATGGTAGAAAGCACCTGTATATATGGATATATTTGTTTTCCTCAGATTTCTTTTTCTCTCAGACTTATACAAGGGGAAGATATATAAAATACTCACAGTGCTACTACTTTTAACAAACTCAGTGTCTATGCGGTTGATTCACATGTTAATATTACTGGGTAGAGATAATTCCATAACAAAAATTAAAATATCCAGAAGTCATCAGATATAAGTGAGAAGTTTGGAAAATGGAGAATAGAGTGCAGCTTTGCTGGGCTGTAGTCAATAATCCTCTGGTGTAGGAAATCACAACCCACTCCTATATTCTTGCCTGAAAAATTCTGCAGACAGAAGAGCCTAGCGGGCTACAGTCCACGGGTGTGCAAAGAGTCGGACATGACTGAACACACAAAGAAAATAATTTTTGAAATTTTGGTAACTTAAAACACCACAGAATAGAAGCTAAAACTTTTCAGTCAAGTTCTGCGTATCTATTTTTTAAGTTCTGAGCTGTTTTGAATGGTAATAGAAAGAGGCACAGAGAAATTCACTTCTCTCTCTATAAGAAGACAACAACACTCATGTGCCCTGTTTACTCACACCAATATTTACTTGTGTTCCCATCTGCTGTGTGCTGGTTCCTTTGGCATCTATGTTTCCAGAGAGAAGATGACTGAAATGCCCTTTGCTTTCGAAGACAGAGTTTATATCCTACAAGGGGGGACTTAGCAAGTATATATATGACTATACAAGGTGGAATCACATAGGTACCAGAGAGAAAGATGACTAGGAGAGTAGAAATGGACCTATAAAATCAGCCAGTCTGTCTAGTCTGCCTCACTTTATAGATGAGAAAAGAAGTCAAGAGTAGTAAGTCAGTTTTGCTTAAGGTCACACAACAGAACACACCCAGGACTAAGTCAGGTCAAGTCAAATCAAGGGCTGTTTTAAATTTAAGAAAGACCATGAGAAAATACTTGAGGAGATAATAGTTGAAAACTTCCCTAAAATGGGGAAGGAAATAATCACCCAAGTCCAAGAAACCCAGAGAGTCCCAAACAGGATAAACCCAAGGCAAAACACCCCAAGACACATATTAATCAAATTAACAAAGATCAAACACAAAGAACAAATATTCAAAGCAGCAAGGGAAAAACAACAAATAACACACAAGGGAATACCCATAAGGATAACAGCTGATCTTTCAATAGAAACTCTTCAAGCCAGGAGGGAATGGCAAGGCATACTTAAAATGATGAAAGAAAATAACCTACAGCCCAGATTATTGTACCCAGCAAGGATCTCATTCAAGTATGAAGGAGAAATCAAAAGCTTTTCAGACAAGCAAAAGCTGAGGGAATTCTGCACCACCAAACCAGCTCTCCAACAAATACTAAAGGATATTCTCTAGACAGGAAACACAAAAACGGTGTATAAATTCGAACTCAAAACAATAAAGTAAATGGCAACAGGATCATACTTATCAGTAATTACCTTAAACGTAAATGGGTTGAATGCCCCAACCAAAAGACAAAGACTAGCTGAATGGATACAAAAACAAGACCCCTACATATGTTGTCTACAAGAGACCCACCTCAAAACAGGGGACACATACGACTGAAAGTGAAGGGCTGGAAAAAGATTTTCCATGCAAATAGGGACCAAAAGAAAGCAGGAGTAGCAATACTCATATCAGATAAAATAGACTTAAAAACAAAGGCTGTGAAAAGAGACAAAGAAGGTCACTACACAATGATCAAAGGATCAATCTAATAAGAAGATATAACAATTATAAATATATATGCACCCAACAAGGGAGCACCGCAGTATGTAAGACAAATGCTAACAAGTATGAAAGGAGAAATTAACAATAACATGATAATAGTGGGAGACTTTAATACCCCACTCACACCTATGGATAGATTAACTAAACAGAAAATTAACAAGGAAACACAAACTTTAAATGATACAATAGACCACATAGACCTAATTGATATGTATAGGACATTTCATCCCAAAACAATGAATTTCACCTTTTTCTCAAGCGCACATGGAACCTTCTCCAGGATAGATCACATCCTGGGCCATAAAGCTAGCCTTGGTAAATTCAAAAAAATAGAAATCATTCCAAGCATCTTTTCTGACCACAATGCAGTAAGATTAGATCTCAATTGCGGGAGAAAAACTATTAAAAATTCCAACATATGGAGGCTGAACAACACGCTGCTGAATAACCAACAAATCACAGAAGAAATCAAAAAAGAAATAAAAATTTGCATAGAAATGAATGAAAATGAAAACACAACAACCCAAAACCTGTGGGACATGGGAAAAGCAGTCCTAAGGGGAAAGTTCATAGCAATACAGGCACACCTCAAGAAACAAGAAAAAAGTCAAATAAATAACCTAACTCTACACCTAAAGCAACTGGAAAAGGAAGAAATGAACCCCAGGGTTAGTAGAAGGAAAGAAATCTTAAAACTAAGAGCAGAAATAAATGCAAAAGAAACAAAAGAAATCATAGCAAAAATCAACAAAACCAAAAGCTGATTTTTTGAAAGGATAAATAAAATTGGCAAACCATTAGCCAGACTCATCAAGAAACAAAGGGAGAAAAATCAAATCAATAAAATTAGAAATGAAAATGGAGAGATCACAACAGACAACACAGAAATACAAAGGATCATAAGAGACTACTATCAACAATTATATGCCAATAAAATGGACAACGTGGAAGAAATGGACAAATTCTTAGAAAAGTACAACTTTCCAAAACTCGACCAGGAAGAAATAGAAAATCTTAACAGACCCATCACAAGCACGGAAATTGAAACGGTAATCAAAAATCTTCCAGCATACAAAAGCCCAGGTCCAGATGGCTTCACAGCTGAATTCTACCAAA
The DNA here is from genome assembly GCF_019923935.1 of Bubalus bubalis. Lineage (NCBI taxonomy): Eukaryota > Metazoa > Chordata > Mammalia > Artiodactyla > Bovidae > Bubalus > Bubalus bubalis. Next base: position 64,120,673 of record NC_059162.1, read on the forward strand.
AATTTAGGGAAGAGCTAACGCCTATCCTGCTCAAACTCTTCCAGAAAATTGCAGAGGATGGTAAACTTCCAAACTCATTCTATGAGGCCACCATCACCCTAATACCAAAACCTGACAAAGATCCCACAAAAAAAGAAAACTACAGGCCAATATCACTGATGAACATAGATGCAAAAATCCTTAACAAAATTCTAGCAATCAGAATCCAACAACACATTAAAAAGATCATACACCATGACCAAGTGGGCTTTATCCCAGGGATGCAAGGATTCTTCAATATCTGCAAATCAATCAGTGTAATACACCACATTAACAAATTGAAAAATAAAAACCATATGATTATCTCAATAGATGCAGAGAAAGCCTTTGACAAAATTCAACATCCATTTATGATAAAAACTCTCCAGAAAGCAGGAATAGAAGGAACATACCTCAACATAATAAAAGCTATATATGACAAACCCACAGCAAACATTATCCTCAATGGTGAAAAATTGAAAGCATTTCCTCTAAAGTCAGGAACAAGACAAGGGTGCCCACTTTCACCATTACTATTCAACATAGTTTTGGAAGTTTTGGCCACAGCAATCAGAGCAGAAAAAGAAATCAAAGGAATCCAAATTGGAAAAGAAGAAGTAAAGCTCTCACTGTTTGCACATGACATGATCCTCTACATAGAAAACCCTTAAGACTCCACCAGAAAATTACTAGAACTAATCAATGACTATAGTAAAGTTGCAGGATATAAAATCAACACACAGAAATCCCTTGCATTCCTATACACTAATAATGAGAAAACAGAAAGAGAAATTAAGGAAACAATTCCATTCACCATTGCAATGGAAAGAATAAAATACTTAGGAATATATCTACCTAAAGAAACTAAAGACCTATATATAGAAAACTATAAAACACTGGTGAAAGAAATCAAAGAGGACACTAACAGATGGAGAAATATACCATGTTCATGGATTGGAAGAATCAATATAGTGAAAATGAGTATACTACCCAAAGCAATTTATAGATTCAATGCAATCCCTATCAAGCTACCAACGGTATTCTTCACAGAGCTAGAACAAATAATTTCACAATTTGTATGGAAATACAAAAAACCTCGAATAGCCAAAGCGATCTTGAGAAAGAAGAATGGAACTGGAGGAATCAACCTACCTGACTTCAGGCTCTACTACAAAGCCACAGTTATCAAGACAGTATGGTACTGGCACAAAGACAGAAATATAGATCAATGGAACAAAATAGAAAGCCCAGAAATAAATCCACGCACATATGGACACCTTATCTTCGACAAAGGAGGCAAGAATATACAATGGATTAAAGACAATCTCTTTAACAAGTGGTGCTGGGAAATCTGGTCAACCACTTGTAAAAGACTGAAACTAGAACACTTTCTAACACCATACACACAAATAAACTCAAAATGGATTAAAGATCTAAACATAAGACCAGAAACTATAAAACTCCTAGAGGAGAACATAGGCAAAACACTCTCTGACATACATCACAGCAGGATCCTCCATGACCCACCTCCCAGAATACTGGAAATAAAAGCAAAAATAAACAAATGGGACCTAATTAACCTTAAAAGCTTCTGCACATCAAAGGAAACTATTAGCAAGGTGAAAAGACAGCCTTCAGAATGGGAGAAGATAATAGCAAATGAAGCAACTGACAAACAACTAATCTCGAGAATATACAAGCAACTCCTACAGCTCAACTCCAGAAAAATAAATGACCCAATCAAAAAATGGGCCAAAGAACTAAATAGACATTTCTCCAAAGAAGACATACAGATGGCTAACAAACACATGAAAAGATGCTCAACATCACTCGTTATCAGAGAAATGCAAATCAAAACCACTATGAGGTACCATTTCATGCCAGTCAGAATGGCTGTGATCCAAAAGTCTACAAGTAATAAATGCTGGAGAGGGTGTGGAGAAAAGGGAACCCTCTTACACTGTTAGTGGGAATGCAAAGTAGTACAGCCACTATGGAGAACAGTATGGAGATTCCTTAAAAAACTGGAAATAGAACCGCCTTATGATCCAGCAATCCCACTGCTGGGCATACACACTGAGGAAACCAGAAGGGAAAGAGACACGTGTACCCCAGTGATCATCGCAGCACTGTTTAAAATAGCCAGGTCATGGAAGCAACCTAGATGTCCATCAGCAGATGAATGGATAAGGAAGCAGTGGTACATATACACAATGGAGTATTACTCAGCCATTAAAAAGAATACATTTGAATCAGTTCTAATGAGGTGGATGAAACTGGAGCCTATTATACAGAGTGAAGTAAGCCAGAAAGAAAAACACCAATTCAGTATTCTAACGCATATATATGGAATTTAGAAAGATGGTAACAATAACCCTGTGTACGAGACAGCAAAAGAGACACTGATGTATAGAACAGTCTTATGGACTCTGTGGGAGAGGGAGAGGGTGGGAAGATTTGGGAGAATGGCATTGAAACATGTAAAATATCATGTATGAAACGAGTTGCCAGGCCAGCTTCGATGCACGATACTGGATGCTTGGGGCTGGTGCACTGGGATGACCCAGAGGGATGGTGTGGGGAGGGAGGAGGGAGGAGGGTTCAGGATGGGGAAGACATGTATACCTGTGGCGGATTCATTTTGATATTTGGCAAAACTAATACAATTATGTAAAGTTTAAAAATAAAATAAAATAAAAAAAAAATAAATTTAAGCTGCACTCTTACTTTTGGGGAACTTAATTAACTTTAATTTTGTGGGGGCTTTGGTATGTTTCACTTTAATTCGAGTATAAAAATATATAAAAAATATTGTTGGACACTATAAAGTGCATGGAACAAATTAAATTTTGGGGTTAGCAGATTAAATATTTTTGGTAACTGTCTAAACCCATTATTCATGTATCTGATCCATTTTACAAAGTAGTAAAATTCAGAACTGTAAGTTGGACAAAGCAACTGATAAAGTTGCTTTGACTTCATAGATAGGTCATGACAAAAGCAGTTTTGTTATCAACAGCTATTTGAAATCTAACTAGGGTCCATGAGAATAGTGGTTGAGAATCTCTTTAAAATTGTCTGAACCTTCACATGATTGTAGTTTTACTCTCAGTGAATGTTGATTAGAATGAACATAAAATAGCTAAAAGCTCATAAGAATTCTTTAACAGTTTTAAATTATGATTAAAGGACACATCATTTATAGATACCTGAAAAAATAAAAATAGTGAGCATGTGTGTATTCTGTCATATATAGTCCTTCAAAGTGCCATCTTACATGAATATGAGACTAACTGATTCACTTATTCATTCATCATTTATTCATCCAAGAAAAATTAATCTCTTGCAGTCATGAGACATAATATCAATAAAGTTTGTGTTTAGAGTTCTTTTTCTACTACATACAAAATCAAATGTTCGTCTCCTGATATTCTTTCGACTGGACTTCCTTGTGTCCAGTAGAATAAAAACTAGCTGTGGAATTTTTTGTGGATCAAAGCAATAAATGAAAACATAATTTTTTAGCAGGATATTCTCACCAACTACAGTATTTTTCTTGTGTACTTCACAGAAGTTGATGTAGAATATCGTCCCACCAGTGTAAGAGATGGTAAATAACCATGGGCTATAATGTGTGCTTATTACTGATCGCTACTGAGCTCAACAGATCAGCAGATGATTTTTAAATAGGTTGATGAGTGGTTCTTAAGGGAAAGGACAGAAGCTGAAATGTCCACATAGCGCTAATAGGCACTTTAATTCAAATTAGCCAGGCAGAGTGTTATCTTTAAAGGCTGCTGCTGCTGCTGCTAAGTCACTTCAGTTGTGTCCAACTCTGTGCGACACCATAGATGGCAGCCCACCAGCCTCCCCCGTCCCTGGGTTTCTCCAGGCAAGAGCACTTGGAGTGGGTTGCCATTTCTTTCTCTAATGCATGAAAATGAAAGTGAAGTCTCTCAGTCGTGTCTGACTCTTAGCGACCCCATGGACTGCAGTCCACCAGGCTCCTCCGACCATGGGATTTTCCAGGCAAGAGTAATGGAGTGGGGTGCCATTGCCTTCTCCATCCTTAAAGGAAAGGATTTAAACTCTACCATGTGTAAGGCTTACTTGGCAGTGCTTGTTTTAAGGTTGGCATGAAGTACATTTACTCCAGTTACAAAATCCTAGTAACACTGTTGATATGAAATATTCATTTGCTTTTGATTTCCAAGTTCTTCCAGTAGACCTGTATGCATTCTGAAGCTGGTTACATATTGAAAAAAAATTGAGGAGCTTCATAGGCATTCCTTGTTCAGGGATTTCCTTTTCTTTTCTTGGAACTTTGGGTTCCTGGTAAGAACAGCAAACTAATAGAAATGTGAATGAACCCTGTCTATTTAAGTGAAAACTTTCTTTTTTATCACATTCATTTTTTTTCTATAATAACTAGGGTATGTATTTACATGAAATTTTATACAAACAGCATTGCCATGGTCTGTTTGCTTTGCCTTTTAATCAGATCATTTCTGATAGGTTGTATAAACAAGGATGTTAGTGTCCTCTTTCCAAAATAAGTACAGCTGAAAAACAGCTTACTGATTTTAAATCATGGCTTTCACATCCGCAATTGGACTTAAATATCCAGGAAGATCTTTATGGACTGTAACAGATGATGGCTGCCCTCTAGTGACTAGACATTCTTGCTGTTTCAGTTTAGGTTAGAAAAGGGCGTTTAAAACATATGTCCTAATTTCTATTCAATCAGTTGGGCGTTAGCAACCTTTATAGAGAGAACACAATACATACTGAATATTAATTATATTCTATGAATGCAGATATATATGAAATACAGATATATTTTCTCAATCACAGCACTTCTGCCAACATATATTTCTTAAAAATTCAACCATTTTCAAGCTAAACTTATCAATTAAATAACCCTAGTTTTATTTCAACTCATAAAACAAAAGCTAGTTTTTTTAAATGTAGAAAGGCTAATTATCTAATAGTATTAACTATTGAATCTTCTTCCTGTCTCCATCTTATTCTCTCTGGCAAAGAAAACATATTCTGTTCATTTGACAAACAGTTCGCATTTCTAACTATCTTCAGAGAAATTACTTTTTTTTTCTAATTGCTAAAATACCTGGAGTTGTATTTAGATGATCACACATAACTGGATACATCAAGCCACATTTAAAATTCAGCCAGCAAGACTATAACTGCCCCCAATCAATAGTAGTGAAACTTAGTGATCCTGACCACACCTGCAAGGTGGCTTTCTTATTCCATTGCAGCTACAAGGCACAGCAGGGCAATATTAGATTTGATTACTTTCAAACTAAACAAAAACAAAACAAACAGAAACAACAACAAAACCTATGGCACTTCAGCCTATTGCTGATAGAACTGAATCAAAATAAATCATTTTGCCAAGCAGACCAGAGAAAAATCACCTCTTTGAAGGCTGACAGGAAAGCAAATCGTTTTTCACTTACTACCTCATTTTTTCCTTTATCTTCAAACCAAAAGATATTTTCTACAATGTCTAGATGTTACTTTTTTCTTTAAAAAGCAAGTTTTTGCTGAAAGTGTGAAAACCTAAAAATCAGCCACCATACAGGGAAAAATTCTTCCCAGCCTCTATCAAATGATGAACTATCCCTTGTTTAAAATACAGGACAGTATTTGACCTTGGATCACATTCTGATATATATAAATATTCAGGATAAAGGTGTAGTTGGAAAAATTGATGCATCTTTATTGCTATAGTATCTAATGAAAAAATATTGATAATTTTAAAAGGTTGACTAGATAATCTACTCAAATTTTCCACATGGTCAATCATCTAAATGGTCTATTGCATGGTCTAAAGCTAATAGAGTAAATTCAATTGATGATTGGTTCTGACTTGGGTGTATATTTCCAAACCTTTATAAGAGAATCTTTTTTTTTTTTTTTTTTTTTGTCCTTGTTCCATTTGTACTTTTCTTTCTGCATAGTAAAACCAACACATGAGGAATCAGAACAAAATTTTCTGGGCTTTGTGGCTATGTAAAAACGGCTAACATCACCTGATCAATATCAGCCTTTTAGTTTATCTCTATCGTTCCTGGAAAAAAATATTCAGTTCATTTCTGCTTAATAAATATTTGTGGAGTTCTGATTCTGTTAGGTGTACTAGCTCTAGGAGATGAAAATACAGATAAGATTGAGTTTCTGCTTGAAATGAACAAATACTTACAAAAATTGTGGTATCTAATAATAAACATATACGCAATATGCAAAAAGAGTACAGAATAAGGATTCATTCCCTGCAGACTAGGGAAGACCTATTAGAAGGGATGATTCCCAATAGAGTCAACATTTTGAAAGATAAATAGGAAATCTCAAGACAGATAAGAGGAGGAAAGGACACTCAAGCTGGACAAAAATGACCACTTTTTTTCTTGTTTATATTTATTGAAGTATGGTTGATGTATAATATTATATGTTACAGATGTAGTATATAGTGATTCACAATTTTTAAAGGTTATACTCCATTTATGCTTCCCTGGTAGCGCAGAGGTTAAAGCGTCTGCCTGCAATGTGGGAGACCTGGGTTCGATCCCTGTGTCAGGAAGATCCCCTGGAGAAGGAAATGGCACCCCACTCCGGTATTCTTGCCTGGAGAATCCCATGGATGGAGGAACTTGGTGGGCTACAGTCCACAGGTCGCAAAGAGCTGGACACAACTTCACTTTCACTTTCTATAGTTATTATAAAACATTGGCTATATTCCCTGTTGTGGTACATTATATTTTGTGGCTTATTTTATATATAATAGTTTGTATTTCTTAACTCCCTATCCCCTCCCCCATTCTCCCTTGCCACTGATAACCAGTAGTTTATGCTCTAAATTTATCAGTATGCTTCTGTTTTATTATATTCACTACTTTGTTGCCTTTCTTAGATTCCACATATAAATGATATCACACATGATTTGTCTTTCCCTGTCTGACTTATCTCAGTATAATTTCCTCCAAGTCTGTTCACATTGCTGCAAATGGCAAAATTTTCATCCTTTTTATGGCTAAGTAGGATTCCATTGGGTGGGCTTCCTAGGTCACTCAAGTGGTAAAAGTCCACTTAACAATGTAAGAGATACAGGTTCAATCCCTGGATCAGAAAGATCCCTGATAAAAGAAAATGGAAGCTGACTCTGGTATTCTTGAATGGAAAACCCCATGGACAGTGGAGCCTGGAAGGTTACAATCCATGGAGTGGTAAAGAGTCAGATATGACTTAGTAACTGAGCATTGAGCCTGGTATTCCATTATATATTTCGCACAGTGCCTGCACCAATTGCATTACCACCAACAGTGTATGAGATATCTCTTTTCTCCACATTCTTACTGAATTTTTTGTGTGGTTTTTTGAAGATAGTCATTCTGACAAATAAGGAGTGATATCTCATTGTAGTTTTGATTTGCATTTCCTTGATGATTAGCCATGTTGAAGATCTTTTCATGTACCTATTGGCCCATTTGCATGTCCTCTTTGGAAAAAAATCTATTTAGGTCTTTTGATTTTTTTTTTTTTTTTGATGTTGAGTTATATGAGCCACTTATATATTTTAGAGTTTATGAGCTGCTTATATATTTCAGATATTAACCTCTTATCTGTCATATTATTTGCAAATATTTTCTATTTTGTAGGCGGTCTTTTTATTTTGTTGATTGTTCCTTTATACGTGCAAAAGCTTTTAAGTGTAATTAGTTCCAATTTGTTTATTTTCTCTTTTATTTCCTATGTTTTAGGAGATAAAAAAATTGTTATGATTTATGTCAAAGAGTATCGCGTCTGTTTTCCTTTAGGAATTTTATCACTTCCAGTCTTAAATTTTGATCTTTTGAGTTTGTTTGAACTGAATTATGTCAATTGTTGTGTATCTTATTATAAATGTTGTCCATACTATTATGTTCCAAATTTAGTAGTTACTTAATAAATACTGATTTGAACAATCAGTCCCTTAACAAATTGCTCTTCTGAACTCCTGCCTTATTTCATTCAGTGTCCTAGATGCTGATGAGAAAATAAAACTAAACATAATATGGCTGCTGCTGCTAAGTCGCTTCAGTCGTGTCCGACTCCAAACATAATATGGCACATGCCCTCAAACTGCTTACATGTTTGTAAAGCATGCAACCCTACCAAAGTTGTAGTTATAGAGTCAATACAGACAAAGAAAGGTGGGGGAAGAGGCAGCAATAAAGGAGTTCTTCCAACATATCTTTGGAAGAGAAAAGATAATTGAAAAATTGATAATATCAAAGGATAGGAAAAGTTATAAAGGAGTTATATATCCTTACAAAAGAGTAAGGAGTTATACATTCTTACAAAGGATAAAGGAGTAGATGGCCAGGATAAGTAAGGCAATTCACATTTTATGCCCTTCTGAGAGCCTCAAAGCTTAAAGACACAGGTCACAGGGAAGGTGGGCGTGAAACTCATGCTAATAACAGGGAATTTGTTTAAGAATTTGTACAGTGAGGTAATGAACCACACCAAAGTCTGCCACAAATACATACAACTGGTCTCTCATGCATAGTCAAGATCAAGGTTGAGGACAGGGTTAAATAAATAGTAAAATGAATAGAGCATACCGTCTTCCATAGTGGCTGTATCAATTTACATTCCCACCAACAGTGCAAGAGTGATCCCTTTTCTCCACACCCTTTCCAGCATTTATTGTTTGTAGACTTTTTGATGAGGGCCATTCTTACCGGTGTGAAGTAATATCTCCTTGTAGTTTTTGATTTGCATTTCTCTAATAATGAACGATGTTGCTATGTGGCTCAGGAAACTCAAACGAGGGCTCTGTGTCAACCTAGAGGGATGAGATGGGGAGGGAGATGGGAGGGAGTTTCAAAAGGGAGGGAATATATGTATACCTATGGCTGATTCATGTTGAGGTTTGGCAGAAAACAGCAAAATTCTGTAAAACAGTTATCCTTCAATATAAAATGAATAGAGAAAAATCTACACTCAGCTGGTAAAGAATCTGCCTGCAATGCAGGAGTCCCTGATTCTGGGTCAGGAGATCCCCTGGAGAAGGGATAAGCTACCTACTTATGTATTCATGGACTTCCCTGGTGGCTCAGATAGTAAAGAATCTGCCTGCAATGCAAGAGACCTGAGTATAATTCCTGGGTTGGAAGATCCCCTGAGGAATGTATGCCAACCCACTCCAGTATTTTTTTTTTAATTTAATGCACATTTATCAGGCATCTTTTTTATTATCGTTGTTGTTGACACAGAGAGCAGTTTATCTAAAAACAAATCGATTTAACTGATGATTGTGTAGGTTAACTCACAAGTCAGTAAGTCTCATTCCCACTCATAGAGAACAACTAGTCAGCTTTTTAGTGTCTTATGTCCAAAAAACATGAATAGAGTCAAGCAATACTTGACTTTTAAAAGGAAATCTCTCATGAGAAAGCAATGAATTAATATTAACAGCATCTTCTCAAAGGGAACCCACAGGAAAAATACAATGGCAGAAGCAGAAGCCAATGACCAAACTTTTAATTATCACAGAAATAAGAGAAAGTATTGTGTCCATGAAGTAAGGATATGGCATGAAAAAAAGAACAATTCAAGAATATGAAGACGTTCTTGAAATTCCAAATTGTTTTAACAAAATAACCATTCAATTTAAAGGCTAACAGAGTAGTAAATCTCTTAAAAAGTAGAACATAAAGATAAAAAATAGAAAGTAAGTCTCAGAATATATATATAGACATAGATATAGATAGGTAGACAGATAGGTAGATATAGATATATAGATATGGCTTCCCAGGTGGCTCGGTGGGTACAGAATCTGCTTGCAATGCAGGAGACACAGGTGATGGAGATTTGATCCCTGGGTTAGGACAACCCCCTTAAGGAGGGCAAGGCAACCTACTCCTTCTTGGCAGGAGAATCCCATGGACAAGCACCTGGCAGGTTACAGTCCACAGGGTCACAAACAGTTGGATGCTACTTTTCTAACAGGATAACAATTAGAAGATTTCTGAGCATAAAGGGAATATTGAATGCACACACATATATTTTGGCTTCCTCCATACTCTTGGCTTCCCTCATAGCTCAGTTGGTAAAGAATCTGCCTACAATGCAGGAGTCCCTGGTTCAATTCCTTAATCTGAAAGATCTTCTGGAGAAGGGATAAGCTACCTATTCCAGTATTCTTGGGCTTTCCTTGTGACTCATCTCGTAAATAATTCGCCTGCATTGTGGGAGACCTGGGTTTAATCCCTTGTTGGGAAGATTCCCCTGGAGAAGGGAGAAGCTACCACTCCAGTATTCTAGCCTGAAGAATTGTGTGGACTGTGTAGTCCATGGAGTCACAAAGCATTGGACATGACTGAGCAACTTACACTTTCACTTTCCTCCATAATGACAGTGAAATGTGTATATACAAAAATGAAAAAAGCAAGAGACAGCAATTTAAAAAAATAAAATGTGGAAAGCAATAAGTAATAAATGACTTATTAGATCTAAGAAAATTGAATCTTATCCTAGAAGGTGAAAGCTGATAATCACACCACAAAATTTCCCAAGGGCTCTAGATTTAGAAAAATCAAAATAGGTAATTTTGTCTCTAAAGTTAAAAGAAATATTAAAATTAAGAGGATTGTTTGAAAGCTTGATTAAGAAGCAAGGAGGATTGCATATTCTTTAGTGTTTTTGTAGTTTTATGTGTTGTCTTACTCCAACACATGAGAAAAAAATTGGAAGTTTATTCTTTGGAGATTGTAATTTTGGACTTTGGGCTGTGAGGCATATTTGAAAATAAGTGTAAGATATGATATTTAGAGGGATTGAGTGAATTTACTAGTCTCTTAGTGTGCTGAAAGCCAAGAAGTCACCCTTCACACAAAAGATTAGAAGACAAATCCAAGAGGAAAGACTTTGGGAGTCATGCTGATAGTAGCTTACATAGTAATGCTGCTTAAGTGTATATTTGATGAGATCCATCCATGGACTTAGAGATTCTAATTAGGTTTTTCATGATGAAATGATGACTAAGGAAAGTACAAACCAGGATTTCTGGAAGGTTCTGATAATATTCTTTTTTTTGATCTGAGAACTGATTACCAAGGTGTGATCAGTTTGTGGATATTATACTCATTAAATTAAAATATGTGAAAAATAATAAATATTAAAAATATGTAAAAAATAATAAAGGATCAGAATAATCCCAAATAGTTGCTAACTGGCAATGGCATAATCCTCCTGATATTTATTTCCTTTAAATAACTTTATTTCTGTCAGCAATGGTCTTCATCACAGAATAGATCATTTGAGGGGAAAAAGAAAAAAATGAATTCCAAAATATTGGATTAACTTTCTTTTAAGTTTGTCCAGTGGTATAACTTGAACTAATATTGTGACTCCTGGGCCACAGATTTTTCTGGAGGCTACACTGGCAGCTCTTTACTATGCTCCACATTTTTTTTTCCATTAATAAAGGCTTCTAAACACATTTATCTAAACTATTTTAACCAAGGTCATACTGTATGTGTTTAAACTTGACACCATTAAAATCTTAAACCCCAAGATTTTACCTACAAATATGTATGTTGCCTTCTAATTCTGGAGCCTTGGAGTTAAGATTCACATAGGATTATTTGAACAAGTAGCCATTTGCCTGGTACCAATCGTTAAACTTTCAGGGCCTTCCCAATGGCTCAATGGGTAAAGAATCTGCCTGCAATGCAGGAGACACAGGAGACATGGGTTTGTTCCCTGGGTAGGGAAGATCTCATGGAGGAGGGTACGGCAACCCACTCCAGTATTCTTGCCTAGAGAATCCCATGGACAGAGGAGCTGGTGGGCTATGGTCCATGGGGTTGCAAAAATTGGACAAAACTGAGTAACTGCACACACCAGCAATTGTTAAACTGAATGCTGTTACAGTTTAGAAACTATGAGCAGTATTTCTCACACGGAATATGACTTAATAAATAAAATATTTCAAAGGAATTAGGAAATGTCCTATTTTCCATGTTTTGCTTACAAAGATAAGTAGCTGAACTAAAGTATTCCTATATGAAGCTGAAGAAAAATATCTCTGTGTATTGAAATGACGTTGATAATTCACAGATATTGCAGAAGAGAGTGATCTAAAGGAAATAATGCATGTTTATTCTAACAGTTGATTTCCTAACAGTGGTGAATTTTGCCAATTTTTACTCCACTAGGATCCTCATATTTGTACTTCAGACTTAAGAAATCCTTGTCACTGACCTGTTCTCACTGGCCACTAATCTTGGCCTGGAGATTTTGCAGTGAGCTCTCTTGCTGAAAGCCTGGCCAAATTCCAAGCGTTCCATGCAAAGGGGGTTTTCCTGCTGTGTGCCATTAACTATGGAAATATTTATATTTTGTGGATTCTGGTAAAATTAGATGCCTCTGAGCTCAAAACATCTAAGAGAACATGCAGAACTTCATGCTGAAAGAGCCAGTAGTAGTACCGTGTATAAACTGCTGTTTGGAGGCAAAGCAAGGAGAGAGAGTAAATCCCCAAGACTACATTCTTGCTCCTCTGTTATCCGTTCTCCAAATAGCAACACTTTATTCTGTAACTCAAGCTTTGTCACCCCTTTTATAAAAATATGTCCCAAGTTTCTCAATGACTTACCTGTGTAGTACATTAGCAGCATGCCCATGATAACACCGTCCTGTGCAGCTGGTTGTAAGCTGTTACTTTGCCACTTACTCTCCTCTCTGCAGCCACACTATGTATTGACTATACCAAAACCCAAAAGGGTATTGCAATAGTTATGCATTGACACAGTTGTGTTGATTGATTATAGACAATTCATGTTTTATTAGTCACTAAAATGTTTTGCGTGTCAGCTCTTCCTGGGCCTGGAAACTTCTGCAATTACTAGCTGTTCCCACTGCCTGAAATGTGCTCATCACCTTTGGTCTCTTGCCATGACTGGCTCCTTCCATTTTCAGGTTGGCATAAATGTCTCCCCTCTAAAGTCTCTTTCCCTTTCTGTTTTGCATCAAGATTTTTTTTTTCTTCCTGTATGGTAGTCACTCTCTCACAAAACATCAATCAGATGTTCATAGCACTTCTCATGCCCTGTACCTTGTTTATTCAGGATAATCGCCAACCTTTGTTATTGGAGTGTAAGCTTGATAAGGGCAAGGTCTTCCTGTCTGTTTACTGGATTTTCAGCTTTGAGCAGATGGTTTGACTCAGTTAATCCTAGTATGTGAATGAACAAATAATAGGGATTTAAACATCATCACATGGATGTGAACCACTATGCAGTACTATCATGTAACTACCCTAACGTGCACAAATAAAGAGAAACAAGCCTTAGCCAAGGGCTTTTGTAGATTAAGAACCTAAGTCATAGAGTCAAAAGTCCATGAATAGCTCTGTAAATAAGGTGGAAGATTATAGATCAAATAACAGTATTTTAGTGTGCAAAATAGGAAGAAATTTTTCTGTCTTTCCTGCTGTATCTTGACATCCAAATACCATCATCACTAATAGTACTATTTCTGAATGTGAAAATATAAAAATGTCAGGATCGCACCACTGACCTAGTGTATATTTAATTGAGAATTGCATTGATAGGGTTGAACTTTCTAATCTGTGATGAAAATCCTCTGAGGTAAGAGCTTCAGTCAACACAAATGGATTCCTGAGAGCTCAAGAATTAGTGGAGCTTGATCGGCTTTAATTTGAAGGACCAAGAAGCTAAGGGATAGGACATTTCTTAATCTCAATTCCAAATTTCCACAGATCTGTCCTCAAAACATTTTATCTAACTATGATGCCGCTGATTGAACAAAAGTGTGAATGCTTTCTCAGATAGAGAGATCAATGGTCCTCGGGTCAGTTTTCCCACATTCTTTGAGTCCACTACTCTAATAACTTCTATCCTAAATTCCCACTGGTGGGAATTCAAAATTTAATCTCCAGGAGGATTTGGAATGGATTAAAGGAGTGAATAAATAAATTTCAAGGGTCCTATATATCTAAGGCTGAAACCCCATTCTATGTTCTGTTTTTCAACTCAAATTATATCCAGATTCATTGTCTCATCAAAAATTCTATAATGACATCACCCGATTACCTTTATATGAAAAATGACAAAAATGACCAAAATTTATTATATAATTGCATCCTATTATCAAATTTCTAAGGATAAATTAATACTCCAAAATATTAATGTCAAATCTTATAAATTCAAAAGATTTAAAGTCTAAAATCAGATTCCCTTGACTTCCTAAGTTGAAAGTCCAAGATCTGGAAATGCAAGAATACAACAATAAAGCACAAAAGATTTTTTTTCTTCTTTCTACTCTCAGTCCAAGGGTTTCCAACTAGGTTCCTGGGTGGAGTCAGGCTAGGCTCTATTGTACATGTACCTTTACCACTGCTGAAGTTACTTATCTAAATTATCAGTTGAGTTGCTCCGTCGTGCCTGACACGTTGCAACCCCATGGACTGCAGCCCACCAGGCTTCTCTGTCCATCACCAACTCCTGGAGCTCACTCAAATTCATGTGCATCGAGTCGGCGATGCCATCCAGCCATCTCATCCTCTGTCATCCTCTTCTCCTCCCTTGAATCTTTCCCCAAATCAGAGTCTTTTCCAATGAGTCAGTTTTTCATATCAGGTGGCCAAATATTGGGCCTTCAGTTTCAGCATCAGTCCTACCAATGAATATTTAGGATTGATCTCTTTTAGGATTGTCTGGTTTGATCTTCTTGCTGTCCAAGGGACTCTCAAGAGTCTTCTCCAACACCACAGTTCAAATGTATCAATTTTTTGGTGTTCAGCTTTCTTTATAGTCCAACTCTCATATCCATACATGACTACTGGAAAAAACATAGCTTTGACTAGATGGACCTTTATTGGTAAAGTAATGTCTCTCCTTTTTTCTAAACTATATGACATTGATAATCCAAAGTTTCATGTTGAAAATGAAAGGATACACAGCTGATTCATAGCTCTAACACACACACACACACACAATTTTTAAAATGAATCCATGTACTGTCCCTAGAAATGTTTTGCACAAGCAAAATTATAGTTATATATTCTGGAATTTAGTTGTTAAGACCATAGAAACTGTGACAGAAATTAATGGATACTGTATTAAAAGAAGTCAAGTTTGAAAAAAAAAAAAGTCTTCAGGGCCACCCTCCTCACATTCCCAGGTAGTCTATGCTAATGTTCCAGAATCTATCATCTGTTAATCTAAACTTACTTGGTAAAAATACCATCTTCTGCCAAGATGTATATTTTAAACCCTACATTGATAACCAGAACATAATGTTTCCTCTTTCAGGAAGTGATATTTTTGAGAAATTGTAGCCCTTTGACAAAATTTTTAAATTTTAAATTTAAATTTTAAATTTTAGAGATGCTTTTCTATATATAATTATATATATGGGTTATATACATATTATATAATTTATATAATCTATAATATATATATATATAAAATCTATATACTATATAGATTATATATGTATATAATTATATATCTATATATAATTCATATTTGCTTTAATTGGAGGATAACCCTTGGCAGATTTTCAATGGATGTTGCTGCTAATGTTTTTGAACCATATCCTTCTACTCATCTGGAAAGAAGCAATACCTCTGTCATGCCTTTTCACAGTAACTTTTTTTCATGGGACATCTGTATTTATTTTTTTCATATACAATTTTCCAAAGTGAAATTGAATCAACATAAACCAGATTTTCTCAAAGCATCCAAAAGTACACCCTTTTTCATCTCCCAGAATCAGGTACACCTAATGAGAAATTATTTTCTCTGTTCACCAACGTCAGAACCAGGGTTGGATTGTTTCTTATAGTTCTGCCTGGTGTGCTGCAGTCCATGGGATCTCAGAGTCACACATGACATAGCGACTGAACAAGAGCATCCTTTAAACCCTCTAAAGTTTGCTTCTCTTAGAGAAGCATAGATTTGTCAGGCATATTGTCTACAATAACTACAACACTCTGAAATGCCACCTAAAAATATTTTGACTATTTTATGCTGACCTTCCCTGTCCCTCCACTTTTACCTATTTAGGTATTCAAAAAGATGTGTCCTGTATTGATATTACAGAGAATTCTCCATCAGTAGCTTTGAAAGTCTTCTTCTCAATAGTGTCCTTGGTCCTGGCTTCCTCTGGCAGATGTATTCAAGTCTCTTATCTCGGATTTTGCTCTCTTCTTCTGTCAGATGTCATTGGGCTTCAGTCACTTTCTGATCTAGCAACAACTTAAATATCTCTCCCTTTCTAATATCCTCTTTAAAAAAGTTTTACTTAGGTGCTTCATCTTTATAATACAACAAATTTGAAGAAAAAAAAGAGAGAAGGAATAGAGTCATGACTTAAGTTCCTTCTCTAAAATTTGCTTGTTAGACAAGACATTCTCCTCCTTTCTGTAGAAAGTAAGTTAAGAGGACAGCTACAGGTCAGATTATTCTAATGATTCAATTGGTTACAGGATGCCAAGAGACAGGAAATTATTTCTCAACAATTTTTTTTAAACTAAGAATTGAAGATTTGCAAAAAGTGAACAAGTAACAATGACAATAAAACCATAGGAGAGAGTCAAGGTTAAAATATAAAGCAAATTTTAATAATTAAGGATAGAACTAAAAAATAAAATAATAGCAATAAATGTATTAAGAAATAAGCTGAAATACATTATAGATATGACAAAGAAATTAGAATATTATTCTAATATTAAGGAGAAGGAAAGTGTATTGAAATATTAAAGCAAAAAATAAGCAAACAAAAATCAGTGCAAGAGTCTAGACTTCTGGACAGCTGCGAGAAATGGCAAAAACAAACTAAGTATCTCCAAAAACACTCCCCTACTCATATGAAAAAGCAAAAGAAAAACATAAATTATATTTTAAAAAATCATCATAACTTGAAGAGAGAGAATACTAACCCCACAAAATCAGTATGAGTAACAAAGAAGAAAATTGTTAATTCTCAACATGCAATCTCTCATACTTCTGCCCCACCTCCAGCCAGATTCACTGCTTTGTGGTGGCTAAAGTTCAGGCTGGAAAAAAAAAAAAAAAATCTACAGAGAAGACAGATGAGGATGGCAGGTAAAGAGGCCTAATACAAGAGGCCTAATACTAATCCTTATACTAAAATTATTGCATATTAGGTTACAATATTCCTGATATAGCTCACTAATACCATAAAATGAACAAAAGTAAAATATTTATAAATCTATTAAAGAAAATTAGAAAAAAATCACATGAAACACATAGAAAACACACCACTTCCTCCCCCAATTAACAAACCAGAAGATATGTGTAAATGAATATTCCAAATAGAAGTATATGTACTCAAATGAGTATTTGAATCAGAAATTAACAAAACAAAACAGGATGAGCAAAAAGCAGAGTGAAATTAAAAAGAGAGTGAATTGAACTCTAGAAAGGAAAGTAGTGGAAAAGAAATATTAAAAGTTGAAAATATATTTCAGAGCCAAAAGGAGACTGTACACAAATAAAACATATATTAACTATGTTGAGAAAAGCAAAAAAAAAATCCAGAAAATAAAAATGACATTAAAAGATGAAAAGATATGAGAAAGATAAAAAGAAACTGAAAGTAAGTAGTATAAATTCAAGACAGGCCAAAACAATTGTCTTTCTATAAATGATGCCCCTGAAGAAAATTTATGAATTAATAAAAACAGAGCTAATATCTACATACACAAATACAACAAAATCAGCATTTGTAAAATATAATCAAAGAGCTGAGATTAGCTATATTTGCCATATATTTATAAATTCATATTTATATATTCAAATGTGAACTCATTTACCTAGGAAAGAAAAGATATTTTCATTTTGGGTCACAAAACAAGACCTAATTAAATACTGTGCATAAGAGGCACACCTATAACAAAGTGATTCAGGAAACAGTGGATAAAAATATACTGCTGCTGCTACTGCTGCTGCTAAGTCGCTTCAGTCGTGTCCGACTCTGTGCGACCCCATAGAGAGCAGCCCACCAGGCTCCCCGTCCCTGGGATTCTCCAGGCAAGAACACTGGAGTGGGTTGCCATTTCCTTCTCCAATGCATGAAAGTGAGAAGTGAAAGTGAAGTCTCAGTCGTGTCCGACTCTTAGCGACCCCATGGACTGCAGCCTACCAGGTTCCTCCATCCATGGGATTTTCCAGGCAAGAGTACTGGAGTGGGGTGCCATTGCCTTCTCCCAAAAATATACTACACAAGTGCAAATCAAAAGAGAAGGAATAGTGATCCTAATATCAGACACTGTAGATCTCAAACTGAAAACCATTAAATGTCATAGCAAATGACACTGTACTATTTGACCTGGTTCTGGAAGTATTAGTCAATGCAATTAAATAAGAGTAAATTGTTTCCAATTATCATGGTAAAATATTAAGAGAAAATATCTAATGTTGATAAATCAAAAGGCGTATTTAAAGACTATAACCACCAATCTCATTATGAATAGTGATGATTATATTTAAATTCCCCTCAGGAAGAGAATTAGAAGTGGGCAGCCATAGGTGAGCCCTATTTTCTTTGTGTGTGTGTGTGTTTAATATATTTAATGATGTGACATATTGTAGAACTTCTTAAATATTAAACAAATATAGTAATCACAACTTCTAAGATAATTAATGTTCAATTGTATAATTATAATACTATTGTCCTCTTTTGTATCACTTGAGAATTTACTTTTCAAAGCTATGCTCAAAATTCATTTTACTTCATCTCAATATTTATGAATAATACTTACATACTCATAAAACTTTTTCTTGCTATCCCAGATAGGTTTACTATTTTGCTTCTCCATACTCCAAGAATTCTTTATGACTCCATTAAACAACTAATCACAATTATTGTAATTTATGTAGTAACTATCTGTTTCCCTTATCAGAATGAGAATGACTCAAGATTAGGTATTACGTATTTTGTTCATGTTTGTACTTCAGGCATTCAGGGAGACTGAAATGTATTTTTCTCAATATGTAAATATTTATGAAACTAAAAGTAATATTCTGCTTCTTTTAGGCGTTAAGAAGATCTCCATATAGAACAGAAGACACTCAAATTTTGGAAAATTGTCTTGGCTCTGTTATTTCTCTATTCTTCAGTCATTAATTCTTCAAGATAAAAATAAGAAATAATTTGGAAAAGGAGAGTCAACATTTGAAGCCTATTATCCTGGGGCTTCCCTCATAGCTCAGTTGGTAAAGCATCCACTTCCAATGCAAGAACCCCCAGTTTCATTCTTGGGTTGTGAAGATCTGCTAGAGAAGGGATAGGCTAATCACTCCAATATTTCTTGATCTTCTCTTGTGGCTCAGCTGGTAAAGAATCCACTTGCAATGCAGGAGATCTGGATTCAATCCCGGGGTTGGGAAGATCCCCTGGAGAAGAGAAAGGCTACCCACTCTGATATTCTGGCCTGGAGAATTCCATTGACTGTACAGTCCATGGGGTCACAAAGAGTTGGACATGACTGAGTGACTTTCAAAATCTTGACAAGCCTGGTGTCACCCTCCATGATTAATACTTTCTTTTTTAATTTTTAATATAAATTTATTTATTTTAATAGGAGGTTAATTACTTTACAATATTGTATTAATTCTGTCATACATCAACATGAATCCACCATGGGTATACACATGTTCCCCATCCTGAACCCGCCTCCCTTCTCCATCCCTGTACCATCCCTCTGAGTCATCCCAGTGCACCAGTCCTGAGCATCCAGTATCATGCATCGAACCTGGACTGGTGATTCATTTCATATATGATATTATACATGTTCCAATGCCATTCTCCCAAATCATCCCACCTTCTCCCTCTCCCACAGAGTCCAAAAGACTGTTCTATACATCTATGTCTCTTTTGCTGTCTTGCATACAGGGTTATCGTTATCATCTTTCTAAATTCCATATATATGCATTAGTATACTCTATTGGTACTTTCTAATGGTGGTTGAAGGCAAAAACAAACAAAACAAACAGAGTTGATTTGCAGCAACACCAAAGACATTGAAGTCCTAACCCCTGCCTCCTTTTTTCTGTGAATGTGGCATTATTTGAAAATGGAACCTTTGCATATGATCAGGTTAAGATAAAATGACATTACCGTGGGTCCTAATCCAATATGACAAATGTCATCATGAAAAGGGAATATTTGAACACAGAGACTGATGTGCAAATACTGCCTGAAGTCTACCAAAAATTAGGAAAGTCTTGGATCAGATTTTAATTGGAATCTTCACAGGGGGTGTGGCCCTGCCAACTCCTTGATCTCAGATTTCTAGCCTCCAAATTTGTGAGACAATATATTTATATTGTCTAAGCTGCTGGACTTATGGTACTTTGTTACAGTAGCCCTAGAAACCTAAAATGGACTTTATTGGAAATATTTTCAAGCAGAGTCAGTGAAATGAAGAACTCTACTTTCTTATTCTTCCCTCTATGCTTGGAGAGAATTACAAAGAGGAGAGAGCACAGCAGCAAGCATGGAGTGCTCCAAGAGAGAGACTTCCAATTAATGTGTAATATTGTAGGGTGTGGAGAAGGTCTGGTGAATATGACTGGTGAAACTTTGACCTTAGTGCTAGGTCTCTAGAGGAATTATTTGGGGAGCCCAACTGATAGTACCTAACAATGTCAAGAAAATTAGAATTGGGTTGACTAATGGAGTGAGTTGCCATTCCTTTCTTCAAGGGAGCTTCAGGACATTAGGATCAAACTCGGGTCTTCTGCATTGCAGGCAGATTCTCTACCATCTGAGTGATCAGGAAAGACCATTTATATAGTATATACACATGATTTATGTACAATAAGACATTTTTATAGTATATACCATGAATTGTATATATATAAATTGTATATACAAATTGCAAATAGTATATACTATAAGTTGTGCATATATTTTTCACTTTCATATTCTTCACTTTCAGTCAGTCAGTCATGTCCAACTCTTTGTGAACCCATGGACTCAGCATGCCAGGCTTCCCTATTCATCACCAACTCCCAGAGTTTATTCAAACTCATGTTCATCGTGTCAGTGATGCCATCCAAATATCTTATCCTCTATCATCCACTCCTCCTTCTGCCTTCAATCTTTCCCAGCATCAAGGTGTTTTCCAATATGTCAGTTCTTCTCATCAGATGGCCAAAGTATTGGAGTTTCAGCTACAGGATCAGTCCTTCCAAAGAATATTCAGGATTGATTTCCTTTAGGATGGACTGGTTGGATCTCCTTGCAGTCCAAGGGACTCTCAAGAGTCTTCACCACCACCACAGTTCAAAAACATCAACTCCTTGGCCCTCACCTTTCCTTACAGTTCAACTCTCACATCCATACATGACTACTGGAAAAACCATAGCTTTGACTAGGCAGACCTTTGTTGGTAAAGTGATGTCTCTGCTTTTTAATATGCTGTCTAGGTTGGCCATAGCTTTTCCTCCAGGGAACAAGCATCTTTTAATTTCATGGCTGCAGTCACAATTGACAGTGATTTTGGAGCTCAAAAAATAAAGTCTGTCACTTTTTCCATTGTTTCCCCATCTATTTTCCATGAAGTGATGGGACTAGATGCCATGATCTTAGTTTCACGAATGTTGAGTTTTAAGCCAACATTTTCACTCTTCTCTTTCACATTCATGAAGAGGCTCTTTAGTTCTTTGCTTTCTGACATAAGGGTGGTGTCATCTGCATATCTGAGGTTGTTGATATTTCTTGGTGCAATCTTGATTCCAGCTTATGCTTCTTCCAGCCCAGCATTTCACATGACATACCCTGCATATAAGTTAAATAAGCAGGGTGACAATATACAGCCTTGACGTACTTCTTTCCCGATTTGGAACAAGTCTGTTGTTCCAAGTCCAGTTCTAACTGTTGCATCTTGATCTGCATACAGATTTCTCAAGAAGCAGGTCAGGTGGTCTGGTATACCCATCTCTTTCAGAATTTTCCACAGTTTATTGTGATCCACACAGTCAAAGCCGTTGGTGTAGTCAATAAAGCAAAAGTAGATGTTTTACTGGAACTTACTTTCTTTTTCAATGATCCAGCAGATGTTGGCAATTTGATCTCTGGTTCCTCTGCCTTTTCTAAATCCCAGCTTGAACATCTGGAAGTTCACAGTTCATGTACTGTTGAAGCCTGGCTTGGAGAATTTTGAGTATTACATCGCTAGCATGTGAGATGAGTGCAATGGTGCGGTAGTTTGAATGTTCTACGGCATTGCCTTTCTTTGGGATTAGAATGAAAACTGACCTTTTCCAGTCCTGTGGTCACTGCTGAGTTTTCCAGATTTGCTGGTGTATTGAGTGCAGCACTTTCACAGCATCATATTTTAGGATTTGAAATAGCTCAGGTGGAATTCCACCACCTCCTCTAGCTTTGTTCGTAGTGTTGCTTCCTAAGGCCCACTTGACTTCACATTCCAGGATGTCTGGCTCTAGCTGAGTGATCACACCATCGTCGTTATCTGAGTCATGAAGATCTTTTTGTATAGTTCTTCTGTGTATTCTTGCCACCTCTTCTTAATATCTTCTGCTTCTGTTAGGTCCCTACCATTTCTGTCCTTTATTATGCTCATCTTTGCATGAAATGTTCCCTTGGTATCTCTAATTTTCTTGAAGAGATCTCTAGTTTTCCCTATTCTATTGTTTTCCTCTATTTCTTCACTTTACAACCAATTAAGTTTGTTTTTTTTTTTTTTTTTAACTATTTCCCTTTGTATTTTAGATACCGAAGAATAGAGGTGTTCAAAAAGTTTTACCCTAGTAATTATATGGCAGAATTCAGACTCCACAAATTGTGGCTCAGAAGACTATGCTGTTAATACTAGTTCTTAAGGAATTCTCTAAAGCCAGCATAAGTAAAAGAAAAATAAAGGAATTTTTACAGAACAAGAGGCATTCTTAGGGAGTGAATGGATTCATAAAGTGAATATAATTAGCTCTTGTCTTTGGGACCCTCTGGCAACTGCTTTATTTTCTTTTCTAACTACAGACTAATTTTCGTGTATACGCTGTTCTAGAAGCTACTCAAAATAATTAAAAGGGGTACGACATACACATTCTCCTTTTAAATAATGCATATATATCACCTAAATTTAAAATCACGTAACCTTAATTTGAACTTTTCCAAAGAAGTAGGTCATTAGCTCAGTATAAAACAATGGGCCACCCTTGGTACAAATAACTATTGTAGGGCTGGAGGTACAAGATAATGCTTAACAATCACAGTTTCCAGGACACTGATTTTGTACCTATGAATTTGAGTGGAGGAGAGACATTTTATAGACAAGTAAAATGGGGACAGGTATCCAGTAAGCAAGCATCCATTATTGACTTCCAATAATCATCTTATAATAAGCTAAGAATAGAAGGGTCGCTAATTTAAAAATAAATGCATGGGATAGATGACTTTCAATCCTCTTCTATGTATAATAATTTTGGGTTTTAAATATACTGTTCCCTCCTTAGCATCCGAGTTTTTGATTTATGATTTTTAATTATTTCTAGAAAACACTCCTATTGTGTATATATTTCTAATCTTCACTCACTGAACATATAGAATATGGTTATAGCTGGAATTGCATTCCCAACTGTCCAGAGGATGTTTAAGTTCTAATTCTCAGTATCTGTGAATGTAAGCTTATTTGAAAATAGGGTCTTTGCAGATGATAAGATTAATACGAGGTCTTTAGGGTAGTACTAATCCAACATGACTGCATCTTTGTAAACCAGGGTAATTTGGGCATAGAATCAGACAGGTGAATGGGGAGAACACCATGTGAAGATGAAGTCAGACATTGGTGTGAATCATCTACCACCCCAAGAAGAACAAGACTACTAGTATACTACCAGAAGCTAAAAAGGGCCATGGAACAGTTTCTGGGACTCTGTTATGGCAGCCCTAGAAAATTAACACAAAAATGTGCATGTGCATAAGCAGTTGGCCCTCAGTTCAGTTCAGTTCAATAGCTCAGTCATGTCCAAGTCTTTACGACTGCATAAAATGCAGCATGCCA
Source organism: Bubalus bubalis (assembly GCF_019923935.1). Classification (NCBI taxonomy): domain Eukaryota; kingdom Metazoa; phylum Chordata; class Mammalia; order Artiodactyla; family Bovidae; genus Bubalus; species Bubalus bubalis. The sequence goes on from NC_059162.1 coordinate 64,144,782, forward strand.
GGCCTCCCTGTCCATCAACAACTCCCAGAGTACACCCAAACCCATGCCCATCAAGTCGGTGATGCCATCCAACCATCTCATCCTCTGTTGTCCCCTTCTCCTCCTGCCCTCAATCTTTCCCAACATCAGAGTCTTTTGAGTCAGCTCTTTGCATCAGTTGGCCAAAGTATTGGAGTTTCAGCTTCAGCATCAGTCCTTCCAATGAATATTCAGGACTGATTTCCTTTAGGATGGACTCATTGGATCTCCTTGCAGTCCAAGGGACTCTCAAGAGTCTTCTCCAACGCCACAGTTCAAAAGCATCAATTATTTGGTGCTCAGCCTTCTTTATAATCCAACTCTCACATCCTACCTGACTACTGGAAGAACCATAGCCTTGGCTAGACAGACCTTTGTTGGCAATGTGTCTGCTTTTTAATATGCTGTCTAGGTAGGTCATAACTTTCCTTCCAAGGAGTAAGCATCTTTTAATTTTATGGCTGCAATCACCATCTGCAGTGATTTTGGAGCACAAAAAATAAAGTCAGCCACTGTATCCACTGTTTTCCCATCTGTTTCCTATAAAGTGATGAGACCAGATGCCATGATCTTCGTTTTCTGAATGTTGAACTTTAAGCCAACATTTTCACTCTCCTCTTTCACTTTCATCAAGAGGCTCTTTTGTTCTTCTTCACTTTCTGCCATAAGGGTGGTGTCATCTGCATATCTGAGGTTATTGATATTTCTCCCAGCAACCTTGATTCCAGCTTGTGCTTCATCCAGCCTAGCATTTCTCATGATGTACTCTGCATATAAGTTAAATAAGCAGGGTGACAATATACAACCTTGAAGTACTCCTTTTCCTGTTTGAAACTAGTCTGTTGTTCCACGTCCAGTTCTAACTCTTGCTTCCTGATGTGCATAAGGGTTTCTCAAGATGCAGGTCAGGTGGTCTGGTATGCCCATCTCTTTCAAAATCTTCCACAGTTTATTGTGATCCACACAGTCAAAGGCTTTGGCATAGTCAATAAAGCAGAAATAGATGTTTTTCTGGAACTTTCTTGCATTTTCGATGACCCATCGGATGTTGGCAGTTTGATCTCTGTTTCCTCTGCCATTCCTAAAACCAGCTTAAATATCTGGAAGTTTACAGTTCCCGTATTGCTGAAGCCTGGCTTGGAGAATTTTGAGCATTACTTTACTAGCGTGTGAGATTAGTGCAATTGTGCAGTAGTTTGAGCATTCTTTGGCATTGCCTTTCTTTTGGATTAGAATTAAAACCGCACTTTTCCAGTCCTGAGGCCACTGCTGAGTTTTCCAAATTCGCTGGCATATTGAGTGAAGCACTTTCACAACATCATCTTTCAGGATTTAAAATAATTCAACTGGAATTCCATCACCTCCACTAGCTTTGTTCATAGTGATACTTCCTAAGGCCCACTGACTTCACATTCCAGGATGTCTGGCTCTAGGTGAGTGATCACACCATCGTGGTAATCTGGGTCATGAAGATCTTTTATGTATAGTTCTTCTGTGTATTCTTGCAACCCCTTCCTAATATCTTCTGCTTCTGTTAGCTCCCTACCATTTCTGTCCTTTGTTGAGCCCATCTTTGCATGAAATGTTCCTTTGGTATCTCTAATTTTCTTGAAGAGATCTCTAGTCTTTTTCTGTTGTTCTCCTCTCTTTCTTTGCATTCATCACTGAGGAAGGTTTTCTTATTTCTCCTTACTATTCTTTGGAACTCTGCATTCAGATGTTTATATCTTTCCTTTTCTCCTTTGCTTTTTGCTTCTCTTCTTTTCACCGCTATTTATAAGGCCTCCTCAGACAGCCATTTTGCTTTTTACATTTCTTTTTCTTGGGGATGGTCTTGATCCCTGTCTCCTATACAATGTCACGAACTTCTGTCTATAGTTTATCAGGCACTCTGTCTATCTGATCTAGTCCCTTAAATCTATTTCTCACTTCCACTGTATAGTTATAAGGCAGTTGATTTAGGTCATACCTGGATGGTCTCATGGTTTTCTCCACTTGCTTCAATTTCAGTCTGAATTTGGCAATAAGGAGTTCATGATCTGAGCCACAGTCACCTCCTGGTCTTGTTTTTGCTGACTGTATAGAGCTTCTCCATCTTTGGCTGCAAAAATATAATCAATCTGATTTCAGTGTTGACCATCTGGTGATGTCCATGTGTAGAGTCTTCTCTTGTGTTGTTGGAAGAGGATGTTTGCTATGACCAGTGGGTTCTCTTGGCAGAACTCTATAAGCCTTTGCCCTGCTTCATTCTGCACTCCAAAACCAAACTTGCCTGTTACTGCAGGTGTTTCTTGACTTTCTACTTTTGCATTCCAGTCCCCTATAATGAAAAGGACATATTTTTTGGGTGTTAGTTCTAGAAGGTCTCGTAGGTCTTCACAGAACCATTCAACTTTGGCTTCTTCAGTGTTACTGGTTGGGGCATAGGCTTGGATTACCATGATATTGAATGGCTTGCCTTGGAAATGTACAGAGATCTCTGTCATTTTTGAGATTGCATCCAAATACTGCATTTCAGACTCTTTTGTTGACCATCATGGCTACTCCATTTCTTCTAAGGTGTTCCTGCCCACAGTAGTAGATATAATGGTCATCTGAGTTAAATTCGCCCATTCCAGTCCATCTTAATTCACTAATTCTTCGAATGTCAATGTTCACTCTTGTCATTTCCTGTTTGACCACTTCCAGTAGGCGTTGATTCATCGACCTAACATTCCAAGTTCCTGTGCATAGTTGGCCCTCAAGAAACTTACAATCTATGATGGGGAGATAGCCTTATAAACATATCTGACAGGACAGTGAGGGACAGTAACATTTTCTTAGTCAAAAATGCCTCAGGTCAAGGTCTGAGGGGATGACAATTCCATCCATCCTGTCTCCCCACAACTAGCTTTCAATTTCATTGCACTGTCTTTTAAATATTTTGAGGTTTCAATTCAGTTGATTCCTTTGAATGATATGGAAATATCTACTCTCCTGTTTTGAAAAAAAATCTCATATCTATATTCTTATACAACTGCATGCTTTATGAATGACACAGCCTTCATAATGTAATTTTACATCTTCAAAATATATTACACATACTGAAATGATTTGTTCACATATTAGATAGGGACCTCCTGAAAACAAGGGATAATACCTTATTAAAATTTTTATTCAGCTCTTAACAGAGTGACAGTATATTTTGAGGAATAGATGAACAAATAAATATCAATAGACATTATACAGATATCACCTTTACAAGGCACCAAGTCTTTTCTCTTTTATGCAGCTTCCAGACAGGTCTATCTCTGTTAAATAAATCCAGTTTGAGCTCAACAGAGAATGAAACATATATGGGAGTTAATATTCTTGGTACTACTCCATATACTTTCCTGGGTACATAGGGCATGACCCAGAATAGCATTCCATTTGTTTAAATGACAGATTAGTTGATTGATTTTTGTGACAAATGACAAATGCCAGTTGCCAAATTATATCTTCAAACAACTTCTGTCATTCAAAATTCAACTGAACTATATTCCTAAAACAATCTATTCCTGGGGAAATACAACAGAAAAATTACCTTAAGTGCCTCTGTATTCTGGGTCATCAGTATTTCTATTTAGGAGTGATCGAAAGGAAGCTTTCTAGTCTAGACTGGGCAGACTAAGCACTTATAAAAAAGATTCTGTCCATTGAAATGCAACAACATTCACAGTTCTCTTGGAGGTGAATTCTCCTCTCTTGCCCTATCTGAGAGAACAAAGGAGGGCCAGGTTACTATCTGCTCTGTCTAAGTGGTATCTGGAAATCAAAGTCCACTTGGAACTTCTTTCCTGATTTCTACCACTACTGTGTAAGCATGACGAAAACCAGAAGGATATGGATATAAAGAAGAATCTAGGCCTCCCCGCAGACATAATTAAAGAGTAAAAGATACTATGCAGAGCTGGACCTATGGTATTTTTTAGTTTTATGATCCATGACAGTCCAAAAGATTTTAAATGCAAACTGGACTACTGGGCAGGAAGGCTGGGTTTCTCTCCTGGTTCTGCCTCCTGGTATCCAATGAGATGGGAGGGATGTATACAATATATAGATGCTATGGATATTTAAAAATTCCCTATGACTAGAATCACATTTCATCCAGTGTCTCTACTCTTTTTTCATGCTAAATGTACATCATTTCTATCTGGCCTCTTAGAAATCTCTTCTAATTAGAATATATGTTTTTATTTTTATTTTTTCCTCCTCCAAACTGATTTGATTTTCTTGAAGTGGCATTTATTTTTCTTTTCATGCAAAGAGTTAGTTCAAAAATTTGTAATTATTTCCCTTTAGTCTGCTAAAAAGTTTCTATAGTTATTTTTTGAGTAATGAACACATTTATCCACCCTTCCAGATAGCTCAGTTGCAGAAGACCCCAGTTCAATTCCTGGGTCAGGAAGATCTGCTGGATAGGCTACCAACTCTAGTATTCTTGGGCTTCCCTTGAGGCTTAGCTGGTAAAGAATCTGCCTGCAACGTGGGAGACCTGGGTTCAATCCCTGGTTGGGAAGATCCCCTGGAGAAGGGAAAGACTACCTATTCTAGTATTCTCACCTGGAGAATTTCATGGACTGTATAGCCCATGGGGTCACAAAGAGTGGGACACAACTGAGTGACATTCACTTTCACCTTTAAACAAGCATTTGATTAAAAATAATTCTTATTAGCTTCTAGTATTAACACTGATAGTCCATCCCAGCAATAGCAAGGTGAAGAAAATAGGGTACTAAACTTCAAGAGTTGACAGACTAGTCAAGACAATGGTCAGTTATCTTTAATTCCAAGGGTTATATTCTACAAAGTTACCATGAACCCCAATTAGCAAAAATAGGGTTAGGTTCCTAGTCAAAGCAATGATCAGTTACCTTTATCTTCAAGGGCTATATTCTACAAAGTTACCATGAACCCTAATCACAAATAGGGTTAAGATCCTATGAGCCTCTGGTCACATTTTGCCCAACTGAACAACACATAAGCTGGATTTGTTGTGTGTGTGTGTGTGTGTGTGTGTGTGTGTATATATATATATATATATATATATATTACTAAAGAAACCATATTAAATATTTGTTACTTGATTAATATTGAACTCACAGCCATTCGATGAGGAGAACCCCATCCTCCTCAGCCTGTGGCTTCTGCAGACCTCTTCACATTTGGCTTCCCTGATAGCTCAGTTGGTAAGAAATCTGCGTGCAATGCAGGAGACCCCAATTGGAATCCTGGGTCAGGAAGATCCACTGGAGAAGGGATATATAAAAATATAGTAGCTTGATGATTCTTGACTCTAAAGTTCATATTGGAAAATTTTAGAAGTCTGAAGAGTAAAATAGAAGCCAGATAATGAAAGATCTTAATGTCCACCTTAGTTGTTTGGAATATTTTCTGTGATGAGAAGCCATTGTCATGTTATAAATGTATACAAGGCATGAATAAAGTCTTATAATACTATCTCAGTATCTTGTGAGAAGTAAATATTAAATACATTAAAAAGTGATATTTTAAATAAAAAATTTACTATTATCTGTTCAAATCAGGTTTTATGTTTTAACACAGAATAATAATTTTAGCTTTATTAAAGAAGGAAACTGCAAAGAAAATATTCTGTTGATGTCTAACTGAAATGCAATTCTTAGAAGATTATAAAAGGCCTAATTTGACATTATGAGAAGAGCTGAATCATTGAAAAAGACCCTGATGTTGGGAAAGATTGAGGGCAGGAGGAGAAGGGGACGACAGAGGATGAGATGGCTGGATGGCATCACCGACTCAATGGACATGGGTTTGAGTGAACTCCAGGAGTTGGTGATGGACAGGGAGGCTTGGCATGCTGTGATTCATGGGGTCACAAAGAGTCAGACATGACTGAGTGACTGAACTGGACTGAACTGATCTGGTAAAGGTACAATGTTTCATAGTAAATGGGATGATGACTATGAAATAGCCATTTTTCTTTTCCTAAAAAAAAGCCTTCACTGGCCCCATTGTCTACTCCAGTCTTTATGAGGTGTTTCTCATATAGGCTTCTACCTGGTGGGGATAATATTGTAACTTTCTTCATTTGTGCCCATAGCAATTTGTCTCTCTACATATTATAATATTTATCAAACTGCATTAAGTATACCTTAGTATACAGCTAAATAACTCTTGATGGTGGGGAATATTTTATTCACCATTGTAGCCCCAAGCTGTAATACATGTCTTTCACTTGAGAGCTGATGAACAAATCAATAGTAAGAGTGAAACATTAGATCAGCCTTAGGGTTTAGTTCTGATATCCTTTGCTCTCCATATGGGAAAGAACAATCCAAAATGCTTTTTTTTTCAGTTCTGCATCTAAAATTTTCAATGTCAAGATAATTTGGGAAGGTGTTTGTCAGTTGTGAGCCATTTTATTTGAAAATATTGTCATTTATACATGTTTAATAATCCAGTGATGTGCAAGAAATTATAAAGTTAGACAGTTTCCTTTAAAAATTAGGTGTACATGGCATTTAAGACAGGTGATATACCTTTTGAAGAAATTTTTTTTCAAAATTTTCTGTAAGTGACCTAGCAGCAATTATTTTACCTGATACATGCTGTTTAGAGTGTTTCTATGGCACGACCTGCTACAATGGAAGAAGCCATCCTGCAGAGGCACCTATCATCACAACTGTCATGTTTTTATTTTTGCTAGGGATTTTAAATCTCACCACAAAGTCCACCCAAGAATCCCACCGTGGCTCATGTCTTACACTGTGCATTGCTTCTCTGACTTTTTGAGCAAGATCAATCAATCAATTTCTTCCACCAGGAACTGAGCAGTCATGACATCACCACCAAGTTTAGTCCTGTTCTAGAAAACCAATTGAGCTTGACCAAAATGAGCAGCAATTTATTTTCAACCGGGGAGACTCAGTCTCTATAGGGTTTTAAATATCAGATACTGCTGCTGGAATTGGGTCCAGTAAGTACCTCTATAGAGCCACAGAGGGAAGGGTAAAAGAAGATCAATGTGCTCATTTTCAATAAATCACTAGATTAATCCAGGTGGGATTCTGTGGCTGTGGGTGGAAAGCAAAAGGAGGTCATTATTTGTATTTAAGAGTGCAAAGGCAAAATCAATTTTTTAAACCAAGGTTCAGGAGGGCTGACTGATGGGATGGTAGATATATAAATAAAAGTATAAAATTTGGATTAGAAAAGCTTTCCTACCACTGCCACTCATTAATGTCAATGAAACCCACATTTTAAAATTCAGTCTGGTAGCAATATTCAATATATTTTATACTATTAAAATTTTATTTAAAAAGGGCTTGATTTCCAGGTTGTTTAAGAAGAAATCAGTCTCACCAAGATTTTTTTAAGCACTCACATTTTTACCTATAGCATCAATAATAAATAATGAAATCTGTTACTATGGTCTTTGGTTATATACCTGCAATTGGAAACACTCTTAGTGCATGCAGTTATATTCAGTTCAGTTCAGTTCAGTTCAGTCTCTCAGTCGGGTCCAACTCTTTGTGACCCCATGAATTGCAGCAAGCCAGGCCTCCCTGTCCATCACAAACTCCTGGAGTTCACTCAAACTTACATCCATCGAGACAGTGATGCCATCCAGCCATCTCATCCTCTGTCATCCCCTTCTCCTCCTGCCCCCAATCCCTCCCAGAATCAGAGTCTTTTCCAATAAGTCAACTCTTCGCATGAGGTGGCCAAAGTACTGGAGTTTCAGCTTTAGCATCATTCCCTCCAAAGAACACCCAGAGCTGATCTCCTTTAGAATGGACTGGTTGGATCTCCTTGCAGTCCAAGGGACTTTCAAGAATCTTCTCCAATACCACAGTTCAAAAGCATTAATTCTTCAGCACTTAGCTTTCTTCACAGTCCAACTCTCACATCCATACATGACTACTGGAAAAACCATAGCCTTGACCAGACATACCTTTGTTGGCAAAGTAATGTCTCTGCTTTTATATTACTTAGGCTTAATAGCCTCCTCAGGCAAAAGAATATTATATATGAATATTAAATTGTTAAAGAAAATTTTTGAATCAGGCACAATACTAATTATAATCTTTATAATTTCTACAGTATTTGTTAGAAAGTTTTCTATAAACTAGTATCACTAGGTTGATACATAAGAAAACATTCCTAGGTAGTTGATTATCAAGAAATATTTAACTTACTGAATTTATTTATCTGTGGTTCTTCAAAATTAATTTGAATACACTTTTATTTAAAGTAAGGTGTTTAATATCAGTTATGTGCATCAAAAGGTGTTTGGTCATTTGAAAGGAGGAAAAATGGTAAAAATAGAATAAAATTGAAGTTGTATAAGTTCTATGCAGTCAGAGTAGAAATGATTAGGTGATGTTGAAATGGTTAAAATTTTTTTGAGGCTTTAATATGAAATTGAAAAACTTTTAGTATTGACAGAGAAAAATTGATAGCATATTTCATGGTATAGTAATGGAATAAACAAAGAAATATAGATGGATAAACAGATAGATAGGAACAAAAATCACAAGTTTCTTTAAAAGTGTCTGTAGAATTCCAGGAGATTTATGTTTCTTAAAGACATAGCTGAAATCAAAATTACCGTGTTAAAAAGATGCATCTTTGACCTCTTTCAGACCTCTTTCATGTGGGTCCAAAGAATCTCTGCTGCTGCTGCTAAGTCACTTCAGTCGTGTCTGACTCTGCGACCCCATAGACGGCAGCCCACTAGGCTCCCCCATCCCTGGGATTCTCCAGGCAAGAACACTGGAGTGGGTTGCCATTTCCTTCTCCAATGCATGAAATTGAAGAGTGAAAGAGAAGTCACTCAGTCGTGTCCGAATCCTAGCGACCCCATGGACTGCAGCCTACCAGGCTCCTCTGTCCATGGGATTCTCCAGGCAAGAGTACAAGTGGTGCTGGGAAATCTGGTCAACCACTTGTAAAAGAATGAAACTAGAACACTTTCTAACACCATACACAAAAATAAACTCAAAATGGATTAAAGATCTCAACGTAAGACCAGAAACTATAAAACTCCTAGAGGAGAACATAGGCAAAACACTCTCTGACATACATCACAGCAGGATCCTCTATGACCCACCTCCCAGAATATTGGAAATAAAAGCAAAAATAAACAAATGGGACCTAATTAACCTTAAAAGCTTCTGCACATCAAAGGAAACTATTAGCAAGGTGAAAAGACAGCCTTCAGAATGGGAGAAAATAATAGCAAATGAAGCAACTGACAAACAACTAATCTCGAGAATATACAAGCAACTCCTACAGCTCAACTCCAGAAAAATAAATGACCCAATCAAAAAATGGGCCAAAGAACTAAATAGACATTTCTCCAAAGAAGACATACAGATGGCTAACAAACACATGGAAAGATGCTCAACATCACTCATTATCAGAGAAATGCAAATAAAACCACTATGAGGTACCATTTCACGCCAGTCAGAATGGCTGCGATCCAAAAGTCTACAAGTAATAAATGCTGGAGAGGGTGTGGAGAAAAGGGAACACTCTTACACTGTTGGTGGGAATGCAAACTAGTACAGCCACTCTGGAGAACAGTGTGGAGATTCCTTAAAAAACTGGAAATAGAATGGCCTTATGATCCAGCAATCCCACTGCTGGGCATACACACTGAGGAAACCAGAAGGGAAAGAGACACGAGTACCCCAATGTTCATCGCAGCACTGTTTATAATAGCCAGGACATGAAAGCAACCTAGGTGTCCATCAGCAGATGAATGGATAAGAAAGCAGTGGTACATATACACAATGGAGTATTACTCAGCCATTAAAAAGAATACATTTGAATCAGTTCTAATGAGGCGGATGAAACTGGAGCCTATTATACAGAGTGAAGTAAGCCAGAAAGAAAAACACCAATACAGTATACTAACACATATATATGGAATTTAGAAAGATGGTAACAATAACCCTGTGTACGAGACAGCAAAAGAGACACTGATGTATAGAACAGTCTTATGGACTCTGTGGGAGAGGAAGAGGGTGGGAAGATTTGGGAGAATGGCATTGAAACATGTAAAATATCATGTATGGAACGAGTTGCCAGTCCAGGTTCGATGCACGATACTGGATGCTTGGGGCTGGTGCACTGGGACGACCCAGAGGGATGGTATGGGGAGGGAGGAGGGAGGAGGGTTCAGGATGGGGAACACATGTATACCTGTGGCAGATTCATTTTGATATTTGGCAAAACTAATGCAATATTGTAAAGTTTAAAAATAAAATAAAATCAAAAAAAAAAAAAAAAAAAGAGTACTGGAGTGGGGTGCCATTGCCTTCTCCGAAAGAATCTCTAATGGTTATCATACAGACCACAATTTGAGAGTCAGAGTCACCATGTTGTTAAAGTTTAGCCATATATGAAACCAACTACCAGTACTCACCAGTTAATACTGGCACCTCTTTCCAGACATGATGAAAATTTACGTAGGAAGGTTTGCCTTTTCTTGGGGAAGGACATGATGTTCAAGTAGTTAAAAGAAGTTTTGTAATTCTTCTGACCTTAGTTTGTATCTAAATGACAAACTGCTTCATTTCTCTGAGGTTTGATTTTTTTTTTTTTTTCTTTTTTCCTCTTCAATCCAGGCTGTTAGATTGTTTTGAAGGCAGGGATCATGTCTGCCTGGTTTACAGTATTCTCAGCACCTAACTTGAAAAATTATTGTGGCATACAGATGATGATGCAAGGAGATCCAACAAGTCCATCCTAAAGAAAATCAGTCCTGAATGTCCATTGGAAGGACTGATGTTGAAGCTGAAACTCCAATACTTGGGCCACCTGATGCGAAGAACTGACTCATTTGAAAAGACCGTGGTGCTTGGAAAGATTGAAGGTGGGAGAAGGGGACAACAGGGGATGAGATGGATGGCATCACTGACTCAATGGACATGAGTTTGAGTAAACTCCAGGAGCTGGTGATGGGCAGGGAGGCTTGGCATGCTGCAGTCCATGGTTGCAAAGAGTCAGACACAACTGAGCTACTGAACTGAACTGAACTGAACAGATGATGATGAAATTTACAATTAATTAAGTAAGATAATGCTAATCTCAGTGGAGATGTTAGGTAGCTAGAATAGGAAAAAGGAGTCCAGAATGGTGGTGGTTAAAAGACAAAGAAGGGGAAACCCCATGAAAATAGAACAAAGGAAAGTCGAGGACCAGAATGAGAATCTCAGGTAAAACAAACAGCCCTCCTAGCTAGATCAATTTACATAGGGCAGGCTCAGGGGAAGGAGAAAAAAACATATAAAACGAGGAGTCAAAATTGAGTTGGAGGCTTCTCTTTTTGCATCTTTTGGGTCAGCCTGCCCTCACGACTTGAGGATCTATTTTCCTTTTCTTGCCAAATAAAACTGAGCTGTAACACAGATCTGTAACAGTGATCCATCCATCGCTTGAAATTTTTGCTGTGGTGAGACAGAACCAAGGAAATTACAAACTTTTCCAACATATAGGATGCCATGACTCAGATTTAACCTGGCTGAAACAACCTTGGCTCAGCCCTCAGGAGATGGAGGCCAAGCATAGCAGAAGCCCAACTTGGCAAAAGCTCCCACAGTGGAAGCTGAACGTGAAGAAAACCCAGCTCAGGGGAAGTGACAAGCCCAGCATGCTAGAAACCTGGACAGCAAAAACAAACTCAGCAGAAAGCTCATGTGGCTCAATCTCAGATTCCAGATGACTTTCTATTAAGGTAGGAGGTCCTCGCTCCTATGGCTGGAAGGACATATGGCTAACAAAATCTTAATTTCTTTACAATCTCCCATTTCTTGTTTCCTCAAACCTCCTGTGAACAGGCACGTGGCAGTCGGTGCCCCAGGGTGTCCCAAAGGCTCTACTATCTGCTATGCCTTAGTAGCTATTGCCCAAGTCCCTGGGGATTCTTCTGTCCTGAATCTTCTTTGTGTCAAAGTTCAGGCCAATGAAAACTGTGAGCACAGATTATGAAGGGGACTCCTTGGTATGTTCTTCCCACTGCTTTTTCCTCCCGTCCTTCAGCTCTTCTCTCCTGGGACTTGAGCCCGGCTAAAACACACAGTGCCTGGTTTCAGGACCCAGTGAAAGTCAGGCTCTTGATGTCTCATTGAAAAACATTCAGTGAGAGACAGAGTGATAGGTAAGAGGTGGATTTGTTCAGATTCAGAGAGAAGCGCACTCCACAGGGTGTGGACTATCACAGAGGGTGAGTGCAGTGGCTATGGAATGTGATGTGGTTAGTTTTCTAGGGCTGGGTGATTTCATATGCTAATGAGTGGGAGAATCATTCCGACAATTGGGGAACCAGCCACTCCTTGGTCTTTTGATAGTGCCTTGGCACTGTCTGGGCACCTCTGGTTGTGTCATTTAGCTTGCAGATTGAGGATCAAGCTTTAGTTGGATTTGACTTGTCATCTGATTTTAATTGGTTTACATTATGCCCTTGTGCTATGTCATTTTTTTCAAAAGTTGTGCCCTGCCCCCTTCCCTCCTGTTTCATGCTCTTTTCCTGAGCCCCTTCTGGGCCCAAAATGTTGCCTCTATAATCTTCTGGAGGGACAATCAGAAAGTAGCTGGCCCTTGGGAGAGAAATACTGTATGATATCCAGTTCTTCTAGAGATTCAGGCCTTCATCTTCCATGTCTCCTACAACATGTTCAACAACAGCACCTCTCAGTTAACCTGCTAGGGAGGGTGACAGGCATGCAATACCTGCTAGAAGTCCATCTGTAGGTGGCATCCCTTCAAGGGAATTTGGGTGTCTGGGAATAATGTTTGGCACTTTAGGAGTTAGCTCTGCAGGCCATTTGGACCCAAACCCTTACCACCCTTCTCCTAAATTTACAAACATACCCCTGAAGCTTATCCTACCCAGTACTGTTGCAACCTGAGAGCTTGGCATCCCTGCATCAGGGTGCAGATCCCTAGGCAGGCTGAGGCATGACAGCCTCCTGGAGATTGAATCCCCAGGCAGTGGATTCCATTCCCCTTTTATGGAACATCTAGTCTTTTGCCTCTTATCAATTTGTTCTTAAGCCACTTACTAACTCCTACAATCAGGACCCTGCCCTCTACTAGGCAACATTGCTCCACACTGCTTATTACCAAAATACTCTTAATGTCCCTAACAGGAACAGATAACCTGCTACTCTGTCATACTTCTGTTATTACCTAAAGTGGGTCTATGACAATGAAATGTTTACCATTGGAAACACCCTAAATTGCGCTTATGGAGGACTAGGGGAGGAAATAAGTGACTTATATTCCCTTAGAGAAATAAGAGGATAAGGCTTATGGCTGTTTCACCAAGCCCCACATTGAGAGCATAGGCTTGGATTGCTTTACATCATGATATCTCTTCCCATCCATGGTGGACAAACCAGCAATGAGTTAAGATTACAACCCCTTAATCCTACCCAGCCCTGGTCATGCTAGAGACCTTGGGGATGCCCAACTCCAGTCTAGGGGTCCCAGGAGGTTGACCTGCCTCAAGCTGCCTAGGGATCTCATCCTTGAAAGTTTGTCACACCTCAACCTGCTTGGGGATCCACCAGTCCAGGGGTCCCAGAAGGTTGACATGCTTCAACCTGCCCAGGGACCCAATTCTTGGGAGGCCAACCTGCCTCAACCTGCCCAGGGATTCAATCTCCAGGAGGCTGTCACGGCTCAGCCTGCCTAGGGATCTGCACCCTGATGTAGGGATGCCTGGCTCTCAGGTTGCAACAGTACTGAGTAGGATAAGCTTCAGAAAGAAGTCCATCCATGAAAAGAAAAGCCCCCAGCTCAATTTCGGCTTCTCCCTGAGCCTGTCCTATGTAAATTGGGCTAGCCAGGAGGGCTGTTTGTTTTATCTGAATTTTCCACTCCAGTCCTTGGGCCTTCCTTTGTTCTATTTTTGTGGGCTTTTCCCTTCTTTTTCTTTTAACCACTACCATTCTGGACTCCTTTTTCTTATTCTAACTACCTAATAGCCTAGCAAAAAGTAATCAGCTATGCCTGAGTCAAGTCTCAGCAATAACTCAGGAGTCCAATGAGAACCCCATTGCCTTTCTGAAAAGTCTAAAAGAGGCCCTCCAAAAGTTTACCAATCTGAACTTGGACTGTTATGAAGGACAGGTGATTTTAAAGAACAAAAATCTGAGTGGGATTGTCAGAAGATCCTCTGACCAATCCTGAGGAAATCTGGTACACTGATGGAAGAAGCTTTGTCTTGGATGGAAAAAGAAGAGTTGGATATGTAGTAATCTCCAATTCATGCACAGAAGTGGCATGAAGGAATCAAGCAGCCAATCAGGCAGTTAAGAGAGCAGCATTACAGAGCAATGACCAAATAGGGGTTGCTACCTTAGTTCCACAGACTAATTTGCCAGAAACTCCTTCATATACTGAAGGTGAGACTCTTAAAGCTAAGAGTGAGGGCTTTCAAGATCATATGGGGTGGTTCAAAGAGGAGGGGCTCCTTTTTCTCCCTGAGAACCTCCAATGGAAGTTGGTTAACTTCTTATATACCACCACTCATTTAAGGGATAAGGCCCTCCAAAGATTACTAAATAGGCCCTTCAGAGGAAGAGGCCTCCAAACGACTATAAGGCAAGTTGTCTCATCTTGTCCCATTTGCCAATTAAACAACCCCCAAGAAATGGCAACCAACTCCAGTATTCTTGCCTGGATAATCCCAGGGATGGGGGAGCCTGGTGGGCTGCCGTCTTGGGGTCTCACAGAGTCGGACACAACTGAGCAACTTCACTTTCACTTTCATGCACTGGAGAAGGAAATGGCAACCTACTCTAGTGTTCTTGCCTGGAGAATCCCAGGGATGGGGAAGCCTGGTGGGCTGCTGTCTTGGGGTTGCACAGAGTCGGACACAACTGAAGTAACTTAGCAGCAGCAGCAGCAGCAAGGAGCTTGAAGACCCCAGCTGGCCTGGGCCATCCAATGGCGTGGGAACTACCCAGGAAAAGATAGGCATATGGATTTCATACAGATGTCAGTTTCTCAGGGATATAAATAGTACTAGTCATGATAGATACATCCACAGGATGGATTGAAGTCTTTCCCACCAGGACTGAGAAGGCCGAAGAGGTGGATAAAAAACTGCTCCATGAAATGAATTTGAGATTTGGTCTGCCAAGGTCATTACAAAGTGACAGTGGGGCATCATTTACTTCTAAGGTCACTCAAGGCGTCTCTAAAGCATTGGGCATTACTTATTATCTCCATTGTGCCTGGAGGCCTCAGTCTTCAGGAAAAGTAGAAAGAGCCAGCTAATTCTTAAAATCAGTGATAAAAAAGATAACTCAGGAGACCTCCCTGGGATGGAAAGAGGCTTTACCAATAGCTCTCCTCTGCACCCATATTGCCTCTAAGGAACAGGTTGGTCTTAGTCCTTATGAGATGCTATATGGGAGACCTTTTGTTTATGTTAATGACTTCTTCCTAGATCCAGAGGCTCAGACCTTCCAGTCTTATACCATGGCCATTGGGCAATTCCAACAACATATATGCTTGTGGGGTGTCAACCAGGACCCAAAAGATTCTAAAGAGCCACCACTATATGGTCCAGGGACTCGAGTCCTAATTAAAGTCTGGAAAGATGGGTCCACAAAGGCTCAACTCCAGCCACATGGAAGGGACCCTACCCTGTAGTACTTTCTACCTCCAAAGCAGTCAAGGTACCAGGACACAACGCCTAAATTCACTACTCACAAGTCAAGCCATGGAAGAAAACAGAAGAGGACATTCAATACACCTGTGAGCCCCTGGGAGCTCTCAGATACATATTCAAATGAGTGCAAATGAGTGCCATTCTAATGAACACCACCAAAATCAAGTTTCTGGGGATAAGATTTCTCAGGACAGCGCTAAAGAGCCAACACAGCTTGACAGGGGTTGTACTCCAAAATACACAGGAGATATATCTCCTGAACCCTGAACAAGGAGGGACTTGAGACATTTTGAATGAGACATCTTGAATGAAAAACATTCAGATCCTACAGGACCTCAAAGAATGAGCTGGAGAGTTCTTGGGGTGGCTACAATCTCTCTTTGGGGGATCCTTCTCCTGGTGAGGGGCAATTTGGAGTTGGTTAATTGCACTCATCTCACATGCTAGTAAAGTAATGCTCAAAATTCTCCAAGCCAGGCTTCAGCAATACGGGAACCGTGAACTTCCTGATGTTCAAGCTGGTTTTAGAAAAGGCAGAGGAACCAGAGATCAAATTGCCAACATGTGCTGGATCATAGAAAAAGCAAGAGAGTTCCAGAAAAGCATCTATTTCTGCTTTATTGACTATGCCAAAGCCTTTGACTGTGTGGATCACAATAAACTGGAAAATTCTGAAAGAGATGGGAATACCAGACCACTTGACCTGCCTCTTGAGAAATCTATATGCAGGTCAGGAAACAACAGTTAGAACTGGACATGGAACAACAGACTGGTTCCAAATAGGAAAAGGAGTATGTCAAGGCTGTATATTGTCACCCTGCTTATTTAACTTATATGCAGAGTACATCATGAGAAACGTTGGACTGGAAGAAACACAGGCTGGAATCAAGATTGCTGGGAGAAATATCAATCACCTCAGATATGCAGATGACACCACCCTTATGGCAGAAAGTGAGGAGGAACTAAAAAGCCTCTTGATGAAAGTGAAAGTGGAGAGTGAAAAATTTGGCTTAAAGCTCCACATTCAGAAAACAAAGATCATGGCGTCTGGTCCCATCACTTCATGGGAAATAGATGGGGAAACAGTGGAAACAGTGTCAGACTTTATTTTTGGGGGCTTCAAAATCACTGCAGATGGTGATTGCAGCCATGAAATTAAAAGACGCTTACTCCTTGGAAGGAAAGTTATGTCCAACCTAGATAACATATTCAAAAGCAGAGACATTACTTTGCCAACAAAGGTTCGTCTAGTCAAGGCTGTGGTTTTTCCTGTGGTCATGTATGGATGTGAGAGTTGGACTGTGAAGAAGGCTGAGCACTGAAGAATTGATGCTTTTGAACTGTGGTTTTGGAGAAGACTCTTGAGAGTCCCTTGGACTGCAAGGAGATCCAACCAGTCCATTCTGAAGGAGATCAGCCCTGGGATTTCTTTGGAAGGAATGATGCTAAAGCTGAAACTCCAGTACTTTGGCCACCTCATGCAAAGAGCTGACTCATTGGAAAAGACTGATGCTAGGAGGGATTGGGGGCAGCAGGAGAAGGGGATGACAGAGGATGAGATGGCTGGGTGGCATCACTGACTTGATGGACATGAGTCTGAGTGAACTCCGGGAGTTTGTGATGGACAGGGAAGCCTGGCGTGCTGCGATTCATGGGGTCGCAAAGAGTCGGACACGACTGAGTGACTGAACTGAACTGAGTGCACCTACTAATTCTTGTTATCACATATTGTTGCTGCATATGATTGCTCCATGTATTATCAATTGTCTTGTCTCTGCTCCGGTCAACAAGCTACAACATGCATTGCCAGTTCAAGAAGGATATATAAAAATACAACTGACTCTGGAAAATATCACTCACCCTTAGATGGAAACCGCTATAAGGATTCTGAGGCTTCAGACTAGCAAGAGGGGGAGGCCTGATGCTCCTTGCCATCCCAGTTCAGCAGGAAGTAGCCAGTGAGAACTTGACACCCCTATTCCCAAAGAATTGGGCCTCCCATGTCTTGAGGGTGAAATGTTAGGTAGCTAGAATAGGAAAAAGGAGTCCAGAATGGTGGTGGCTAAAAGACAAAGAAGGGAAAAACCCATGAAAATAGAACAAAGGAAGGTCCGAGGACCAGAATGAGAAATTCAGGTAAAACAAACAGCCCTCCTGGCTGGTCCAAGTTACATAGGGCAGACTCAGGGCAAGGAGAAAAAATATAAAAGGAGGAGCCAAAATTGAGCTGGTGGCTTCTCTTCATTTTGAGTCTTTTGGGTTGGCCTGCCCTCATACCTTGAGGAAGTATTTTCCCTTGCTTGCCAAATAAAACAAGGAGCTTTAACACTGGTCCATCAGTCACTTCAAATTTTTGCCGTGGCAAGACAAAACCAAGGAAATTACAAATTTCCCAAACAGATATATGTTAAAAAAAAACAAACAAAAAAAAAAACCTCAAATAATGTAGTTAATGATTCAATTACAATAGAAAGTCAACCATGCATTCTGCATTTATTTAGACTTTCTGTTCCTGATTAAGTTCTGGGAATGTAAAAATAAATAAGACAGACTTTTTTACCTCAAATATTTTACTGTTTTTTGAAAAGAAATTCAAATAAATGGAAAAATGCATTAAAATATGATGGGAAAATGAGCATGTTGATAGCTTACGGTGAACGATGTCAGATTGTGATCTCCAAAGACAAAGATTTAGCTTTGGGACCAGGGACCAGCCTTGATCACTCAAGAGCTTTTGTGTATCAGAGTTTTTATTAAAGTGAAAAAAGGACAGAGAAAGCTTCCGACATAGACATCAGAAGGGGGACGGAGAGTGCCCACACTTACTAGTCTTATCAAGGCCTTATATACATTTAACAGACCCATTCCCAGCAACATACATATTAAATTAACAAGATTAGTCAGAAGGTTCTTGTCTGGGGAGTGTGTAATTTCCTCAGTTCTGTCTTGCTGCAGCAAAAATTTGAAGTGGCAGACTGGTGTTATTGCTCATCTGGGGCAAGCAAAGGAAAGTACACCCTCAAGGCCTGAGGGAAGGCCGGCCCCAAAGGAAAGGCCTCAATCCATCTTGGCTTCCTCCTTTTCTACTTTTGTCTCCCCACCCCCCACCCCTTGAACCTGCCCCATGCAAATTAGGCTGTGTTTTTTCACCTGATGTTCTCACTTTGGTCTGTGGATTTTCCCTTGCTACATTTTCACACGCTGTCTCCTTTCTTTGTCTTTTAGCCACTGCTATTTTGGACTCCTTTTTCCTATCCTAACTACCTAACAGTTCTTGTTAAGCAGAAGCATGTTCTTCAGCAAGATACATTGTTATATTCACTAAGACAAAGCAATGTAGAAAAAAAGTTTGTCCTTTTCTTCTCCTTGAGAAAGTCCAGACCCCTATCTCCTCCTTAAGAGCCCCGTACCTCTCTCTCCTCCTCGGGGACCCCAGACTTATCAACCTGCCTAGGAATTGACTCTCTAATTCCCCCCTTTTCTTTTAGGAGAATTATGTTGCCAAAGAAAAGGGGAATAGTTTTAATTTCATAAGTACTTCCTGCTGTTGAGGGGCATTGGCCCTAAATTCTTGAGGCAACATATTCTCCTAACCCTCATATTGAGGATCTGATCCAGGGGCCCCAAGCAATGGTTGGAGGAGCCTGTGACACTCGTAGGAATTTGAACAACCATTTGTAAACTAAAAGCTTTCAGATGGTTAGAAATAAACCCCATTATACAGTTACAGAGTTCAGTCAAAATGGTCATCAAACCAAGTTAATACATAATCAAAATTAAAAGTCATGCTAGGCCCATACTTACATCAGTCCATCTTAGGATTGTTGTCACCAACCATATCAAGAAGAGGTGTCACGTACAATTGCTGTTGGTGAAGTTGGAGAAAGTCCTTTTCCTTGAAGCAGAGAAACTCACCATGTTAAGCCTTCAATTGATGAAGAGGAGAGTGCCCTGCAGACCCAGCAATTAGACCAACTGTGGAGGCTGGGTCAGGAGTCACCTCCTGGAGTTCTCGTAATGTCTGTTGAAAAGCTGAAAGCTGAGTCACATAGTTAATTCCAAGGCTTTAGGATCTATGACAATATCTGCATGCAAAAATGGTCTGCCACAGAGACAGTCCCTTTTTTGGGGGGGGTGGGGCGGGCAGTTTAATCCCTCATTAAAGGCTGGGCAAGTTCCCCACCTGCAAGGAGATCCAACCAGTCAATTCAAAAGGAATCAGTCCTGAATATTCATTGGAAGAACTGATGCTGTTGCTGAAGCTCCAATATTTTGGCCACCTGATGTGAAAAAATTACTCATTGGAAAAGACCCTGATACTGGGAAAGATTGAAGGCAGGAGGAGAAGGGGATGACAGAGGATGAGATGGTCAGATGGCATCACTGACTAGATGGACATGAGTTAGAGTAAGCTCCAGGAGTTGGTGATGGGCAGAGAAGCCTGGTGTGCTACAGTCCATGGGGTCACAAAGAGTCGGACACAACTGAGTGACTGAACTGACTGAAGTTCCCCACAATCCACAATCTAAATGTGGCAATAGCCTGTAATGCCCAAGAATCTTCTCAGTTGTCTTAAAGCCATAGGTAGAGGATGATTTAATATAGGTTTAACTCTAGAAAGCAACTTTCAAATCAGTGAGTGAAAAATATTTGGCTCTTTGAGGAATTTTAGAAAATAAATTATAAGAATTATGCACCACCAGGTGTAAAGGAACCACAGCCTCATTTCTTATTCATAAATCTTGAATAGTCTCCATTTATCATTCAACTTTTTCACACTCAAAATAGGATTGTTGTATAGACTATTATAGGCAATTAATAGCCCCTGTTCTTTTAAATTTTCTATGGTGGGTTTTAACCCTTTTTTAACATCAAGCTCTAGTGTGTAGAGCCCACATCTACTGTTTTTGATGTGGAAATAAGTGAGGGTCTTTGAGCTTGAAAACAACAGGAACAGCATTTTGTGTTCAACCCACAGATCCATCAGCCCACACTCTAAGATTCACATTTTATTCAGTTAAAATGAGCAGGTTCTGTACTTATGAAAACAAAAGCCTGGTCCTTGTTCAGTATATTTCTCCCCAGAAGGGGTGAGAGAGACTCTGGTACGATAAGAAACTCATGTGAAAATAGCACAGAGTCCCAGTTCCAGCTTAGAGAATGATTGAAATAGTAAAGTTTGGGTCATTCAGACAGCTCCGTTATGGCAGTTAGATCAGGAGGAAAGAGGACCAGGGGCTTCAGTGAGCACAGAGAAAGTTGCCCTAGTGTCCAAAAGAAAATTGACTGATTGCCCCCACAGTTATCAATACCCGGGGTTCCTCAGGTGTTATTAGGATGGGGACTTTGGTCGGAACCCCCAGACACCTTCAGTCCTGATTGCCTTGAGAGTCTGACCCCTGGGATCTATTGCCTCAGAGGGCAGTCTCTCCTCAGGTGTAGAGCTGGGGGTGACTTAGATGCCTGAGGCCAATCCCACTTGAGATGCCCCTCCTTTCTACAGTAATAACAAATCCATCCCTTTTCACCTGGGTCTCTCTGGGCATTTTTCTCAGGCTGTTTCAGTGAAGGTCTAACAGCCATTGTTGGGGCTTCAGTCTTTCACCTGGTTCTTTTTTGTTGTTATTTCTCTTCCTCATATTCGCTACCATAATATACTATATGAGCCAGCTGCAACAATTTTTTTTTTAAGACTGGTTTGGTCCAAACTCCTGTTTTTGTAATGTACAGAAGACATCTGAAGCCAACTGAGTGAGAAATCTATCTTTTAAGATCATTTCTCCCTCTGTAATTTCAAGATCGATGTTAGTAAACTTGCGGAGAACCTCCTGCAGCCTATCTAGGAATTTACCAGGAGTTTTCTTCTCTCCCTATTCTATGTCAGCCAGCTTATTATAAAGTTTTAGCACATACTCACTTGAGTCCTACAAGAATACATCCGGCAAAATGGCTCTGTTATAGGAAGTTCTTGGCTCCCAATAGGGAGAAGGGTTATTTCATATTTCCTCTGTCCCCTTGCTTTCAAGCTATTCATCTCCAAAAGTAATTCAGTTCAGTTCAGTTCAGTTCAGTCACTTAGTCGTGTCCGACTCTTCGCGACCCCGTGAATCACAGCATGCCAGGTCTCCCTGTCCATCACCAACCCCCTGAGTTCACTCAGACTCACATCCATCGACGTGGCTTACGTGAGTCAGTGAGCCAAAAGTAGTAGCTTCCCCAAAAACTCAAGCTCTCAGGTCATGAGTCAGCAATGTTACCAAGACATACATTATATCTCTGCAAGTAAGGTCATAAAGTAAAGTTAGTCCTGTAAAGGCTTCTATATATATATATAGTCTTGACCACAATTGGGACTGTTTGAATTTCTATCAAGACTGAGGCAACCCCTCCTGGAAGGATGCCCTGAGTCTCAGCCTGTTCAGTTGGGAGTCCCAGATACAGGGGCAAAGTAAGAGAACAGGAGGGAGCTGAAGGTTTCACACTCAAATCTGTATCCTTAGGACATAAGTCTGGCATGCCTTGCAGATAGATAAAGAATAACATATATGGCATTTCTACCCATTTCTCTTGTTTTCTACAGAATCAACCTAATTGTAAAACAGTATTATAATTGAGAGTCTTAAACAGGCCAGCATTCCCCATCTTCCAAAGGATACTGTGGCCATTCAGTATCACAGAAGATCAGGTGTGTCTTTTTTTTTTTAAATTCTGGGCCTCAAACTTGTCCTGCTTTTTTTTTTTTTTTTTTTTTTTTTTAATACATTTTAAAGAAGTGGTTCTGGAACTGCTAGCTCCCATCTGTAAGAGAGAAAAAAGCGTCATCCACAGTTGTGGCTTCTTTCCACCTGAGGTGTCCCTCCCTGTTCTATCTAGATGGGGGTGTAGACAGACTTTCCATGAAGTTTTCCTTCCCTGGCTGGACTTACTCTGTCCCTTAACAACACAGGCACCTTACTCGTCCCTCCTGGTCCTACCACCAAGGAGTGGTGGAGATGCACCAGGGATAGGCCTGATGGCATCCACAATTGAGTTCTAGTTCCTTATCGCCAAACCTTTGTTTGATTCTTTTCCTTTGATGCCACCTGGAGTGGAGCTGAGTAGTTTTCCTGGAATGTTTCCCAAGCTAGGACTTCTAGGGGAAGCATCCATGTTCCTTGTGCCTATGCACATCCCTGAGTACAGTCCTGACCACACGTAGAAATGGTAAGTCATAAAGGGATGAACAACAACCAAGACGTCCCTTCTGAGTGTCACCACACCAGTAAATGTGATAGCAAAATAGTTTGTGAAGGGTTGGCCAGTGAGGAAAAAGTGATTTTTTGTCCTCAAACAATTAGCACCAATACTTCCAGTTCATTTCCACAGATTCCACAGAAAGAATATCTAAGAAACTGAGACAGAAACCACTGGAGAACTTTATATGATCTGCTAAGAGCTGTCACTACCAAAGGAAGAAGCCCATTGTATTTCCAATCTGACCAGATCCTGCAATTCCTGATCTGTGTCCTCAAAAACCTCATGGCCACCAGCAGTGCTTTCATCCCCATAGATCGTAGGCACAGCCCTGACAAAGACTCACTTTCAGGTCGCTGGCCCCTGAGGCAGGCAGCCAAGAGAGTGACCTCTAGTCTGAGATGCGTTCCTGGGGCTAGATTTCCCCTCATTCCCAAACGTGCTCCTCCTAACAAGTCTGGGTTTCTCATGACTACCAAGCTTGAGGTCTAAGTAAAAGTACATAGTAACAGCATGGATCACAAGTCCCTTGAAAGTCTATAATCTGACAGATTAGGTTAGTAGTTCTAATTCCCAATGTAACTATGAAAATGTCAAAGAGACCAGGAAAAGCTGACTGAGAAAGTAAAGTTTGGTCCACATGCTTTGCCCATAGGCTTTCAATCACTCACACACACAGGCACACCGCAGAGTTAGTAAGTAAAGTAGAAAACAGAGAGGCTAAAGATCTGGGTGTTCTTACCTTGTCCTGAAGAACCCAGACAAGCCCCCAAGATGCTAGCTTATGGTGAACGATGTTAGATTCGTGATCTCTGAAGAAGAAGATTTAGCTTCAGGATCAGGGGCCAGGCTTGATCACTCAAGAGCTTTTATGTAACAGAGCTTTATTAAAGTGAAAAAGGGACAGAGAAAGCTTCTGGTATAGACATCAGAAGGGGGATGGAGAGTGACCACACTCACTAGTCTTATCAAGGCCTTATATATTCTTACCAGACCCATTTCCACAACATACATCTTAAATGAACAAGATTAGTCAGAATGTTCTTGTTATGGAGAAACATGTCCTCAAGCAAGATACATAGTTATATTGACTAAGACAAAGCAATGTAGGAAAAAAAAAAAAAAAAAACAAACAATTGTCCAGATGCCTATCTCCTACTTGAAAGCCCCAGACTCCTCTCTCCTCCTTGGGGTCCCCAGATTTATCAACCTGCCTATTGAGAGAGTTACCATATCTCTCAATATGGTAACATGGAAACTTCTAGGTCAGCTGGGACAGTGAGATGAAGCAGGAGACAGTCAAAGATTACCTTGAGGACATGGCATAGTATCTGTATAGGTTTCCTAGAGCAACTATCACAATTTACCAAAAAACAAGTGACTTAAAATAACAGAAATTCATTTCTCAGTTCTGGAGGCCAGAAATCCAAATTTGTCAAATCCTATTCACAAATAGATGTCAACAGGGCCATGCTCCCTCTGAAGTTTCCTCACCTCTTCCTACTTTTGGTTGCCTCCCAGCAGTTTTTGACTTGTACCTACATCACTCCAATCTCTTCTTTCACCTTCACATGGCTTTCTTCCCATGTGTTTCTCTATGTGTTCTTTCCTCTTCTTACAAGGACACCAATAATTAGATTCAGCTTCCCTTTCAACTTCATTCATTGCATCTACAAAGTCCCTATTTTCAAACAAAGCCACATTCTGAGTTTCTAGTGGATATTGATTTTGGGGAAACACTATTTGACTCACTCAGTTCAGTTCAGTTGCTCAGTCATGTCTGACTCTTTGTGACCCCATGGACTGCAGCACTCCAGGCTTCCCTGTCCATCACCAACTCCTGGATCTTGTTCAAACTCATGTCCATCGAGTTGGTAATGCCATCCAACCATGTCATCCTCGGTCTCCCCCTTCTCCTCCTGCCTTCAATCTACCCCAGCATCAGGGCCTTTTCAAATGAGTCACATCAGGTGGCCAAAGTACTGGAGTTTCAGCTTCAACATCAGTCCTTCCAGTGAATATTCAGGACTGATTTCCTTTAGGATGGACTAGTTGGATC
Organism: Bubalus bubalis; assembly: GCF_019923935.1. NCBI lineage: Eukaryota > Metazoa > Chordata > Mammalia > Artiodactyla > Bovidae > Bubalus > Bubalus bubalis. The sequence goes on from NC_059162.1 coordinate 64,169,786, forward strand.
TCCTTGCAGTCCAAGGGACTCTCAAGAGTCTTCTCCAACACCACACTTCAAAAGCATCAATTCTTCAGCCCTCAGCTTTCTTTATAGTCCAACTCACATTCATACATGACTACTGGAAAAACCATATCCTTGACTAGATGGATATTTGTCGACAAAGTAATGTCTCTGCTTTGTAATAGACTGTCTACGTTTGTCACAGCTTTTCTTCCAAGGAGCAAGAGTCTTTTGATTTTATGGCTGCAGTCATGATCTGCAATGATCTTTGAACTCAAGAAGATAAAGTCTGTCACTGTTACCATTATTTCCCCGTCTATTTCTTGAGATTGCTATCTATCTTTTGGAGCTCCCGGATCTCCAGACATGCCCATCTACTCTGAAAACAGGAGGTCAGGTCTAGTGTGGATACCAATACTCCTTTCAACAGTTAAATGTCACTGGTCTAGGAAAATCATTTTGCCTTCTAGAATCATGGGTCCTTGCTTATAGAAGTTAAGATACTGGTTTTAATTTCTCTCCAGGATAGAAGACAGCTGGCTTGGTTTAGCAGACAGAGGGTTGGTTTGTTTGTTTTTCCAAAACTTCATCTAACCTGTTTGCGTCTGTGCCTTTCAAAAGTAGAAATAGCAAGAGTCATGCCAATTTGCTCTTTACAACTTTTACAACAGCATTTATCACAAAGAGAGCAAACATACAAGTTGACGAATGTGAATGAAGATCTGCAGTGTCTATTAAAAAAAGATAGAAAAAAGCTTCTGAGTTTCAGTTGTTTTTCCTTCTATTCAATCTTTTCAGCAGAAATTAATACTCTTTTCTCTCCTATTTCTATAAAAGAGCCAGATTAGAGGTTTGTTTTTCATCTTCAGCAGCATTGGAGAACAAGGCTTACATAATATGACTTGTTGGGTCTACTGAAAAAAACACTCTATGATCATGAGGCTTTCCTCCAAAGACTTACTTGAGATTAATGAGTTTTTCCAGTCCTATGGCCACTGCTGAGTTTTCCAAAGGTCAGTTTTCATTCCAATCACAAAGAAAGGCAAATCCAAAGAATGCTCAAACTACCACACAATTGCACTCATCTCACACACTAGTAAAGTAATACTCAAAATTCTCCAAGTCAGGCTTCAGCAATACTTGAACCGTGAACTTGCAGATGTTCAATCTGGTTTTAGAAAAGGCAGAGGAACCAGAGATCAAATTGCCAACATCCACTGGGTCATGGAAAAAGCAAGAGAGTTCCAGAAAAGCATCTATTTCTGTTTTATTGACTATGCCAAAGCCTTTGACTGTGTGGATCACAATAAACTGTGGAAAATTCTGAAAGAGATTGGAATACCAGACCACCTGACCTGCCTCTTGAGAAATCTGTATGCAGGTCATGAAGCAACAGTTAGAACTGGACGTAGAACCACGGACTGGTTCCAAATAGGAAAAGAAGTACATCAAGGCTGTATATTGTCACCTTGCTTTTTAACTTATATGCAGAGTACATCATGAGAAATGCTGGGCTGGAAGAAGCACAAGCTGGAATCAAGATTGCTGGGAGAAATATCAATCACCTCAGATATGCAGATGACACCACCCTTATGGCAGAAAGTGAACAGGAACTAAAAAGCCTCTTGATGAAGGTGAAAGAGGAGAGTGAAAAAGTTGGCTTAAAACTCAACATTCAGAAAACGAAGATCATGGCATCTGGTCCCATCACTTTATGGAAAATAGATGGGGAAACAGTGGAAACAATGTCAGACTTTCTTTTTGGGGGGCTCCAAAATCACTGCAGATGGTGACTGCAGCCATGAAATTAAAAGACACTTACTCCTTGGAAGGAAAGTTATGTCCAACCTAGATAGCATATTCAAAAGCAGAGACATTACTTTGCCAACAAAGGTCTGGCTAGTCAAGGCTATGGATTTTCCTGTGGTCATGTATGGATGTGAGAGTTGGACTGTGAAGAAGGCTGAGCACTGAAGAATTGATGCTTTTGAAGTGTGTTGTTGGAGAAGACTCTTGAGAGTCCCTTGGACTGCAAGGAGATCCAACCAGTCCATTTTGAAGGAGATCAGCCCTGGGATTTCTTTCTTTCTTTTTTTTTTTTAAATTTTATTTTATTTTTAAACTTTACAAAATTGTAATTGTTTTGCCAAATATCAAAATGAATCCGCCACAGGTATACATGTGTTCCCCATCCTGAACCCTCCTCCCTCCTCCCTCCCCATACCATCCCTCTGGGTTGTCCCAGTGCACTAGCCCCAAGCATCCAGTATCGTGCATCGAACCTGGCCTGGCAACTCGTTTCATACATGATATTTTACATGTTTCAATGCCATTCTCCCAAATCTTCCCACCCTCTCCCTCTCCCACAGAGTCCGTAAGACTGTTCTATACATCAGTGTCTCTTTTGCTGTCTTGTACACAGGGTTATTGTTCCCATCTTTCTAAATTCCATATATATGCGTTAGTATACTGTATTGGTGTTTTTCTTTTTTTTTTAAACAGTTATTTTTTTTTAATTTTATTTTATTTTTAAACTTTACATAATTGTATTAGTTTTGACATATATCAAATGGTGTTTTTCTTTCTGGTTTACTTCACTCTGTATAATAGGCTCCAGTTTCATCCACCTCATTAGAACTGATTCAAATGTATTCTTTTTAATGGCTGAGTAATACTCCATTGTGTATATGTACCACTGCTTTCTTATCCATTCATCTGCTGATGGACACCTAGGTTGCTTTCATGTCCTGGCTATTATAAACAGTGCTGCGATGAACATTGGGGTACACGTGTCTCTTTCCCTTCTGGTTTCCTCAGTGTATATGCCCAGCAGTGGGATTGTTGGATCATAAGGCAGTTCTATTTCCAGTTTTTTAAGGAATCTCCACACTGTTCTCCATAGTGTCTGTACTAGTTTGCATTCCCACCAACAGTGTAAGAGTGTTCCCTTTTCTCCACACCCTCTCCAGCATTTATTACTTGTAGACTTTTGGATCGCAGCCATTCTGACTGGTGTGAAATGGTACCTCATAGTGGTTTTTATTTGCATTTCTCTGATAATGAGTGATGTTGAGCATCTTTTCATGTGTTTGTTAGCCATCTGTATGTCTTCTTTGGAGAAATGTCTATTGGGATTTCTTTGGAAGGAATGATGCTAAAGCTGAAACTCCAGTACTTTGGCCACCTCATGCAAAGAGTTGACTCATTGGAAAAGACCCTGATGCTGGGAGGGATTGTGGGCAGGAGGAGAAGGGGACGACAGAGGATGAGATGGCTGGATGGCATCACTGACTCGATGGACATGAGTCTGAGTGGACTCCGGGAGTTGGTGATGGACAGGGAGACCTGGCGTGCTGTGATTCATAGGATCGCAGAGTCAGACATGATTGAGTGAATGACCTGACCTGACCTGAGTGAGTTTTTCTGCTACTTTAACCTAAATTGTTGAGCACAATAAGCTACCACACACTTTTCTGGAAAAACAATACTACCTTTCTCACTGCCTTCTTCCTGCAAATTGATAACATATTTATAGTAAAGTAGCCTCTGATAACTTTATCATTTATCCCACTAGGGGGAAATGGCATGAACAAAGTCAGACTTTGTGTGTAAGGCAAAAAACCTCTGAGCAGAAAACAAATGTCTTCTTAGCAGATTTTTTTGTCCTTTGCTTTATGAAGTAATTTACAAATTTTAGTTCAAGCTATATTACCCCTATTCAGGTGGGTTTATTTCCATTTCTGATTTTTCAATAATTGTTAACTAACCAAAGTAAGGAAAAAGTTAAAAATAAAGTGGATTGTATTTACTTGTAGAAGAACTAGTATGCAGATAGTAAATAACAGCTAGTTTATCTGAATATAAAACAGGGTTAAATCAACCAACTTGGTAAAACAGAATTTTAAGTGGGACATTCTTCAAGTGATATACTAAAATTGCTACAATAGTGACTATATATTTTTTAAATGAATATCATCATATTCTCTTATTTGTATGTATTTGTATGCATTTTGATCAGGTACTTGTTGAACATTTAAAACAGTTGCTTTCGTATGAATGTTGAGATTTTGATAGGATTTTTGGCTGTTTTTTAAAGATAATTTTACACTTTTTCAGAAATAATTAAATGTTGACTATAACCATATAACAAAAAGACAACTTCTACTGAACCAGTAGCTAGAAGCAAGAAAAATGGCACAATTTGCCAGTAAAATTTTTTGATGTTAAAAACAACAGTCAAGGAGCATAAACTAATGATTACATTTTCTGGAAGATAAAGATTTTTAGGTATTTTATATTACTTTTAATATTACTTTAGAGGAAATATATACTCTCACAAAAGAGCTGAGAAACTCAGCTTGTGTACTGGCTGGAAATGTAAATGCTTTATATCATTTTTATTATAATCACATCTATGGTGCCATTTCCCCTGCCTATTAATTCTTATTTTAATGACAAATATTTTGCTTTCAAGAAAGCAAAATGATTCAAAGTTAAGATTATAAACTTTAAATGCAGACCAGCTAAGAAGCCTATTTTAGTTGTAGCTTGACTCTTAGTTTCATCTATACAGCAGAACAGCAATCCAGTACTTAAAGGCATGGGCCTTGGCTTTGACATATACCTTTTATTTAATTGATAAATCTGATCAGGTTAGTTAGTAGTTCTCTACTCAGGTTCCTCATCTGTAAATAGGAGGAATTAAAAAATCTACTCCATAGGATTGCTATGATAGTAAAATAGTTAATACTTGCATATGTACAGTATTTAGAACAATGTCAGGTTTTAAGTACTTACATGTCAGCAAATATTATAATCTACAAATGATATACTAAAGTTCTCTCAGAGCTATGAGGTAATTAAATGAGATAATATGCATGTAGAACTTTTCATAGACTCTAAAGTGATGCAAATATTAATTTATAATTAAGTAACTATAAATAAGGACCCTCTATCTCTATTGTGCTCCTGTATCATGTAGGCTACAGCAAGATTTTTAATCAATGGGTCTCCTCTTTAGATCTCTTGTAGTTGGTTCAAGCAACTGAAATCAATTTGTAGAAAGTAAATTGTCATATAAACATAAATTATTTTAATAGCCTACACCAGAAATTTGTTACACTCTTTTTTTTTTAATTCACACTATTGTGCTGTTAATGATGGAACAGATATTGTCACCATTTTTAGGAGAGAAAACTAAGGACCTGAGACATCAGAAAGTTATTCAAGAACTTTGTAGCATCAGTTCAGTTCAGTTCAGTTGCTCAGTTGCATCCGACTCTTCGCGACCCCATGAATCGCAGCACACCAGACCTCCCTGTCCATCACCAACTCCCAGAGTTCACTCAGACTCACATCCATCGAGTCAGTGATGCCATCCAGCCATCTCATCCTCTGTCATCCCCTTCTCCTCCTGCCTCCAATCCCTCCCAGCATCAGAGTCTTTTCCAATGAGTCAACTCTTCGCATGAGGTGGCCAAAGTACTGGAGTTTCAGCTTTAGCATCATTCCTTCCAAAGAAATCCCAGGGCTGATCTCCTTCAGAATGGACTGGTTGGATCTCCTTGCAGTCCAAGGGACTCTCGAGACTCTTCTCCAACACCACAGTTCAAGAGCATCAATTCTTCGGTGCTCAGCCTTCTTCACAGCCCAACTCTCACGTCCATACATGTCCAGTGGAAAAACCATAGCCTTGACTAGATGGACCTTTGTTGGCAAAGTAATGTCTCTGCTTTTGAATATGCCACAAGTTTGTGAAATTCAAGGTCAAGAGATGGCACTTATAGAAATAAAATTTTGTTGATATTATATTTACAGCAACAGGGCCAATTGAAGTTTCTTACCAGCAGCACAGTGTTTCAGCTAGGGAGCTGAAGGTATGTGGTAACAGCTGATATAAAAATAATTCCTAAGATTGCCAAGGTGTTGCTGAAAGCTTTTACTGATACCTGATTTGTCTAACGGGTCCTTCATGATTATTTACCTCCTGGCATGGATAGTATTTGAGTAAGATTCCAGTAAAAATAAGATCTGTGTTCTGTAGCCAACCTGCTCTGAATATTGCATCATTATTTTATCTCTTTTCTCTTTCCAAATTTAAAGTGTTCACATATCTTTACAAACCCTTCCTGCCTATTCACAAGTTTTTTACAGTAGGCACATAAATACTTTTTAGGGAATGCAGCAGATATAAGTAAATATATACATGAATAAGGTTTTCAGCTTGAACATCTGGAAGTTCACAGTTTACATATTGCTGAAGCCTGGCTTGGAAAATTTTGAGCATTACTTTATCAGTGTGTGAGATGAGTGCAGTTGTGCGGTAGTTTGAACATTCTTTGGCATTATCATTCTTTGGTATTGGAATGAAAACTGACCTTTTCCAGTCCTGTGGCCAATGCTGAGTTTTCCAATTTTGCTGGCATATTGAATGCAGCACTTTCACAGCACCATCTTTCAGGATATGAAATATCTCAACTGGACTTCCATCACTTCCACTAGCTTTGTTCGTAGTGATGTTTTCTAAGGCCCATTTGACTTCACATTCCAGGATGTCTGGTTTTAGGTGAGTGATCACACCATTGTGATTATCTGGGTCGTGAAGCTCTTTTTTGTACAGTTCTTCTGTGTATTCTTGCCACATTTTCTTAATATCTTCTGCTTCTGTTAAGTCCATCCCATTTCTGTCCTTTATCAAGCCATGAAATTCCAGATGATCAAGCTGGTTTAGAAAGGGCAGAGGAACCAGAGATCATATTGCCAACATCTGCTGGATCATGGAAAAAGCAGGAGAGTTCCAGAAAAAACATCTACTTCTGCTTTATTGACTATGCCAAAGCCTTTGACTGTGTGGATCACAATAAACTGTGGAAAATTCTGAAAGAGATGGGAATACCAGACCACCTGACCTGCCTCTTGAGAAATTTGTATGCAGGTCAGGAAGCAACAGTTAGAACTGGACATGTAACCACAGACTTGTTCCAAATAGGAAAAGGAGTACATCAAGGCTGTATATTGTCACCCTTCTTATTTAACTTTTATGCAGAGTACATCATGAGAAATGCTGGGCTGGAAGAAGCACAAGCTGGAATCAAGATTGCCAGGAGAAATATCTATAACCTCAGATAAGCAGATGACACCACCGTTATGGCACCGTTATAACCACCACCGTTATGAAGATGAACTAAAAAGACTCTTGATGAAAGTGAAAGAGGAGAGTGAAAAAGTTGGCTTAAAGCTCAACATTCAGAAAATGAAGATCATGGCATCTGGTCCCATCACTTCATGGGAAATAGATGGGGAAAGAGTGGAAACAGTGTCAGACTTTATTTTTTTGGGCTCCAGAATCACTGCAGATGGTGACTGAAGCTATGAAATTAAAAGACGCTTACTCCTTGGCAGGAAAGTTATGACCAACCTAGATATCATATTAAAAACCAGAGATGTTACTTTGCCAACAAAGGTCTGTCTAGCCAAGGCTATGGTTTTTCCTATGGTCATGTATGGATGTGAGAGTTGGACTGTGAAGAAAGCTGAGCACCAAAGATTTGATGCTTTTGAACTGTGGTGTTGGAGAAGACTCTTGAGAGTCCCTTGGACTGCAAGGAGATCCAACCAGTCCATTCTAGAGATCAGTCCTGGGTGTTCTTTGGAAGGAATGATGCTGAAGCTGAAACTCCAGTACTTTGGCCACCTCATGTGAAGAGTTGACTCATTGGAAAAGACCCTGATGCTGGGAGGGATTGATAGCAGGAGGAGAAGGGGACAACAGAGGATGAAATGGGTGGATGGCATCACTGACTCGATGGACATGAGTTTGAGTGAACTCTGGGAGTTGGTGATGGTCAGGGAGGCCTGGCATGCTGTGATTCATGGGGTCGCGAAGAGTTGGACACGACTGAGCGACCGAACTGAACTGAAGGGTATTCACTCTGTAATTTCTCCCCTGTCATCCTATTATTTTGGTTAAGAAACATGGTCTTTTATATGCTGTTGGACATAATGTTACATATGGCAAAAGACTAAAAAAAAAATTGAAACAAATTTTTTGTAGTGCAGTCTGAGGTCTTTTTGAAAGTTTTTAATTTCTAAATGGGAAATTCCAAACTTGCATATGATGTTTATTCATCAACCCATGTGTATTTATTGTTGAGTAAGATTGTGAGAGTCCCTGAAAAAATGAAGAGAAAAAAAATTTCTAAGATTTACTTGAGTTTTTTCTTCTACAAGTGTTCATGACATAATCTTCAGCACTTGGCTTCAGATTAGAGATAAATTAGGCAGCTTCGGGTTTCAGCTTCACTTCTTAAACTCTTAGATGCCAAAATTAAGCCTAAATTTAGAGGCAGACCAAATTAGTGACATCTGCCTGATGGAGAATGCATTTAAAGACAATGATAGAATGTTAGATTTACCAGAGTTTTATACTTAATTTCTTGTGGTGTATTTTAGACTTGCTTATGATCTTCAGTAAAGAAGTACAGTCATGTAGTAATTCATAGATGATTAATCTTGTTACTTTCCCTAGACTTAAATATATGAGTAGACTTCATAAAGACACCCTGGGAAGGTACTGATAAAGTTAGATCCACTGCTTCTTTCAATGTTCCCCTGCCCTTGTGTATGTGGAGGGCAGATTATGACAATGTGTGATTGTACTTTGGTCTACTTGTTCTGCCATAAATAGAAGCCAGCAAACTCCTGTCCATGACAGTTTCCTAGACTGCACTGGGATTTCCATTACTGAAATTGGATGCTGCTGCTGCTGCTGCTAACTCCCATCAGTAGTGTCCCACTCTGTACGACCCCATAGATGGAAGCCCACCAGGCTCCCCCGTCCCTGGGATTCTCCAGGCAAGAACACTGGAGTGGGTTGCCATTTCCTTCTCCAATGCATGAAAGTGAAAGTGAAGCCTCTTAGTCGTGTCCGACTCTTAGCGACCCCATGGACTGCAGCCTACCAGGCTCCTCTGTCCATGTGATTCTCCAAGCGAGAGTACTGGAGTGGGGTGCCATCACCTTCTCCGTGAAATTGGATAGGATACTTTAATAAAGGGAACAGTTACAAGTTACAGGGCTTCTAAGTGAAACTGTTGACTATTGAGAAATGTACTTAACGTTGTTTTAGACCTCAGTTTTATACATAAGATCAGATCAGATCAGATCAGTCGCTCAGTGGTGTCCGACTCTTTGTGACCCCATGAATCGCAGCACGCCAGGCCTCCCTGTCCATCACCAACTCCCGGAGTTCACTCAGACTCACGTCCATTCCGTCAGTGATGCCGTCCAGCCATCTCATCCTCTGTCATCCCCTTCTCCTCTTGCCCCCAATCCCTCCCAGCATCAGAGTCTTTTCCAATGAGTCAACTCTTCGCATGAGGTGGCCAAAGTACTGGAGTTTCAGCTTTAGCATCATTCCTTCCAAAGAAATCCCTGGGCTGATCTTCTTCATAATGGACTGGTTGGATCTCCTTGCAGTCCAAGGGACTCTCAAGAGTCTTCTCCAACACCACACTTCAAAAGCATCAATTCTTCAGCACTCAGCCTTCTTCGCAGTCCAACTCTCACATCCATACATGACCACAGGAAAAACCATAGCCTTGACTAGACGAACCTTTGTTGGCAAAGTAATGTCTCTGCTTTTGAATATGCTATCTAGGTTGGTCATAACTTTCCTTCTAAGAAATAAGCGTCTTTTAATTTCATGGCTTCAGTCACCATCTGCAGTGATTTTGGAGCCCAGAAAAATAAAGTCTGCCACTGTTTCCACTGTTTTCCCATCTACTTCCCATGAAGTGATGGGACTGGATGCCATGATCTTCGTTTTCTGAATGTTGAGTTTTAAGCCAACTTTTTTACTCTCTACTTTCATTTTCATCAAGAGGCTTTTTAGTTTCTCTTCATTTTCTGCCATAAGGGTGGTGTCACCTGCATATCTGAGGTGATTGATATTTCTCCTGGCAATCTTGATTCCAGCTTGTGTTTCTTGCAGTCCAGTGTTTCTCATGATGTACTCTGCACATAAGTTAAATAAGCAGGGTGATAATATACAGCCTTGACAAACTCCTTTTCCTATTGGGAACCAGTCTGTTGTTCCATGTCCAGTTCTAACTGTTGTTTCCTGACCTGCATACAAATTTCTCAAGAGGCAGATCAGGTGGTCTGGTATTCCAATCTCTTTCAGAATTTTCAACAGTTGATTGTGATCCACACAGTCAAAGGCTTTGGCATAGTCAATAAAGCAGAAATAAATATTTTTCTGGAACTCTCTTGCTTTTTCCATGATCCAGTGGATGTTGGCAATTTGATCTCTGGTTCCTCTGCCTTTTCTAAAACCAGCTTGAACATCAGGAAGGTCACAGTTCACATATTGCTGAAGCCTGACTTGGAGAATTTTGAGTATTACTTTACTAGTGTGTGAGATGAGTGCAATTGTTTGGTAGTTTGAGCATTCTTTGGCATTGCCTTTCTTTGGGATTGGAATGAAAACTGACCTTTTCCAGTCCTGTGGCCACTGCTGAGTTTTCCAAATTTGCTGGCATATTGAGTGCAGCACTCTCACAGCATCATCTTTCAGGATTTAGAATAGCTCAACTGGAATTCCATCACCTCCACTAGCTTTGTTCTTAGTGATGCTTTCTAAGTCCCACTTGACTTCACATTCCAGGATGTCTGGCTCTAGGTCAGTGATCACACCATCGTGATTATCTGGGTCGTGAAGCTCTTTTTTGTACAGTTCTTCTGTGTATTCTTGCCATCTCTTCTTAATATCTTCTGCTTCTGTTAGGTCCATACCATTTCTGTCCTTTATCGAGCCCATCTTTGCATGAAATGTTCCTTTGGTATCTCTGATTTTCTTGAAGAGATCCCTAGCCTTTCCCATTCTGTTGTTTTCCTGTATTTCTTTGCATTGATCGCTGAGGAAGGCTTTCTTATCTCTTCTTGCTATTCTTTGGAACTCTGCATTCAGATGTTTATATCTTTCCTTTTCTCCTTTGCTTTTCACTTCTCTTCTTTTCACAGCTATTTGTAAGGCCTCCCCAGACAGCCATTTTGGCTGCATTTCTTTTCCATGGGGATGGTCTTGATCCCTGTCTCCTGTACAATGTCAGGAACCTCATTCCATGGTTCATCAGGCACTCTATCTATCAGATGTAGGCCCTTAAATCTATTTCTCATTTCCACTGTATAGTCATAAGGGATTTGATTTAGGTCATCCCTGAATGGTCTAGTGGTTTTCCATACTTTCTTCAATTTAAGTCTGAATTTGGCAATAAGGAGTTCATGGTCTGAGCCACAGTCAGCTCCTGGTCTTGTTTTTGCTGACTGTATAGAGCTTCTCCATCTTTGGCTGTAAAGAATATAATCAATCTGAATTCGGTGTTGATCATCTGGTGATGTCCATGTGTAGAGTCTTCTCTTGTGTTGTTGAAAGAGGGTGTTTGTTATGACCAGTGCATTTTCTTGGCAAAACTGTATTCATCTTTGCCCTGCTTCATTCCGTATCCCAAGGCCAAATTTGCCTGTTACTCCAGGTGTTTCTTGACTGTGGCTCAGATCAGAGAGTTCCAGAAAAACATCTATTTCTGCTTTATTGACTATGCTAAAGCCTTTGACTGTGTGGATCACAATAAACTGTGGAAAATTCTAAAAGAGATGGGAATACCAGACCACCTGACCTGCCTCTTGAGAAATCTGTATACAGGTCAGGAAGCAACAGTTAGAACTGGACATGGAACAACAGACTGGTTCCAAATAGGAAAAGGAGTTTGTCAAGGATGTATATTGTCACCCTGCTTATTTAACTTATATGCAGAGTACATCATGAGAAACACTGGACTGCAAGAAACACAAGCTGGAATCAAGATTGCCGGGAGAAATATCAATCACCTCAGATATGCAGGTGACACTGCCCTTATGGCAGAAAGCGAAGAGGAACTAAAAAGCCTCTTGATGAAAGTGAAAGTGGAGAGTTAAAAAGTTGGCTTAAAGCTCAACATTCAGAAAATGAAGATCATGGCATCCGGTCCCATCACTTCATGGGAAATAGATGTGGAAACAGTGGAAACAGTGTCAGATTTTATTTTTCTGGGCTCTAAAATCACTGCAGATGTTGACTGAAGCCATGAAATTAAAAGATGCTTATTCCTTGGAAGGAAAGTTATGACCAACCTAGATAGCATATTCAAAAGCAGAGACATTACTTTGCCAACAAAGGTTCATCTAGTCAAGGCTATGGTTTTTCCTGTGGTCATGTATGGATGTGAGAATTGGACTGTGAAGAAAGCTGAGCGCTGAAGAATTGGTGCTTTTGAAGTGTGGCGTTGGAGAAGACTCTTGAGAGTCCCTTGGACTGCAAGGAGATCCAACCAGTCCATTTTGAAGGAGATCAGCCCTGGGATTTCTTTGGAAGGAATGATGCTAAAGCTGAAACTCCAGTACTTTGGCCTCCTCATGGGAAGAGTTGACTCAATGGAAAAGACTCTGATGCTGGGAGGGATTGGGGGCAAGAGGAGAAGGGGCGACAGAGGATGAGATGGCTGGATGGCATCACTGAGTTGATGGACGTGAATCTCTGAACTCCGGGAGTTGGTGATGGACAGGGAGGCCTGGCGTGCTGCAATTCATGGGGTCGCAAAGAGTCTGACACAACTGAGAGACTGATCTGATCTGATCTGATCTGATGCAACCTTTGGGAAGTTGTCCTGTAGAATGGATAGGCTACCCATTCCAGTATTCTTGGGGTTTCCTGGTGGTTCAGTTGGTAAAGAATCTGCATTTCAGGAGACCTGGATTTGATCACTGGACTGGAAAGATGTCTTGGAGGAGGGCATGACAACCTACTCCAGTTTTCCTTCCTGGAGAATCTCCATGGCCAGAGAAGCCTGGCAAGCTACAGTTCATGGGGTCACAAAGCATCAGGCACGACTGAGCAACTTAGCACAGTACACTTGGGAATTTTATGATGAACACTTTGAGGAATGGCCCAACTGTTTTCCAAACCAGCCGCACTTTTTTGCACACCCCTAAGAAACTTATGTGGAGAAGGAAATGGCAACCCACTCCAGTACTCTTGCCTGGAGAACCCATGGGCAGAGGAGTCTGGCACGCTACAGTCCATGGGGTCACAGAGAATCGGACACGACTGAAGCGACTTAGCACAGCAGCAACATATGAGTGTCAATACCTTTATATCTTTGCCAAAATTTCTTATTTTCTGTTCTTTTGATTATAGCAATTCTAGTATATATGAAGTAGTGTCTCATTGTGGTTTTGACTGCATCTCCCTGAAGATTAATGATGTTGATCACTTTTTGTGTGCTTATTGATAATTTGTATATCTTTGGGGAGGTATCTGTTAAAATACTTTTTTCCATTTTTTAATTGAGCTACTTGTCTTTTTATTATTGAGTTATGTGTTCTTTGTATATTCTAGATAAAAGTCCTTTATTAGATGTGTGATTGGTAAATATTTTATCCTATGAAGTAAGTTGTCTATTCATTTTCTTGATGGTATAATTAATAGAATATAAGGTTTTACCATTCCCTTATTCCTTAGCCATGCTTCCACTGAAGTCCTTTTCTTCAGCAATACTTTTGAAGGAACCAATCTATGATATTCCCCACTGCTGCTGCTAAGTCGCTTCAGTCATTGTCTGACTCTGTGCGACCCCATAGACAGCAACCCACCAGGCTCCTCTGTCCCTGGGATTCTCCAGGCAAGAATACTGGAGTGGGTTGCCATTTCCTTCTCCAATGCATGAAGGTGAAAAGTGAAAGAGAAGTCACTCAATCATGTGCGACTGTTCGCGACCCCATGGACTGCAGCCTACCAGGCTCCTCTGTCCATGGGATTCTCCAGGCAAGAGTACTGGGTGAGTTGCCATTTCCGTCTCCTCTATGATATTTACCATTTAAAATTTTTGATAGGTAATCTCATAAGACTTATTAAAAATGATTATGAAAATAGTATTCTATTAGATAGAATTTCAGTATCTTCCTTTATTTTAATTCAGTTGCAACATTTTGCTTCATTCAGTTGTTAAAATCTGAATTACAACTCTATTTATTTATGCCAAATGAGAATAAAATCTATGTTATATCTTTTACTCATATTTATAACCTACAAGAAAATTCCATACTTAACCTTAATCTATAAGGCTTGTCTTCTTGTAAGAAAAAGTTTTTGTCTGGAAAGAGTATTTATAGTCTTGACCATTCAGATTAGGAGGATATGAGGGGTCTCTCATTTCCAGGAAAGAGACAAAAGAAAATAGTGAAGCACCACATGAAAACCTTTGACTTCTCTCACATTGTTATTATTTCACATGAAAGCAAAAAACAAGAAACATAGGCGCTAAAACTGCCTCTATCACAGCATAATATCTTGCACATAGCAAGCCTTAGTTAAACTTTGCTTCAGAAAGCTTGAAAAAATTTCAAAGAAGCCAGGTAAATTGAATGAGGAAAGGGAATCTGAGCAATGTGATACTAAGAGGAAAAAATAATTGTGGAATAAGAAATATATCAGCAATTTTTATATTGAAAGCTTACTCTGTTAAGGAAAGGTGAAGAAGTTAAATCTTAGGGCAGAAACAAAGGCTCTCAAATAAAAGGTGAGAAATCAAAGGTAATTTTACATTTTTAGCTGAAAATTTCCTTTCAAAACTAGAAGAGATCCCAAAGTACATGGTAAACATAAAATATTTTATGAACTCTCATGGTTTGTATCCCCAACACACTTTCTAAAAAAAAAAAAAAAAAAAAAAAAAAAGGAGCAACAGAGTTGTCTTAAATTCAAGCCAAGGGGAATTGAGCAGATATTAATAACAAGACCTGAGATGGTTTTGAATAACTGAAGGATCTGTTTAAGAAACTCACAAGACCTCATGAAATTATCAAAAGACATTCATAAATAAGTGATTGAATAATCCAACAGTTTCGCTTTTGGAATGTGTTATTTTCTCTGAGTGACCCTCTCTAAAGTCACTGTAGAAGTGGTGGCTGTTGATTGCATTAAGAAGAGAAGCAGCAACTCCCAAGAAATTGTGAAACTATGGGGTGTGGGAAAATTATTTTATTAAATATCAAGACAGGAAAATCCAAGAGCCCCAAGCAAACAAGAAGTGAAAAACTAGTCCATTTGTGATTGTGATTTTTTTCCCTTAATAGGTTCTAAGCATTTTTGTGGAGGGAGTACTTTCTTCCTATAAAGCAGATGTAACTCAGACTGTTTTTATTATAAGCAGATCAGAACCTACAAATGTTTCTTAATCCACCTTTCACTTTGACTGATAATCCCCAACCAGCGAAAATTTACATGAAAATAAAGTTAAGAAGCACATTTTTAAAACATCCCCATTAGGTTTAAGAATATTTACTACTCTGAGCTCTGAGCTCTGTAGTAACCTGTAATCACGTGGTGTTTTCCAGTTATGAATGACAATACCATATTGAATTCAAAAAGAATTGTCAGCAAAGTGTAGATGATTCATTTTGCAACTTTGTAAGGATCTAGATTTGAATGAACTTTTAGGAAAGATAGGAAAGAGGGAGGCAGATGAAACAATTGCAAGATCTTGGTGAATTACACTGTATGGAGAATTAAATGTTTAATGTTAACTAAGAAAAACTGGTGAAGCTTATATAGCCTAAAGAAGAATACTGTCAAAGATTCTCTTCTAGGCAGAATGCCAGACAGCTTGAGCCAGCTTTCCACAGCAATACCTTCAGGTTTTATTTAAATTGAAATAAAACCTGTCCTCTTAGCTTCAGCTGGCACAATGAACTCACAGCTTCTTAGTCAATTCCAACATTAGTCCTACAATAGCATCTGATGATATATAGTTACAAATATATATGCCATAGTGTTTTTACATAACTTACCAAAAGTTATTGTTAAAATTCATTATTCAACTATATGGCAAAAAACCTAATGATTAGATATACAAAGGACTGAATTAACAAATAAATAAATAACACCAGTAGTTCAGTTACCTTGCCAGAAATTATTCAGTTGGAAATTGAAACATCTGGAAAGAAAATGCATGTGTCATAGAAATTAGACTGATTTAATTTGGGTCATCTGGACTTACTTATTTAAATGACACATGTTTTTTAAACGGGTAATATTGAGAGTCCCTTGGACTGCAAGGAGATCCAGCCAGTCCATCCTAAAGGAGAGCAGTCCTGGGTGTTCATTGGAAAGACTGATGTTGAAGCTGAAACTCCAATACTTTGGCCACCTGATGCAAAGAGCTGACTCATTTGAAAAGACCCTGATGCTGGAAAAGATTGCAGGCAGGAGAAGGGGACGGCAGAGGATGAGATGGTTGGATGGCATCACCAACTCAATAGACATGAATTTGGGTAAACTCCAGGAGTTGGTGACAGGGAAGCCTGGTGTGCTGCGGTTCATGGGGTCTCAAAGAGTCGGACACGACTGAGCCGCTGAACTAAACTGAACTGAATATAATCAATAATCTTATTTCCAGTTCAGTTCTTAATGTCTTAAAGGATATGACTCCAGAGAGGGATCTTAAACTAGTCAAGTCTATTTGCATTTTGAGAGCACTTCTTTAGTTTCCATTTTGCTTAATGATGGGCCTTAAAATTGAGTTATTAGACTCCTTTAAATAAATGTTTTCTGTGTTCACAGATATCATCTATTCACAAAAACTTGTTTTTGTAGTTCAGTTGCTAAGTTGTGTCCCACTCTCTGTGACCCCAAGGACTGTGGCACCCAAGGCTTCCCTATCCTTCACTATCTCCCAGAGTTTGCTCAAACTCAAGTCCATTGAGTCAGTGATGCCATCCAACCATCTCATCCTCTGTTGCTCCCTTCTCCCCCTGCCCTAAATCTTTCCCAGCATCAGGGCATCAGGGTATTTTCCAATGAGTTTGCTCTTTGCATCAGGTGGCCAAAGTATTGGAGCTTCAGCTTCAGCATCAGTCCTTCCAGTGAATATTCAGGGTTGATTTCCTTTAGGATTGACTGGTTTGATCTCCTAGATTGTCACTTGATTGTCCAAGGGATTTTTCTAGAGACTGCTCCAACACCAATGTTCAGTGCTCAACCTTCTTTATGATAGAGCTCTCACATCTGTACATGACTACTGGAAATATCATAGCTTTGACTAGATGGACCTTTGTCTGCAAAGTGATGTCTCTGCTTTATAAAACCTTGTGGTTATACATATCAAACACTTTTATGGTTGTCTTTTCTTTTTTGGATGCATTGTTGAAATGTCTCCCCTTTACTTTTTGGAAAGAACTTATTTTGCCTTTGGATCCTGTAAAATATTTTAAAATATGCTTTGTTTCTTCATGTAGTATATGCACACTATCATCTAAGTTCATTTCTAACACAAAATTTTAAATGTTATTTTTATTGATACATAAATAATTTTACTTGTGAATAAAAATGTCAATTTCCTTAAAATCACAACTTTGCTCTCAAAATATGTTGCCAATATACTTACAAATAATTTACTTGTACTCATATATTTTCAAAATATAATGCAGCATTTTAATCAAAGTATAGAATCAGTTAATTAAAAACACAATAAAGTATGTCCACTGGCTAATTAGCATCCCTTCCTCTATGCATGGTGTAAGGTTCCTGGGCCCCATGTTCAATGGGAACTGGGTGGAGAATGTGGTTGGCATATTGAGGTCGAGTAGAAGAACTATGACCAACACTGAGACCCACATGATAGCAAGTATCAATATTTATGGAGTATCTACCAGGGATAAGATATTCCACTAGGTGTTTGGAGGGATCTAAACATCTATTTCTGCTTTATTGACTATGCCAAAGCCTTTGACTGTGTGGATCACAATCAACTGTGGAAAATTCTGAAAGAGATGGGAATACCAGACCACCTGACCTGCCTCTTGAGAAGCCTATATGCAGGTCAGGAAGCAACAGTTAGAACTGGACATGGAACAACAGACTGGTTCCAAATAGGAAAAGGAGTATGTCAAGGCTGTATACTGTCACCCTGCTTATTTAACTTATATGCAGAGTACATCATGAGAAACGCTGGGCTGGAAGAAGCACAAGCTGGAATCAAGATTGCTGGGAGAAATATCAATCACCTCAGATATGCAGATGACACCACCCTTATGGCAGAAAGTGAAGAGGAACTCAAAAGCCTCTTGATGAAAGTGAAAGTGGAGAGTGAAAAAGTTGACTTAAAGCTCAACATTCAGAAAACGAAGATCATGGCATCTGGCCCCATCACTTCATGGAAAATAAATGGGGAAACAGTGGAAACAATGTCAGGCTTTATTTTGGGGGGCTCCAAAATCACTGCAGATGGTGACTGCAGCCATGAAATTAAAAGACACTTACTCCTTGGAAGGAAAGTTATGACCAACCTAGATAACATATTCAAAAGCAGAGACATTACTTTCCTAACAAAGGTCCGTCTAGTCAAGGCTATGGTTTTTCCAGTGGTCATGTATGGATGTGAGAGAAGAATTGTGAAGAAAGCTGAGCGCCAAAGAATTGATGCTTTTGAACTGTGGTGTTGGAGAAGACCCTTGAGAGTCCCTTGGACTGTAAGGAGATCCAACCAGTCCATTCTAAAGGAGATCAGCCCTGGCATTTCTTTGGAAGGAATGATGCTAAAGCTGAAACTCCAGTACTTTGGCCACCTCATGCGAAGAGTTGACTCATTGGAAAAGACTCTGATGCTGGGAGGGATTGGGGGCAAGAGGAGAAGGGGATGACAGAGGATGAGATGGCTCGATGGCATCACCAACTCGATTGATATGAGCTTGAGTGAACTCTGGGAGTTTATGGGGTCGCAAAGAGTCGGACACGGCTGAAGTGACTTAGCAGCAGCAGCAGCAAAGAGTCAGACACGACTGAACAACTGAACTGAACTGAACAGTATTTATGGGTTTTTTTTCTTATTTATTACCATAATTTCAGCTCATCTTGTTACAGAAGTTCTTCTTATCTCTCTTTTCATCAGTGGTTCTCTTCTGACTCTTGTCTGTTCTTATAACTGTTTTACACTTCTGACCTCCTTGTTCTATAATGTCAGCCTCAGTTGATAGCACAAGATCACAATCATGGTGTGGCACTGCTCAAGACACTTAGAAATGATATGATACTGGACAGACTAATGCTTCCTACCTATATGCATTCTTAAAATTAGGTTGTGGAGGAAAGTTTGATTAATAGCATATGTGCATAAGAATATATATGCACACCACAAGCACTGAAGAAGCAGACAAGATAATAGCAAGATGAAAAACCCAACTGTTCTTCCAACTTTGCTGTTCTGGGTGGTTGTCTGCACTTAATAGGTGTGTTTATTATTAGTTTGTAAGTGTGAATATTCCTGTGTTGGCCAAGTCTCTCCAGTCATGTCTAACTCTTTAAGACACTGTGGACTGTAGCCCACCAGATTCGTCTATCCATGGGATTCTCCAGGCAAGAATACTGGAGTGGGTTGCCATGCCCTCCTCCAGGGATCTTCCTGATCCAGGGATCAAACCTCCATTTTCTGCAGCTCTTGCATTGCAGGCAGGTTCTTTAGTACCACTTGGGAAGACTGGATAATCCCATATATATTTTATAGTTTTTCCTCCACCACACCCTTGAACTTTGGTAAGAAAGCTGTACTACTTTCTTTGTCTTATGCTCTGTTCTTACTTCCTCCTTTTTTCAACTGCTTTCTCCAGTTCAACCACTATTATTTAGTACCCCTGCCCCAAAGCAGCATGTTCCTTTGGCTAGAGCAAAAAGCAGACACAGTTCAGCAATTTGGAACACATGAATGAAATCTTGCAAGCAACACTCCTGCTGTGAAACCACAAACACATGCACATCACTGGAACTGATCTCACATTTGTTTGTTTTCTATATGAGGCTGTCATCCCAATTCTCACTTGAATAACAATTATTTACTTACATGTCTATTTACAATAATAGTAACAAGCCAGTACAGTAGAGATTAGGAAAATGCTTTTCAGGTGTTTGTAATGACATTTATGTTTTAATTTCTTTCTTTACTTTTTAAATTCTTTCCAATGGTATGTATGGACTGTATCTTCTATGTCTGTAAGTCCAAATACTAACACTGCCTACCAGAGAATCTAGTAAGATCTCAATAAATATTAAATATTTAATGAATTGATGGAGAGGCATGGATTAATGTATTATTAACTGCCTTGATTTCAGCACAGCCCAACGTGCTGGAGTAAATCAAAGCAGGATCATGTTCTGGAAGTCTCTAGCTGATATTAGAAGGAGAAGGAACTAGCTTTGAACTTGATTTCTGTTCACATGCTAAATTTCTTTTACAAAATCTTTCTGACTTTAATTACTAAGTTTTTAGGAAGAAATATTTTTTTGACTGTTCAGATTGGTAATATCCAATTAGGTTTATAATTTTTACTAAGTTCTTATTTCTTTTTAACTTTGTATTTTGCATTGGGCTATGGCTGGTTAACAAACAATGTTGTGATACTTTCAGTTGAACTGTCTACAGATGCAGCCATACCTGTACATGTATCCATTCTCATTCAAACTCCCTTCCCATCCAGGCTGCCACACAACATTGAGTGGAGTTCCATGTGTTATACAGTAGGTCATTGTTGGTTATTCATTTTAAATATAGCAGTGTGTACATGTCCTTCCCAAACTCACTAACTATCCTATTCCTCAAGAAACCATAAATTCATTCTCAAAATGTGTGAGTCTGTTTCTTTTTTGTAAGTAAGTTCACTTGTATCATTTCTTTTTAGATTCTCCAAAAATAAGCTCAAAATGGATTAAAGACCTAAATGTGAGACTCCAGTGTTCTTGCCTGGAGAATCCCAGGGACAGGGGACCCTGGTGGGCTGCTGTCTACAGGGTTGCACAGAGTCAGACATGACTGAAGTGACTTAGCAGCAACATTATAAAACTCCAGAAAATATAGGCAGAGCTGCTGCTCTTGTTGCTGCTAAGTCGCTTCTGTCGTGTCCGACTCTGTGCGACCCCATAGACGGCAGCCTACCAGGCTCCCCCGTCCCTGGGATTCTCCAGGCAAGAACACTGGAGTGGATTGCCATTTCTTTCTCCAATGCATGAAAGTGAAAATTGAAAGTGAAGTTGCTCAGTCATGTCCGATTCTTAGCGACCTCATGGACTGCAGCCTACCAGGCTCCTCCATCCATGGGATTTTCCAGGCAAGAGTACTGGAGTGGGTTGCCATTGCCTTCTCCCATAGGCAGAGCACTGACATAAATCACAGCAATATAATTTTTGATCTATCTCCCAGAATACTGGAAATAAAAGCAAAATAAACAAATGGGACCTACTTAAACTCAAAAGGTTTTGCACAACAAAGGAAACAATAAATGAAATAAAAAGACAACCCACAGACTGGGAGAAAATATCTGCAAATGATGGGACCAATAAGGGATTAGCCTCCAAAATTTACAAACAGCTCATGATGCTAAACAGCATCAAAACAAACAACCCACTCAAACAGATGAATGGATAAGAAAGCTGTGGTACATTTACACAATGGAGTATTACTCAGCCATTAAAAAAAATACATTTGAATCAGTTCTAATGAGGTGGATGAAACTGGAGCCTATTATACAGAGTGAAGTAAGCCAGAAAGAAAAACACCAATACAGTATATTTGGTGATGGACAGGGAGGCCTGGTGTGCTGTGATTCATGGGGTCACAAAGAGTCGGACACGACTGAACAACTGAACTGAACGCATATATATGGAATTTAGAAAGATGGTAAGGATAACCCTGTATGCGAGACAGCAAAAGAGACACAGATGTATAGAACAGTCTTTTGGACTCTGTGGGAGAGGGAGAGGGTGGGATGATTTGGGAGAATGGCATTGAAACATGTATAATATCATATATGAAACGAATCGCCAGTCCAGGCTTGGTGCATGATACTGGATGCTTGGGTCTGGTGCACTGGGATGACCCAGAGGGATGGTACAGGGAGAGAGGTGGAAGGGGGGTTCAGGATGGGGAACACGTGTATACCTGTGGTGGATTCACGTTGATGTATGGCAAAACCAATACAATATTATAAAGTAATTAACCTCCAATTAAAATAAATACATTTATATTAAAAAATAAAAATAAAATAAATGGGCAATAGACCTAAATAGACATTTCTCCGAAGAATACAAACAGTTGGCCATTAGGCACGTGAAAAGATGTTTTACATCACTGATTATATGAGAAATGCAAATCAAAACCACAATGAGATGTCACTTCAAATGGCTATCATCAAAAAATCCACAAACAATAAATGCTGGAGAGGATGCAGAGAAAGTGGAACCGTCCCACACTGTCAATGGGCATGTAAATTGGTAAGGCCACTATGGAGAACACTATGGAGGTTCCTTAAAAAACTAAAAACAGAGAGTTACCATATGACACTACAATTCCACTCCTGGGCATATATTTGGAGAAAAATGTGATCTGAAGATATATGCATCCCAATGCTCATTGCAGCACTGTTTGCAACAGTCAAGACACAGAAGCAACCTAAATGTATATATGTCTATAGAGTCTATAATGATTTTCAAGAAGTTAGATTTTATGATGCATCTTTTCTTGATGTAACTTAGTTTAATGGCTTGGATCGATAACCTTGTGCATCAAAAGAGGAATGGATGAAGAAGATGTGATACATGTATGTAATAGGATATTACTCAGCCATTAAAAAGAGTGAAATAATGTCATTTGCAGCAACATGGATAGACCTAGAGAGTGTCATACTAAGTTAAGTAAATCAGACAGAGAAGGAGAAATAACTAAGTTCTTATTTCAGATGGTTTAATTTTTTTTTTTTTTCCCCCTCTGTGCTACAAGAGCATTAGGACTGAACTAAAAGAAACTCCACTTTATTGGTGAGACACTGGGGATAGGAAGCAAAGAGGTCCTAGATTTTGTTTTAAAATCAGATTAACAGAAGTTACCATCTGATTATTTCAAGGCCCAAAGCAGTACCTTTAAAACTTCATTAAAGATGCTATAGCATTTTTTCTCTCAAAAGAAATATTTGGTTAATGAAATTTTGCTTTACAACAAAGACCTATAATCACTGTGAATTGTTGTATTGAATTTAATAAATTATTTTCTTTTGATAGGATTGAGCTCATCTTTACACATTAACTGCTTAAATCCTGGCTTTATGCTGATGTTGATATGTAATAACATCTGAAATCAGTGTAAACAGCTTCAAGAAATGAATGAATGAATGAAAGAATAGAATGTTATCTTCCCATCTGTTTTCTAACACATGCAGTTGAAAATATGTGAGTTTTCATTTTATAGCACAGACCTAACCTATCTTATTTTAAATTCATTGTAGGAGCTTGACTTGCAAGAGAAAAAAATTCATAGGCTATTTTAAAGTCCTATTGCTCTGGATATTTATGCAAATTCTTTATGAAAATGTGACACAAGTTTCCCTTCATCAATAATGATGCATATTTTTGTGTAAAATATAAGCTGGATCTCACCATCAATATATGAGACTTCTCCACTGTACTCAGTATAGAAAACATTGGTGACATTTCACTGAAAAATACTCTCAAGTTAATTCAAATGACTTTAGGACTTTTAAACAATAGATGTTGATGTACATATAAAATCCTTTAATTTTATCTAGGAGAGTTAGGCAGAGACAACAGATGGGTTGCAAGTGTTGGAAATTAAAGCAGGTTTTAATAAACATATAAGTTATTAAGAAATCTTACTCAAATTAAGGGCCCATCAGTGACAGGTACATCAAGGTTTTTTACAATCCTAGTGTCTAAAATGCACAGTGATATTAGTCTATTTTGACTATTTATTTTCTTCTATAAATTAAAGTTACAGCTTTGAACACTAGGGAGTGTGAGTGAATGAAATAATCAACTGCAAAATGGGAAATAACTTATTCTGTAAATCTTTCTCAAGTGAGTTTTGAAATAAAATCTATGCAATTGAATTTTTTTCTTCTTCTTGACTTGGTAAGGAAAAGAAAATATAAGCTTTAAAAATTATCATATTAAAGCACATATGGCAACAGACCTCTTTTCACTTATGAAAAAATATTTTTGACAGGAGAAGAAAAGGGCTGGAATCTGGGAGGGCAAGTAGACATGTACATTTTAAGTTCTATTACATTGATTGATTTCATAAAAGTAACAAGCTATTTAAAGATTACACTCTATCCATTTATTTCCTTGTACTCTTCAACAGATGGCACCCAGCAAAAGAGGCATGCCATCAATCATCCTGTGTATTGCCCAGCACTTTTCCTGTCCCACTTTTCTCGTGCCTTTCAGCACCATTTGCCACTGTGGCATCCCTACATATCTGTTTGCTGAAGCAGTCAGCTGCCATAGCTTGGCTTCCTAAGTCAGTTGGCCCAAATTTCAGTCTCTCTCAAGAAAAGCTAGGCACAACGCATCATGTCCACATGCTCAAATCAGTATGTGTATGTGTATAATTTAGAAAAGGGATATGAACAAAGGGGGCATTGGGGCTGAACAATCTCTCCAGTTTTACAAGAGTCCATTCATGAGTCTATAATGATTTTCAAGAGGTTAGACTTTATGGTGCATCTCTTCTTGATGTAACTTAGTTTGATGGCTTGGATCGATAACCTTGTGTATTCAGAAGCATCTCTAAGATTTTGACAATTTGTACCAATTAAGTTCAAAGGTGTCACAAAGTGACCCATCTGACAGTATCTTGTCAGTCAGTTGACAACAAGTTGTTCCTATTGCATGAATTATAGACGTGATCAGTTCCCAAAGGGGTCTTTCCAAAGGGCAATGTCTGCCACATATTCAAAGGATAGAACATTTAAATTTAAAGGAGGGGGGAATTAACTTTCACAAAGTTAATCAAACATCCACACTCCTGATTACTAAAGGTATTAGTTTGCACTTCAGAACCTATTCTATCTGGGTGAACAGATGCTACTTCAAAATGTTAGTGCTCCAAAGTTGAAAAACCTCATAACCATAGAATTCTAATCATCTTTAGGTTGGAATAGAGGGCTTGGCCTATTTGAAAATGAGTCAAGACACATTAGAGACTGGACGATTTGTAGCAGTAAGAACATGCTTTGCAAAAACTGTTCCTGTTAGCTTGTTTCATCTACTTTAGCCTATTAGACACAATATTCAGTTTTCTTTTCATCTTATCAACGCTTGTGAGTACTGCTCATTTTTTTTTTTTTTTTACCGCATTCTATCTTACAATGCCACCTTTACATATATGAAGGTCCATCTATATAATAGGCAGGCTCAGTGAAAAATAGAAATTCAGAACCCCTTATTCAACAATTATTAAAACATTCAAAATGACTATAGCAGAGCAGCAGGCCAAAGATAGAATGCTTTCTATGTGCATAATCTTTCTCATTCCAGTTTAACATCTCTGTCATAATATTTTTTCTTTAGTTATTTTAAATATTACACATGAATATGCTTTAAAAATCAAAATGTAGAAAAGAACATACAATGAAATTTGAGCAACTTTCTTGCCTAAAACTCTCAGTTATATTGTCAAGTAAGCATCACCATCAACAGAGCCCTTTGTGGATGTGGGATGTGTCTTGTGTGTAACATCTTTACACTTTGTGGAAATTAAATACATATTTGTTGGTAGCTATTTTAGAGCATGTGTTCTGGATATAGCAGCAAGGGAAGTGAGTCATTGACTTAGAGAATGCTTGACAGTTAAGGGGAAGAAAAGACCTAAATATGTACCTTCATTTAATGAGTGAACACAGACTATCAACAGTTTTCTCTTAGTACTAATTATGTTCATTTATAATGCTCAGTGAAAATTAGTTTTAGGAGATACTAATTATATTGAGCCCATACAAAATTATGGAATTCACTGTTGGCTTCATAAGGAAACTTGCTTAACAAAAATCAACTGAATTGGAAGCATATTTGGATCCCTGTAACAGTGAACCTGATTAATTTGCATTAAACGGTTTGATTTAGATTAGGCTAAAATAAAACAGTTGAAGAGTACTACTATGTAACAGGAAACTTAGCTATTTACTCATGACATCCCTGTGCATTAGGGTTTGTCATCACAATTTTATAGACATGAAAGCTTAGATAATGGAAGGAACCAGCCCAAAGTCACTGAAGCAAGTACATGGTTTCTGAGTCGTAAACATAGTCCTTACATAATCCCTTGACTTCCCATTTCACCAAAAACTGTTAAATATAGTCCATTCAATACTTGTATTAGTGACTCAACTATTATAATTTTCGTAAGTAAACTGATAATTGCATTACTCAGAAAATTGTACCTTTTGCATTTGAAAAAGAAAATCACATCTAATTAATCAGCACTAATAAAGTATGCAAAAGGGGAAAATCAACTAATATCTAAACCTCAAACAAAAACAAAAGGAGGAAAAAGGAAATGACCTGGAGCCCTGTCTGCAAGCATTATTTATTTATTTACCTGGTGGATTGATATTATGCCTTTTCTGAAGAGCTGGTGTAAAATCTTGCATGTGATATGCTTTGAAAGAGAAGTTTACAAAATCTGCCTGGCTTTGGAGGTGAATAACCTTACAGAACATATTCCAAGCACTTGGTATACGCAAAAGAGACCGACTGCCACTTTGAATGGATAATTAACATTTACTTAGCAGTTAACACATTTACAAGTGTTTTGCTCTCACTTTTGTTTTTTCTTCTTGTTAAAAAAAATGAAGCTTTTAGTGGTGATGATTTGATGTCCGAATAAGTATGGGTAAAAGGTACAGTATGTAATCTGTAGTCTTTTCCAACTGGAGCACATGCAAAGACTACCCTTTATTTCAAGCCCTGGGGGGATAAAATGATCTTTTGCATCATTTCTGAAGTGTGAAATGAAAGATGTATCTTTGGCAGTGTTTAGATTTCTACCATGTGAAGGACTGGAAATGCTTTTGTTCCAATGTAAAATAAAAAGATGGTGTGATTTCAAAATACGTCTGGGAAAAGACTGGAAAATAGCATTTTTTCCTCAGGTTGTATTCATTCTCAAATGGGCCATTTATTTATTTATTCACTTATTTTCTAATTTTTTCAATGTGTACCATGTGTAAAACAGTTAAGATAAAACACAAATATTTTTAATGCATGGTCCCAGACCACAAAACAAAATAAGGCAAAGATGGGCGGAAATGATTACAGGGAGTTGAAAGATGCTATTTCATCATGGTGAGATGCCATTTGAAGCAGCAAAGATGGACCATAGGTAATGGTCTGGGTATGGAATTAGGTAGCATCAACACCTGTGCTGAAATGCCTCTGTGAGTTTTTCTGGAGAAAAGAAAATTTATAGAAAAGTCACACACACACACACACACACACAAACATTTTGACAAGCCACCTTTCAGATTTGTAATGCTTGCATGAAGGAATTTAAGCATAGAGGAAATGAACAGGAAGACGTGACTACATTACACTGAATGGGAGCACAACTGACAATGAAGAACCGGCTGATGTGAGTCTGGATAAATTGGTCTTGTTTGTACTTATATATACTTTCTCCTTGAGAATCACATAACAATGCTCACTCCCAGATGGACGCTATGCCAATTTGGTTTTCCTCTAATCTAGTATCATTTATTCACATGTGATACAATGCTTCAAATCTTAAAAATTAAATTTTCTTCTAATATTAATATATTTAGTAACTAATTTACTTGAGAAAAATCTATTGTCACCTATTTTCTGTTCTTGTGCTTCTCAGTAAACTAGTTTATTACAGCAAGCATTGCTTTGATGTTCAGGTAAATAAGCTATGATAGAACTCATTATGTTTATTATCTTTTATTACTGCTAAGGTGAACAGTGCACATAAGGTTGCTGATGAAAAAAGTGAGATGATTCTCTCCAAGTCTTTGCAATGAATGTTCTGGGAATTCCTTTATACATCCAGTTAGTGAATACATGCCAACAAATTTGGAAAGCTCAGCAGTGGCCACAGGACTGGAAAAGGTCAGTTTTCATTCCAATCCCAAAGAAAGGCAATGCCAAAGAATGCTAAAACTACTGCACAATTGCACTCATCTCACATGCTAGTAAAGTAATGCTCAAAATTCTCCAAGCTGGGCTTCAAAAATACGTGAACCATGAACTTCCAAATGTTCAAGTGGGTTTTAGAAAAGGCAGAGGAACCAGAGATCAAATTATCAACATCTGTTGGATTATGGAAAAAGCAAGAGAGTTCCAGAAAAACATCTATTTCTGCTTTATTGACTGTGCCAAAACCTTTGACTGTGTGGATCACTGGAAACTGTGGAAAAAGTCTTAAAGGGATGGGAATACCAGACCACCTGACCTGCCTCTTGAGAAACCTGTATGCAGGTCATGAAGCAACAGTTAGAACTGGACATGGAACAACAGACTTGTTCCCAATAGGAAAAGGAGTATGTTAAGGTTGTATATTGTCATCCTGTTTATTTAACTTATATGCAGAGTACATCATGAGAAATGCTGGGCTGGAAGAAGTACAGCTGGAATCAAGATTGCTGGGAGAAATATCAATAACCTCAGATATGCAGTTGACACTACTTTATGGCAGAAGTGAAGAAGAACTAAAGAGCCTCTTGATGAAAGTGAAAGATTAGAGTGAAGAAGTTGACTTAAAGCCCAACATTCAGAAAACTAAGATCATGGCATCTGGTCCTACCACTTCATGGCAAATAAATGGGGAAATAGTGAAAGCAGTGACAGACTTTATTTTTGGGGCTCCAAAATCACTGCAGATGGTGACTGCAGCCATAAAATTAAAAGATGCTTGCTCCTTGGAAAGAAGTTATGACCAACCTAGACAGCATATTGAAAAGCAGAGACATTACTTTGCCAACAAACGTCCGTCTAGTCAAGGCTATGGTTTTTCCAGTAGTCATATATGGATGTGAGAGTTGGACTATAAAGAAAGCTGAGCACTGAAGAATTGATGCTTTTGAACTGTGGTGTTGGAGAAGACTCTTGAGAATCCCTTGGACTGCAAGGAGATCCAACCAGTCTATCTGAAAGGAAATCAGTCCTGAATATTCATTGGAAGGACTGATGCTGAAGCTGAAACTCCAATACTTTGGCCACCTGATGCAAAGAACTGTCTCACTGGAAAAGACCCTGATGTTGGGAAAGATTGATCACGGGGGAAGAAGGGGACAAGAGGTTGTGAGGATGACAGGATGTGTAGCGTCAGAGGATGAGAGGTTGTGTAGAGTCACTGACACAATAGACATGAGTTTGAATAAAGTTTGGGAGTTGGTGATGGAAAGGGAGCCCTGGTGTGCTGCAGTCCATGGGGTCGCAAAGAGTTGGACACGACTGAGTTATTGAACTGAACTGAAGTGAATTCATATATGTGTATATATATATATATATTTATATATGTATGTATGCACACACAGAGGAATATATATGTGTGAGTGTGTGTATATATATATATATATACCCATAAAGATGCATTTTTAGAAAGATTAAATCTGTTTTATATATATATGTTCAGTTCAGTTGCTCAGTCGTGTCCGACTCTTTGCGGTCCCATGAATCACAGCACGCCAGGCCTCCCTGTCCATCACCAACTCCCGGAGTTCACCCAGACTCATGTCTGTCGAGTCAGTGATGCCACCCAGCCATCTTATCCTCTGTCGTCCCCTTCTCCTCCTGCCCCCAATCCCTCCCAGCATCAGAGTCTTTTCCAATGAGTCCACTCTTCACATGAGGTGGCCAAAGTACTGGAGTTTCAGCTTTAGCATCATTCCTTCCAAAGAAATCCCAGGGCTGATCTCCTTCAGAATGGACTGGTTGGATCTCCTTGCAGTCCAAGGGACTCTCAAGAGTCTTCTCCAACACCACAGTTCAAAAGCATCAATTCTTCGGCGCTCAGCCTTCTTCACATATATAAGTGTATGTGTGTGTGTGTACACATATGTGTATATGTACACATATGTGTATACATATATGGGCTTCCCAGGTAGCTAAGTGGTAAAGATTCTGCCTGCAATGGAAGAGATAAAGGTTAAATTCCTGAATCAGGAAGATTCCCCGGAGAAGGAAATGGCAACCCATTCTTTCTTGCCTGAGGAATCCCATGAACAGAGGAGCCTGGAGGGCTATGTCCATGGGGTGGCAAAAGAGTCCAACATGACTTAGTGACTAAACAACAAAATATACAGATATAATCTGTCACATATAAACATATGTGTACAAATATGTAAATATTATATATATAATAACAGATTTAATCTCTCTAAAAGAGTAATTTATTCTGTGTCTGCCTCAAAAAATTTCAGGATCTTATTAAATCTGAATGGATAACACTGAAAATCAACACTTCTTGCAATTTTGGTCCGAATTTCATTATTGCTGTATTTTTTGGGTTGTTATGTTTTCATCTTAAGTTCCAGGAAAACTGAACACCTTGATGGATGTCTACCTCTGCCTGGTATATGCTTCTTTCTTATTTCTGTATTTTCAAATTCAACCTGTGCTCTTCTGCCCAGATGAAATTTCAAGTTATCCAAATCCTTCCATTTATCTCTAGGTTAAATAATACTGGCTTGCTCTGAACTTACATTGCACTTTATCTGAACTTCTTTATGACATTTTTCACTTTCAACCCTGTATAATAGTTCTTTATATAACACTGAGAACACATTATTTATATACATGTCATTTTCCTCTCTCTCTAAAGATAATAATTTCAATGTGGCTTATGTCTAAATTTGTCACCCTATCTGACATACCAGTAAGCCATTTGCTTTGTATGTAAAAGGCAAGCAGTAGATATTTTTTAAGGAAACAAATGAATGAAGATTAATGTTATAAATGATGATACAGTCAGGTAGCTGTTCAATGATTTTCCCAAAGTCATGAAGAAAATACTAAGAGGAAGTTAATGTAAAAACTTTTATTTCAGGAAGGAAAACAATTTTCAAAAAGATTAATGGGAGTGAATATTAATTCGCTTAAGTATCCAAATGGGTGTTTCACCTAGCATGGAACAAGTAGCATTGTAGAAGAATAGTTCAGACATTTCCCCTCTCCAGCCTGACTTTGTTTCCCATAAGTTATTTCTTTATTTCTCTAAGGACTGTATAACATATAGAATTACTTGAACATGGAAATGTGAAGCTGAAGTATTTTAGAAACTAACACCTATTATTTGGAGGTTCAAACACTCCTGATTAATGATTTCTTGTTTGTGTGCATGTGTGTGTGTAAGTCAGCCTCTCCTAGAAATGTTCCAGTCTCTTGAGAAATACAAAGCTTTTGGTATTTCATTTCATGTAAGAATCATTTCATCACAACATCCTTGACATTTGGTGGAAAGGCTTATTTTTTAAAGGTGTCAAACCCTATTTCAGTTACAAGTGTTACTACAATTTGGTTTTCTTTTTTATTTTTTAATAAAGAGAGAGGAGGATGGTAATTATTTATAATCATAGTAACATGGTGTGTATTTTATTGTCCAACTTAATATATCAGAGGAGAATACCTAGATTTCTCTTTTGTTCTTTTTAAAATTCAAGTAGAGTTGAGATAATACTGTCTTAATTTTTGGTGTACAACAGTGATTCAGTATTTTTACAAATTATAGTCCATTATAGGTTATTACAAGAAAATAAGTATAATTTCCCATGCTATACGATATGTATCCTTGCTGCTTATTTATTTTTTATGTCAGTTCGGTTCAGTCGTTCAGTCATGTCTCTTTGCGACCTCATGGACCGCAGCATTCCCGGCCTCCCTGTCCATCACCAACTTCCGGAGTTTACTCAAACTTGTGTCCATTGAGTTGGTGATGGCATCCAACCATCTCATCCTCTGCCATCCCCTTCTTCTCTCACCTTCAATCTTTCCCAGCATCAGGGTCTTTTCCAGTGAGTCACTTTTTCGCTTCAGGTGGCCAAAGTAGTGGAGTTTCAGCTTCAGCATCAGTCCTTCCAATGAATATTCAGGACTGATTTCTTTTCGGATGGACTGGTTGGATTCCTTGCAATCCAAGGGACTCTCAAGAAAGAGTTTTCTCCAACACCACAGTTCAAAAGCATCAATTCTTCAGGGCCCAGCTTTCTTTATAGTTCAACTCTCACCTCCATACATGACCACTGTAAAAACCATAGCCTTGACTAGACAGACCTTTGTTGGCAAAGTAATGTCTCTGCTTTTTTAATATGCTGTCTAGGTTGGTCATAACTTTCCTTCCAAGGAGCAAGCATCTTTTAATTTCATGGCTGCAGTCACCATCTGCAGTGATTTTGAAGCCCAAAAACACAAAGTCTGTCACTGTTTTTTATGTAGTAGTTTGTTAATCCCATAACCCTAACTGTCTCCTCTCCCCTCCTGTTCCCTCTCCTCTTTGGTAACTGCAAATTTGTTTTCTGTATCTGTGAGTCTGTTTCTGCTTTGCATATACCTTTAGTTGTATTATTTCTCAGAGTCTGCATATACGTGATATCATACAGTGTATATATTTCTCAGCCTGACTTATTTCACTAAACATATCTTCTGTCCTTTCATGTAGCTGCCCTTTTGCTCTTTCAGTCTTGAGCTTTCATTATCTCAACTTGTAAATAAAAATATCATCCAACTTTAAAAAAAAGCCCCCTGTGCTTTTAGCAAACATTTTAAAACACCAGAGAAAGTGTTATTATTTTGTTTATTGTTGGTGCCTAGTGTATATTTTCCATATTATATTTTCTCTGCCAATGCTTGCGTATCCCTCTTTCACTTCCACACATTCTTTGGTTTCATAGCTTTAAGATCTAGATGAGATACCGAAAAACATGTAGGTCTGTTTTCACATCTTGAAAGTTAAGAAAGTGAAGCTCAGAGAGATAGCAGGACTTATTAAAGTCACACAGCTCCAAAGGCCTCAGTTTCATTTTTCTTTCTTTTTTTTTTTTTTTTTTACATGCAGGTTAGTATTTTATTTTTTCTCTGGTTTCTGGTTACCTTGTACTCTCTGTGAAAATGCATATTGATGCCCAGGTATGAAGTATGCACTTTTCTGTATATATCTATCAATCTTTGAAATCAAGTTTACTTATAAATTATACAGCATATAAGTCATTTTGTCCACTAGCAATGAGTATACAGGGCTGTAAAAGCATCCCAACTTCACAGTCCATAAAGCCTTAAAGTGCCACTTGACCCAAAAGATATGTCCAGTGCATGGAGGAATCCCATGCAGCATCTATTTCCTGTGGTTAAGATGATTCAGCCCTAGGGAGGTTTTTGTCCAAAGTCTGGGAGGTGGAGTTTGGTAACTGTTGGTTATTTTTCTCCACCAAGCTGTGTCATTCAAAGTATATGATAAATCCAATTGCATTCCAGATACCAAATTTGGCCTAGGTCATTTGCATCATAAACGTTCACAAAGGTGCTCACTAGTAGGAGGACAGGAAAGCAGGGACCTTGAAATGATGAGAAGTGGGGCTCTGGAGCTGCCTCCAAATGATGGCTGTGTTGCTAATGATGAGCAGCAGCAGTGTAGCCGCTCTTGTGCACATGGGGTCTCCAGAGAACACGTGGCTGCACCACTGGGCCAGTATCAGGCTCAGGATCATCATCAGGAGAACAAGCAGTAAGGCACATCCACAGTTGGGTATATTGACAGGAAGGAAAGGTGAGGTTAGTAGCAGGGAATTAAATTACTGAAGTATAAAAATAAAATGTAGAAGCTATTTGGGTCTTATGTAAGTAGAAGGAAAAATTAAAAAGCTAAGAGAAATATAAAATACTGTGCATACTTAAGGTTGCAATGAGCTTGCCTGATGGCTCAGTTGGTAAAGAATCTGCCTGCCAATGCAGGAGATGCGGGTTCAATCCTAGGGTCAGGAAGATCCCCCTGAGAAGGAAATGGCAACCCCCTCCAGTAATCTTGCCTGGGGAGTCCTATGGACAGAGGAGCCTGGTGGGCTACAGACCACTGGGTGACGAGAGTTAGATACAACTTAGCAGCTAAATCACCAAAGGTTGTGAACCTGAGGTAAATCAAGGACAAGATGAGAGTTTGATCAAATATAAAAACATTTTGATTAAAGCCGAATCATTTGTCATTTGACCTAGTTAATCATTTCACATTGATAAAAATCACTTGCAGAAAAAGATGTAATTGTAGGTGGAGTTATATAAATTATCTAGTTTTAATTTGGCAAAAAGAATGGGAAGTTTGGCCAAGATTTTTCCCCAGATTAACTATGAAGTCATAAGAGAATAAGCATTTGAGTTATGTATTTAAAAAAATGTGTTTTGAGTCTACTCTCCAGGGGTTTAGATTGTTGAAGATCTGTTCCCCTTATGATTCAGTTTGGTGCATAATTCCTACAGAAGTGTATGCAGACTGTCAAACTTCTACCCACTGTGTTCTCTGCCCAGAAAGGACATTTGCCCAGAAACTTATTCTTCTGGTGTCATGCACTTTTGGACTTCATATGAAAACAATGTAGTATTCTGACCTTCATAATCATCCAGGCATACTGGGAGTAAAAATGAAAGCCAACATTCTTGATTTCCTGTTTATTCTTTACAGAAAACTCAAGCTCCTCATATATTCCTGGGAGTAGAGGTGATCTGACTGAGACTTTATAGTTGGCATTGACAACGAATGTGGATGGAGTGCATTAAACTGGGAAAAAGATTTCTTTTTTTTTTTTTTTTTTTACAGAAATGTTCTGGACATGGATAAAGCTTGAATAATTGATCAGTGCCAAAAGAGAATAGTGTGAGTTGCTAGATTTTGTGTAAGAACTTCAGGAAAAAAATGAATAAGGCCCTTTTGAAATACATTTTAATTTAAAATTACTGATCATCTCTTTATAGGCACCCAAAAGCTTCCCTGGTGGCTCAGAGGTAAAGATTCCCGCATGCCAATGCATGAGACCTGGATTCAGTCTCTAGGTCGGGAAGAACCCCTGGAGAAGGAAATGGCAACCCACTCCAGTATTCTTGCTTGGAAAATCCCATGGACAGAGGAGCATGGAAAGCTACATTCCATGGCCTTCCAAAAAAATCTGACATGAGTTAGCAACTAAACAACAAAAGTTTCTCGAGACTTTTTTTTTTTTTCATTCTGCCAGTCCCATGGGCTGTCCCATTTTCTTGCACTTTTGTCCTCAATTATATTTTAAAGATAATGAATGTTGCATGTTTCACTGAAATCATGTATAGAAAATATATAAGGTAAATTCAAATCCACTCTCAGCTCTGGCTTCAGTTTTATAAAGATTTACTTAATTACTTAATTTGTTTCCATTTCTTTTCCAATTAAGTTTTTTTTTTAATTCAATAAATTCTTTTATGTAGCACTGAATTAACACATTTTATGCTACTTAAACTTTCTCTTTTATCAGTAAAATGAAAAATGACATCAAATGTACCAAAGGATTGATGCTTTTGAACTGTGGTGTTGGAGAAGACCCTTGAGAGTCCCTTGGACTGCAAGGAGATCCAACCAGTCCATTCTGAAGGAGATCAGCCCTGGGATTTCTCTGGAAGGAATGATGCTAAAGCTGAAACTCCAGTACTTTGGCCACCTCATGTGAAGAGTGGACTCATTGGAAAAGACTCTGATGCTGGGAGGGATTGGGGGCAGGAGGAGAAGGGGACGACAGAGGATGAGATGGTTAGATGGCATCACCGACTCGATGGACGTGAGTCTGGGTGAACTCCGGGAGTTGGTGATGGACAGGGAGGCCTGGTGTGCTGCAATTCATGGGGTTGCAGAGTTGGACACAATTGAGCGACTGATCTGATCTGATCTGATAAAAGACAAAACACATATTTTAAAATTCACCTGGAATTATTTAATGATTTTAAACCTATATTCAGCAATATTTTGGGTGCAAGTGAATTTTATTTTATTCTAACATGTCATAAATATATTTATATTTTATTCATTTGTATTTTATTTATTTTAATTCATAAGATTTAGTAAACCAAAATGCAAAGAGAAAAATAACTTAATTCCATAAATATTCTGAATGATCAATTGTTTTTTGTTTACAAAATGCCCCAACTTTGTTTCTTGACTTGTATTACTTTGAAGGAAATACATTTTTATGAAATAGTGTGCATGTTTACCCCAAAAATTAAAATTTAGGCAGATTTATTATGGTACTTGAGTAAAGCTTCCACTTTCAGAAATTTACTTAGTTGAAATAGAAGTAAATAACTGTAAGGAAACTGAAGCCATCCTGAGTATATTTCTTAATACATTAACAAATTTCAAAATAAAAAGAATGTTAAAACAAAACTGAATTAAGTCATGTCAATTCTCAGTTTATAAAGACTATTTCCATTTCTATAAATTTAGTTAGAGATAATTTTGCATTAGTAATAGCACAATAGTGTCATAAAAGTCTTTCTGTCTTGTGGTTTGTCCATCATTACACATACATGAGAGAATATTCATTTAAATAAAAATAACATGAACAGTTAGAGTTTTCCCACTCCCTATGTGCTTTCAAGAAGATGGTGCACAATTATTGTGGGTCCTCTCCTCTTTTCACCTCTTTGGTAACTTTTTGCAGGAAAGTTGGAAGGTCTTTTCTTATTGGGAAGAGAAAATTAAACATGCTTACCTCAGCCACTCCTTTCTGCTGGCATAGTTTATTTTGTATTTGATATTAGAAGAAAATTCAGAGAACTTTACTCAATATGAATATTTAATTGCGCAAACAAAGTGCAAAGAAGGATTCTGCAAACCCCAAGCTGGTATGACGTTAAGAAGCATGCTGTTACATGATGACTTCTAAAGTGAAAATAAAGATATTTTTTAACCTTTACAATGATCAGTTAATATAGTGAGAGTTTCCAAATGGCAGGGAATTCAAAAAAGTGATTATCTTAAAACATTGTAGAAAGATTATTTAAATTTCTTTTATGATTATCAGAGGTATTCACAAAAAATAACCTAAGATTTGTTAATGTTTATAAAAAAGCTAGATTTTTTTTTTCCTGGCATAGCTTAAAGGATTTTGTCTGCCTGCGGCATTTTCCAGCCTGGTCTCCATTTTATTTTAACTATAGTAAGTCCTTCAAAGTGCGCAATTCTTTCTTATTCTGGGATTAATTGCTAAGAGAAAAATAGGCCTTCATATATAAGGTCAGGCCCTGCAACCCAGCTTCTGTCAGCTTGATGATAAAGAAGGAGGAGGAGGTGATGGAGGAGGAGGGAAGGAGGATATGGGTGAGGAAGACGATTAGAAAAAGAAAGAATAAACTAAATCTGATTTTTATTAGTCTGATCTTTGTAATATATCTCAGTTTGGACTAAACTTTTGTTTTTCAATAAAAAAAAATTGTTGCCTATCTTTAGTGTAATGTAATATCCTTTTAGTTGACCTAGTTTTGTCTCCATACTATGATATATAAAAATAGGTAACTAATAAGCACATACTGTGGGCTTCCACGGTGCCTCAGTGGCAAAGAATCTACTTGCAAATGTAGGAGATGCAGGTTCGATCCCAGGATTGGGAAGATCTCCTGGAATAGGAAATGGCAATCCACGCCAGTATTCTTGCTGAGAAAATTCCCATGGAAAGAGGAGCCTGGTAGGCTGCAGTCCTTGGGGTCACAAAGAACAGAATACGACTGAGTGGCTGAGCACACACACACAAGACCCTACTGTATAGCACAGAGAACTCTACTCAATACTTTGTAATGGCCTATATGGGGAAAATACTCTAAAAGAGTGGATGTATGTATAACTGATTCACTTTGCTGTATACCTGAAAGTATTAATAACACAGCATTGTATATCAACTCTAGTCCAATAAAATTTTTAATAGTATAAAGTTTTCTGTCTCAATATGTGTTCCACAAAACTATAGAACTATTTGATGTACTCCTGACTATTATAAAATTCATAAAGATTTGTACAGTTATCCATAATAAGATTTCAAGAATTGATAAATCCGAATTTTCTTCGCACCAAGCTAAAAATTATTTTATAATAATATAAGCTTAAATTTATTCATGCTTAAATTATTCAAGCTTAAAATTATTCATGCTGATTAGAAACTCTTATTGGAAAACATTTTTGATTTTGACTAAGAAAAACAAGAAATGTTTCCCTCTGTCTAACAGTTGAAAAGACTTATGGCTTACCAAAGGTTACCAAGTAAGCAGATTTTTAAAAAAAAATATTTGAAGCCAGATTTGTGTCAATCCAGAGGTGATTTTCTTTTCATTCTGCTGTCTCTTTGGAAAGACTATATATTGCAACTCAGTTAAAAAAAAAAAAAGAAATAGAAATATCTCATTGCTGATATTTTTATTAATCAGTCCCTGTTCTTCCATTACATAGGTGATTTTTAATATATATCATGGGTAAACAGTGTTTCTTAAAGGATAACCTCCATGATGAAAAGTTTTGCATTTTAAAGCACTTTGAAAAAGCTCTGAAGTGGATCATAGGATAAATAGTCATTTGTATTGGATACAATAGTGACATATCTTACCTATCAAATAATAGGAAGTTTCCTTTGAAAGAGAGCATAAGAGCTAGATGTATTTTATAAGAATTGTGTTTTTTTTCCTGAACCACTATTATCAGTCAAATTACCCTACTTTAAATATTTGACTCTTTTTTTCCTGTGTAAAGAGATAATACGATAGATCATGCGTACAGAGCAATATTTTGTATGCTGTGAGAAACCACCGTGTAATAGTTCTCGTGGTTCTTGGCCTAGAAAGCTCATGTAATTCCTACAGTAGGAGGCATGGACAATGAACTAGTAGATAGTATAAAATCAATTATTAAATAGTGGCATAAGGAGCTATAGTCAAGATAATCAGAAAATGGAGCAAAAGTTGTATAACTAAAATATTGGAGGAAAGACTTTTAGATGCAAAACATGACTTTGCCTATATTCTATTTTTAATAGTCTTGTTCTGTAACATTTTCTCTACATGGTATGAGTTCTGAGCTTCTTAACCCTGCTTTTCTAATTAATGGAATTTTAGCTCTTGTCTTGAAAACTACAAACTATAGTGAAAGAGCTCTGATTAAGATAAGGATAAAATATTCCCTCCTCCTTTACAACTGTAGAAAACCATATAATTCTGTTTAATACACTGATTTCGCAGAGTTATTTTAAGACGTCAGGTGGCACTAGCAGTAAAGAACTCGCCTGCCAGTGCAGTAGACAAGAGATGCAGGTTCAACCCCTGTGTCAGGAAGATCCCCTGGAGGAGGACATGGCAATCTACTACAGTATTCTTGCCCGAAGAATCTCACGGACAGAGGAGGTTGGTGGACTACAGTCAAAAAGGCTGCAGAGTCAGACGCCGCTGAAGCAACTTAGCACACAGCATGCAAGAATCTCAGGCTATGGAAATTTTTTGATGTGTCCTCTGAAATTAAGATTTAACCCCAGTAATAGCTGTGATTCTGATTGGTTGTAACCTAATAATCTGTTGCCCTGGTAATATCTAAATTGACATTTTCATTTTCTGAAACTATAAAGTCATGTTTTCTTATTAAACCAGGAGATTACCAATATTGCTTTCTTTTCTTCCATGCATAGAGTGGAGGGGGAAAGTCCAATCCATGATTCTGCTCTATTTCTCATTTAAATAAAGGGGTAAAGACATTTTGCTTCATTTAAATTAACAATTTCTTGAAGGTGCTACTCGATCTGAATGTTAAAAAGAAGACAGATTTTGAATAGGGTAATAGGATGGAGGAAAACAATGATGATTAGTAGGAAGAACAAGTAATTGAAAATGACAAGAAGGGCTGTTGATTCTCTAGGAGATCCTTAGGCGTTAGGGCCAATTCCTTCACTAGGTCACTACTCATTTATTGATTCATTTGGCATACATTTATTGAGTTCCTCCCTGAAGAAGAAAATCACAACCCATTCCAGTATTCTTTCCTGGGAAATCCCATGGACTGAGGAGCCTGGCAGGCTACAGTCCATGGGATCACAAAGAGTCATACCTGACGTAGCAACTAGAAACACAAAGTTCCTATTTGGTACCACAATCTCCTCCAGACATTGAAAATTAAAAAAATAAATAAACAAACTTGGAATCATAATATCTATCTCAGAAAAATTAAGTGGCCTTGAACAAGATAATTAACCTCTATAACTCAGTTGTGTTTTTCTCATTTTTAAAATCATGACAATGAAAAAAACTAAACTAGATTAAAGTTCAGCATACACAATAGGGACATTAGTAAAATCAATAAGAGATAGCTTTATTCCTAAAATAACTGAGACACTGTTGGGGAAGTAGATCTATAAATGAACAATTGCTATTCAAAATTTTGGAAATCTACTATATATCATGAGTCTCAGGGGAAGAATCGATGAAAGGTTTGTTCTAGATGTTGAGATTGCGTCCTTGTCCTCTGATACACATAGAGAAGGGCAGAGACAAGAGCAAACCTAGAGAAACCTCTGTACCAGTTGCCTTAGTTGAGAAACTTCACTTTGTTGGCCTCAACATTCTTATCTGTCAAGTGAAGGAGTCTAAAAACTAGGTTTCCTTACAGCTCCAACAAAATGTAGTTTTATGTTAGCCAAAAGCTATTCTCCATGGCTCAATTATGCCACTTTGTTAGAGGCAGATCTTTCCCATGTATGAGACAGAATTGCTGTTATTTTGTAGTTTTCTCTTGACTAGGTTTTTTTCTCTTGACTATTTTCCAAAGGAGCATCACATGGATTGTTCATAGTTATGAATATGAGGATGTGTTCCACTTCAAGATGTTTCTATCATCCATTCCCTTATGCACATGTTTCTTTAACTGTTACTTTGCTGGTCCTTTATGGTTTAAATTCCTTTATGCTTCTAAAATTTTTAGAGAAATTCCAAAGTACTAACATGAATATATTGCTTTACTTTTATAATTTTTCTACATTTATTTTCTCTCTCTACTATGAGAGATTGAAGTGTTATGAAAATGCTAAAAACACTGATACAGTGACTCACAGATATCTTAATATTTTTTAATAAAGTAGAGACTGGATATAAAAAAAAAGATCTGCTTAAAAATTGTCAGCTAAACTTTCTAATAA
Source organism: Bubalus bubalis (assembly GCF_019923935.1). Classification (NCBI taxonomy): domain Eukaryota; kingdom Metazoa; phylum Chordata; class Mammalia; order Artiodactyla; family Bovidae; genus Bubalus; species Bubalus bubalis. The sequence continues at coordinate 64,210,835 of NC_059162.1, forward strand.
CATAAAACAGGTGGATAGTTTTGTTTGATTTTGAACTTGATAACATGTTGAAGAAAATAAGTTTTTCTTGAGATTTGCCTCAACTGGAAACTTTAACTGTTACAGTAGCAAACAAAAAACAATTCTAGGCACAAAAGCTAGAAGTTGCTGTGACTCATAAGTCTCTACAATGTCCAATGAACAGAAGAAAATATCCTTTAAAAACACCATTCCTCATTTCAAACAAGCTGTAGCATTTCATCTTCACCATATCACTAAGGCAAAAGCTTGTATAGGTTATGGTCATCAATCAAAGTCCCTGTTAAAAAGTTCTTTCTATTTTAACTACTCTAGAAATTCTCATTTAGAAGATTCAGTTCACTGAGCCAGATCAATCCATACTAATGCAGCTATCATGACCTTTATCTTTATTTTCCTCTTTCAAAAATGTAATATAAACATAAATAAAAGAGAAAGCAAATCTCATAAAGCTAACTGTCTTTCTGGTTTGGTTTCTTGTCACTGATGATTTTGTTCTCTGTGTGTGTATGTTTGAAAGTAGTTTGAAAATTCTTAAATTACTTTCTATCTTTGATTGTGGAGTGAATGTTATGATATTCTGCCCAGTATTTCCTCTCAGGACTGATGTACTCATTTCCTGTCTGTGCCTGGCAGGGAGGTGTTGGTGGCTGAATCCTGGAAATTGGCCCAAAGTGCCCTTCCAAAGATACATCCTTCTCTGAAAGGGGCACATATCCAATAATTAGTCATAGGGAGGTGAGAGATGTGGTGGCCTCACTGCCTCAAAGGTGGATGGCTTTGAAGGGCTCTGAAACTTTCGGAGCTGAGGACTTTGTTGCCTGTAAATTGCTGTTCAATGCCTCCTTCTACTGTCCAATTCTACTTCCCTCATTAAACAACAGATAGGATCAATATCTTAGTAAATCTAGGAAACTGACCAAAGGCAGATGGTTTAAAACAGTTCTTTTCATGGGGGTATATAAAATGATAAAATTCTTCTTTTCGGATGACACCATCATTTCTCCATCTTGGGCCTATGTTACCTTAGGTGAAGCTTAATGCTTTTCATAGGTACTCAGGTTCAGGAAATTTAAGAAAGTAAAATGATATCAGGTTGAACGTAAGTCTCTTTGAAAAGATATTATAGGATTCATTAACAGCCGGGTAAATATTGAAATATACTTTTCTCAAACTTCCACTTCCCATAGCACACAACTTCATAATGACATCTGTGGGCCAGCATGATACAAATGAAACATAAGCGTTGCCTACTCCATGCCTTTCCAGATTTTTAACACTTTTTTTAATGTCTTCTTAACTTTCTTACCTATCTTGACTGAGAGCTTATATTTCCTCTTCCCTCCACTCATGTTCACCAGCATCACAGATTAATAGACTAAACTACAAATTTAAGTACATCAAACCCTCACCTTCAAAAGCTCCCTATTGCTCACAGGAAAAAGTCATCATTTTGTAGACTGTATGGTGTACATACATACCAAGATTGCCAGGAGAAATATCAATAACCTCAGATATGTAGATGACACCACCCTTATGGTGGAAAGCGAAGAGGAACTGAGGATCCTCCTGATGAAAGTGAAAGAGGAGAGTGAAAAAAACTGGCTTAAAGTGCAGCATTCAAAAAACTAAGATCCTGGCATCCCGTCCAATCACTTCTTGGCAAATAGATGAGAAAACAATGGAAACAGTGACAGACTATATTTTCTTGAGCCCCAAAAGCCCTGTAGATGGTGACTGCAGCAATGAAATTGAGAAATGTTTGTTCCTTGGAAGAAAAGCTATGACAAACCTAGACAGCATATTAAAAAGCATAAACATTACATTGCCAACAAAGGTTCATCTAGTCAAAGCTATGGTCTTTTCAGTACCCATGTATAGTTGTGAGAAATGGAGAATAAAGGAAGCTGAGCACTGAAAAATTGATGCTTTTGAAGTGTGGTGTTGGATAAGAATCTTGAGAGTCCCTTGGACTTCAAGGAGATCAAATCAGTCAATTCTAAAGGAAATCAGTCCTGAATATTCATTGGAAGGACTGATACTGAAATGGGAGCTCCAATATTTTGGCTTACTGATGGGAAATAACTGACTCACTGGAAAAGACCCTGATGCTGGGAAAGATTGAAGGCAGGAGAAGATGGGGACAACAAAGGATGAGATGGTTGGATGGCATCACTGACCTGATGGACATGAATTTGAACAGACTCTGTGAGTTAGTGAAGCACAGGGAGGCCTGGCGTGCTGCAGTCCATGGGGTTGCAAAGAGTTGGAAACAACTGAGTACCTGAACTGAACTAATGGTGTGCAAGGCCAGTAGAATCTGTACTTATAGCTTTAGTCCTATAAAGAATAGAGGTGGTAATGCCATTTTAATATATCGATATTTTCACAACAAAGATTCCTTCCAATTTCAACTTGTCACATATTTTACTGAAAAAATGTGGCATTACCAGAGAACTTGGGTTCAACTATAAATCATTTGTAAGTAAAGCATGTATAATTATGAAAAAGTCATTTTGAGAAGATGGTTAGTCAAGTAAGAAATCAAGTGTTTCTGTATGTTAGTTACTCAGTCATGTCCGACTCTTTTGCAACCCCAAGGATTATGTAGCCTGCCAGGCTTCTCTGTCCATGGAATTCTTCAGGCAAGAATACTGGAGTGGATTGTCATTCCCTTCTCCAGAAATAATGTGTGGTTTTGCACAATTTTATCTTCTTAAGCAGTTCATGTTCTAAAGAAAATAAAAGATTTTAAGGTATTGAAACAATAATTACTAAAGTGTATTGTTTTCTAGAAGTAACCTTGGAAATTGATATATCTTTCATTGTCAGAGTGATTAACAATTAATGTCAGTGAGAATAAATGTTCTTAGAATTAATTTAACTACCAATCTTCTTCTTAAGTCATGATACATTGATAATGAAAACATGTTTTGAAAATGTTTTTATATCAATATGCATATACATATATATGAAACTGAAAGTGTTAGTTGCTCAGTCATATCTGACTTTTTGCAACCCCATACACCATATAGCCCACCAGGCTCTTCTGTCCATGGAATTCTCCAGGCAAGAATACTGGAGTCGGTAGCCATTCCCTTTCCAGGAGATCTTCCCTACCCAGAGACTGAACCTGTATGTCCTCCATTGCAGGCAGATTTTTTACCACATGACCCATGAGGGAAGCCCACATATATGAATTGTTGTTCAGTTGCTTAGTTGTGTCCGACTTTTCACAACCCCATGGACTGCAGCACTCCAGGCTTCCCTGTTCATCACCAACTCCTGGATCTTGCTCAAATTCATGTCCATTGAGTTGGTGATGCCATCCAACCATCTCATCCTCTGGCTCCCCCTTCTCCTTCTGCCTTCAATCTTTCCCAGCATCAGAGTCTTTTTCAATGAGTTAGCTCTTCGCATGAAGTGGCCAGAGTATTGGAGCTCCAACTTCAGCATCAGTACTTCCAATGAATAATCAGAGTTGATTTCCTTTAGGATTGACTGGTTTGATCTCTTTGCAGTCCAAGGGGCTCTCAAGAGTCTTCTCCAACACCACAGTTCAAAGCATCAATTCTTTGGTGCTCAGCCTTATTTATGGTCCAAATCTTACATCTGTACATGACTACTGGAAAAACCATAGCTTTGACTATACAAATCCTTGTCAGTAAAGTAGTATCTCTACTTTTTAATACACTGTCTAGGTTTCTCCTTGCTTTTCTTTCAAGGAGCAAGCATCTTTTAATTTCATGACTGCACTGTCCATTCACATTGATTTTAGAGCCCAAGAAAATAGTCTGTCACTGTTTCCATTGTTTCCCCATCTATTTGCCATGAAGTAATGGGACCAGATGCTGTGATCTTAGTTTGTTGAATGTTGAGTTTTAAGCCAGCTTTTTCACTCTCCTCTTTCACCTTTATCAAGAGGTTACTTCCTCTTCACTTTCTGCCATAAGAGTGCATATCTGAGGTTATTGATATTTTTCCTGGTAATATAAATATATTTAATTATAACACATGTATGTGTATATAAACACAGATACTCTTAATACAAATATCTATATAGCATTTTCTTGCCTGACAAAATATGTCTACAGAAAATTGTTTTCTACAGTTTAACTCACATTAAATCAGAAAGTGTTTACTGAATATCTTACACTCTATTAGTCAGAAGCTTATAGCATCATTTTCTTATCAAGAACTTATTGTCCAGTGGAATATTTGGTTTTAGATAAAAATTTACACATTTAAAAACAATGAAAGATCTTATCATCTTATGGTTTAAATGGCTATATTAAACTTTTTAAATTTAAAAGTTTTAAATTTCAAGTTTTTGCACAGAAAAACTATAGAGCAAAATAGCTATATATATCATATTAATTAGCTAAGTTGTATAAAGTATAATATTTTGATAAAGCTGTAAATTATGTATTTTTCTTCAGTAATTTGCTTTCTGAAAAAAAATCTAGATAAATGAGTCAAAATCCAATCAATCAAATAAAAATTTACCTAGCATAATAGTTTAAAATTTATTATTATTTTATTTTTTCACAGAACACAGAATAGTTTCCAAATAGTGTATCTTGAAAGGCATGGTGGCATTTTATTTTAGTTTTTGAAAATTTAAAATAAATCCAATGGTAAAACTGCTTATGAAATATTCAGATATTTTCAAAGTTCATTTTTGAGTCAAGTGAAAGTATTGTGCTAATCAGGCATAGAAATCATGGTGGGTATAGCAATTTATTGTAGTGAGATACTTAAGTCACATTATTCTTTTTGAATCTGGCTGTTGAAGTCACTATCTTACAGTGCATGCTTTAATGTACTTCTAGAACTCCTTTACAATTTGAGGTTAATGAACACCTCTAAATGCAATTGAAATATGAATTTGAGTTTAAACTCTGTCTTGATTGCCAAGCATGCTAAATGCAGACAAAGTGGTAATCAGTCAACCATTTATATTACTTTATTACCAGGTTAACTCAATTCAGTCAACATTTGTTGAGTGTCCGTTATATATTGGTCATTATCCTAGCCACTTATAGGGAAATATGTGCTGGCTTATCAATGTTTTAAATTTGTTTAGCAAACAACCATAATCATATTTCAGTTTAATAGTCTATTATTTTTACATTTATAATCAATCGTTTAAAAAGGCCTATGTTTGAAGGCATTTGTCGTCAACCATGCGGAATTTATTGTATTAAAAAATGACGAGAGTGAGTGTTGCATGCTCAGTCGTGTCCAACTCTTTTGCGACCCCATAGACTGTAGCCTGCCAGGCTCCTCTGTTCATGGGTTATCCAGGTAAGAATACTGAAGTCAGTTGCCATTTCCTTCTCCACGGAATCTTCCAGACCCAGGGATCAAACCAAGATCTCCTGCATCTCCTGCATTGACAAGCATATTCTTTACCACTGAGCCACCTGGAAGCCCAAAACAATGATAATTATTAATAAATTTCTAATATATTTTGATGCTGGAATTGCCAGGAATTGTTTGTTTATGCTTCCTTGCCTTGCATTTGGTTTCTAAAGAAGCTTGAATTATAGAAATATAAGATGCTTAACATCTAAAGTATTTTCTTACAGACTTTAAATTCAGTCTCATAAAGTACTGAAAACTGAAAATGTTCAGTTTATATGGTTTATAAGGTTTCAGTTTATATGTCTGTAAGGAACCTGATCAGTACTGGAAGGTATTAAGTGTGTATGAGACATATTTTCTTTCTGAACAAGGTGGAAGCAGCATCTCTCAAGTGCAGGCAACTCTCAGTGGATGGTGACTTCCATGTTACAGAAGTACTAACTGAAAGCACTTGAGGGATGCTATAAAGAACCTTATCAAATAAAACTTTCTGCAATGATGAGAACATTATCTGTGCTTCTAATCTTGAGTTTCTAGAACACGTTATGAAATATCTGAAAAGTGATTAATGTGATTAAGGAGCTGAGTTGTTCATTTTAATTTATATAAATTTGATTTTCAATAGCTGTGAGTGACTATGACGATTATCAGTTCAATTCATTTCAGTCCCTCAGTCATGTCTGACTTTGCGACCCCACGGACTACAGCATGCCAGGCTTCCCTGTCCATCACCAACTCCCGGAGCTAACTCAAACTCAACTCCATCGAGTCAGTGATGCCATCCAAACATCTCATCCTCTGTCGTCCCCTTCTCCTCCTGCCTTCAATCTTTCCCAGAATCAGAATCTTTTCCAATGAGTCAGTTCTTCCCATCAGGTGGCCAAAGTATTGGAGTTGGATTATATCAGACAGCAATTTACCACTTGTATTTAAGCAAAAATCACATGAGGTGTTTAAGATTGCTTCTGTGCATTTTTTCATACTGTTCATGGGGTTCTCAAGGCAAGAATACTGAAGTGGTTTGCCATTCCCTTCTCCAGTGGACCACATTCTGTCAGACCTCTCTACCATGACCTGCCTGTCTTGGGTGGCCCCACACAGCATGGCTTACTTTCATTGAGTTAAACAAGACTGTGGTCCATGTGATTAGATTGACTAGTTTTCTGTGATTATGGTTTCAGTGTGTCTGCCCTCTGATGTCCTGTTGCAACACCTACAGTCTTACTTGGGTTTTTCTTACCTGGACGTGGGGTATCTCTTCAGGGCTGCTCCACCAAAGTGAAGCTGCTGCTCCTTATCTTGGACCTGGGGTATCTCTTCACCATCGCCCCTCCCGACATTGAACATGGAGTACTCAAAGAGGAACGCCCCAGGTTGGTAGGTGCCCAATATGCTACTGGAGATCAGTGGAGAAATAACTCCAGAAAGAATGAAGGGATGGAGCCAAAGCAAAAACAATACCCAGTTGTGGATGTGACTGGTGATAGAAGAAATGTCGGATGCTGTAAAGAACAATATTGCATAGGAACCTGGAATGTCATGAATCAAGACAAATTGGAAGTGGTCAAATAGGAGATGGCAAGAGTGAACATTGACATTCTAGAAATCAGCGAACTAAAATGGACTGGAATGGGTGAATTTAACTCAGATGACCATTATATCTACTACTGTGGGCAGGAATCCCTCAGAAGAAATGGAGTAGCCATCATGGTCATCAAAAGAGACCAAAATGCAGTACTTGGATGCAATCTCAAAAACGACAGAATGATTTCTGCTCGTTTCCAAGGCAAACAATTCAATATCACAGTAATCCAAGTCTATGCCCCAACCAGTAACACTGAAGAAGCTTATGTTGAATGGTTCTATGAAGACCTCCAAGACCTTTTAGAACTAACATCCAGAAAAGATCTCCTTTTCATTATAGGGGAATAGAATGCAAAGGTAGGAAGTCAAGAAACACCTGGAGTACCAGGCAAATTTGGCCTTGGAATACGGAATGAAACAGGGCAAAGACTAATAGAGTTTTGCCAAGAAAATGCACTGGTCATAACAAACACCCTCTTCCAAAAACACAAGAGAAGACTCTACACATGGACATCACCAGATGGTCAACACTGAAATCAGATTGATTGTATTCTTTACAGCCAAGAAGGAGAAGCTCTATATAGTCAGCAAAAATAAGACCGGGAGGTGACTGTGGCTCAGATCATGAACTCCTTATTGCCAAATTCAGACTTAAATTGAAGAAAGTAGGGAAAATCACTAGACCATTCAGGGATGACCTAAATCAAATCCCTTATGACTATACAGTAGAAGTGAGAAATAGATTTAAGGGCCTAGACCTGATAGATAGAGTGCCTGATGAACTATGGAATGAGGTTCCTGACATTGTACAGGAGACAGGGATCAAGACCATCCCCCTGGAAAAGAAATGGAAAAAGGAAAATGGCTGTCTGGGGAGGCCTTACAAATAGCTGTGAAAAGAAGAGAAGTGAAAAGCAAAGGAGAAAAGGAAAGATATACCCATCTGAATGCAGAGTTCCAAAGAATAGCAAGGAGAAATAAGAAAACCTTCCTCAGCAACTAATGCAAAGAAATAGAGGAAAACAACAGAATGGGAAAGACTAGAGATCTTTTCAAGAAAATTAGAGATACCAAGGGAATACTTCATGCAAAGATGGGTTTGATAAACAATAGAAATGGTATGGATCTAACAGAAGCAGAAGATATAAGAAGAGGTGGCAAGAATACATAGAAGAACTGTACAAAAAAGATCTTCATGACTAAGATAATCATGATGGTGTGATCACTGACCTAGAGCCAGACATCCTGGAATGTGAAGTCAAGTGGGGCTTAGAAAGCATCACTACAAACGAAGCTAGTGGAGGTAATGGAATTCCAGGGGAGCTATTCAAATTCTGAAAGAAATTTCTGTGAAAGTGCTGCAGTCAATATACCAGCCAATTGGGAAACTCAGCAGTGGCCACAGGACTGGAAAAGGTCAGTTTTCATTCCAATCCCAAAGAAAGGCAATGCCAAAGAATGCCCAAACTACTGCACAATTTCACTCATCTCACACGCTAGTAAAGTAATGCTTAAAATTCTCCAAGCCAGGCTTCAGCAATACGTGAACCATGAACTTCCAGATGTTCAAGCTGGTTTTAGAAAAGGCAGAGGAACCAGAGACCAAATTGCCAACATCCTCTGGACCATGGAAAAAGCAAGGGAGTTTCAGAAAAACATCTACTTCTGCTTTATTGACTATGCCAAAGCCTTTGACGTGGATCACAATAAACTGTGGAAAATTCTGAAAGATATGGGAATACCAGACCACCTGACTTGCCTCTTGAGAAACCTGTATGCAGGTCAGGAAGCAACAGTTAGAACTGGACATGGAACAACATACTGGTTCCAAATAGGAAAAGGAGTTCGTCAAGGCTGTATATTGTCACCCTGTTTATTTAACTTATATGCAGAGTACATCATGAGAAATGCTGGGCTGGAAGAAGCACAAGCTGGAATCAAGATTGCTGGGAGAAGTATAACCTCAGATATGCAGATGACACCACCCTTATGGCAGAAAGTGAAGAAGAACTAACTAGCCTCTTGATGAAAGTGAAAGGGAGAGTGAAAAAGTTGGCTTAAATCTCAACATTCAGAAAACGAAGATCATGGCATCTGGTCCCATCACTTCATGGAAAATAGATGGGGAAACAGTGGGAACAGTGTCAGACTTTATTTTTCTGGGCTCCAAAATCACTGCAGATGGTGATTGCAGCCATGAAATTAAAAGATGCTTGCTCCTTGGAAGGAAAGTTATGACCAACCTAGATAACATTTTCAAAAGCAGAGACATTACTTTGCCAACAAACATCCGTCTAGTCAAGGCTGTGGTTTTTCCTGTGGTCATGTGTGGATGTGAGAGTTGGACTATGAATAAAACTGAGCATCAAAGAATTGATGCTTTTAAACTGTGGTGTTGGAGAAGACTCTTGAGAGTCCCTTGGACTGCAAGGAGATCCAACCAGTCCATTCTAAAGGAAATCAGTCCTGGGTGTTCTTGGAAGGAATGATGCTAAAGCTGAAACTCCAATACTTTGGCCACCTCATGCGAAGTGTTGACTCATTGGAAAAGACTCTGATGCTGGGAGGGATTAAGGGCAGGAGGAGAAGGGGACGACAGAGGATGAGATGGCTGGATGGCATCTCCGACTCAATGGACGTGAGTTTGTGTGAACTCAGGGAGTTAGTGATGGATAGGGAGGCCTGGCGTGCTGCGATTCATAGGTTCGCAGAGTCGGACATGACTGAGCAACTGACTTGAACTGTGAGTTTTAGTCAATTCAGATCACAAATCACAAGGCTTGCTGACGCCCGGAACATACCTTTAATGCCACCATTACAAAGAACTTTCCTTAGTATAATGACATCCTGGATACCAGACATGTTACATTTTTTATGTGACTGGTAAGTAAGAAAGATGGCAACAATACTATCCAAAATGAGAGCTTGTATAAATTCACATACAAGGTTATTTCCTCTTGGGTTAACCTTAAATAACTTCCCAACTGCCTAAAGCTCCTAATGGCCATAGTGATTATGTTGCTGTTATTTCATGTCATTCTTTATGAACTGAGTGAAGAGATAGCGTTCAGAATGTATAAAGCAAACTTACTTGGCAGAGAAATCAAGAAACCACTATTGTGAAAGTTCAATGTCAGATTCTCACTTTCAAAATTTGTTGTTTTGGGAAAGAAGGAATGATAATCTACCCACATTGCAGAATTGTTTCCAAGACAAGAGACTTATAAGCTGTAGACAGTTTTGTTTTTGTTTTTTTTTTTTTAACTTAAAGACTTGCTCTTGGACAGGTGCCAAAGGCAGGGGGGTGGATAAAGCTTTGTCTTTTTCTGGATGTGCTATAATACAGATTTCTTAAACTGACACAAAATTCCAGTTATTGCGGGCAGCCAAAGTGAAATGATGTGCTTTTCTCCAACAAGCTCCATTTTTCCTGATATATGACTTTTTTTCATACTGTTTTCTCTGCCTGAAGCACCTGTCCTCACAATTTTACACACTGATAAGATATCTATCTTTAATGTTCATATTAATGCCATCTTATCCCTGGTGTTTTTTATTCCATTTTCCTTAAATGATTTTTTCCAGAACCTACTTATATTTTTACAGTGAAAAATACACCTTCGCCTCACTCTCCAAGATCATATGCTTCACATATGTGATGGCCCAGGCATTACTGTAACCTCCCCAGTGCCCTGTAGTTCAGATGGTATAGGATCTGCATGCAGTGCAGGAGACCCAGGTTTAATTCCTGGGTCGGGAAAATGCCCTAGAGAAGAAAATGGCAACCCATTCCAGTATTCTTGCCTGGAAAATTACATAGACAAATGATCCTGGTGGGCTACAGTCCATGGGATCACAAAGAGTCCAGCGAGACTGAAGCAACTAAACCACCTCCATGCTTTGAAAAGTGCCAGGGTAATAATAGGTACAAAACAGATATGATGAAGATGAAATAGCAAGCAAATGAATGAATGGATGAATGAGTGAATAACAAAGCAGAAATCTTTAGAAAATCATTCACTGGTAAAAAACAAACAAACAAACAACAACAAAGAAAAAAACTGTCTGAAAAGCAGTTAAAAGCCTAATTGGAAATGTTAACATTCCTTGAGAATGCTTTACATTGCAAGTTGCATGAAGCCTCACTTAAACTGATGTAAAAGCAAAGGAAAAAGACCATGATTCTGGGAAAGATTAAAGGCAGAAGGAAAAGAGGGCAACAGTGGTTGAGATGGTTGGATGGCATCACTGATTCAATGGACCGGAACTTGAGCACACTCTGGAAGATGGTGAGGGACAAGGAATGCTGCCCTGCTGCAGTCCATGCGGTTGCAAAGAGTAGGACATGGCTTGGCATCTGAACAACAACAAGCAAAGGAAGAGAATTTACTGACATACATAGCTTGAATAGTCTTTGAGAGATGAGGCTTCAGAGCATTTGGAGACAAGTTATGAAATGGCATCCAGAGGCCAAATTCTTTCTACTTTTTGGTTCCACTTCCTTTGCCTTCTTCAAGCTCCATGATGGCAATCAGCAGTTTGAGGGACCATATACTTGTAAGTTCATTTCTGGTGGAAGAGTATTGCAACTGTCCACTGTATACCTGACAAAGCCTGAGATTCACTTTAGGCCTTTCTAATGCAATCTGCTGACATCTTTTTATCCTGGAAGTTGTCTGGAGGTGTAATACCACCAGACCTTGGGTTGAAGTGAAGATGGAGTTTCATTCTCCTCACATTCCACTCTCTAACTGTAGATTCAGTTGCCAGAAGAGGGAATGTCTGTGTACTGAGGAGACAAATACGAAATGCCTATCTCAGAAAATGAAACAAAACTAAATTGTAATGAGTCATATGCTGACTGACCCACTCCAGTATTCTTGCCTGGAAAATTCCATGAACAGAGGAGCCTGGCAAGCTGCAGTCCAATGGGGTTGCAAAGAGTCGGACAAGACTGAGTGACAGCATGCACATATGCACTCTGACTGAACTCCATCCAAATCTACCATAAATGAATTGGGAACTCAGTGAAAGTTCCTCATTCTTAGTGTATTAGTTTGGGAAGGGGAGCTAATTTTTCTTCTGAATAAGAAAATTCATCAGAAGAAGTAGTCATTTGCATTAGAATGTAAATGGCAGAATGAGAATATTTTCAGCCAGCATTTTCTCCAAGAGGAGAAGGGGATGACAGAGGATAAGATGGTTGGATGTCATCACCGACTCAATGGACATAAGTTTGAGCAGGCTTCGGGAGTTGAAGGACAGGGAAGCCTGGCGTGTTGCAGTTCGTGGGGTCGCAAAGAGTCAGACACAACCGAGTTACTGAACTGAACTATCCCCATGCATCTTACATAGGTACTCTGTATTTCTTTCATGGGTAGCATCCATTGAGTGTGATAGCTATCTTTAGCATCTGGTTATTACTACTACTAGTTTCTCTCAGAAGGAGACTCCTCACAGACATTAATCAGATTGATAACAATGTCTGGAATAGGAATAGATGCCCACATTTACCAGGGTATAATTTGAGGCTAAAAATCCTCTAAAATAGTATCTGTTTCTTGCTATTATTCATAGTTTCCTGGTTTCTCATTTGATTTTGACTTTCAATTTAGTCTCAAATTTGTATTTTTGGTAGAACCAGGCTTTCTTTTGACTTGAAGCTAGGAATTATCCTCAGACTTTTATTATTATTATTATTTTTAATCACTTCCCTCTCCTATTACTTGTAGAAGGCAACATAAGCAGGTGTTGAGTAGAGGCCTTGGAGTCAGACAGATATGATTTCTTTTCCCAGACCGACCCTTAATTAAACATGGTAAATTTGATTTCCTGATCTATAAAATCTCAATAAAATCAGAATTATTGTGAAGACCAAATAAAGTACATATAAAGTACTGAGCTTCAGTTCAGTTCAGTCGCTCAGTCATGTCCGACTCTTTGGGACCCCATGAATCGCAGCATGCCAGGCCTCCCTGTCCAACACCAACTCCTGGAGTTCACTCAGACTCACACCCATCGAGTCAGTGATGCCATCCAGCTTTCTCATTCTCTGTCATCCTCTTGTCTTCCTGCCCCTAATCCTTCCCAGCATCAGAGTCTTTTCTAGTGAATCAACTCTTCGCATGAGGTGGCCAAAGTACTGGAGTTACAGCTTTAGCATCATTCCTTCCAAAGAAGTCCCAGGGCTGATCTCCTTCAGAATGGACTGGTTGGATCTCCTTGCAGTCCAAGGGACTCTCAAGAGTCTTCTCCAACACCACACTTCAAAAGCGTCAATTCTTTGGCACTCAGCTGTCTTCACAGTCCAACTCTCACATCCATATATGACCACTGGAAAAACCATAGCCTTGACTAGGTGGATCTTTGTTGGCAAAGTAATGTCTCTGCTTTTGAATATGCTATCTAGGTTGGTCATAACTTTCCTTCTAAGGAGTAAGTGTCTTAATTTCATGGCCGCAGTCACCATCTGCAGTGATTTTGGAGCCCAGAAAATAAAGTCTGACACTGTTCCCACTGTTTCCCCATCTATTTCCCATGAAGTGATGGGACCAGATGCCATGATTGCTTTCTGATCTGATCTGGTACTGAGCTTAGTACAAAGTAAATGTTGTTTATTATGGGCATCATAATTATTTATATTATCTGTTAGTTGAATAACATATTATGAAGAATGATATCTAAGAACTGACTCTTTTTACGGCCATTCATGTTCAATTTAATACTTGGCAGATTTAGGCTATAATAAAGATGATATATTCAGGAATTTTTTCTAAGTGTAACAACAAAATATTAAAGGAATTTCTTCAGATAAGTTGTGTTTTAGCAATATCTCTATGGTTGTATGAAAGAATGGACTCTAGGGAAAAACAAAGGTAAGAATGAAGATATGAGGCTCAATTAGTTCGTTACTATTATATCATGGTGGAAAAAATTGTCATCTATCCTGTGAGTTTTCCTCTATTTCTTTGCACTGATCACTGAGGAGGGCTTTCTTATCTCTCCTTGCTATTCTTTGGAGTTCAAATGGGTATATTTTTCTTTTTCTCCTTTGCCTTTAGCGTCTCTTCTTTTCTCAGCTATTTTTAAGCCTTCCTCAGACAACCATTCTGCCTTTTGCATTTCTTTTTCTTGGGGATGGTCTTGATCACTGCCTCCTGTACAATGTTAAGAATTTCTGTCCATAATTATTCAGGCACTCTATAAGATCGAATCCCTTGAATCTATTTATCACTTCCACTGTATAATCATAAGAGATTTGATTTAGGTCATACCTGAATGGTCTAGTGGTTTTCCCTACTTTCTTCAATTTAAGGCCAAATTTGGCAATAAGGAGTTTATGACCAGTCAGCTCCTGGTCTTATTTTTGCTGACTGCATAGAGATTCTCCATCTTTGGCTGCAAAGAATATAATCAATCTGATTTTGGTATTGACCATCTGGTGATGTCCATGTGTAGAGCCCTCTCTTGTGTTGTTGGAAGAGGGTGTTGCTATAACTAGTGCATTCTCTTGGCAAAACTCTGTTAGCTTTTGCCCTGCTTCATTTTGTACTCCAACGGCAAATTTGCCTGTTACTCCAGGAATCTCTTGACTTTCTACTTTTTCATTCCAGTCCCCTATAATTAAAAGGACATCTTTTTTGGGTGTTGGTTCTTGAAGGTCTTGTAGGTCTTCATAGAACCATTCAGATTTAGCTTCTTCAGCATTACTGGGCAGGGAATAGACTTGGATTACCATGATTTTGAATGGTTTGCCTTGGAAATGAACAGAGATCATTCTCTCCTTTTTGAGACTGCATCCAAGTACTGCATTTTGAACTCCTTTGTTGACTATCATGGCTACTCCATTTCTTCTAAGGGATTCTGACCCACAGAAGTAGACATAATGGTCATCTGAGTTAAATTTGCCCATTCCAGTCCATTTTAGTTCACTGATTCATAAAATGTTGAGGTTTACTCTTGCCATAATCCTATTTGACCACTTCCAATTTGCCTTGATTCATGGACCTAACATTCCATGTTCCTATACAACATTCTTTACAATATCGGGCTTTACTTCCATCACCAGTCACATCCACAACTGGGCATTATTTTTGCTTTGGCTCCGTCTCTTCATTCTTTCTAGAGTTATTTCTCCACAATTCTCCAGTAGCATATTAGGCACGTACCATCCTGGGGAGTTCATCTTTCAGTATCCTATCTTTTTGCCTTTTCATACTGTTCATGGTGTTCTCAAGGCTAGAATACTGAAGTGGTTGGCCATTCCCTTCTCCCGTGGACCACATTTTGCCATAAATCTCAACCATGACCTGTCTGTTTTGGGTGGCCCTACATGGCATGGCTCATAGTTTCAGTGAGTTAGACAAGGCTGTGGTCCATGTGATCAGTTTGATTAGTTTTCTGTGATTCTGGTTTTCATTCTGTCTGCCCTCTGATGGATAAGGATAAGAGGCTTATGGGAGTTTCCTGATGGGAGAGACTGACTGTGGGGGAAACTGGGTCTTGCTTTTATGTGCAGGGCCATGCTCAGTGACTCTTTAATCCAATTTTCTGTTAATGGGCAGGGCTGTGCTCCCTCCCTATTGTAATGAAGATAATGGTGATCTCCTTCATAAGGTCCTGTGCATGCACTGCCACACTCAGTGCCCCCGACCCTCAGCAGGCTGCCACTGACCCATGCTTCTGCCAGAGACTTCTGGACACTCACAGGCAAGTCTGGGTCAGTCTTTTATGGGGTCACTGCTCCTTTCTCCTGGGTACTGGTACACAAAAGGTTTTGTTTGTGTCCTCCAAGGGTCTGTTTCCCAAGTCCTGTGTAAGTTCTGGTGGCTCTATGGTGGGGTTAATGGCAACCTCCTCCAAGAGGGTTATGCCACATCCAGGTCTACTGCACTCAGAGCCCCTGCCTCTTCAGCAGGCCACTGCTGACCTGTACCTCTGCAAGAGGCACTCTAACACTCAAAGACAGTTTTGGCTCAGTCTGTAGGGTTTCCTGGTGCATACAAGGTTTTGTTTGTGCCCTCTAAGCATCTCTGGAGGGTATGCGGTTTGATTCTAAACATGATTTCACCCCTCCTACCATCTTGCTGAGGCTTCTCCTTTGCCGTTGAACATGGGGTATCTTTTTTTTCTTTGAGGGATCCAACATTCTCTTGTTAACAGTTGTTCAGCAGGGAGTTGTAATTTTGGAGTTCTTGCAGGAGAAGACGAGCACACGTCCACCATCTCTAGATGACATTACCCTTACAGCAGAAAGTGAAAAAGAAAGCAAAGAAGAACTAAAGAGCCTCTTGATGAAAATGAAAGAAGAGAGTGAAAAAGTTGGCTTAAAACTCAACATTCAGAAAACTAATATCATGGCATCTGATCCCATCACTTCATGGCAGATAGATGGGGAAACAGTGAGAGACTTTATTTTTTTTTGGGGGGGGCCTCCAAAATGACTGCCAATGGTGAAAATTGATGCCATGAAATTAAAAGACACTTGTTCCTTGGAAGACAATCTATGATCAACCTAGGCAGCATATTAAAAAAGCAGAGACATTACTTTGCCAACAGAGGTCCATCTAGTCAAAGCTATAATTTTTCCGGTAGTCATGTATGGGTGTGAGAGTTAAGACTATAAAGAAAGGTGAGCACTGAAGAATTGATGTTTTTGATCTGTGGTGTTGGAGAAGACTCTTGCGAGTCCTTTGGACTGCAAGGAGATCAAACTAGTCAATCCTAATGGAAATCAGTCCTGAAAATTCTTTGGAAGGACTGATGCTGAAGCTGAAACTCCAATACTTTGGCCACTTGATGTGAATAAATGACTCATTGAAAAAGACCCTGATGCTGGGAAAGATTGAAGGTGAAGGAAGTAGGGGATGACAGAAGATGAGATGGTTGGATGATCACCAACTCAATGGACATGAGTTTGAGTAAGTTCCAGGAGTTGGTGATGGACAGGGAAGACTGGCATGCTGCTGTCCATGGTGTTGCAAAGAATCAGACATGGCTGAGCAACTGAATTGTACTGATCCTATGAATTACAGGGATTAAGGTGTATATGCAATTATAAGAAAGAATTTGGTGATGAATTGAAAGAGAGAAAGGAATCTAAAAGTCCACCAGTTTCCCTATTTGAGGAAGAGCATGGAGAATCATATCATCCACAGAGATAGAATAAGTAGGGGAAGTGAGGTCCTTGTATTCATTCTTCTCTCTCCAATCCACCATCCTCAATGCTATAAAAGTGATCTTTCTAAAAAAATTTTGATAATGAAAGCTTCTGCATAGACAATTCAGTGGATAATCATTACCCAGATAACAATGCATAAACCCTACATTCAAGTATAATTTGTTTGCAGATCAGCTTTTTATCCTTCTTACTCTTTCCCTAACCACAGTCTCTGGACATGTGTGTGTGAGTGAGTGAGACATTTATCCTATAATTAAATTTTCTAGCCCCTTCTCCAACAGGCAATATTCTATCTTTTTCCATCTAGGTAAATTAATATCCCTTACGTACATGATTCCCAGTCTTCTCCATGCCAAATTGACTACATCTCATCCTTTGGCCTGCATTGCAGCCATCATTTTATATATATATATATGTTGTTTCACCAACAAAATGTGCTTACATGTCTTCTTGCCAGTACACTGTGTATCGCCACATGGATGAGGTTAGCTTTCTCTTGTACTGTACCTTCCACCATAAAGTAGGTGCTCAATAAATGTTTAATGAGTAAAATAAACATGGGGATAAGTGAGTCAGTGTATGGATACATGTAGAGTTGGACCATCTCTGCTCCAACTCTACACATAGTTTTCTTTGTGCAGGAATATGTGGCGATGATGACCAAATATAATAGGAACTCCTATGGATAGAAATTAAACAGACTTTTTTCTCACCTCAGTTTGCACAGTATTAACATTATCCACTGTTGTCATACTCTAGCCTTCCTATTTACTGAATGACAATTTATTTGAAATATCAAATATTTTTAATGGATCATTTTAAATCTGATTTGTAACATTGTCTACATAGTGACAATATGCAGACTTACACATCTGAAAACTATTCAACTTTTCATGAAAATTTTACACACGCAGTACAACTGAAATTTCATGTGTCATTTACAAAACTTGGTGCCATCATCTGAGTAGTTTTCAAAGTAATCCTTGTTAGAGTTATGCTTTATGCAGATTAATGTATACAATAAATGTACAGAGTGTATTTAATATATTGATATTTTTAAATACTGTTAGAATAAATTTTATATTGTGGCTTTTACAGGACTCGTTTACTGTTAAGTAGCTGGGTGATAAATGATCATCAAAAAATCTGATGATCAGCTATTGAATTTGAAAGCAGTCATTATATTCCAGCCTATATGTCCTCCTCATTGCCTTGAGAGAGAATAATAATGCATATTTTGTGATTCTTATGAAATTATAATTGCTAAATATAGTTTAAATAATTAATCTTTCACAATATAAAGAAATGTATTTTAAAGATCTAAAGCTTCCTTAAGAAAAAGGAAAAAGACAGCTGACCCTTGAACAATGTGGGTTTGAACTGTTCAGGTCAACATATAAGCAGATCTTTTTTTCACTAGTAATTAAAGTGCTACACAATCCACAGTTGGTTGAATCTGCTGATATGGAACCACAAATACAGAGGGTTGACTATGGGACTTGAGTAACGATGGAGTTTGGTATCCAAAGTAGGTCCTGGAACTAATCCCCAAGAGACAACAAGGGATGACTACACATACAATTATAAATGTAAAGGAAGAGAAGTGCACAGGCTATCTCTACACATTTGTTAGGTGGCACTAGTGGTAAAGAACCCACCTGCGAATGCAGGAAACAGATACGGATTCCATCCCTGGGTTAGGAAGATCCACTGGAGAAGGACATGGCCACTGTCTCCAGTATCCTTGCCTGGAGAATCCCATGGACAGAGGAGCTGGGTGAGCTACAGTCCATGGGGGTCACAGAGTTGGACACGATTGAAGCAACTTAGCACACACATATAAGAATAAATATTTTCAAAGAAAGTAGTGGTTTTAGATTTTAAAAATTCAATTTATGTGCAAATTTTACTAGTGCATAGAAATGCCTGGAATACCATTTTTACTAATAATATTTTATTAATACTGCACTTGTTTTAAATTAATGGGAAATATTAGAATTGTATATAGGTATCAGTATGACTTATACTTATACAGAAGTGACTTAGCAGCAGCAGCAAGGTAATTAAAATATTTGCAATCAATTCAATTATTTTGTGTGATTCTGCACTTCTCCAATACTAATAAAATGAGCTGAAATTCTTTAAAACTGTTAGCACTTCCTTTTTGCCAAACTTACATGTTGTGAACTTCCAATTCTTTAGTGGCACACTGCTTTCATACCCTACATTAGCCAGAATTATCAACTATTTTAAAAGATGCATATTAGATATACCTAAATTTTACCATACTTTTGAATACTTGTCCTTTCTGCCTTCAGTAAAAATTTTTGAGTGGAATTTGTTTTTTTTTTTCCCCTGAAATGCATATTTTACTGACTTTTTAATGAAGTTTTGGGAGAGAAATATTTTTATATTATTTTGGTTAAGTTGAGAAAAGAAATTTAAGATTAAATAAATGAGAATGTTCCAACATGCACATAATGGCTATCTTATTAAAATAATGATCATTTGCTAATATCAGTTGACTTTTTCCTGTGCATATTTATTCTTTGACTCCATATTGCCCAAGTGATTATTTTTTCACCTTTAAAATATATGACTCCTTTTTCCGCTTCCTTTTCTATTGAAGAAGCAGAATAATACAGTAGTAATGGCGTCTCATTCAGGGATAATTTTCAGGGATCTAGCTTGTTAGGCTGACTGAGGAAAATAGTAGAGACTGATCCTATTTATAAAGTGATTCTCTACTAGTGTCAGTTACTGAATAATTCATAAAATAAAAAATACTGCCCATCAACAAGTCCATTGTACTTTTTCAGAGTCAATTTTCTAAACATTTCCTGGAGCCTTCTCTTACTTGGGACAACAATGGTACCAGCACTAATCAGTATGCAATTATGGATGCTACATGTTAAGAAGGTCTTGAGCTGACTTCCAGGTTTCACTAGTGTCGGCTAAAATAGCCTTCTTCATTCTAATAAAACTAAAGGGTCTTCTTCTTCCCCAGAAGCTGTCTAATTATGTAAAGAAAAGTGATTAACTGATTATGATGAATAAATTAATCTCCAAGGAGATGCAAAAATTTAGACATTTCTAATTAGTATAATTTTCATGGGACAACTAGAAAAATTCTCTGTTCTTATTAGCAATGATTAACAGAACAATAACTAATTTTTGGCAGCTCCCTACAAAATTATCAGAAACACCCTGAGGACTCGGATGAAATAATTGTAAATTCATAGAAAAGTTGTTTAAAAACTAACTTACAAGCAACAGCCATAACAGAAAACTCCATTTCTACTTAGAAGAATTCTCATCTTCTCTTGTTATGCGTTCCATCATCATCCTCCTCCTTTTCCTCATCACAACACATGCCACTGAATATCTGCTATTCACTTGCTTGATTCTATGCATTTATTAAGATGAATTAAATTTAATCCTAACAGCAGCTCAGTGAAATCAATGTTACTGTTGCCTCAATTTAATGACCATGCAAGATGGAAACCTTATTTTGCTTGGTACTGATTAACATCCAATTTCACTAGAAAATTTTAAATTTTTATCATTGATATTTAAGTTGCTTTAAACTGTTCATTTGAATATTAAGATAACCATGTTCAACTTATTTAACATAAGCTGAAGACTCTTGAGAGTCCTTTGGACTGCAAGGAGATCCAACCAGTCCATTCTAAAGGAGATCAGTCCTGGGTGTTCTTTGGAAGGAATGATGCTAAAGCTGAAACTCCAGTATTTTGGCCACCTCATGCGAAGAGTTGACTCATTGGAAAAGACTCTGATGCTGGGAGGGATTGGGGGCAGGAGGAGAAGGGGACGACACAGGATGAGATGGCTGGATGGCATCACTGACTCAATGGACACGAGTTTGAGTGAACTCGGGGAGTTGGAAATGGACAGGGAGGCCTGGTGTGCTGAGATTCATGGGGTTGCAAAGAGTCGGACACGACTGAGTGACTGAACTGAACTGAACTGAGCTAGGAAACCTGAAAATACATAAAAGAATCATAAGATAGGTCTGATAATATTCACTATGCCTTGTGTCTATATACAACAAACTTTTTCCACAGGTTGAAACAATAGTTCATTGATTTTTATTTTGATCAACAAATCAGACTGAAAAAAATGAGAACTAGAGCAGTTAGAATTAAAATGTTTTTTGATATTTAAAGCAGAAATATATAGGCATAATTAATTCACAATAGAGTTGAAAATTCTATAAAACAGAACATGTGATCAGGGAAAAGGATTCTAAACTTTTGAACCAAATATGATTAAAGAAATCATGATGAGAATAACAGGGAAATAACATAAGACACATAAAATATTTCAATAAGCAATCTGTCATATCACAATATAAAATTTGTGTCAAAATGACTACATTTTCACTTGGTCACACACTACAATTACATGGTCACTTAGGGAAGATGGGAACTCTTGTTTTGTTTCCTTTCATCTATCCATCAAAAGTTAAAATGCAATTTTCTTAATGAAAGCAATATTTTTTCTCAATGAAAAGCTGTCTTTGATATTCATTTAGATTTTTAAATCTTAAATGGCTGCCACAATTCATTTTCAAATATTGTGTAGTATAGATTTTCACAAAAATAAATTTACAATACAGAAAATGTATACATGTACCACATCTATTTTTATCCACTCATCTGTTGATGGACATTTGAGTTGTTTCCATACCTTGGCTATTGTGAGTAAAGTTGTCATACAAATTGCACTGAGGTTCAGATATCTCATTAAAATTTAGCTTTCATTCCTTGCTCAGTCGTGTCCAACTCTTTGTGACCCTGTGGACTGTAGCCTACAAGGCTTCTCTGTCCATGGGATTATCCAGGTAAGAATACTGGAGTGGATTGCCATTTCCTTCTCCAGGGGATCTTCCCGACCCAGGGATCAAACCCAGGTCTCCCACATTGCAGGCAGACACTTTAACCTCTGAGCCACCAGGGAAGCCCGTCAGATATCTCATTAAAATTTAGCTTTCATTCCCTTTGGGTATATATACAGAAGAGGGATTGCTGGATTAGTAAATCTATTTTCAATTTTGTTGATTAATTTTTATATTGTTTTCTCCAGTGGTTGAACAAGTTCATATTTCCACCAACAATGTAAAAAGATTCCCTTTTCACAACTATGCCAGCACTTGTTGCCTGTGTTTTTTTATTTTTAATTTTTATCAGAGTATAGTTGACTTACAATGTTGTGTTAGTTTCAGGGCTACAGAAAAGTAAATCAGTTATACATATACATACATGTATTCATTTTGTAGATTCTTTCCCCATATAGGCCATTACAGAGTATTCAGTAGAGTTCCTTGTGCCATTTTAATAAGAAAGGAGGATATATTTTTGCATCTATATTGCAACAATATAGATGGACCTCAAACACATTATGATAAGAGAGATAAGTCAGACAGAGAAAGACAAATACTATGTGTTATCACTTGCTTGTGGAACCCAAAAAATCAATTGTGTAAAAAACAGAGAATAAAATGTCGGTTACCAAGGGACTGGGGTGGGAGTGGGAGACGGTGACAATGTTTAAGGTTACAAACATGCAACAAGTAGAGATCTAATGCACATACATATTTAATGCACAGTGTAATGAATGTAGACAATAATATTGTACTATAATAATGGAATGTGATAAATATTGTAACAATGGGAATCATAGTACAGTAAATAAATACACTGAAGTAACATACTGTACTTCTTAAACTTTAGCAATGTTACATGTCAAATTCATTCAATAAAAATTAGAATTAATTGATTGATTATACTCCTGGCAAACAATTTTGCATTGAAATGTTAGAAAAATGCCTTATTAACCTAAGAAGGCATTTTTTGAAAAAAAAAAAAAAAAAAGAGGTGATATTATAACATATTGCATGTTATACACACAAGCAATACATATATATTTATTTATATAAATAGAAAAAAAGATGTGAATAAATAAAATAAAATTGTCAGAATATGTAAAATTTGCCATGACTACATATGAACATTAAATATGTAAAAATATAAAACATCAAAAATGAATAGTGATAGTATTAAAACAGCAATCATTTAGTGGGGAGAAAAAGGAAAATTATCTTCTATGAATGTGACCTTTGTCACAGATTATTAAATATTTAAAGAGTAAGTAGCAGAAAACCCAAAGCAAATGTATTGTGTTGTATCTATTGGAGATCAATTAGGAAGAATCATGAAGCATATCTAAAAATATAAGATGGTAGGGGAAAGAAGCAAATTTATGACACGTGCATACAACAACAAGCATAATAAATTTCAAACCCCTCCAGAGCTTTTTATTATCACTCAGAATAATGCCTGGAGCCTTAAAATAACAATATATCCTCTCATAATTTTGTCCCCATTCTTCCCCTTATTGTCTAAGCTTCCACCTTGCTGGTATCCCTTTTCTTCCTGTAATACTCCAGCCACATTCACATCTCAGGTCCTCCTTACCTGCACTTGCCTATACCTGGATCATTGGTTTCAAAAATAGCTTCAGTTCAGTTCAGTTCATTTCAGTCGCTCAGTCGTGTCCAACTCTTTGTGACCCCATGAATTGCAGCACACCAGGCCTCCCTGTCCATCACCAACTCCCAGAGTTCACTCAAACTCATGCCCATCGAGTAGGTGATACCATCCAGCCATCTCATCCTCTGTTGTCTCCTTCTCTTCCTGCCCCCAATCCTTCCCAGTATCAGAGTCTTTTCCAATGAGTCAACTCTTCGCATGAGGTGGCCAAAGTACTGGAGTTTCAGCTTTAGCATCATTCCTTCCAAAGATATCCCAGGGCTGATCCCCTTTAGAATGGACTTGTTGGAACTCCTTGCCATCCAAGGGACTCTCAAGAGTCTTCTCCAACACCACACCTCAAAAGCATCAATTCTTCGGTGCTCAGCTTTCTTCACAGTCCAATTCTCACATCCATACATGATCACTGGAAAAAACATAGCCTTGACTAGACGAACCTTTGTTGGCAAAGTAATGTCTCTGCTTTTGAATATGCTGTCTAGGTTGGTCATAACTTTCCTTCCAAGGAGTAGTGTCTTTTAATTTCATGGATGCAGTCACCATCTGCAGTGATTTTGGAGCCCCCCAAAATAAAGTCTGCCACTGTTTCCACTGTTTCCCCATCTATTTCCCATGAAGTGTTGGGACCAGATGCCATGATCTTAGTTTTCTGAATGTTGAGCTTTAAGTCAACTTTTTCACTCTCGTCTTTCACTTTCATCAAGAGGCTTTTTAGTTCCTCTTCACTTTCTGACATAAGGGGCTTAGGTTCACCAATTTCCCTTTGCTAGATTTTGGTCTAAGATCTACTTTTCAGTTGGACCTGCAGTGCCAGCTGAAAAGGTGATCTCCAAAGAAATAAAGGTAGCCAAAATTACATGAATAGATAATCACTAATCATCAGGGAAATGAAAATCAAAACAGTAGTGAGATAGAGCCTCATAGTTCTTAGAATGACTATTATTAAAAAAAAAAAAAGAAAACAGAAATAACAACTATCAGGGAGGATGTGGAGAAAAGAAAACACTTGTGCACTGTTGGTGAGAATGCGACTTGGTGCAGCCACTATGGAAAACATTATGAGGTTTGCTCATAAAATTAAAAATAAAAACACCATATGATCCAGCATTCTTCTTTTGGGTATTTCTCCAAAAAAACAAACATTACTATCTTTAAAAAATATATGCACCCCTATATTCATTGAAGCATAATTTATAATAGCCAAGATATGGAAACAACCTAAGTGTCCATTGATAAAGAATACACGGTATAGAATATGTATAGACATGCACACGTGCTCAGTCACTTCAGTTGTGTCCCACTCTTTGCGACCCTGTAGACTGTAGCCTGCCAGGTTCCTCTGTCCATGGGATTCTTCAGGGAAGAATACTAGAGTGGGTTGCCATGCCGTCCTCCAGGGGATCTTCCTGACTCAGGGATCAAACCTGGGTCTCCTGCATTGCAGGCAGATTCTTTACCACTGAGCCACCAGGGAAGCCCATATATATATATATATGAGTATATATATATATATATATATATATATATATTCAGCCATATAAAAGAATGAAATCTTATCATTTGTGACAACATAGATGAACCTTGAGGGCATTATGCCCTCAAGGCAAAATGAGTGAAATAAGTCAGACAAAGACAAATACTACACAATCTCTCTTTTACATGAAGTCTAGAAAAACTTTAAGAAAAAAAATAAAAGAAGCTGTGAGCTGGATTTAGCCAAAGGGTTATAGTTTGGTGACCTCAGGTTTAGACAACTATACAGTAATAAGCTTAACATTCATGTTTTCCAAGTGGTCTGTGCTAGGATTTGTTCCATGAACTTTGCATTTCAGCATGCAAAAGACCCTCTTATTTAGGAACAAGCATCATGACCTCTGTCCACTTTTGCAAGTGAAAAAACTGAGAGCTAGAGTAATTAAGTATCTTCCCACAGGTCCTATAAAAAGAGGAAGAATCAGTTTTCAGAATTGTTCAGCCTGATTCCAGGGCCCATTTCCCAACCAAAATTCTGCAGAACTTCATATTGCATATGCCATTAAATATTTCTTAAAATGAAAGACAGAGAAGATGTAGTTCTAATAAGCTGCCTTTAACTCCGTCAAATAGAAACTTTAAAATACAATTAATTTGTACATTTATTTAATTTTTTTAAGTCTATTCTCTTCCCTCCTCCCAAATTTGCTAAAAAAATTTGCAGGGTTAACTCTGTGTTCTGCAGCAGATGTTGCAATACATAAATACATAACATTTGATTTTCCTGCAGGCTATTTTATATCACTTTTTTTCTAATCAAATGATGTTTTCAGGGAAATGAGTAATACAACTATTAACCTTTTTCCTTCTGCTTGAGCGACAAAAAATTCATCATTTAAAATGAGGGCAAATAGAACATTTCACTCAAGTACAGAATTCTCTTAGGAATATTCTCACTTAAAAGACAGAAGTTTTCAAACTGAGGTAGTGAAGATCATGTCACATTCAGAAATAACACCCCGCCTGAAGAGTCAGGTTACTCAGCAAATACTGGTCTGTTTGGTGCCACTGCATAGTTTCCTTTGCCAATCATGATTTGGGGAAATCAAAATGAAACAGCTGAATTTCAGTTGTGAAGAGGGCTCATGTAAATGGACTTTTGGATGGATGTTAAATTCTGAAAGCCTTAGGACATTATCTTTTAAACGATGTCCATGCTTCACTTCTTGACTATGATTTGTAGGTGACTGAATTAATTAAAAAGCTGCAGTCTAGCTGGCTTCTCTAACATCAGAATTCCTAATGGAGAAGTCCATAATTTATGCAACCAAAAACATATAAAATTTTTGTCAAATTAGAATTTACTTTAGTTCTAGACATCTGCTGTATAACAATAAGTGTATATTCACCACACTGTAGTGCACACTTAAAAATATGCTAAGGTATCGATTTCATTTTATGTATTCTTTAACACAATTTTAAAGAAAGAATTCACTGAATTGAAACTTATGATCCTTGTAAG
This sequence comes from Bubalus bubalis, assembly GCF_019923935.1. Classification (NCBI taxonomy): domain Eukaryota; kingdom Metazoa; phylum Chordata; class Mammalia; order Artiodactyla; family Bovidae; genus Bubalus; species Bubalus bubalis. The sequence continues at coordinate 64,237,551 of NC_059162.1, forward strand.
TTGTTATTTTGGAGGGAATGAGGACAATCACTTTACTTATGAGACATTTTGGTTCCTGGATAAAACCATCATCTTAGTCTGTCCAAAGGGTCATTGCATCAGAGAAGTAAATCAAATATTCAATTTATAATCTTGATCAAAAAAGAAAAAAGAAAGCGAGAGTACGTCTTCCTAACATTACAAACCCATCTCCCTACACTGTTTAAAAAGTACCCAGAGTTATACATGAATGCTCATTTCTCCTCACATTTTATCACCCTTAAAGCAGATACTGCTGTTTAAGATGACACAGAACTATGAATGAATACACAGCACAATTAATAAAAAACACTTGATTATCTTAGTGTTTAGAGTGTTATGTTGAGCTCATAATCTTAATGTGTGAATGTGGCCTTGTAGCTGTATCAATGTCTTGCATTAAAAAAAGAAGACCAAAGTATGTATATCATTTGCAGTCATACATCACAAAGAAAGTGATATATTCAAAAAAGAAAACTGTGTTTTGTATATTTAAATAAAATTACAAAAACATGATGGAATTGTTCTTTATTCAAACCTGAGGCTATTGCCTCGGAGAGCTTCTGAGTTTGGCTGCAAGATTATCAAATGAACTCGTTCTGATCAGAATTGTAATAGCACTAAATGACTGCATGGTGATGACTTCTTAAAATATACCTTTTTGTGTAATAGCACTAATTATCAGCCACCCTTTACAATGAGCAGATAATCACTATTAATTTCTTTGGCATTCACTGTAGTTACATTAATCATGATGAGCTCATTTGACTCTAATGTGAATATAATATGTGATGCCATAGGAATTCCACCATAATTTAGCAGCAAATAATGTCCACTGATTGTGAATCACCATGAGCTTCCCTCATTGAAGACAAAGGCCTTCATAGCTATCTCCCAGATGTGAATTGCTATCCATTCTTTCTTGAAAATGTGAAGTGTCTATCGATACATTAAAAAAAAAAATTAAAAAACAAAAATAAAAAAACCTCTGAGGGAAAGCTTACATCAGGCTAAAACATTAAGTTTTCAAGAAAATGATCATTAATATTTTGCATATGTTAGATGATGTTGAGGGCAAAGGGGATAAATGTCCCAACAGTTTCAATCATTTTTGCTAGGAAGATGGTTAAAAGTGAGAAGTCTTGACACCAATTTTCCAATTAAGTTGCTAGCTCTGTGATTTTGGCAATTGACAATCTCTGTAAGCATTAAATTTCTTACCTCTAAAATGAAGATGAGTTCAGTGCCCATTTTATGAGTTTTGAGAGAACTGCACATGTTAAGCACAATGCTTAAAACTTAATAAATGTTCACTATTGGTATTATTGATATCAATAAATAATAAACAAATATGAGATGTATGAAACCATTATTATTTAGAATATGTGATAATTTCATTTTTTTAAATAGTACTGTTAAATAAGTCAGTTTTAGTCAACCACAATTTTTATTTTCATTTTATTTTTACCATAAATGGTTATACTTGGCTCTGCAGTAGGTCAAACTAGGTTATTAGTCACAAGCAGCATTTCTCCTCTTCTCCATTACAGCATTTCCTATGTATGTCAATCTGCTGCTCACTTCAATGAGCTATTCTTTTTTTTTTTTTCCTCTTTTCAACCATCTTACCTTGTTTCAATTTCTTCAAGTTAATCAAAGAAATGCTTTTTCCTCGAAGTTCCATGTTTAAAACATCCTGTTATGTCAAGCCAAGTAATGTCATTTTTAACAGAAGAAGAGCATTGTTTGTCCAAGGAATGCAAAATATCCCTTTGCAAACTGATAGGTTCTCCTGTTTGCTGACGGGCTGAATTTAAATTGGCTTGTTTGGCACATACCTCCCTTCCCCACTAAGACTTCTTCCTGTGCTGGGTGCTGCTTCTGACAACACTACCTTGCATATGCATGTGATTAAATAACTGCCACTAGGCTTTAGTTATGTTTCCTTTACTTGTATATATATGTTTTCATTATTGTTATGCTGTGCTCAGTTATGTCTGACTCTTTGCAACCCCATGGACTGTAGCCCACCAGGCTCCTCAGTCCTTGAAATTTTCCAGGCAAGAACCCTGCAGTGGGTTGCCATTTCCTACTCTAGGGGATGTTCTGGACTCAGGGATTAAACTCACATCTCTTGTGCCCCTGCATTGGTAGGTGGATTCTTTACCACTGCAACACCTGGGAAGCCTATAATATTTCAGATGATAAAGTTTCTTTTTTTCCTAGGACCTATCTGAAATCTTACATTCTATGGAGAAAGTAACACCTGGACACATCCTTCATCTGTTTTCTTATTTGTTAGATAAAATTATTGCTGTATCACATGACATTATGGTCATTTAACCTCTAACACTTACTGGTATCTTTGTAAATTTGGGGGAAAATTCACTTAAAGTTGAGTATAACTTTTTTTTTTTTTTTCAATTAAATGGTCTTGACTGAGGGTCTTTTTTTCCCCTCTATTTTTGCACACATGATAGTTTATTCCATCACTTTAGCCTTCAATGAAGTCACTCAAAATTACAGTAAAAACAAAATAAGTCATATTTTAGAGTGAAAAATACCATATACAATGAGTGCTAATGAAAATACATCTTAGAAATAGGAAATAAGATTAGAGGTGATATATTATTATCAGCCACAAGGGATTCTTCAGGCAGCAGGAAAATCACACACATAGAGCTCTTCTGGTTTTGTCATCATACTATATTTCCATTTACTAATGAATTCAGAAATAATTGTCACCTTAGGGCTCTAACAGTAGAAAAATTAGGAGGGTAACCTATTAGAGGGTAACCTGCAGTTTTCATACCTTGTTTCTGAAAAGAAAGCCCAGAGTTAAAGAAGCCCTCATGAGTTCTTTGGACTTTTATAGTGCAATTAAAAAAAAAAAAATCTAGGTTTCTAAGAGCACTAGTTTAGTTTTAACCTCTAGTACATGAAACCATATCTCTGTTCAATTATAAAAATCTGGTCACCTACTTAGCTGTGTAAGCACATAAATCTTCCTACATAACTAGGCATCTAATATAACCACACCAGTTATATTTGCTCAGAATAGGGAACTCTTTATGTCTTAGGGTGATGACTCAACCACTAAGTAGAAACAAAGAGGTAAGTTACAAATGTGGAGTCACATTGACTAACATTGTTGATAAGTTGATGGGCTAAATAAAAGCTGGTTTAAAAGAGTTGGGGGCAGGTATTTGTGGGATGAAACTCAGAGAATTGTGCCTTCAGAGCTTTAAAGTGATTTTTATCTGTAAGAAATTACTGAAGTGGTAATTGATTTCATGCAATTTAGCAGTTATTTCAAGATTGTGGGAAACTTAGCAAACATAAGTGATTGTTATGAAAAAAAAAAAAAAAAAGACACTAGACCAGGATATTTTTTTCTGTCCCAAGTCTCTAACATAATTTTAGAATATTTAATAATAGACAAATTTGTCATTTTGAACATAGTCAGCCACACTCTTTTGTCTGTAATACAAGCTGCTGCTGCCGCTAAGTCACTTCAGTCATGTCCGACTCTGTGTGACCCCATAGACGGCAGCCCATCAGGCTCCCCCGTCCCTGGGATTCTCAAGGCAATAACACTGGAGTGGGTTGCCATTTCCTTCTCCCTAACTAGAATATAATCTTCAAACTACAGTGGCAAGGATGTCCAGTCTGTTTTCGTTTCTTGATATATCCCGAGAAACAAGACAATGCCTTTAACATATCGAGTGATCAATAAATCTATGCTGATTGAATAAAAGTTTGTCTCTGAGAGATTATGTGGTAGATATCTTTCCTTAGCCTGAAACTAGCTTAAATGTTTATTTCCTTATAAAAAGTTATCTGGTTCTTTTTTTTTTTTTAAACTTTACATAACTGTATTAGTTTTGCCAAACATCAAAATGAATCCGCCACAGGTTGGTTCTAACTACAGAATGTAAAAAGTAAGTTTCCATTTCTTTTCTCTGCTTCTGTAGAGACTGGGAAAAGTTACTCTGTACTGTGTGTTACTTAAACTATAATGAGCTCAATAAAGCATAGTCTGTTTTGCTATTGCTGGTATTAGTCTAGAAATAAGCAGTAATTTTTCTTATGATAAATGTTTCCATTTAGCTGGGATTATTCCATAGGTTAAGGTGAATTATTCTCTTGGCAATTAAGAATTTTCCCACTATTCTAATTTGTTCATATTTGTATTAGCATTAATATAGTACAAAACATTCAAAAACTAAGATCATGGCATCTGGTCCTATCACTTCATGATAAGTAGATGGGGAAACAATGGAAACAGTGACAGAGTTTATTTTGGGGCCTTCCAAAATCACTGCAGAAAGTGACTGCAGCCATGAAATGAAAAGACTCTTGCTCCTTGGAAAAAAAGCTATGACCAACCTAGATAGCATATTAAAAAGCATAGACATTACTTTGCTGACAAAGTTCTATCTAGTCAAAATTAACAATTTTTCCAGTAGCCATGTATGGGTATGACAGTTTGGAACACAAATAAAGCTGAATGCCAAAGAATTGATGCCTTTGAACTGTGGTGTTGCAGAAGACTCGAGAGTTCCTTGGACTGCAAGAGATAGAATCAGTCAAACCTAAAGGAAATCAATTCTGAATATTCATTGGAAGGACTAATGCTGAACACCTGATGCAAAGAACTGCCTCATTGGAAAAGACCCTGATCCTGGGAAAGATTGAAGGCAGGAGGAGGAGGGAACAAGAGAGGATGAGATGGTTGGATGGCATCACCAACTCAATGGACACGAGTTTGTGCAAGCTCTGGGAGTTGGTGATGGACAGGGAAGCCTGGTGTGCTGCAGTACATGGGATCTCAAAGAGTCAGACACAACGGAGTCACTGAACAATATCAATACAAAATAAAGATTCAAAGTAAATAAGCTTCTTATTTTCACTTTAACTTTTGAATATACCAAATTTAAAGAAAGTAGATATTTGTATCTCTACTAGTATATTGAATTGTTTTTTCATAAATATCTTCCAGGCTTTGCAATTTCATCAAAAAAACATTGCAAAGAAGAAGTCAAACTTCTAAATTCTATGCATATAAATGATTTCGTGAAAACAGAATGATTGCATGAAACACATTTGCTAAATAGAAAAAGATGGTCTTTTTTTTCTGCCTTTTTGTGTGTTTGTTAATGGCTGACATTAGAGATTACTATTAGAAATTAGATATGCTACTACAAACATAACATTTCTAAGATAAATTCCCCTCATTATTCAGTACCTCCTGTCTTAATACACCTTTATTGTTTGTCCCATGTAAAGTTTAGATCACTTAGTTTTCAATTACAAAATTTAGAGAACTCCTTTCTAAAATAAAGGAAAAATATCTGACATTATTAGACATTGTAAAAGTGGACTTTGATTGTCTACACCTTCTTCATCACAGAATTTAATTCTGTATATTGATAGTCACAAGTTTATGTAGCACCATGTTTAGGTCTTCCACAAAACTATTGTTGTTTGAAGCATCATGCATGTGATTTGCTTGAGGAGCAACATTTTTTTAAAACGTTGATGCACTTCTAGTCACAGAAAATGTCAAATACTTTCAAAACTGTGAGAGGCAGGTTCATGTTCAACAAAAACATTCAGGATTTCAATTTTCAAGTAAAGCAACAAAACTGAGATTTGTTCCTTTTTTTTCAACCTTCTGTCATTACCTTCTCAGCACCTGTGATATTTTGACATATCTTTTCTGTGATCACAAGCATTTATATATTGTTTCTGAATTAATCCTTTTTATACTCAATAAAGGAAATATAATCACTAAATTCAATTCATTAAAAAATAATACCTTGTTTCAATTTCATTTCAATTCTTACTATTATTTTTGGCATTGTGTCATTTTATAATTGATTATATAAAATACAAAATATTCAGGTACATTTAAATATTTGGAATAAAGCAATGTGATTTTATACCTTCTTAAATTTTAAATCATTCAAATTCAAAGACTTTTTGAAATTCAAATTATAATATAATTGTAGGTCAAATAAAGTTAATAGATATTATTTTCCAAATTTAGTAAAACACTTTTTCTCTGTTAATAGCACACCTAAAATATAGATAAGTTTTTTAAAAAAAGTCTATGTGACTTACAGTTTCAACCGTATACAGAGTCAATGTCTTGGCATATGTACTGTCCTCTAATCATACCTTTTTTGAAGTAAGCACTTTTATTTTATTTTCCTTGAAAAATAATTAATGAAAAAAAAAAGAAAAATAATTTATGTTCTTATATGTTACATTGTGCACAACTCAAAGAAATAGAATATCTCATTTTAAAACAGTGATTGCACCACATCATTTAGGTTTTGCTCCTTGTTTAGTTTGCTCCTTATTTGCTCCTAGCAAATAAACTTGCTAGACCACTCTTCTGTAATATTACTAAATTGATTATAACAGTATTAATGTATGTCATTTGACTACCATATTCTAAGAAATTTTATTTAAAGCCATGTATAACATTTCTGACTTTAAGAGCTTTTCTTGTCAAAATTACTTATAAATAAATATTCTATATTAAAATCACATTTTTTCAAAATTGCATGAAACTCTATGCATTTATTCAAAGTTCTTAAGCTCTGATGATTGTCCTAGCTAAAAATAATGTACTCTTTATGATGCTCATTTCAGAGCTGATGGATGCCAGGATCTGTATATGAAAATGTAAAAGAATATATCATGTGAAGTAAAAGAACAGAGTTCCCTGCTGAGATGAAGTGTCTTTAACACCAGGACTAGCTTGTCTTGTTTGTGCTTGGAACAATAGATACTTCCAATTCAGCCTGACATTCCTATGACAGTCTTTATCTTCCATTGTCAGTTAAAATATGGGGAAGAACTTTCCTTGAAATTTCCCCAAAGTACCATATATACTGCAATTCCCAGTTGTGCACTTGTTTGGAAGGCAGAACTAGAATCAGCTAGAATACTAAACTATTTGGTTATACAACAGTGACCAGGGAATTTCACAAACGTGAACTCACCTCTAAACTGTTATGTGACATTTGGACAGTGTCTAAGTAAAGAAACACTCTAAGTAGCTAATGTTTCCTTTAATATTATTCTTACCTAGTGTTTAAGAAACAATTTAAAACACTGTAACCACAATGAGTTCACGGAATACATTTTGAGCATCAGCACAGCTGGTAAAATTTTCAAGCTCTGAACATAAATGATATATAAAGCAAGTAAAACATAAAATATACATAAATAAAAACATAAAGCACATCATAAGCTTTATTTTCTTCTTGCCAATATGTTAAGAAATCTGATTTCAAGCATTATAATAAGATGTTTGTATCATTCAAAAATATTTTATTTGAAATAAAACTAATTTCATAAAATCAGCAGTAAATAATATTGTTTGCTTGTAATTATTAGTTTTTACTGAAAGCAAATAAAATGATATTTGCTTAATTAAGGAAATACATTTTGCACTGATTCCTGTGTACAGTACAAACTAAAACAATGATAACAAATTTAGTGAAAGGTGAGCTTCATAGGCTGGTTCTATTATAAATATGTATATTTATAATATACATATTATATAGTGTATATAATATACATGTATATATATACATATGTATATTACTTATAATCTATAAGTAATACTTCTAACTTATTATAAATCAAAATGAATTATTTACAGAATTGTTTGAGTTTTGTCAGGAGTAGTTAAAATAGTTCATGATAATGCAAGCAGAGTGGTTGGATTCTTCATCTTCATTACTATTTTTAAATCAAATTAAAATGAATATATAGGGAATGTATTGGGTTAATAGAACTGAAAAATAACCACTTAGGTCATCTGTTCAGTCACTCAGTCTTGTCCGACTCTTTGAGACCCCAGGGACTGCACACGCCAGGCTTCCCTGCCCATCACCAACTCCTGGAGCCTACTCAAATTCATGTCCATTGTGTCGGTGATGCCATCCAACCATCTCATACAACTTAGGTCATATGTTATCTTTATTTAAAAAAAAATAGACTAATTAGAAATATACTTACCCTAGTGTTATTGCATTATGTGTCAATAGAACTCTTAATATTCAAACTGTGTAGATTTATTTTGATCTTAACTATATTCCTACATTTACTAATACCACTTAAAATTAGATCATGGATATCATTGGGTTCTAAAGTAAATCTTTCATTAATTTATCTCTCTGCTTCTGACACAAATAACATCAATTCTACCTGCTATATGCCCTCCACTCCTTTGATGTTGTTTCTTTACCTGAAATACTTGATAACCTCCTTGCCACTTACACAATGCTTTCTTAAAGATATGGTCGCATTTTTCTCATCCATCCATCCATTTTTTGAATATCCACTAAATGACAGATCCTTGTCCTGAGCTTCCACAGTGAACAAGACTTTCCTTTCAATAGTAACCACTCAAAGGTTCAGAACTTTCTCTGTAATATGTAATGGAGAAAAGACTTGTCTATCCTATAGAAATACCATAGTCTGTGAATTTTTTTTCACTGAGTTTATCCAGCCATTTATAATAGCAAATAACTTTTTATGGCATATCTTGACTGATGACAAGATCACAAACACTGCTTTCATAACACTATGGAAGGACACTTATTTGAGGCTCAGTAAGTATCTGTGGAATATTCTATCTAGATTTCTTTTCTCCCAGGTATCTATTTTGCCTCATTTTTCACTTTATTTAGGTTTCTGCCAAAGTATCACCTAATCAGAAGAGGCTTTCAACACCAGACTATCTAAAATGGTACTTCCCAAGGAGATCCAACTAGTCCATCCTAAAGGAGATCAGTCCTGGGTGTTCATTGGAAGGACTGATGTTGAAGCTGAAACTCCAATACTTTGGCCACCTGATGCAAAGAGCTGACTTATTTGAAAAGACCCTGATTCTGGGAAAGGTTGCAGGCAGGGGCAGAACGGGACAACAGAGATTGAGATGGTTGGATGGTATCACCTACTCAGTGGACACGAGTTTGGGTAAACTCCAGGAGTTGGTGATGGACAGGTTGGCCTGGCGTGCTGGGGTCCATGGGTCATAAAGAGTTGGACATGACTAAGTGACTGAACTGAACTTCATTATCCTATATTCCTTTTGTTTTATTTTAATTCACTGTACCTATCACCTACCTGACATGGAATGTTTGCTAAGCCTTTCCCTACCCCAACTATAAATAAGAGTAAAGATCTTAATTGTACACTTGTGCTATAATTATTATGTCTCATAGTGGCTGGCAAATTGTAGATGCTCAACGAACATTTGTTGAATTAATAAAAGAATAGCTTATTGTTTCTGAAGGTATTATTTTATCATATATTTGTTTGGAGTAAAATAGGAAAAAAATCAATGCCATTCTAATTTATAGAATACAATGTTTATCTTAGATAAATAAAATATTTAAAATATTTCAAAATTTGAATCTAGATTTTCAGATGTAAGTAAATTTGATATATGTTAATTAGATCTTGAAAATATGAACTCCCTAGCTCTGACTTGAACACTGACAACTTTCTACAACTTTCTATCCTGAGGATAGTATATATATATTTTTAAATGCCAAGAGCAAATTTAACAGTAACTCTTGGGATGCAGAAAGTCTTAACTCTGTTCACCTGCTATATTCCCAGTGTCCTTAGAAAAAAATAATATAGCTTATATTCACACTTCATAATAATTCTTTTGTAAATTTTCTTATTGCATCATTATTGCTGTAGTAACTCTCTTTGTTCTCTCAAATATAGATAGGTCAATGGTAGGCATTATACATTTGCAAAAATTTCATATGATACATTTAAACATGTGATGCAGATTGAGCAGATGGCATATTTTACAGTTTCACTTAAGCTGTGAAATACTGGTTCTAGAATTTGAATACAAATTTGTTGATGCTAAATTCATAAGTTTATATTTTTTCTAATATGCCATCTTATTTCATTCGTATTTAAAGTATGGTAGTATTCACAGTATGATCTTCTTAAATTTAGATAGTTCTAATAATGAAAATACAGCTGATTAGATATAGTTAAATGAGTTGATTCTAAGTGAATCAAAAGAAAGAAAATTCATCACACAAAATTTTGGCAAATTAGCTAATTGGTGAGGATTATCCAAATCATCTGTCTACTGACTGTTTTTCCTTCTATTAAAACTATTAAAGTTTTATTTCTCTTTCTGACTCTGAAGATCTTAATCCATTTTTTTCCATAAACCTATGGAAGTAATTTTTCTCTTTTGTATTTAACTAGCAGCTGAACATGGCTTTATATTATAGTTTCTCTGCCTTCATTTTAGAGACCTTACTCAATACTAAATGATAATATGCTTTTTGTTTGGTTGGTTATTGTTGTTGTTGTTTAGGGAAATACCTTCTACTAATAAAAAGATCTCTATTTTCTTAATTTCCCTGTTTGTAGATAAATAATAACTTACTTCCTCATGATGATTCTAGATTCACCACATATTTTTTTTTTTTTTTGCTCTGCATTGACCTGACTTCTGTAGAAAAAGTCTCAATATTTTATTATAATTAAAGAAAAATGTTTTATTGATTTCCTATAGAATTTTCTAAAATAGCACCTACATTTAGAAAAAGTGGAATCAAAAGTCACATAATTATGTTTAAGTTAAATATTAACATTAAATATTTACAAAATAATATAAGGTATTCAAAATATCTCTGTATTTGTATGACAGGGTTGGTAGTGGGCTAGTTTAGTTTGCCATGTTTCTAAGTTATTTCATATCCCTTTTTATTTCTACTTAACTCCTTTCTCACATAGATAACTAGATTTCTTAGTTTTTCAGTACACATTGTCAGAGCATGTGAAGTGGTCAGTAGTAAAATATCCCAAGCTTGATAGCTTTTATTTAAGACAGCCATCAGTACAAGGCAGACATCTCTTAAGTTTCAGTACAAAGAGAAGTAGGATTTGATTCACTTGAGTAACATATCCGTGGCTGTTCACTCATCCTACAGTCATGGACACCATGGCTCAAGGGAAATACAGTTCCCCAAATATCACAGGCTCCCAAGCAAAAATGGGTGTGCTCACTCCAACTGACATCTCTTAGGGATCCATTTTAATCACTTTTCATTGAATATTTATATCTATTTGATTGTTGAACTGCTGTGGTTAAATAAACTTCTCAAAAGTCCAATTCTCATTATTTCATCCCCAAACCTAAAAACCAAGCCAAGAATTCCCATCATTTTCAAAATGAAATTCTAAAACCTCTTTAAACCTAACAAGATCCTTTATAATCTCTACTCTGTCAATAGTTTAAGATTTATCTTTCTCTACATTCATATTTTACTCTTTTCTTTAGCCATAGTTAATTCTCATGGCTAATATTAAGATTTCCTTATTTTCTTGAATGGGTTCAATCTGACTTATTTAACTCGTATAAAAATAATATCCTGATTTTGACATAAAATCATATGACAATATTTGATTATACCTTCTTCAGTATGAGTACATTTTAAATTAGATGCCTAAAGTGTGTGTTCCATTACATAACTTTATGTTTAGTAATTTTTATCATAATCTTTGGTTTACTTTTTTTCCTCCTCCTTAGAGAGGGCTTCTCAGGTTGTGCAGTGATAAAGAATCCACCTATCAATGCAGGAGATACAGGAGACATGAGTTGGATCTTTAAGTCAAGAAGATCCCCTGGAGTAGGAAATGGCAACACACTCCAGTATTCTTGCCTGGAAAATCCCATGGATAAGGGGCTTGGCAAGCTACAGTCCCTGGGGTCACAGAGAGTTAGACATGACTGAGCAAATGAGCACAGTCCTCTCTTTTGTTAGTAGGAAACATGTCTTAAGAATTTTTATATTTTCTACCTCAGGATATTTAACATGTTTAATAAATGTTTCTTAAATATGTCTATATAATATTTAAAGTGTTAAGTGAAAGTGTTTGCCCCTCAGTCGTCCAGCTCTTTGTAATTCCATGGACTGTGTTCACCAGGCTCCTCCTTCCATAGTATTCTCCAGGCAAGAATGTTGGAGTGGGTACCCATTCCCTTTTCCAGGGAATCTTCTTTTCCCAGGAATTGAACTCAGGTCTCTTGCATTACAAGCAGATTCTTTACCATCTGAGCTACCAGGGAAGCCCATCAGATCAGATCAGATCAGATCAGTCACTCAGTCGTGTCCAACTCTTTGCGACCCCATGAATCGCAACACACCAGGCCTCCCTGTCCATCACCAACTCCCGGAGTTCACTCAGACTCACATCCATCGAGTCAGTGATGCCATCCAGCCATCTCATCCTCTGTCGTCCCCTTCTCCTCCTGCCCCCAATCCCTCCCAGCATCAGAGTCTTTTCCAATGAGTCAACTCTTCGCATGAGGTGGCCAAAGTACTGGAGTTTCAGCTTGAGCATCATTCCTTCCAAAGAAATCCCAGGGCTGATCTCCTTCAGAATGGACTGGTTGGATCTCCTTGCAGCCCAAGGGACTCTCAAGAGTCTTCTCCAACACCACAGTTCAAAAGCATCAATTCTTCGGCGCTCAGCCTCCCTCATAGTCCAACTCTTACATCCATACGTGACCACAGGAAAAAACCATAGCCTTGGCTAGACGAATCTTTGTTGGCAAAGTAATGTCTCTGCTTTTGAATATGCTATCTAGGTTGGTCATAACTTTCCTTCCAAGGAGTAAGCGTCTTTTAATTTCATGGCTGCAGTCACCATCTGTAGTGATTTTGGAGCCCAGAAAAGTAAAGTCTGACACTGTTTCCACTGTTTCCCCATCTATTTCCCATGAAGTGGTGGGACCGGATGCCATGATCTTCGTTTTCTGAATGTTGAGCTTTAAGCCAACCTTTTCACTCTCCACTTTCACTTTCATCAAGAGGCTTTTGAGTTCCTCTTCACTTTCTGCCATAAGCCCATACAATATTTAAAACATTTGTTATAAAGAATCTTATAGCCCAACAATAAGAAAAGAAACTACCTGATTAGAAAATGGGCCAAAAACCTTAGACATGCCACCAAAGAAGATATACAGATGGCAAATAGTCATATGAAACAGTGCACCACATCAATGTCATGAGTAAAATTCAAATTAAAACAATGAGGTACTACTACCTACCTATCAGAATGGCCAAAAGCCAGAACACTGACAACATCAAATTCTGACAAGTACATAGAGGAACAAGAATTCTCATTCATTGTTGCTGGGAATATAATATGGTACAACCACTTTGAAAGGTGGTTTAGCAGTTTCTTGCCAAACTAAGCATACTATTACCATACAATCTAGCAGTCATATTCCCTAGCATTTTCCCCAAAGTTGAAAACTTATAGTCATACAAAAACCTGTTCATGAGTGCTTATAACAACTTTATTCACAGTTTCCAAAACTTGAAAGCAGCTGAGATGTCCTTCCATAAATGAATGGATAAATAGATTGTAGTTCATTCAGAAAATGGAATATTACTCAGTTCTGAAAAAAAAATGAGCTATCAAGGCATGAAATGACATCAGAAGCCTGACATGCATATTACTAAGTGAAATAAGTCAATCTTAAAAGGTTACATACTATATTATTCCAACCATATAGCATTCTGGAAAATAAAACTACAGGACAGTAAAGGATCAGTGGTTGCCAGGGGTTAGAAATGAATAAACAGAGTATAGAGGATTGTTTGCAGAGTGAAACTACTCTGTACAATACTATAATGGTGGATACATATCACTTATATATTTGTCCAAATCCGTAGAATGTACAAGACCAAGGGAGAAGGCAGGCAGGGAGATAAGGACAAAGGAAGGGAGGGGAAAAAATGGACAAAGAAAAGAATAAAGAAGAATAAAAGGAAAGAAGGAAAACACACTGTGAAGATAGTATAATTATGGATGATTGTATTATTCCTCCCATCTAGTTTTATCCCTCTTCTCATTGACTAGCTCCTTGTTGCCATGTGAGTACAGTCCTTCCTGTGGGCACTTTCTTTTCCCCCAAAATATTAGTGTTGGCCATTGGTCTGGATTTTGGTAATGGAATATAAATAGATTTTGCCAAAATAGAAAACCTTGGACAAATATTATTTATAAATATAAAAATGTGAAATGAAAAGCAGCAAATAAAAATGTATTATCATATAAAAAGAAAGTTGTCAAACTGAATAATATTTATTTCAGGTAAGCAAATATTTAATACTACCAATGTCTTTCAGCTCAGTTCAGTTCAGTTCAGTCGTTCAGTCATGTCCAACTCTTTGCAACCCCATGGACTGCAGAATGCCAGGCCTCCCTGTCCATCACCAACTCCCAGAGTTTACTCAAACTCATGACCACTGAGTCGGTGATGCCATCCAATCATCTCATCCTCTGTCATCCCTTTCTCCTCCCACCTTCAATCTTTTCCAGCATCAGGGTCTTTTCAAATGAGTCAGTTCTTCACATCAGGTGGCCAAAGCATTGGAGTTTCAGCTTCAACATCAGTCCTTCCAACGAATATTCAGGACTGATTTCCTTTAGGATGGACTAGTTGGATCTCCTTGCAGTCCAAGGGACTCAAGAGTCTTCTCCAACACCATAGTTCAAAAGCATCGATTCAATAAGCACCATTGCCTTAATATCATTTATTTTATAAATATATGAAAAGATACAAATCATATTATCTCTTTTATATTCACGGAAACTGCATTTAATACATTTTAATGTTTTAAGGATAAATCTTCAAAAACTAAGAAGAGATGTACACAAATTTAACAGATAAAATATATTGATACTCACAACTGCCAGAAACACACCTAAGACATTTTTTGAAGGGAACAGGGAACAGTAAGTTCCATATTGATTCTATTATTTAACAATGTCCTGATAGTAATAGCCAATATAATTAAGAGGAAACATAAATAAATATAAAAATTAGAGGAAGGTAGAAATACATATTATTTACCAATGAAATGATTTTTTACTTGAAAAACCCAAAAGAACTCATTGTTTTAAATTACACAAAGTAAAAAGAAAATAGAGAAAGGTTGCCAGGTAGAAAGCAAATATATAAAAAGCAATTTTCATCGTATTTACAAATTATATCTGAGTAGGAGAAATGATGAAAAAAAGTTTCCATTTATAATATCAAAATCAATGCAGAGCTTAAGGATAACCTTATCAATAAATATAAAAGCTTCATGGATGAAACTATGGAATGTCATCAGACACAAAATTAAAAATAACATTAGTAACAGCAACAACAATAAAAATAAAATATGTAAAAAATTTAGAAAGCTTAACATATTTTGGATAAAAAGACTCAGTGCTACAAAGGTGCATTCTCCCAAAAGAAATCTCTAAAACAGTAGTATTCTAAAATTTACTTGAAATGAAGAAGCAGCAAGTGAGAATACCCATGATAAGCCTAAATTAAAAGAAAATAATATGATAGACTAAACCCAATACTCTAATATTGAAATATATTGTACAGCTTTATTAATGAAGCACTATGGGTTTGAAGTATAAATAAGCATTAAAAACAAATGGAAAAAACGAAAAATCAATTAGGAGGCAAAAATAAATATAGAGGAACTATACAGGTGACATTTAAATCAGTACTGATAAATGATGCTGATACATTTGAATGGCTTTCTTGGGAACAAAAGTAAAGTGAATGAATGTGTGCTAAGTCGCTTCAGTCTTGTCTGACTCTGTGACCCTATGGACTACAACCCCCCAGGCTCCTCTGCCCATATGGTTCTCCAGGCAAGAATACTAGAGTGGGTTTCCATGCCCTCCTCCAGGGAATCTTTCTGATTTGGGGATCAAACTCACATCTCTTATTTCTCCTGCATTGGCAGGCTGGTTCTTTACCACTAGCAGCAGCTGGGAAGACCCAAATTGGATAGCACACCCAATATAAAAAGAATTTACAGACTATAAACTTAAAATTTTAAAAGACTACAAGCATTAAAATGAAAACACATTTTTAATAAAGTGGAAATGGATGATGACATAAATAAGGTCACATAACCTGCATAAAAATAATCCCCTGAGGGAAAAACATAAATATGTCAAACATCAAGGACAAATTGAGAAAAAAAATGACTTATAACTGAAATCACAAGTAAAGGACTAATTTTCTTAGTATATAAAGAGGAACTCAGTTCAGTTCAGTTCAGATGCTCAGTCATGTCCGACTCTTTGCGACCCCATGAACTGCAGCACGCCAGGCCTCCCTGTCTATCACCAATTCCCAGAGTTCACTCAAACTCACTTCCATCGAGTCGGTGATGCCATCCAGCCATAAAGAGGAACTAAAATCAATAATAAAGCATACACTCAGTAGAAAACATAGACATATGGTTCAAATAAGCAGAGAATATAAAGGGCACTAAAAATAGCTTTTAACCATGTGGTATATATCAGCTTTAAGGATGATAAAAGAATAAAGCCTAAAACTAAAATTTAAAAACTTATTTTGTAACTACTCAGATTAGCAAAAGTCCAAGAGTTTGATAACAGTGTAGGCTGAAGAGAGACTTTAGACAGAACTCCTATACATTGCTGGTAAAAGTGTGACCTGAAATGGCCTCTACTGAGCATTCACCAAATTTTCACCAAAGTTATCAATATTCACCAAAATTTAGAATGTATTGGGGGGCCGAAAAAGTTCATTCAATAAAAACCTCAATGAACTTTTTGACCAACCAAATATATACACTTGGTCCTGTGAACTTCATTCCTAGGCATATACTTTGAGAATTTGTTCACTTACATAAGACATTAGCATTGATTGCAATAGTTATTTACATAAAATTTATGATTTAATATGGCAGTTGAAACATTGGAATGTATTTGTAACAGGATTAAAATAGTGCTCTATTGATCTATGTAGAAAGATCTCCAAGATTTTGTTAGGTGGAAAAATTCAATATGCTAAATAGAATACTGTATAGTATTATACTACCATTAAGCAATGAAAAAAAGAGAGGAGAGAAGAAAGAAAGACAGAAAAGACTGTTTCACTCATTCATCGAATATGTACTGAAAGTATACTGATTCTCATGCTCTGCTCTACATACCTGGAACAAATAATTGAACCATATGGTCTTTAGTCTTATGGAATCTGCATTTTAGCTAATACATTTCCTTACACACTTAGAATGTTGGAAGTGCAAACATAAATTAATTTAGTCAAATTTACTGATGCAAGAAATATATTGAGTTGTTTTAGATGGTGAAAGCATTGTAGTGAATGCTGAGTGAGGAGACAGTAATATATTTTCTGTGAAAAACTAAATCACTTTTTGATTTTCATGAAAATGACTGACATGTACTGGCAAAGAGAATTTGGTTTGGGAAACTAGCAGGGCATAATAGGAGATAAAAATGGCTTTAGATGATAGTGGATTGAAACTTAATTTGTTTGGTTTAACTGAAGGGGATATGAGAGGGATTAATGAGAAATAAAAAATAATTTAAGAAAACTGTTTGTGGATGATTCTTTTAAAGAATTATGGAACACAAGAGCAAGAAGGATTATAATATATGTGATCTTGGCAAGAATACACAGAAGAACTATACAAAAAATATCTTCACAATCCTGATAACCACGATGGAATGAACACTCAGCTAGAACCAAACATCCTGAAATGAGAAGTCAAGTGGGCCTTAGGAAGCATCAATACGAAGAAATCTAGTGGAGGTGATGGAATTCCAGTTGAGCTATTTCAAATCCTAAAAGATGATGCTGGAAAAGTGCTGCACTCAATATGCCAGCAAATTTGGAACACTCAGCAGTGGCCACAGGACTGGAAAAGGTCAGTTTTCATTCCAATGCCACAGGAAGGCATGCCAAAGAATGCTCAAACTACTGCACAATTGTACTCATCTCACATCCTAGTAAAGTAATGGTCAAAATTCTCCAAGCCAGGCTCCAAAAGTACATGAACCGTGAACTTCCAGATGCTCAAGCTGGATTTATAAAAGGCAGAACAACCAGAAATCAAATTGCCAACATTTGTTGGATATCAAAAAAAGCAAGAGAGTTCAAGAAAAACATCTATTTCTGCTTTATTGACTATGCCAAAGCCTTTGACTGTTTGGATGACAACAAACTTGGAAAATTCTTAAAGAGATGGGAATACCAGACCACCTGACCTGCCTCTTGAGAAATCTGTATGCAGGTCAGGAAGCAACAGTTAGAACTGGACATGGAACAACAGACTGGTTCCAAATAGGGAAAGGAGTGTGTCAAGGCTCTATATTGTCACCCTGCTTATTTAACTTATATGCAGAGTACATCATGAGAAGCACTGGGCTGAATGAAGCACAAACTGGAATCAAGGTTGCTGGGAGAAATATCAAGCTCAGATATGCAGATGACACCACCCTTATGGCAGAAAGTGAAGAAGAAGTAAAGGGCCTCTTGATGAAAGTGAAAGAGGAGAGTGAAGCAGTTGGCTTAAAGTTCAACATTCAGAAAACTAAGATCATGGCATCCAGTCCCATCACTTCATGGCAAATAGATGGGGAAACAGTTACAGACTTTATTTTCTTGGGCTCCAAAATCACTGCAGATGGTGACTGCAGCCATGAAACTAAAAGATGCTTACTTACTCCTTGAAAGAAAAGTTATGACCAACATAGACAGTGTAGACAGTATATTACTTTGCCAACAAAGTTCCATCTAGTCAAAGCTATAGTTTTTCCAGTAGTCATGTATGGATGTAAGAGTTGGACTACAAAGAAAGCTGAGCACCAAAGAATTGATGGTTTTGGCTGTGGTGTTGGAGAAGACTCTTGAGAGTCCCTTGGATAGCAAGGAGATCCAACCAGTACATCCTAAAGGAAATCAGTGCTTTGGAAGGACTGAAGCTGAAGCTGAAACTCCAATACTTTGGCTACCTGATACAAAGAACTAACTCGTTTGAAAAGACCCTGCTGCTGGGAATGATTGAAGGTGGGAGGGGAAGGGGACGACAGAGGATGAGATGGTTGGATGGCATCACTAACTCAAGGGACATGAGTTTGAGTAAACTCTGGGAGTTGGTGATGGACAGCGAAGCCTGGCATGCTGCAGTCCATGGGGTTGCAAAGTGTTGGACACAACTGGGAGATTGAACTGAACCAGGATATGTTTTATAGTATTTTTGGATTATTGAAAAAGCAAGAGAGTTCCAGAAAAATATCTATTTCTGCTTTATTGACTATGCCAAAGCCTTTGACTGTGTGGATCACAATAAACTGTGGGAAATTCTTCAAGAGATGGGAATACCAGACCACCTGACCTGCCTCTTGGGAAACCTATATGCAGGTCAGGAAGCAAGAGTTAGAACTGGATATGGAACAACAGACTGGTCCCAAAGAGGAAAAGGAGCATATCAAGGCTGTATATTGTCACCCTGCTTATTTAACTTATATGCAGAGTACATCATGAGAAACACTGGGCTGGAAGAAGCACAAGCTGGAATCAAGATTGCCAGGAGAAATATCAATAACCTCAGATATGCAGATGAAAACAGCCTTATAGCAGGTGAAGAGGAACTAAAAAGCCTCTTGATGAAAGTGAAAGTGGAGAATGAAAAAGATGGCTTAAAGCTCAACATTCAGAAAATGAAGATCATGGCATCTGATCCTATCACTTCATGGGAAAAAGATGGGAAAACAGTGGAAACAGTGTCAGGCTTTAATTTTGGGGGGGCTTCAAAATCACTGCAGATGGTGATTGCAGCCATGAAAGTAAAAGACGCTTATTCCTTAGAAGGAAAGTTATGACCAACCTAGATAGCATATTCAAAAGCAGAGACATTACTTTGCCAACGAAGGTCCGTCTAGTCAAGGCTATTGTTTTTCCTGTGGTCATGTATGCATGTGAGAGAAGAATTGTGAAGAAAGCTGAGCACCAAAGAATTGATGCTTTTGAACTGTGGTGTTGCAGAAGACTCTTGACAGTCCCTTGGGCTGCAAGGAGATCCAACCAGTCCATTCTGAAGGAGATCAGCCCTGGGATTTCTTTGGAAGGAATGATGTTAAAGCTGAAACTCCAGTACTTTGGCCACCTCATGCGAAGAGTTGACTCATTGGAAAAGACTGATGCTGGGAGGGATTGGGGGCAGGAGGAGAAGGGGATGACAGAGGATGAGATGGCTGGATGGCATCACTGACTCGATGGACATGAGTCTGGGTGAACTCCAGGAGTTGGTGATGGACAGGGAGGCCTGGCGTGCTGCGATTCATGGGGTCACAAAGAGTTGGACACGACTGAGCAACTGAACTGAACTGAATGGTAAAATACTGACCCAGACTCCTGCAACTACTTGTATAAACAAGACTAGTGAACAGGCTTGCTGATTCACAGGCTTTGTGTTAGTTTTGTGAAAGGCAATCTAGAATAGAGGAAAGTATTAGGGATAAGGCAGTCAGAAGTGAAACATAAGATATTGAATGAAAAAACCTTATGATAGCCATAAATAGAAATTACTGGAAATAGTAGACTTCCTTTAATATTTTTGGTTAAGATAATAGAGCCAGAGTAGATGAATTACACAAGAAGCAATCACTACAGAAAATAGATTTGCTCTAGGAAGGAGAATTGAGGAAGTAGATTGCAAAATTAGGAGGGAGATATATTTCAGAAAATAGATAAAATTTTCAGTATTTTGAAATTGGTCCTGTAGCATGTACTGCCTATTCAAATATTAATTTGGCTGAAAAAATAAAATAAATTGGAAAAATGTAGATATCTTTCAGCTGGAATTTTGAATTGGGTAATAGGACACTGGATTAAAATCCTCAATCTATCATTTATTAACTAAATTACCTTGGGCAAGTGAACTTGAATTCCAGATTTTTTGTTTTTAAAATCGGAATTGTGATGCTAGTGAAATTTGTCTCTTGAACTGTATCTACACACATGGACATGTGAATGTGATAAATATTAATAACACACACTTACATGTAGCTGAGGGCTTCCCAGGTGGTGCTAGGGTTAAAAAACCCACCTGCCAATGCAGGAAATGTGGGTTTGATCCCTGAGTTGGGAAGATCTTCTGGAGATCGAAATAGCAACCCACTCTAGTACTATTGCCTAGAAAATTCCATGGACAGAGGAGCCTGGTGAGCTAGAGTCCATGGGGTCACAAAGAGTTGGACACGACTGAAGCAACTTAGCACATGTAACTGAACTACGCGAGAACTGCTTTTTTTTGTAATGGTGCTGAAGGCTGGTAGAGTCTATGCATGTATTGATATATTCTATTGTGAATGAAAGGGCAAATGACAACATGAAACCAAGGGTTCTTTCATAATCTCATGAAACAATGAAAAGTATTACTAGGAAATTACTAAGTACACAATGTATAGTGATAACTGTTTACAATTAACTATATGGTTTCCTTAATTAGGCTTACAAAAATAAATAATGTAGATTTCAAGCCCCATTTCAAAGATTTAATTTCACCTCTTCCCAAGGTTAAACCTTTACATTCTAAGTTTTAGCCATATTGAACTACTTTCCGCTCCATAATGAATAGTTCTATAAGGTTTCAACATGTTTTGAACATGCAAATCTCTGCTGAGGTTCTATATTACCAGGTACCCTAACCCTCCCCTATTCCTCCATTTCAAGAACTTATATTTGCCCTCACCTAATAAGTTCTTTCAAAAACTGCTCCTAATGTAAGAATCCTATGTCTTTCTTTATTTCACATAGCACATATATCACCTACATCAATCCTCACTAACAATAATTGGGATAATTTCTTGCATTGATATGTTACTATATACCATCATGCTGCTCTTTTATATGAATTTCCCATTTACTACTCCTAGTAAACTTAAAAGCATCTAAACTATTAATATTTTCATTTTATAGACTTGGAAAATAAGTCTTGGAAAGGGAAAGTAAATTGCCTAAGGTCATGGGACTAAAAAGTAGATAGAACTAGGATTCGAATCCAGGTTGGCTGACTCACAGTAACAGCGTCCAATGATTCTCATCCACTTTTGCTCATCTGCTTATAGGCATTTCTCGATAGTCTTTAAAGATTCATGAGATCAGAGATAGTATCCTGTTTGCTATTTTTAAGTTTAATGCTTTGCAAGTGCCTGACATCAATCTTTGTCTCACTGATGAATTTGAGGTCTATGTCTGTGATGGCATTTGGAATGTATGAGGAGTGAGTATCCAGTGGGAGATCAGACAACAGGATGAAAAGGGAATTTTGGTTACAGTCATTCTTTGTGGAAGAGTGTGGAGATGTGCCTGGCCTCTGACACTCTGAAGGTGATTTAGGGTGTGACAACCTGGCCTGCATCATCATTTACTTCCTGACTACTAAGAAAGCAGTGTTTCTGCTAGGGACTGGGAGTGCTGGTGTCTAAGGGGCAGAGCACTATGGCAGTAGTGTCAAAAGGGCCACCAAGTATCCATATCCATGCCCACCCAGACCGCTTGTAAGACATCTCATCAACTATTTCATAAGCAACAAGTAAGTTTTAAGGATAAATTGTTAATAATAATGTTATGTAAATTTTATAATAAATATATAATAATGATCAATTGAATACACACAGTCAGTCCTCAGTTCAGTCACTCAGTCAGGTTCAACTCTTTGTGACTCCATGGACTGCAAACTATATATTTTAAATGCATTGATATATAAAGCTAGGAATACATATCTAGGAATGAGAGAAATTTCAATTATAATTTTGGCTTTGAACTACCTCTTTTCTCTGGTTAGGCCTCCATAGCTCTTCTTGATCACATGGTTCATTTTTCCTGACAGTTTTCTATGTGGCCAAACCATTTTCATTGCTTGTTTTTCTACAATTTCTTGTATTAAGGAATGTGCTCAGTCATGTCAGACTCTTCAACTCTATGAACTGTAGCCCCTCAGACTCCTTCGTCCATGGGATTTTCCAGGCAAGAATACTGAAGTCGGCAGCTATTTCCTCCTCCAGGAGATCTTCCTGACCCAGGGATCAAACCCATGTCTCCTGAATCCCTGCACTACAAGTGGATTGCCTTATTAATATTTTCAGAAAGTTCTCACTCTTTTATAATGCTTGCTTAAAGGAGAATCCCATAGACAGAGGAACCTAGTGGGCTACAATCCATGGGGTCACAGAGTCAGACACAACTGAAGCAACTTAGCATGCACAGATATCATTTAAATCATTTTTCATGATTCAACATGCTTTACAAGATACATAGGACATAGTCATTTCTCTAGAGTTGACATCTTGCCAAGTTTTCTCTTTGTGCATATCTTTCTGTTGAATGTTTTGTCTTCTCTGTGTAGTTTCCTGAAGTTCTGCCCATCTACCTAGTGGAATGAAAGAATTTTGCTTGTGCTACGGCAATGGAAGGACAATTTAAATCATCTTTTCTTAGTGAGATGAATAAATTTCAGAATATTCATGAAAATAAGAACATAGATAAAATGATACTTACAAATTTATGGAACTATGTTTTAAACATTAATTTTGCCTATAGCAGTTCAGATGCTTACATTTTAAACTGTTAGAAACACACTTTTATGTGAGTTACTTATAGATCCTAATTTACAAATAAAGTATGCATAAAGTTATGTGTCAGGGTGTGTGTGTGTATATGTGGTCCTCATTCTTCAAAACTTGCCTCATAAATCCCAAAATATCCTAGCAAAAATTAAAAAATCAAACTGAGACAAAAAATGTTTACCGTTAACTGACTTAAATAACAAGGAAGTTTTTAAAAAGTTAGTGTGTGAGTTTTTTGGTAATACTTCAGGAGAAGTGGTTCATTGATATTTTTTCCTTTTAATATCAATCTTCATGTACTGTGAGACCTCTGGTAATATTCTGAATGAATATTCACATAGGGATATGAAACAGAATAGATAAGGTATCATGGCTTAATACTGTGTTTCCATTATGCCTCACCCTTTATCTCTGCCCACTTTATGTCTCTTTTAAAGCAAGACTCTAGCTTCATAATCAAGTTTACATCTGAAATGTTTATTCTATCTATTATAAATGAGTGCAGATAAAATTTAAGCTAGGTTTTATGAGTAATGTTCTTACCATATGCATAATAGACACTTAGCTAATAATGTGCAATATATTGTGCAATATAAGTTTATATAAGTTTCTAGTGCAATATATTGTCTTTATGTATTATATAAAACTCTACAATAAAGTATCAAAAAATACAGTTGTAAGCAGGGGCTGAATAAATGTTTTCTTGGTTATAGTAGTTCTAATTTTATATCATTATTATTAATGATTTCATAAGCATCCAATTATTTCTCCCACCTGAACTGAGAAATGTGCAATTTTTCAAGGCCATAAAAATTTACTGTTGAATTATAACTATACCCATTATCTTAAAATTTAATGTATCCTTAGAGTACCATCACTCTATCTATGACACAAATTTTTTGTATTCTATTTCAATTAGTAGTAATATTTACCTTTAGTATTAAAAGTTGCATAAGGTCCTGACCAAACATTTGGCCTTCTAATTTATTCATATTATCTTATTTACATATTTTCTTGCTTATTATTTCTTGGTTATGTATTTTGTTTTTTGTCCTGGATTAGTTGTAATAAATATCTTCCATAAGATATAGCTTAAAAGAAAAGTTTTTCTTCCCAAGTTTATAGTATTAATAATTTAAAGCCACAGAGACTAGGACCTATCAATGGTAAGTACAGTACTACAATATTTAGATTAGAAATTTTGAGAAAACAAGCTTCCAAGTATAACATGCATTGAATATTTTGCATTTTGTTGAAAAAAATTTGAGGTTAAAGGAAACTGATAATGAAAATTCTACTCTATCTCTTCTTTATAGTTAAGATTTTCTTGTAAAGATATTGAGTTGTCAAGGCAGCAATCTTTACCGACATATTGGTGTTTATACAAAACACATTGTAAGTGAATATTTCATTTCTAAAATTGAGAAGATAAACAAGAAAATTCTTATTCAAATGCAGAATGTTTTATTTTAAAATGGAACAGGTGCTGCACATGACAATGATTGGCCTGACAATGATATTCAGACTAACTCTCAGTTAACAAAAAACAAAATACACAAATGTTTAATATGCTTGTTTGAAATGATCAGAAAGCCACTAAAGACCCAAGGATTCATGAGGCCAACATTCTGAATAAAACAGAAAACCAAAGTGTTGAATCTGAATCTTGAAACTCTCTTTTCTCCTGAGGTATTTTCTAGTTCAAAGGTAAAATCCAAGAAGCTAAGAATCTGAGCAGAAGCAAGGGGTAACAAGTAGGACAGTGGCGGAAGACTTAGAGGATTCCAAATGCTGAGAAGACAAAAATGGGCGTGCAGGCCTGGTAAGATGAAAAGAATTCTTTGAACATTTCTGGCTTCCTCTTAGCACCCTTCGGCTACATTCTTCAAATGAGGGAGAATTATACATAGACAGGACTTCCTTCGTGGCTTAGCTGGTAAAGAATCCACCTGCAATGCAGGAGACCTGGGTTTGATCCCTGGGTTGGGATGATCCAATGGACAAGGGAAAAATACCCTAGAGAAGGGAAACACTACATTGTCAAATTGCCAACACCCTTTGGATCATTGAAAAAGCAAGTGAGTTCCAGAAAAACCTCTATTTCTGCTTTATTGACTATGCCAAAGCCTTAGACTGTATGGATCACTACAAACTGTGGAAAATTCTGAAAGAGATGGGAATACCAGACCACCTGACCTGCCTCTTGAGAAATCTGTATGCAGGCCAGGAAGCAACAGTTAGAACTGGATATGGAACAATAAACTGGTTCCAAGTAGGGAAAGGAATACATCAAGGCTGTATATTGTTACCCTACTTTTTAAACTTATATGCAGGGTACATCATGATAAATGCTGGGCTGGAGGAAGCACAAGCTGTAATCAATATTGCCAGGAGAAATATCAATAACCTCAGATATGCAGATGACATCACCCTTATGGCAGAAAGTTAAGAAAAACTAAAAAGCCTTTTGATGAAAGTGAAAAAGGAGAGTGAAAAAGTTGGCTTAAAGCTCAACATTCAGAAAACTAAGATCGTGGCATCTGGTCCCATCACTTCATGGCAAATAGATGGCAAAACAGTGGAAATAGTGGCAGACTTTAGTTTTAGGGGTTCCAAAATCACTGCAGATGGTGATTCCAGCCATGAAATTAAAAGACACTTGCTCCTTGGAAGAAAAGTTATGACCAACGTAGACAGTGTAGATAGTATATTAAAAAGCAGAGACATTACTTTGCCAACAAAGTTCCATTTAGTCAAAGCTATGGTTTTTCCAGTAGTTATGTATGGATGTGAGAGTTGGACTATAAAGAAAGCTGAGCGCCAAAAATTGATGGTTTTGAACTGTGGTGTGGGAGAAGACTCTTGAGAGTCCCTTGGAATGCAAGGAGATCCTAAAGGAAATCAGTCCTGAATGAATGTTCTTTGGAAGGACTGATGCTGAAGCTGAAACTCCAATACTTTGGCCACTTGATGCAAAGAATGGACTCATTGGAAAAGACCCTGATGCTGGGAAAGATTGAAGGCAGGAGAAGGGGACAACAGAGGATGAGATGGTTGGACTTTATAACAGGAATATGTGTGTGTGTTTCTTTATGTACATATGACTATATGTACATATGCTGTTAATTTACAATAAATATGTGTTCATATTCATACATAATGAAATAAGAATAAAAATATATTATCATCTCTGCAGATGCAATAAAATACTATTAAAGTATTATACATTTATAACAACAATAATAATGACATCAAATTTCTTTAATATTATTATTTTTAAGTGATTACAAATACCTAGAGCAGTTATGTACTTATTAGCAAAATGCTGACCCTTCTTTCTGGGTTTGGGTATAAATAAGATGGGTCACTTTCACCATGTCTATTCAACTTTGAATTGAATGTCTTTGTCAATGAAATGAGTTAACAGAAAAAATGCAATGTAATTAGAAAGAAAAATAAAACCATAATTTTATTATTTATAGATTATATTACTATACATGTTGCAACTTTGACATTTCTATAGGTAAATAATTACAACTAATCAGTGAACTCTGTAAGGTTGCTAGGTAGAAGGGCAATGTAGAAAAACAAGCTATATTGCTTCTGGCTGCTGCTGCGGCTGCTATGTCACTTCAGTCATGTCTGACTCTTAGCAACCCCATGGACTGCAGCCTACCAGACTCCTCCACCCATGGCAAGAATACTGGAGTGGGTTTCCATTGCCTTCTCTGAGTTATATTGTTAAACATCTACAAAACTAATCAGAAAATAAAATGCCACTTAAAATAGCATCCAATGTATAGAGTCTTAAAGAAAACGTGTGAATATATGATAACTCAATATGTGACAAAGATGGCCCTTTAGATGAGTGGGAAATAAAGACTTCTATAAATGACATTGGAAAAATTGGTTTTCTCATTAAAAAAAGAAAAAGAGAAATTTACCTTTAACTCATCTCATCGAAAGCAAAAATCAGTTTCAGGTGAGTTAAGAGCCAAACTGAAAGAAAGATCTATTTGTAAATATTACATAAGGAGGTATGTCTTTAATAAGACAATAAAAACAAAATCACTGAAAGAAATATTGTAGCTTTATTTTTTTTTCTAAATTAAAAATAAGAACTTTTAACCCAAGAAGAGAGAGAATAAAGAAGCTAGAGGGCAAGAGAATATGTTTGTCTTGCATGTGTAATAACTGCTTTAGACTCAGCTTTCAGAATATAAAAGTAACGCCTAGAGAACAAGACAGCCCAACAGATAAAAGTTTCAAAGACTTGTACAGGCACATCACAAAAGAAAAATCCTAGTGATCAATACATTGAAATAAAAGATCATTCATATTGTTATTAATCAAGGAAGTATAAATTTATGATACACTCTTTAAGCCCATAAAACTAGCAAGAACTAAAATGTATAGGTGATAATTGAGGAAACAGGTAAGCTTGCTCACTGCCATCAGGAGTGTAAATTTACATGCTCAGCTAAAAGGAGCTTAATATTTT
Source organism: Bubalus bubalis (assembly GCF_019923935.1). Classification (NCBI taxonomy): domain Eukaryota; kingdom Metazoa; phylum Chordata; class Mammalia; order Artiodactyla; family Bovidae; genus Bubalus; species Bubalus bubalis. Next base: position 64,265,572 of record NC_059162.1, read on the forward strand.
TTAGCAAATTTGAAGGTAAATTTACCATCTACAGAGCAAAATGTAGCCCAGAGAAGTATCCATGTACATTTGTATCAGAGTCCACATATAAGATGTTTTATACATTGTTTCTTCAGTAATCAATGGAACTGAAGAAGTAATTTGTAATTCATAGTAAGGTCACACAATGTAGTACATCCTGAATTTCAGTAAAAATGAACCCCTTACAGTGGCATAAATGAATCTTAAAAACAATATTTAATCAAAGAAATACATACACACACGGATATAAGTGCAAAACAAATACTATTTCTGATACCTATGGGTAAATAGACAGGTGTTTAAGTCAAAAGGAAAATAAGAAATAACAACCAAAAAAGTCAGGAAAGTTAACCTTTCAAGGAGTGGGATGTTTTGGTGATCAGTGAGGGACACATAAGTATAACCTCAATGTGACTATCAAATTTCCTTTTCTTTTCCAAGATAATGGTTACACAATTGCTCACCTTTAATTACTTATAAAATATATTTATGCACTTGTATCTACATTATATTTCACAATAATATAAAAATATATATTTACTCTGATACCTTAGGGGATAGGTCTGCAGATACATTTATTATAAAGTAAATGATAATTATTTATAAATCATATTTGGACAGATTTCAATGTATTCTTGGCACTTTTTACATTATTCTAATCATCCTTATTACCAAGTACCATACTTATGTAAACAAAGTAACTTCTGAAAAAGAAAGTGTAATATACTTTTGGTATAAGATAATTTCTCATTTTCAGTGTTCAAATTTTTATTTGGATGCTGTGTCTCTAAGCAAAATTGGAAAATATTTATATTTATACTGTAATTCTGTTTCTACAGCATTTGTGAGATTTGCAAAATATATATAAGAACTTGTTATTTAAGATAAATCCAACTTAAGTAACTGAATCTTTCACATATAATATTTCAGTAGTTTTTAAACTTGCTTCTTTTGGAGAAAAGAAGAGAAAAATATGAAGTAGTCCTCAGTGATTTTCCAACTTCAGAATAAAATTCACACATGAAAAATAAAAGACTGCTTTGCTATTAAGAAATAATATGATGAAGGTGTGTTATAAAATTACTTTCCTATGAAGTATTACTCTCCAATATAATTTATTATGTAATAAATATACATCAAATCTATAGGAGAAAAGACTAAACTATATTTTCATTTTTATATTTGGTATAGATGTTTTTAATTTAAAATTATCCATTTTGAAATTTATTTTACTGAAAAAAGACTAGACCTATTTTTTTTTAACCTACAAAAAGAGCGTGGAAAAAGTTTTCTCTAACTCACTTTATCTTGCTATCTCAAGTTGTATAGAGATCTGAACTCATTTAAAAATATTTCTGTGTCAAAAAAATTTCTAGAAACAAATGGCAATGAAAACACAACAATTCAAAGTCTATGGGATGCAGCAAAAGCAATTCTAAGAGGGAAGTTTAAAGCATTATATAACTCAATAAACAAGAAAAACATCAAATAGACAGTGTAACTTTACACCTAAAACAACTGGAAAAAGAAGAAGAAGAACAACAAAAAACCCAAATTAGTAGAAGAAATTATAAAGATCGGAGCAGAAAGAAATGAAAAAGAAATGAAAGAAAAATAGTAAAGAGGAATAAAACTAAAATCTGGTTGTTTGAGAAGATAAACAAAATTTACAAACCTTTAGCCAGGCTCATCAAGAAAAAAGGAGAGAAGAATCAAATCAACAAAAATATAAATGAAAAAGGAGAGTTTACAACAGACAATGCAGAAATACAAAGGATTATAAAAGACTGTTACGAACAACTATATGGCAATAAGATAGATAACCTGGAAGAAATGGACAGATTCTTAGAAAAGTTCAATCTTCCAAGACTGAACCAGGAAGAAATAGAAATTATGAACAACCCAAAGACAAGCACTGAAATTGAAGCTGTAATCAAAAATCTCCCAAAAAAAAAAAAAAAAAAACACAAAAGCCCAGGACCAGATGGCTTCACAGGGAAATTCTATCAAACATTTAGAGAAGAGCTAATGCCTATCCTTCTAAAACTCTTTCAAAACTTGCAAAGGAGGTGAAGTGAACTGAAGTGAAGTGAAGTCGTTCAGTCGTGTCCGACTCTTTGTGACCCCATGGACTGGAGCCTACCAGGCTTCTCCATCCATGAGATTCTCCAGGCAAGAATACTGGATTTCCTTCTCCAGGGGATCTTCCCGACCGAGGGATCTAACCCGGGTCTCCTGCATTGGAGGCAGACACTTTAACCTCTGAGCCACCAGAGAAGCCCCATGCAAAGGAAGGAACACTTCTAAACTCACTCTATGAGGCCACCATCACCCTGATACCCAAACCAGACAAAGGCAACACAAAAAAAGGAAATTAAAGGCCAATATCACTGATGAACATAGATGCAAAAGTCCTCAACAAAATTTTAGCAAACAGAATTCAGCAGTACATCAAAAAGCTTATACACCATTATCAAGTTGGGTTTACTCTAGGAATGCAAGGATTCTTTAATATATGCAAATCAATCAATGTGACACACCATATTAACAAATTGAGAGATAAAAACCATATGATCATCTCATTAGATGCAGAAAAAACCTTTGACAAAATTCAGCACCCATTTATGATTAAAACTCTTCAAACAATGGGCATAGAAGGAACCTACCTCAACATAGTAAAGGCCATATATGATAAGCCTACAGAAAACATTATTCTCAATGGTGAGAAACTGAAAGAATTCCCCCTAAGATCAGGAACAAGACAAGGGAGTTCATTTTAACCAATATTATTCAACACAGTTCTGGAAGTCCTAGCTATGGCAATCAGAGAAAAAAGAAATAAAAAGAATCCAGATCAGAAAAGAAGTAAAGCTCTCACTGCAGATGACAGGATACTGTACATAGGAAATCCTAAAGATAGTATCAGAAAATTATTAGAGCTAATCTAATGTTCGAGGCATCCGGTCCCACCACTTCATGGGAAATAGATGGGGAAACAGTGGAAACAGTGTCAGACTTTATTTTTCTGGGCTCTAAAATCACTACAGATGGTGACTGCAGCCATGAAATTAAGAGACACTTACTCCTTGGAAGGAAAGTTATGACCAACCTAGATAGCATATTCAAAAGCAAAGACATTACTTTGCCAACAAAGGTTCGTCTAGTCAAGGCTATGGTTTTTCCTGTGGTCATGTATGGATGTGAGAGTTGGACTGTGAAGAAGGCTGAGTGCCAAAGAATTGATGCTTTTGAACTGTGGTGTTGGAGAAGACTCTTGAGAGTCCCTTGGACTACAAGGAGATCCAACCAGTGTATTCTGAAGGAAATCAGCCCTGGGATTTTTTTGGAAGGAATGATGCTAAAGCTGAAACTCCAGTACTTTGGCCACCTCATGCGAGGAGTTGAGTCATTGGAAAATACTCTGATGCTGGGAGGGATTGGGGGCAGGAGGAGAAGGGGACAACAGAGGATGAGATGGCTGGATGGCATCGCTGACTCGATGGACATGAGTCTGAGTGAATTCTGGGAGTTGGTGATGGACAAGGAGGCCTGGCTTGCTGCGATTCATGGGGTCGCAAAGAGTCGGACACAACTGAGTGACTGATCTGATCTGATCTGAATGTTCAAGGTGGATTTAGAAAAGGCAGAGGAACCAGGAATCAAACTGCCAACATCTGTTGGATCATCGAAAAAGCAAGAGAGTTTCAGAAAAACATCTATTTCTGCTTTATTGAATATGCCAAAGGCTTTGACTGTGTGGACCACAAGAAACTGTGGAAAATTCTTAAAAACATGGGAATACCAGACCACCTGACCTGCCTCTTGAGAAACCTGTATGCGGGTCAGGAAGCAACAGTTAGAACTGGACACGGAACAACATACTGGTTCAAATTAGGGAAAGGAGTGCATCAAGGCTGTATATTGTCACCCTGCTTATTTAATTTATATTGAGGGTACATCATGAGAGACGCTGCACTAGAGGAATCAAGATTGCTGGGAGAAATATCAATAACCACAGATATGTAGACAACACCACTCTTACATCAGGAAGTGAAGAACTAAGAACCCTTTGATGAAAGTGAAAGACGAGAGTGAAAAAGTTGGCTGAAAGTTCAACATACAGAAAACTAAGATCATGGCATCTGGTCCCATCAGTTCAGTTCAGTTGCTCAGTCTTGTCTGACTCTTTGTGACCCCATGAATTGCAGCATGCCAGGCCTCCCTATCCATCACCAACTCTCGGAGTTCACTCAAACTCATGTCCATCGACTCGGGGATGCCATCAAACCATCTCATCCTCTGTCATCCCCTTCTCCTCCTGCCCCCAATCCCTCCCAGCATCAGGGTCTTTTCCAATGAGTCAACTCTTTGCATGAGGTGGCCAAAGTACTGGAGTTTCAGTTTTAGAATAAGTCCTTCCAAAGAACACCCAGGACTGATCTCCTTTAGAATGGACTGGTTGAATCTCCTTGTGGCCCAAAGGACTCTCAAGATTCTTCTCAAAAACCCCAGTTCAAAAGCATAAATTCTTCGGTGCTCAGCTTTCTTCACAGTCTAACTTTCACATCCATACATGATCATTGGAAAAACCATTCCCTTGATTAGACGGACCTTTGTTGGCAAAGAAATGTCTCTGCTTTTGAATATGCTGTCTAGGTTGGTCATAACTTTCCTTCCAAGGAGTAAGCATCTTTTAATTTCATGGCTGCAATCACCATCTGCAGTGATTTTGGGGCCCCACAAAATAAAAGTCTGACACTGTTTCCACTGGTTCCCCATCTATTTCCCATGAAGTGATGGGACTGAATGCCATGATCTTCATTTTCTGAATGTTGAGCTTTAAGCCAACTTTTTCACTCTCCTCTTTCACCTTCATCAAGAGGATTTTTAGTTGCTCTTCACTTTCTGCTATAAAGGTGGCATCATCTTGTATCTGAGGTTATTGATATTTCTCCCGGCAATCTTGATTCCAGCTTGTGCTTCTTCCAGCCCAGCGTTTCTCATGATGAACTCTGCATGTAAGTTAAATAAGCAGGGTGAAAATATACAGCCTTGACGTACTCCTTTTCCTATTTGGAACCAGTTTGTCATTTTATGTCCACTTCTAACTGTTGCTTCCTGACCTGCATATAGGTTTCTCAAGAGGCATGACAGGTGGTCTGGTATTCCTACCTCTCAGAATTATCCACAGTTTATTGTGATCCACACAGTCAAAGGCTTTGGCCTAGTCAATAAAGCAGAAATGGATATTTTTCTGGAACTCTCTTGCTTTTTTGATGATCCAGTGTATGTTGGCAATTTGATCTCTGGTTCCTCTGCCTTTTCTAAAACCAGCTTGAACATCTGGAAGTTCATGGTTCACGTATTGCTGAAGCGTGGCTTGGAGAATTTGAGCATTACTTTACTAGCGTGTGAGATGAATGCAATTGTGTGGTAGGTTGAGCATTCTTTGGCATTGCCTTTCTTAGGGATTGGAAAAATCTCCCTTTTCCAGTCCTGTGGATACTGCTAAGTTTTCCAAATTTGCTGGCAACATGAGTGCAGCACTTTCACAGCATCATCTTTCAGGATTTGAAATAGTTCAACTGGAATTCTATCACCTCCACTAGCTTTGTTTGTAGTGATGCTTTCTAAGGCCCACTTAACTTCACATTCCAGGATGTCTGGCTCTAGATGAGTGATCACACCATTGTGATTATCTTGGTCATGAAGATCTTTTTTGTACAGTTCTTCTGTGTATTTTGCCACCTCTTCTTAATATCTTCTGCTTCTGTTAGGTCCATACCATTTCTGTCTTTTATCAAGCCCATCTTTGCATGAAATTTTCCCTTGGTATCTCTAGTTTTCTTGAAGAGGTCTCTAGTCTTTCCCATTCTGTTGTTTTCCTCTATTTCTTTGCATTGATCGCTGAGGAAAGCTTTCTTATCTCTCCTTGCTATCCTTTGGAACTCTGCATTCATATGTTTATATCTTTCTTTTTCTCCTTTGCTTTTCACTTCTCTTCTTTTCACAGCTATTTGTAAGGCCTCCCCAGACAGCCATTTTGCTTGTTTGCATTTCTTTTCCAGGGGGATGGTCTTGATCCCTGTCTCCTGTACAGTGTCACTAATATCCATCCATAGTTCATCAGGCACTCTATCAGATCTAGTCCCTTAAATCTGTTTCTCACTTCCACTGTATAATCATAGGAATTTAATTTAAGTCATACCTGAATGGTCTAGTGGTTTTCCCTACTTTCTTCAATTTAAGTCTGTATTTGGCAATAAGGAATTCATGATCTGAGCCACAGTCAGCTCCCAGTCTTGTTTTTGCTGACTGTATAGAGCTTCTCCATTTGGCTGCAAAGAATATAATCAATCTGATTATGGTGTTGACCATCTGGTGATGTCCATGTGTCCGGTCCCATCACTTCATGGCAAATGATGGAAAAACTGTGGAAATGGCTGACTTTATTTTTCTGGGCTCCAAAATCACTGCAGATGGTGACTGCAGCCATGAAATTAAAAGATGTTTACTCCTTGGAAGGAAAGTTATGACCAATCTGGACAGCATATTAAAAAGCAGAGACATCACTTTGTCAAGAAAGGTCCATCTAGTCAAGGCTATTTTTTTTCCAGTGATCATGTATGGAACTGAGAGTTGGACTATAAAGAAAGCTGAGCGCTGAAGAACTGATGCTTTTGAACTGTGTTGTTGGAGAAGACTCTTGAGATTCTCTTGGACTCCAAGGATATCCAATCAGTCTATCCTAAAGGAGATCAGTCCTGGGTGTTCTTTGGTAGGTCTAATGTTGAAGCTAAAACTCCAATACTTTGGCCACCTGATGCGAAGAGTGACTCATTGGAAAAGATCCTGATGCTGGGAATGATTGAGGGCCAGAGGAGAAGGGGATGACAGAGGATGAGATGGTTTGATGGCATCACCAACTCAATGAACATGAGTTTGGGTGGTCTCTGGGAGTTGGTGATGGACAGGGAGGCCTGGCGTGCTGTGGTTCAATGGGTCACATAGAGTTGGACACAATTGAGTGACTGAACTGAACTGAACTCCTTGGAAGAAAAGTTATGACCTACCTAGATGGCATATTAAAAAGCAGACATTAATTACTTTGCCAACAAAGGTCCATCTACTCAAAGCTATGATTTCCCCAGTCGTCATGTATGTATGTGAGATTTCTTTCTATAAAGAAAGGTGAGTGCTGAAGAATTGATGCCTTTGAACTGTGGTGTTGGATAAGACTCTTTTGCATACCTTAAACTATAAGGAAATCCAGCAAGTCCATCCTAAAGGAAATCAGTCCTGAATGTTTTTGGAAGGACTGATGCTGAAACTGAAACTCCAGTACTTTGGCCACCTGATGTGACTCATTTGAAAAGGCCCTGATGCTGAGAAAGATTGAAGACAGGCAGAAAAGGGAATGACAGAGGATGAGACAGTTGGAGAGCATCACTAACTCAATGGACATGAGTTTGAGAAACTCTGGGAGTTGGTGATGGACAGGGAGGCCTGGTGTGCTACAGTCTTTGGGGTTGCAAAGAGTCAGACATGACTGAGTGACTGAACCGAATCAGTGAATTTAGCAAAGTTGCAGGATACAAAATCAATACACAGAAGTTACTTGCTTTTCTATATACTAACAATGAAAAATCAGAAAGAGAAATTACGGAATCAATCCCATTCACCTTTGCAACAAAAAGAATTAAATATCTTGGAATAAACTTACCTAAGGAGAAAAAAGAAGTATGCACAGAAAATTATAAGACACTGATAAAAAAATCAAAGATGACATAAACAGATGGAGCGATATTATTCCATGTTCCTGGGTAGGAAGAATCAATATTATAATGCAATATTCAATGCAATCCCTATGAAATTACCAATGGCATTTTTCACAGAACTAGAACAAAAATTTTCATAATTCATATGGAAACATAAAAGACACCAAATAGCCAAAGCAGTCTTGAGAAAGAAGAATGAAGGTGGAGGATTCAACATTCCTGACTTCTGATTATACTACAAAGTTACAGTCATCAAGACAGTATAGTACTGGCACAAAAATAGTAATATAGACCAATAGAATGAGATAGAAAGCCCAGAAATAAACCCATGCACCTACGGATAACTTAATTTTTACAAAGGAGATAAAAATATTCAATGGGGCAAAGACAGCCTCTTCAATAAATGGTGCCGAGAAAACTAGACAGCTACATGTAAGAGAATGAAATTAGAACACTTCTTAACACCATACACAAAGATAAACTCAAAATGGGTTAAAGACCTAAATGTAAGACCAGAAACTATAAAACTATTAGAGGAAAACATAGGCAGAACACTCGATGACATAAGTCAAAGCAAGATCCTCTATGAGTAATGGAGGATCCACCTCCTAGAGTAATGGAAATAAAAACAAAAGTAAACAAGTGGGACCTGATTAAACTTAAAAGCTTTTGCATAGCAAAGGAAACTATAAGTGAGGTGAGAAGACAACCCTCAAAATGGGAGAAAATAATAGCAAGTGAAACAACTGACAAGGATTAATTTCCAAAATATACATACAAGCAGCTCATACAACTCAATACCAGGAAAACAAACAACCCAATCAAAAAGTGGAAAAAAAGAACTAAACAGACATTTCTCCAAAGAAGACATACAGATGGCCAACAAACATATGAAAAGATGCTCAACATCACTCGTTATTAGAGAAATACAAATCAAAACCACAATGAGATTTTGTGGTTTCAAACCTCACACTGGTCAGAATGGCCATCATCAAAAAGTCGACAAACAGTAAATTCTGGAGAGGGTGTGGAGGAAAGGGAATGTTTTTGTACTGTTGGTGGGAATATAAATTGATACAGCCACTATGGAAGATTGTATGGAGATTCCTTAAAAAGCTAGGAATAAAACCACCATAAGACCCAGCAATCCTACTTCTAGGCACATACCCTGAGGAAACCAAAATTGAAAAGGACACAGGTATACAATTGTTCATTGCAGCACTATTTACAATAGCTAGAACATGGAAGCAACCTAGATGTCCATTGACAGATGAATGGATAAAGAAGTTATGGCACACACACACACACACACACAATGGAATATTACTCAGCCATAAAAAGGAATGCATTTGAGTCACTTCTGACCAGGTGGATGAACCTAGAACCTATTATATAGAATGAAGTGAGACAGAAAGAGAAAAATAAATATAATATTCTAATGCACATATATGGAATCTAGATAAATGTTTCTGAAGATTTTATTTACAAGATAGCAAAGGAGAAAGAGACATAGAGAATGACTTATGGACATGGGGAGAAGGGAGAAGAGGGTGAGATGTATGGAAAGAGTAACAGGGAAACTTACATTACCATATGTAAAATAGATAGCCAATGGGAATTTGCTGTATAGATTAGGAAACTCAGACAGGGGCTCTGTATCAATCTAGAGGGGTAGGATAGGGAGACATATGGGAGGGAGTTTCAAAAGGGAGGGGATATATGTATACCTATGGCTTATTCAGAAAACTAAGATCATGGTATCTGGTCCCATCACTTCATGGCAAATAGATGGAAAAACAGTGGAAACAGTGTCAGACTTTATTTTTTAGGGCTCCAAAATCACTGCAGATGGTGACTGCAGCCATGAAGTTAAAAGACACTTATGAAGGAAAGTTATGACCAACCTAGATAGCATATTCAAAAGCAGAGACATTACTTTGCCAACAAAGGTCCATCTAGTCAAGGCTATGGTTTTTCCAGTGGTCATGTATGGATGTGAGAGTTGGACTGTGAAGAAAGCTGAGTGCCCAAGAATTGATGCTTTTGAACTGTGGTGTTGGAGAAGACTCTTGAGAGTCCTTTGGACAGCAAGGAGATCCAACCAGTCCATCCTAAAGGAGATCAGTCCTGGGTGTTCACTGGAAGGACTGATGCTGAAGCTGAAACTCCAGTATTTCAGCCACTTCATGCAAAGAGTTGACTCATTGGAAAAGACTCTGATGCTGGGAGGGATTGGGGGCAGGAGGAGAAGGGGATGACAGAGGATGAGATGGCTGGATGGCATCACTGACTCAATGGACATGAGTTTGAGTGAACTCCTGGAGCTGGTGACGGACAGGGAGGCCTGGTGTGCTATGATTCATGGTGTTGCAAAGAGTTGGACATGACTGAGCTACTGAATTGTACCGAACTGATGGCTGATTCATGTTGAAGTTTGACAGAAAACATCAAAATTCTGTAAAGCAATTATCCTTCAATTAAAAAAAAAAGTTCCTGTGAAACAAATTATAGATCTCACCAAGGCAGGAATACATACAATAGCAATATTTTATAGATTTTATGCCTCCAAACTCCATGCCATATAACAACTGTTTGTGAAAAAGTGAAAGTGTAAGTCACTCAGTTGTGTCTGACTCTTTGTGATCCCATAGACTCTGAGAATTCCAAGAATTCTCTGGGCGAGTAGAATGAGTAGCCACTCCATTTTCCAAGGGATCTTCCCAACCCAGGAATTGAACCCAGGTTTCCTGCATTGCAGGCTGATTCTTTACCACCTGAGTCACCAGAGAAGCCCACCAGTTATTTAATTAATTTTTAGTAAGTTCAGTTAAATATTTTATTGACAATATTAGGAAATACAACTGGGAATTTATTTGATCTAAGCCTCTGAACTGTAGGAGTCGATGACGATTCTACCCTTGTGTCCCAGTTTTTTTATGTGTCTCAGAATTTCTTAAGTCAACACCTATTAGCCAAAGCTTCACCGTGCATGTTTATTGAGAGTTGCCAAGATGCCATTCAAAAAAGGAAAAAAATCACATACACAAACAAAATTAAATGAAACTCTACAATACTGTGAAATTGATTTGGCTCATCTGTGTTATATAGTAGCTTGTCTAACTTTTCTGTATTTTAAAAAAATGTTATTACTATAGATCTATGTTAACACTGATTTTGACATCAGAAAATACAAATTCTAGATTCACACTTTCAAATGTTAATGGTGACAAGATGTTTTTATAATCTTCATGCCAATATAAAGATCACAGTTTTATTATCTATGAATTTAAGGTAGCAAACATTTGTTTCATAGTGAAATTATATCATATTGTAAAAATTGAAAATATTTAAAAATAATTGGATATAATAATTTTATAAAATATGATGTGTAGAATGACTGCTATTTCCACATGAATTCATCACTTCTTAATTGGACCCTTTAAAGCTCTCTCAAAATAATTTTTGATTTTGTGCTTTTTCTATTGACATTTTTTAAAGTTTGGTTTGCTCTATGGTTGAAAGGAATGTCCTTTGTAAGTGTAAGGGACTAGCAAATTAGCCTAGAGAGTGTGGTCAGGCTCTCACCCCACGTCCTCTTGCTCTCACCCCATGTTTTGTAAATACATGGTTATGTAACAGCTGAGATCGCTTATAGCACTGTACATACACATCACGATGTACCCACTTGGCCACAGGGATACTTCTGTTCTGGAAGCATATTCAAACTCCACCTGAAAAAGCCGTTGAGGCTACATTATGGCTGATGAGGCTGGACTGTGCTTGTGAGGTTGTGTTATGACTGTGTCTGCTGGGTCAACCATGAGAGGAGAGGCTACAGCACGTCTGCTGCTGTGGCTGCTGTGCCAGTCAGGAGTGAATAAACTTGTTTGCAGTTCCTATGATTCCTTGAGTTTTCTTCCAACCACCCTGCTCATGCTTTGCCTACCATGGATTCAAGGTACAGTGTGCACAATGAGAAACAGTGAGACATCTGGCAAAGTCAGCAAGATACCCAGCAGGTAGAGGAGGCTGAGTGCTTTCCTGGTGGCTCAGACAGTAAAGAATCTGCCTGCAATGAGGGAGACCTCGGTTAGATCCCTGGGTTGGGAAGGTCCCCTGGGGGAGGGCATGGCAACACACTCCAGTATTCTTGTCTGGAGATTCCCCATGGATAGAGCAACCTGGAGGGCTGCAGTCCAGGGGGTCATAAAGCATCAGACATGACTGAGTTAGTTGACTAAGCACAGCACAGAACAGCACAGAGGAGCCTGGGGCTCCAATGGATGGAGGAAGCCAGTGGCCACCATATAGCATATGGTACCAGGTGGCTGCAAGTCCTCTCTGTTTGAGCCCCCATGGAAGATTGGGAGGCAGTGGACAGGTTACTGGATAGCAATGAAAAGCTGTTACAAGTGGAAAGTTCCTGTTTGCCAAACAAGGTGGCATGGACTGCCGCTGGCATCCTGGGGTGAATTTTCCTGACTGCTCTGAAGCTGAATACAGATAATGTCCTACACGATGCAGGTGAGCTATGTGCAGAGATGCTTGGAAGAACTAGAGCAACATACATTGGTGTTAGAGCAAGAACTTTGTGGCCTTGAAAAACAAGCATCTCTGATGGCAAGGTGGTAAGCGATGGTGATGATGAATATTATGAGAATAAGGATGATGAATGTTATGAGACTGGGTCTCTGCTGGGCAGCGAGGTCCATTATACAACAGAAAGGGAAGCAAGAGCAGCCTAAGGCCCAGGGGTGGCATCCTTAAGGGGCCCCCAATGTGACTGAGTTCACAACTTATTCACAATATACTCAGGCAGAGTTGATCAACTTAGGTAAGCAAAGGGAACCCTTGGCAACAGGACTTTTGGGACTCTGGGACACAGGGGTGGATGGTATCATTTGTTCCAGTGATGAAACAGAATGGTTGGTATCTATAACCACTCACCCGTCATTGAGGCAAAGTTTGCAGAATGCTAGGCAACTCATGGAGGGCACAGCTAACCAAACATACACCCTCATTGAATGTATTAATGCTTCCATCTGCGCCATGTGGGCGATTGTAGGATAGCTCCTGGATACTGTGAGAAAATGGCATACCTATGCTGAATGGGCCAGGTTGTGAGAGAACTGGGCCTGAAACAGTCAATATTTAATCCAAATATCTGAGGCCCAGATGACAAGCATTTTATGGGTGGCATGTTATGCCATTTTGAACAATGCCCCATCCACCACTTCTGGATCCCTGAATGCTATTCTTGCACTCTATGTGGGGTGCCCCATTCTATGAAGTGACCTCAATGCAGGCTAACTTGGGAGAAATAGAGCAGCAGCAGCAGGCAAAAGGTGTCAGGAGTGTGAGGATACCAAAGGGGCCAGGCTGGGAAAGGCCCCATCCAGGTGATGAGAATGTAAATGTGGGCTAATTTGCTGGCAGTGGGAGTGACAGAAATAAAATAGTTAGACACCCCCAGTGCTCTGCTCCTAGAGCTACAGAGGCAACTGAGATGGGAGCAGCAGTTTAGCAAGTTTGTGAAGCATCCACAGCAAGAGATAAGGGCAGTTCGGCTAGAAGATTACATGATGCCCAAGGATGTTCCTTTAGAAGCCCTTTTCCACTTTGAATAGTGCTCAGACTAAGCTGCGCACCTGAAGAACCCAAGCAGGGACCAGAGACCCATGCAGAACTTGACATTCACTGGTCTCTAGCTAATGCATAGAAAGTAATGGTCCTGGTTGACACTGGTGACAAATGCAGCTTTGTTTACAGCAGATGGTAGTGGTTTCCAGGTCCTCGTGCATACATTGTTGGCTATAGTGGCCAAATGGTTAAGATTTAGGCTGTGGCCTAGATTTAGAACAGTGTGCTATAAAGTCTGGCTCCTATGATGTAGATTTAGAACAGCATGAAAGCATTTGAAATCTTGTGAATGGGCTGTGAATGCTACAAAAATCCGCTCTCTGAAGGTGTGGGCCTGGCAAGTATGAAGGGTTTTGCCGGGTTTCCCAGGTGGCACTAGTGGGAAAGGATCTACCAGCCAATGCAGAAGACATAAGAGATGTGGGTTCGATTCCTGGGTTGGGAAGATTCCCTGGAGAGGGGCATGGCAATCCACTCCAGCATTTTTGCCTGGAGACCATGGACAGAGGAGCCTGTTAGGCTACAGTCCATAGGGTTGCAAAGAGGCAGACACAACTGAAGTGACTTCACACACAGGCAATACAAACCTGCAGGGGTGGAATTGCCCCTGTGGAGGCTCTCCTGTAATTTCACAAGGCGTTTAAGGACTGGACTTGGCCATGGAAGATAAAGTCACTCCACATGCGGTGAGTGGCTCTTCTTGCTCCATGAGGGCAAGACTGCAACATGAGTTCCAAATGATACCTGACATTGGGTTTTGTTATGCACTGGGGATGTAAATGTCTGTAGAAACTGCTGTTGCAAGACATAAATCCAAGGGTCAGCGTTAATCACCAAAGGAAGATTGTGGAAGATGGCTTGTGCGTAGATTGTGAGCCAAGAGACCCCAAAGTGGTAGAATGCTGGGAAACAGCAAATTAGCCAAGGTGGTGTGGTTAGGCTCTCTCACCCCACGTCCTCTTACTCTCGCCCCTGGTTTTGCAAATACATGGTTATACAACAGCTGAGCGCACGGACAGCACTGCGCATGTGCATCGCGATGTACGCATTTGGCAACAGGCCACTTTTGCTCTGCACGTTATGGTTGTGTTATGGCAGTGAGGCCCTATTCTGACTGTGCTCCCTGGGTCAACCATGAGAGAAGAGAATACAATGTGTCTGCTACTAGAGCTGCTGTGCTGGTCAGGAGAGAATAAATGCATTTGCAGTTCCTATGCCTCCTTGAGTTTTCTTCCAGCTTCTCTGCTCGCGCTTTGTCTACAATGGGTTCAAGGAACAGTGTACAGAGTCAGGAACAGTGAGACAGTAAGTAACTTCCTTTCTCTGATGACTTCTTAGTAGGAATGTTAAGCTGATATTAAACTCATAAAACTAATATAAATCATTTTTTTTTAATTTGGAGAATGGTTTACTACTGTAAAGTCATAATCATAAATATTTTATTTTTGATAAAGATATTTGCAACGTCATGAGGATGCAGAATAAGAAGCTTATGAAAATTTTATGAAATGTTATTTGACCAAATTTTTAAATTATTGCAAATTTATTTCTCCTACCAAATAAAGGCATTTCAAAATTATTGCAAGAGCTGTTTTACACTTTATCAAACTGCCAAAAAATACAAGTGCTTCATAAAGTCTTTTCACTGCAGCCAATTAATCATTTCAGGAAAATTTGTGGTTCTGTAAGAGTAAAGAATTTTAAGTTTAGAGATTAGTTGAAAACACTTTCTAAATTAGAAATAGGTGATGGAATATCTTAATATCTTGCCCACAAGTGGTCAATTTCCATTTAATTTTCAAGTACATACCAATCACATAATAACTGTTTATTAAATATGGATTTTATTTTATAAAACATACCAAATGAATAATAATATTTTAGCTCTAGTTCATCAACAGTTTGGCATTCAATCCATGACTCTACAAAATTACCTGTCTAAAATGATATTTTTTTTTAATCCATTACACTAAGGCTCTTCATAGTACACAATATCTAATAAGGACTATAAAACATCACTGCTAGACTTAGTAAATAATTACACAGAATTTTAATAATATTAAGATAATTTCCATTCTGTGTCCATGTAAAACATTTGGATGTTAATTTACTTTAGAATTCTGAAATATCATATTAACATTTTTCACCTGTTACAAATCACTCATTGCTTTACGAAAGAAAATCAGCTCGTAATTGTAACATTTCTTGTTATTTTAGTTATCCAAAGAAAATTCTCATCTTTTATTTTTTTTAAATAGCCAAATGGGGCTTACAAGGTAACAGACATTTTTAAAAAGAAAATTAAAATATTTTGAACACATTATTTCCAAAGTTATACTTGGTCAAACAAATATGACAAAAAAAGAAATGTTAATGTACATTAGTTATATAACTGAAATCTAGCATTCTATGTCTTAGAAATTAAGCTGTTTCCATTTTACTACCAGTTCAATTTTAAACATTTCTATCAAAATATTCAATATGATGATAAATATGACCAAGAATACTGAAGGTGTTTTTCAGACAACAAAGGCAGTTTATATTATGTGATTGCTAGCGTAATTGGCATTGTTTTCTAGAAAGAAATCTTAAAGATTATTCAATTGTTTTATATTACATGTCACATATAACATTGGTCCACATCTGATCAAATGAAAATAGAAAAATGCTATTTAGTGTACTTCCCAGTAGAAATATACATTTTACATTGTTATTTTTAACATTGTATGAAAATGTATTTAACTTTGCTTCTTTGAGCATTTCATGCATTTATATATGCATAATACAGTTTTTAGTTTCATATCCTCCTATCCATATAAAATTATCTTCCTTTTTTTGTCTGAAAGATTTTTTTTTTTTCTCCAACCAAGGCATGCATCTGCTTTTGGAGCTAGTGGTGGTAGTTGTGATGGTGATGCACGGTCATAAAATAGGGCTTAAAATAGAATCATCAAAGATCAATGCCAAGTTAACATCCAGCTTCTGGAACATCAAAATATGATTTTTGATGCTAGAAAATAGTCTTGAACCTCAGATTATTCTATCAAGATATAAAGCATTATTATTTTTTTTAATACACACTGAGCATGTCATGGTCCAACCTGGATTAATTACTGTGTGAATTTTTCTGAAAAATACAGAAGATGATGCCTATGTATATTTATAAGTAAATCATTTCTATGATAGGAGGACACAATATAGAGAGATAGAGAAAGAGGCAAGAAAAGAGAAAAATAATCAGAAATGTGTGTTTTTCTCTTCTCTGGACTTTCACCTTGGCAGAGATTCTTAAATTATTTGAGGTAACTACCCAGGATAGTTGATCTGCTCCTCTGCGTGGGCATCTGGGACAGGATTCTACTGTGAAAATGGCATTTCTAATGTTGAATATCCAGCTCTAATTAGGTGATCAGAAATGTGATTAAAAAAAGGGATGATCTAAGTCAACTCAGGCCTCATGTGTTATGGATAATAAGCTAATAGTTCACCTGCTATCAGTCCTGCCCTGAGAGGGAAAAATGATTTTTGAAAGAGTCTAGGGTAGGGTTGGAGAAGGCAATGGCACCCCACTCCAGTACTCTTGCCTAGAAAATCCCATGGATGGAGGGGTCTGGTAGGCTGCAGTCCATGGGGTCGCTAAGAGTCGGACACGACTGAGTGACTTCACTTTCACTTTTCACTTTCATGCATTGGAGAAGGAAATGGCAACCCACTCCAGTGTTCTTGCCTGGAGAATCCCAGGGACGGGGAAGCCTGGTGCGCTGCCGTCTACGGGACGGACACGAGTCAGACACGACTGAAGCGACTTAGCAGCAGCAGCAGCAGCAGCTGCAGGGTAGGGTATCAGAGTGAAATAATAAGAAAGGCTTAGAAATCAGAAGTTGTATTGGGCTTAAAGGAAGAAGAGTCAGCATAGAAATATTAGGATGCCTCCTGGGATCTTTATCTTACTGAAAAGTAAGCATCACTGATTGACTCTCCTGAGCTCAGCTCAGCATGTGACCTGACCACACAGATTAGGATATTATGGGTGTTCTTTTGGAAGCTCTATGCTGACCTATGTACAATGAAGGACCCTCCAAAGAGGAAGGCCACCCAAACTTTAGATCCCTCCCTGCAGTAGTCTATACACAGTGATTGGTCATGTTTGGATATAGAGGTTAAACTTCTATTTCCTAATTCAGGCTATCTCTGTAGTGTGTGTTGAATGGAGAATGCAATGACACCTCACTCCAGTACTCTTGCCTGGAAAATCCCATGGACGAAGGAGCCTAGAAGGCTGCAGTCCATGGGATTGCTGAGGGTCGGACATGACTGAGCGACTTCACTTTCACTTTTCACTTTCATGCATTGGAGAAGGAAATGGCAACCCACTGCAGTGTTCTTGCCTGAAGAATCCCAGGGACAGGGGAGCCTGGGGGGCTGCCGTCTATGGGGTCGCACAGAGTTGTACACGACTGAAGCGACTTAGCAGCAGCAGCAGCAGTAGTGTGTATTGAAAGCCTAAGTAAGAAATAAAAGATGGGAGTGAAACCAAACAAAGATTTGGAACCTGAAACAACTTTGTGAATATACTAAAATTACTGGATGATACAGTTTATAAGATGGGAATTATAGCTCAACTTTAAAAATAGTATGTCTGAGGAAGATGAAATAACCAATGGTTGACCTGAGAACAGTAAGTCTGGAAGCAGCATTAATAAACGGGAAAGGGAGGTGGTGAATACAGCAAGCATCACTGATCATTGCAAGTAAGTCAAGAGCATATGACTGAAAATTGATATATCAAGAAAAAGGAGCTCATAAATATGAGCTCAGATATTGAGAGAACAGATTGGTGGTTGTGGAATATGGAGAACAGAGGAAGGAGGTTGGAGTTGGGTGAAATGAGTTGAGGAGGATCCAAATGTACATGAAATAAAGACATCATGGGAATGTTACATATTACATGGTGACGATAGTTAGCAATATTGTATATTTGAAAGTTGCTAAAATAATAGATCTTAAAAGCTTTCATTATAAGGGAAAAATTAATTATGTACAGTGATAGATAATAAACTAGACTTACCATGGTGATCATTTTGCAACATATGACAATATCAAATTACTATGTTGTACATGTGAAACTAATATAAAGTTAAATATTGGTTGTATTTCTGTTAACAAATTAATAATTAGAAACAAAAGGCACACACTTTGCCTTATAATTACTTCTATGGATTTGCTGGAATATAAATTTAAATCTTTTTTTTTTTTTCTTCTGGCGTTATGAGAGAAACTATGGCCTGAGATAAGAAAGAAAAGGACAGAAGAAAAGGACTTAATTACTTAAGACATATATTTATAAAATTGGTAGTATTTGTGCCTGAAATTCTTTATCATTGACATTGTCTGCCAATGACCATCAAATGCCCAACTACTTCCCATGTGGTTCTACTTCACTTTAGAACAGAATTATAATAAATCTATTTACATTTGTCTTGTGATTTTCTTCTTGTGTCACCCCACAGGTAAGTTTTTGAAGCTCAAAAGATAGTTTTCCACAAACTCTATAGATTTTGGTGTAGATGCATAAAACTGGACCTAGAGCTAGGAGTTGACAAATAGAACTCAAACCAATTACTGCAGGTATAAAACAAGTGTTCACAAGATTTGGGATTAAATTGGATTAGGTTGGATTTTGAGAGTGGGCTCTTACTACAGTAAATCTTTAAATAGTTAATAAAACTAGTCAAGTACAGGGACTTAACACCAGGGTGAACACCTTGAAGTCATTTATTTCCTTTAATATTTAAGTCACATTTGTTATTTAAGTCAGGATTAATTCATAGTGGAATTATATTCACATTTCCTGTGAAATGTATAAGGCCACAGAATGGAGAAACAAGGCATAAAGTTCTTATTTTGACATTTATTTTGGTTGATGATTTTAAGACATCATTCACTTACCTAAAATATTGAGCAATGACTTAGTTTCAGAGACTCTAATATAAAAATGTAACGTTCCTTTCTTTTCAAGGAATCATAGAATTATACAGAAGGCAAATAAACCAATAATCACAATGTGTTAATCTGTACTATTTTTAGAATACATTTTACTGAATTTAAATCTTAGCAGGCTACTTAGTTTTGAAGGCAATGGGGAGCATTTGAAGATGTTTACAAGGATGTGATTATAATTATGGAACATGGCACCCATTGCCTACTAAATAGATTTAAAACTCCTTAGCATATTGTAATTGTCATTTATGATCTGTTCCCTCATCTCCCATTCACATTTCCCCAGCTGTGTATTCTTTCCCATGCAGGGAATTATTTTTCTTGTTTTAATGTGTTTGTGTAAACTGTCTGTCTTGCTCTGTTACTTTCTCCTCTTCTGCAAGAATCAGTGGAGCCCAACTCCTACTCATTCATCCAGACTAAACTCATATGTCATATCTTGAGAAAAGCGTTTCCTGACTCCATTGTTTCTGCCTGCTTTGCCAAGCTTAGTGAGTCACTCCCGAATCTGGTCCCACAGAACTTGGGACTTATTACTATCAACACTCATCACATAGCCCTGTAATTATTGAATCACATGTCAAACTCAACAGACGTGAGACAAAGGCTCTTATTAATCTTTTTGTCAAAACGTATCAAAAACACAGGCACTCAGAAATACTTTTTACTCAGAGAAAAAATACTTTGCATCTTTGTTTACAGTATTACATTACAATACCATGAATTTGCATTGTGTTCCATAAGCAGCCGCGAGCCATGGGGACTTTCGTAATGTATCAGATTTTGTGAATTCATTATTCTAGCAATGAGATGTGAGAGTGGGCTAAGAACATTTGTCAGACACTGATTGAAAAAGTAGATGCTGTCAAATCAAGTTATTTAGTCCAGGAATTCCCTTATTCCCCTTACAAACCCGCATGATCTTTCAAATAGTGTGACTTTCTATTCAGCCAAGGATGCAGCATATACATGGAAGAATGACTAGACCAAGAAACCTTAAGTAGTTACCATGTTAAGTACTTGAATGCCTCTCTCTACCCATAATGTCTCTGTTATCCCATTTTTTTTTCTCCTGGGGCCTCCTTCCTGCTAATAAATGAACAACCACAATGTAAATATCATACTCAGCAAGGAAATTCCAAGATTCTGTTCCAAAGCCCCAGGCAGCAACTTTTCTGAGCAGTACATGCCAACAACTCCTCAGTGTTAAATATTTTAACTATCACTCCTGGTTATATAAGTAATTCTGACAACATAACACTGTACTGGGGGCAACAGCTTTCTATATGTTAGGTTATTGTAATACACAAGAAAGTGACAATAACCAAACTGACACATCAAATGAGGTGGAGACTGTAGAGTTAGAAATGAGATGCAATTCTAGGGAGAGAAAAAGGTGCTAAATATCCCAAACTTAAGGACAAAATACTAGGTTCAGAATGAGGCAGGAGCTTAGTTAATAAGAATGGGATATAATATGTCTTGATAGGTTAACAACTTATTGTCTGAATCTTAAAATGTCAGGATAAAGTTCCAAAAATAATTCTAAATTTAGATATGGTCCTTGAATATGAAGTGAGTGTAACACTATACATATAGGATGAAGTATCAAAACTGCTTTGGGAACAGTAAGATGAGGGTATAAGATACCAAGCAAATTCTGACAGTGATCTCATGAGAAGAATTTTAATATCCATTTGTAGATATAAATACAAATCCTTTCTGTTGTAGAAGTCAGTAAGAGAAAAAAAATATTATCCTAGCTAGAAGGGTTATGCCTGTCCTTTCAAATAACCAAGTACACAAGTTTTTAAAATATGTATTATCTGACCAAGAGAGAGAATTTAACATGCAATATCTGAACTGAATAAAAAACTGCTGCTGCAAAGTCGCTTCAGTCGTGTCCGGCTCTATGTGACCCCGTAGACGGCAGCCCACCAGGCTCCCCCGTCCCTGGGATTCTCCAGGCAAGAACACTGGAGTGGGTTGCCATTTCCTTCTCCAATGCATGAAAGTGAAAAGTGAAAGTGAAGTTGCTCAGTCATGTCCGACTCTTAGCGACCCCATGGACTGCAGCCTACCAGACTCCTCCGTCCATGGGATTTTTTAGGCAAGAGTACTGGAGTGGGGTGCCATCGCCTTCTCCGAATAATAAACTATCTACTATTAAATATTAGACATGTTTTAGCATGATTCCTTTTTTTTGTTTGTTTCCTTTTTTCTTAATGGGCTTCCCTGGTTCCTCAGAAGGTAAATAATTTGCCTGCAATTGCAGGAGACCTGGGTTGAATCCCTGGTTAGGGAAGATCTCATGGAGAAGGGAATGGCCATCCACTCCAATGTTCTTGCCTGGAGAATTCCATGGACAGACGAGCCTGGAGGGCTACAGTGAATGATTTAATATAATTGATATCTCTATTCTAGTCATACTAATTCAAAGTTTGAGAATCATCATGAATTCTTTTTCCTCCTTCATCTCCTGTATCATAAGTTTTTATCATATCTTACTGCATGTGTATCCAAAAGTATATTGGCACCACTCCTTTTCAGAGTTGTGTGCATTTATGGATCTTCATATATTTCCTGACCTGTTGCATTTTTCTTTTAGGTGAAGGTATTTGCAACAGGTCCCACATATGCTGATTACTTTTAGTCATAGTAGCAGACTCATTTTGCTAACTAAGCTCCAGCTCAAATTATATCACAATTCTGAACGCTTACCATTGAAAAGTTTCTCCAGCCCTGCTTGGAATCCTCAAGTGGTTATTTTAGGAATAGGGAGGTTTAGGGTCCATATCTTTACTAGTTCTTATCCATATCTTTCTCACTAAACTAGCCATAATTTCTGGCCTCTTCAAGTGAAGCTGGGATAGAAGGAGGAGAGTGAAAAGGATTCTCCTTGACTGGTACAGTTACAGTCTGATTCAGGTTGCTTCTGATAACAGATGTACAATTTCAGGCTCATTAACTTGTAGGGCATTTTTAAAGGCTCCTCATAGAAACTTCTACTGGGAAACTCCAACAGAAAATGACTTGATATAAATAATGTAACTCTACTGGCTGTGCCTACTATTGATTCTCCACTATCCCCAAAGCCACAGAAGGGTATCTTTGCCCTTACATGTGATTAATCATCTTCTGTGAGATTACTTTTTAGATACACAATAGGCAGCATGGTTCTGATCAAGTTAGATCTCCCAGTGCAAACCTCTACATCATACCTAATCCATCTCCAAGCCATCTAGCCTCTGCAATTTCCCCTAAGAATAGTCTCAGTAAACTTAGACCCTATCTTTGTGGCCCCCTGAAGTCCAAGGTTCAAGTCAAGTTCTCTAAGCATTTCTGTTGAAGCCCCTCAAACTTATGTTGGAGAAAAAGTACTTCCCTTTCTTTTATGAGGGAAGGTATAGTCTACTAACAACATTCTCCAAAGAACACTGTTTTCCAATCATTTCCACTTTATTTTCAAACTTGAAGGCAGATGAAGAGCTAATGTTAGATCTATGTTCATCATCTTTCAACATGTTCCTTTCAAGTAATCTGACACTTTCCTTTACGTGTATTGTTCTCGGCCTTTGCTCAAAGCTCACAGGAGAAAGAATGTCATTTCAATATTGCATTGAAAATATATCTTTCTTGCCAAGTACAGTAAAACTTCTTAAAGTCAAGAATGAAGGCAACATGGAGAGCTGCTTAGTAGCATAGAAACAGAGCCAGATGTGCTTTGATTCAGATCCAAATTCTGTTACTTGTCAGTTAGGGGACCTTGACCATATTTATTTACTTTCTCTGGGATCTGTTTTCTTTATCTGTAAATGGGGCTGAAAACCTTACCTTATGTAATAGACATAATTTGTTAAATCCTTACTAAAATAACATTTATTTAGCACCGTGTCAAAAAGTAAGTAGGCAAGTGTCCTTATATATATTGCCTCATGTGTACAAAATGGAACTTGTAATTTTCCTGGATTTGCTAGTGAGGTGTGTGTATATATATATATATATATATATATATATATACATATATATATATATGTTAATTAACCATGCCCACATTTAAATAACCTTTTTAGGTTGCACAAATGACAGAGCCTGAATCTAGAAATTTCTCTTCCAAAATTCATGCCCATTTTGATAGATACCCTGATAGCCAACCTTACTGGACTGTTGAGAGAAATTATATGAGATAACTGCTTGAAAGTATTTATCACTGTGCCATTAATAAATGATAGCTACCATTATATAATTCAATTTTATTCTTCTTTCAGTCTTTCATAGTTATAAGCCTACTGTCTTTTTATGGCTACTAACAAGCATTAATTAAATAGGTAAGTAAAAATGTAGTAATCTAGTATTAATATATGGTGATAAAATTTTAACCTTGTATTTTTCCCCTTTTTAATATAATGCTCTTACTATAAACATTAAAGCTCCTTTTTGTATATGAAATTAATAATGTTACCATCTTACCTTAGCTTCAAGTTTCAGTATTATTTCATAAATGTCCTCCTCAAGGAAGGAAAATAATTCAACTTCCAAGTAAAAATAGAAAAAAGTAGCTACCATATTAATTTTGTTTTAGAATTTGAACTCCTCTCTCACATGTTTAGCTTATATAATCATTTTTTTCAAGTTTATAATAATTATTTTGTAACTATAGTACCACACCCTCACTAAACACAGTACTTGCTGTGAAGTAAATGTTTAGTTAGCAATTAAATGAAATAAAAATATTTCTTAGTATCATTTTACAGAAGAGGAAATTGATGTACATAAACATTAAATTAATTGTCTTATTTCATAGATCTAATAGGCATTGTTCTCAGATTCTCAGACTTCAAAAACTAGCTTTTCTCACAGTATGTTGAAAAGTGTGAGGATTCACAGTAGTGGCTGAGACTGGCAGGGGTACAAGTAGGACTTCTGAGGTGCTGATTCTGTTCTTTCTCCTGAACTCAATAGTGGTTATATCACAGTGTTCACTTTTTGAAAAACTATCAATTTACACACTTAGGATTTGTGTACTCTTCTGTATTTATGCCATATTTCAAATACAAACTGTATGTAAACTATCTCTATTGATCTCATATCTCCCTCCAGCTACTGATGTTGGAAGAAACCACAGTAGAGAGGGAAAATTGGACATATACATTTTTCACTAGAGAGAAAAAACATTATCATAGCAATGTCCTTCAACAGATGACAGGAGACAGAAGTAGTACAGAAGAACAATTTGGCCATTGATAGCAGCATGGGTAAATCATCCATTGTGTCTGGGGAAAGTGACGATGCATAGATACAGGTACAAGTATGAGAGTGGATTCTTGTTGTGGTGAGAGCTTTCAAATGTCTATATTGATCGCTTTTATATTCCACATGAAATCTGAATCATGATTAAATCAGATTAAAGTTAGTTAGTTAGTTCAGTCACTCAGTCGTGTCTGACTCTTTGCGACCCCATGAATTGCAGCACGCCAGGCCTCCCTGTCCATCACCAACTCCCAGAGTTCACTCAGACTCACATCCATCGGGTCGGTGATGCCATCCAGCCATCTCATCTTCTGTCGTCCCCTTCTCCTCCTGCCCCCAATCCCTCCCAGCATCAGAGTCTTTTCCAATGAGTCAGCTCTTTGCATGAGATTAAAGTTAGGAAAGGGGAAAATATTGATTATTTAATAAGAGAAAAGGTAAAAATATAATCAGTTAGGAGAGATGGAGATTAACTTATTGGGGAAATATTGTAAGAATATTAGGACTATATGATTTTACCATCAAGAATCTGAAGTAAGTTGAACTGTGCATGTGTGTACAGACACGTGTGTGACAGTGTGAGCATACCTTTTCCAACCATATTTAATTATTCCAATATAGATGTAACCCAGTTTATTGTTTAGCCTAGTGAATAAGATAAAGTGGGAGACTGGTTAGATAACTAAATCTGTGTGTGTGTGTGTGTGTGTGTGTGGAACACACACATTCAGTTGCTTCAGTTGTGTTCGATTCTTTGCAGCCCGATGGACTGTGTAGCCTACCAGGCTTTTCTGTCCATGGAATTCTCCAGGCAAGAATTCTGGAGTGGGTTGCCATGCCCTCCTCCAGAGAAATTTTGTGACTCAGCAATCTAACCCACATCTCCTGCATTATAGGCAGATTCTTTACTGCTGAGTCACTGGGGAAACCCCACAACTGAATATATATATATATATATAGGCAAATAAATTTAATGATTAAATATAGAACTTAATCTACATTAAGTTGTATGTGAGGACATGAACAAAGTAATAGTGAAAGGGTGCTAAAACAATGGAAGCTTCTTAAAACTTAAGATGTGAGATAAAAGACAAGGACATGATGGTTAGGAAATCAAAATTTAAAATACAGATATTGGCACTTAACACTGTAATGATGAGGTCATGTGTCATGCCATGCAAATAAGTTAGCAAGAAAGATGAGATCACAGGGACAGAGGAAGTAAAAAATTTGGAAATCAGAATTTTGGTAAAATCATCTATTAGACTTAGAATTTTGTATTTTATAAAAATGGCTTGAAAACCAAAAACATGCTATCTCAATGTATTTTTTATTTAATATGGTCATTTTACTTTGAAATCTGAAATGCTTTCATAGTTACAGTGTATTAGACTTATTCCTTTTCTTTGATTATATTTATGAGGGAAATTTCAATTCTGTTCAATATAAGTTTATATGAATGTAAATGTACATTGAGCAAAGATTTCTCAGAAATATACAATGTATATTTTTTAAATAAAAGCAAAATTTGATACAACTTTCCCCAAGAAGAGGAAGTTTATCAAGATAACAAGTAGAAAACCATACTAATATTTAGGAAGATAGTTTGCTTCTCTGATCTGACTACAACAACTATGGCAAATACCTTCAAAATGTCCTTAAAATATTTCAGTTTCTTTTCTTAGCATGTGTTTAATTTTGGAGGCTTATTTTTATGAATTTTTGTGAGATAATTAAATCACTAGACAGTTGTTTCATCCGATTATGATATCCTTGCAAATATACATTTCAAACAGTATTCTGAATTCTTTACATATTATACTGAGATGTGTTAATTTATATAAAATGTAGACCCCTTCAGAAGAACAGTTGAAATATACTATTTATTTATTCTCAAGGTCTTTTCTGAGAAACAGTGAAAGACTTCTGTACCAGTTTAATGCATTTTAAACTACTCCAACTTTTTACAAAGTTTATTAAATTCCTCTTCCATTAAAGCTACTGATAAATTACAGAAGCTATTCAAGGATTTCTAGGACTCTATAGAGGTTCCTCAGAATGCTGTAGGTTGAGCAAAGTTGGGCAATATAACTCTTGGCTATCACATCAGCCTTAACAGCCTATTTTATCTGTTTTGCATATTGGCATTTTGCTTAAGGTTATGATTGAAACAATAATTTATACTAATGATAAAAATAGCAATTAAAAATACCTGATATTCCAAAAATTGGCACTAGATCCCATGATGGGTTTTGTCTGTATAAAAATTCTGCCTCTTGTGAGTCTGTTGGACAGCAGGGAGATGGTTAGTCAGTCCTAAAGGAAATCAACCCTGAATATTCATTGGAAGGACTGATGCTGAAGCTGAAGCTCCAAAACTTTGGTCATCTGACATGAAGAGCTGACTCACTGGAAAAGCCCCTGATGCTGGGAAAGATTGAGGGAGGAGAAGGGGTGACACAGGGTGAGATGGTTGGATGGCATCACCGACTCAGTGGACATGCGTTTGAGTAAACTTCAAAAGAGAGTGAAGGACAGGGAAGCCTGGTGCACTGCAGTCCATGGATCACAAAGAGTCAGATACAACTTAGTGACTGAACAACAAATAGCTCCAAGAATTCCATATTTTTCTCATCAAGCTGCAAATAACTGAGTGTCTTTTGTAAAGTGACTTAAGCATAAAGTGAAAGATAAGAAATTCAAATTCCACTTTTGCCAGCTCTAAATTGTGGTTCATTCCATTTTGGAAAATGGAACTATATCCAGTAAAATAAATAAATAAAGGTGGAAATATTTTGGCAGAGCAATAAAATTAACTTTAAAAAACTTCACTACAAATAAAATCCCTGTAGCAAGAAAATAATATTAGCATAGAATACTACCATAATTCTGATCAATGGAAACAGAAAAACAGAGTTTCAACAAAGCAGATTATTTTATTATTAAGAAAATGATGGAAATGTATACTATAACCCCAATACAATGCCATTGTCCATATCTGTGCAATTATTCTAATAATGACAGGTTACATAAAAATGTAATTTGCCTATAATAGATTTACAAGCCAACTTTATAAGTCAATCATATTTAACACATCATTTTATGTCTTCCTAAAGTTTCAGTTTCAAAAATGCCCTGACTTGCTGAATAAATATAGCAGAGCCATAGAAGAATCATTCTCTCTTGCTAGGAACTTTTACACAAAATCAACAATGAAAATAAAGTCCTAGATCTGCTATGATTGAGGGGAGAAAAAAGCCCTAAGCAAAAAAATACATATTTCAGATAACAGTCAATATTAAATAAAATTCACCATCAAAGTAAATGGTCAATTTCAGACAGCATTAACAAAACTACTGACCCTGAAGTGCAGAGACATAACCTAACTGGTGATAAAGCAGAGGAGACAGAGTTGTAGAAGAAATACCTGTGGCGGATTCATTTTGATATTTGGCAAAACTAATACAATTATGTAAAGTTTGAAAATAAAATAAAATTAAAAAAAAAAAAAAAGAAATTTCTCCTGGGCCTGATTTGGCTCAGATAGACAGATACAAGGAAATATACAGTGCTACTTGTGTGAAGACAGTAGTCTGTCTTTGTGGCATATTAGGAGGAATTCTTGGGATTTTAAAATCTAAAAAGCTACTACTCCTTCATCCACTATTGGAAAATATTGCAAATGGTATATTCGAACAACTGTCATCCTGCTTATTTAACTTATATACAGAGTCCATCATGAGAAATGCTGGGCTTGAAGAAACACAAGCTCGAATCAAGATTGCCAGGAGAAATATCAATAACCTCAGATATGCAGATGACACGGCCCTTATGGCAGAAAGTGAAGAGTGTTGGGAGCCGGCATATTACATTGACATCCAGTTCCCCCATTGCTTCGATCACAAAAGAGGAGCCCACCAGAAGGGGAGGCAAGATAAACATCGAGATCCCGGCGGGACCGACGGGGCTGCTGCAGCGCGAACTCCAACCAGAAAATAATTCTACTTATTCTGATTTGGCTTGTCTACCCTCTCCTTATGTTTTTCTCTTTACCAACGATTCTGGAAAACTTAATGTACATGTGACTTTAAACTGGTGGACCCAATGTAGTGACCTGTGAATAATGTATGCTCTCATCTTGTTTAAACCCTCAATATAATGTTTGCTCCTTTGTAAGTGTTACAACGTCCACCTTATCTTATAATGTAACCACTTATTGATATAACTATAGTCTTCTATACTTTAGGATTTAATGCGATTGCGACGATTTGTGGGCTTACTTATTTTAGGAATATCAGCTTCTGTCACTGTGGCAGCAATATCATTGACTCAACAAGTGCATACTGCCCAATATGTTGATACCATGTCTAAAAATGTTTCACTAACTCTAGCAACACAGGAAGCTATAGATAGGAAATTAGAGATGAGAGTAGACGCCTTAGAAGAGGCAATAATGCATATTGGGACTGATTTACAGGCTTTAAAAGTGAAAATGGCTCTGTCTTGCCACACTGATTACCGGTGGATATGCGTGACATCTTTAAAGGTAAACGAGACAGACTATGAATGGGAAAAAATCAAAAATCATATCTCAGGTGTTTGGAACAGCTCTGACATTGGCCTGGACTTAGGGAAACTTCATAATCAAATACAGACCCTGAAACACTCTCGACTGGATTTTACCGCCGCTGGAGCAGCTAATGACTTTTTTCACACCTTCTCTAAATTTTATTTCTGGAAAAAACATTCTGTCTAATCTTCTCATAATCATTCTTCCTTGTATTGTCAGGATTCTTCGGCAGAACATTCAGAAGCTCGCGACTGAGCTGCATCTGGCTGTTTTAAGAAATAAAAAAGGGGGAGATGCTGGGAGCCGGCATATTACATATTGAGTGAGGATCTGGAATAGCTCAACTGGAATTCTATCACTGCCGGGAGCCAGCGTGAGGCACTCCGCCCATGACAAAGGTCATGAGGAAGGAGGCTCGGCATACGCAAAGGCGGGATCGAGCCTCAGGAGTCCCCCTGGAAATTCTCGAGCATCTACCCCCAAAACCAGAGTCTGCCTACTTTCTGCTTTGTGCTTTCACCTACACCTCTGACTTTACGGGGGGCTGTCCCCCACTACCTCTCTCTGAAAAAAGAGTTAGCTTACAGCTCCAGTTAATAATTCTTGGATGTGACAGTGTTTCAACCTACAAACTCCTTTGGAAATCCTCTAGCCTGCCTGAATAAGTTTTTCCGGCCACATGTGATTGTTCAGAGCCTCCCAACTGTGAGAAGCAGGAGATGTTCTAAACTGCCTAAACACAGATTCCTTTGAGTAGTTAAAGGATTGATTAGAAATTGTATTGGTGAAGGGTTTTTCACTTGTTGGGCCAATGTTTGCTGCTAAGTCTCCATACTCCTTACCTACTGTGTCCTTGGCAGTGTATTGATTGATATAATGGGTGTATAGAAATGTAAAATGCAGCTTTGTCCAATGCTTTTTGGAAGGCTGGCGCCTGACTTTGGAATAATCACCTTTAGAGAAAGATAAGTTTCTTAAAATGTTAACAGGCCTCCTGGCCAGAAGATGATGTCTATCACCTGAACTTTTGCATATGATAAGTTTACAGGAAAAAAGCCTGGCTTGCTGCATGACTCTACCCCTTCCCCCATTATCCTCTATGCATAACTTAAGGTATAAAAACTACTTTGGAAAATAAAGTGCGGGCCTTGTTCACCAAAACTTGGTCTCCCCATGTCACTCTCTCTCCCAAATTCTAGCTGAGTCTCCATCTGGAGCGCGGAACCCACCATGCTTGCTAATTATGCCTGGGCTTCTAAGATCCGACCGGGGAGGCCTCAGTGTCTCCTCTCCTTCAGGAGAACGGAAGGACGCCTGCGGCCTACATAAGTGGTGCAAACTTCTTGTCTTGAAGTTTTATTGGTCTCCCGCGTAAACCAAGCTACTCAGCCTCTTTTCTCCACTGAATTTCCTCACTGAGCTATCCTCATTCTATTACTCTTTGAATCTTTGATGAATAAATAAATATAAATAGGTCGCCGACGCCGTCCCCGCTTCGAATACCCTGGATCAGCCGGGGCTGGACCCCGACAGAAGAGGAACTAAAAAGCCTCTTGATGAAAGTGAAAGAGGAGAGTGAAGCAGTTGGCTTAAAGCTCAACATTCAGAAAACGAAGATCATGGCATCTGGTCCCATCACTGCATGGGAAATAGATGGGGAAACAGTGGAAACAGTGTCAGACTTTATTTTTTGGGCTCCAAAATCACTGCAGATGGTGACTGTAGCCATGAAATTAAAAGACACTTACTCCTTGGAAGAAAAGTTATGACCAACCTAGATAGCATATTGAAAAGCAGAGACATTACTTTGCCAACAAAGGTCCGTCTAGTCAAGGCTATAGTTTTTCCAGTGGTCATGTATGGATGTGAGAGTTGGACTGTGAAGAAAGCTGAGCACCAAAGAATTGATGCCTTTGAACTGTGGTGCTGGAGAAGACTCTTGAGAGTCCCTTGGACTGCAAGGAGATCCAACCAGTCCATTCTGAAGGAGATCAGCCCTGGGATTTCTTTGGAAGGAATGATGCTAAAGCTGAAACTGCAGTACTTTGGCCACCTCATGTGAAGAGTTGACTCATTGAAAAAGACTGTGATGCTGGGAGGGATTGGGGGCAGGAGGAGAAGGGCATGACAGAAGATGAGATGGCTGGATGGCATTACTGACTCGATGGACGTGAGTCTGAGTGAACTCCAGGAGTTGGTGATGAACAGGGAGGCCTGGCGTGCTGCCATTCGTGGGGTCACAGAGTCGGACACGACTGAGCGATTGAACTGAACTGAACTGAATTCAATTTTGAATGGATGCTATAACCTTCATACATAGGTAAAAATAATCAAGAAAACAAAGGTAACACTTTTCAAAGGATTAGAAAAAACACAACCTCATGGGAAAATGTTGCCATACAGAAGATGAAAGTTGTAGACATTTCACTATTAGTGCTGTGCAAAGTGTCCACTCAACCAGACCACTAATGATTCCGTGTCAATTACAATAATATTTCTCTCACTGTTCATGAATAGTCATACAGTGGTATTTTTCTGTGTTACGTCTGAACCACCTGATGCCTTCTTCTTGTATTTATAGTAAGAGATATGCAAGCCAGATTTATGGATGAACTCAAATGCAGATCTCAGTTTATGTCTTATAAGTAAAGCACCTAACTCAGTGAACTTTCCCAATCATTTTCACAGCTAGGAGAAAACAAGCTGTTTTCTTAGAAGGCAATCATTTACATGATTATTGGGTGTTCTCTAGCAAATTTTTCACAGTGGGAGACTTTTTATAGATAAGAAATTCATCAGTGATAGAGGAATAGATTGCAAAGCAGTCTAGTTAAATGTTATTATAGGGAAACTGCACATTTTGTCTATTTAAACATTATTGCTTTGTTTTGGAGTATAGGTCTGAATAAGCTTTAGAATATAAACTTCCCCAAGAAGTCATTTCCTTTAAGAAACTAGCTGGGTTAAAAATAAACTTTTGTCAGCAGAAAAACTGTTTAGCTGTTTGTAATCCTTAGCAGAAGAAGAGCAAGGGGAATCAAATCCCATCAATTGTGTGATAAATAACCTGTGCTATAGAACTTTCAAGCAGAGGTAGTCGTGTGAGAGGAGCACGCATGCTAGACAATATTTTTATTCTTTAAATTAGACTCATGAGATTAGGGGGCCGACAAGTTGAAGTAGAGGGCGAAGTCTTTAGACTTTTTAAAAATGTCCTTTTAGCTTTATTTTTTACTTTAATTCAGGCAGTGAAAAAATTCAGAAAAGCTCCTCTTACCCAATTTGTATGGGTGTAAATAGCTGAATCCTAGGGAGATAAGATCAGTTGAGCAGCTTAGCTAATTGAAAAACATTGACACCCACATTGACCTGTTCCTTCTTACCTCTGAGGCCACAAGCCTCATATTGGCAGGAGCAGCTGGGATGGCATATAGAACACATCAAGTTTGTGTTTGAGCATAAGTAATTTTTAGAGAAATGGAACCAAGGATAGATAAATAGCAAATTATATCATGTAAAAATGATCAGTGGTACTTTAGAGTACCCATGATGTTATTTTTCTCCAAAATTTGCATTTAAATAACACCCGGTTTTAAATAATTAAAAAATAATGTACATATATATTTATGTGTATATTTAGACTGCAATTTTGGCAGAATAGACCATAAACTTTTGATATATTTTGTTACTTTTAGTAAATTTGGTTGACTTAAATTTTGAAATGTTTCTTAGATTTTTAGAGCCCTCTGTATTAAAAAATGTTTGCTGTACATATTGTTATTCTTATTTGTTAACTAAAATTTTGTTTTTAGGACTTCCATTGAATTCAGTTTAACATTCTGAACAAAAAGTATACAATAAGGTTTGTAGTATAGATGCAATTATAATGAAAATTATTTTTGTAAAGGGCAGAAAAAAACCAAAGTGAGAAAAGAGAATGAAAAAGAGAAAAAAATAATTTAGCAGTGACACAAATAGACAGACATCAAAATATAAGAATGCAAAGAAAATGGGAATTTTATTCTCAATATATCTCCTTCAACCACTGATGTACACTTAGCACTGTGATATGTCTCTCATTTTAAAAAGAAATGTGAGCTTGAGACAGAGATATGGAATTTTTTATCAACTTCCTCCAGCTAATTTCTGTTACTTTAAAATTTTATTTTATGGAAGTCAAGTGTTCTTCCTCCATCTTTATCTAGAGCAAAATGCTTTAAAATGTGACCGATACTCATTTTCCCAGTTCCTCTTCTGTGATTGTCTCTTGGAACAATTACAATCAGACTTCCATTCACATCATTCCACCCAGATAGCTCTTGTTAAAGTTACCAGTAAACCTTCAGTTAAATAAACCTACTGGTAATATCTCAGTCTTTATTTGATTGACTGATCTGAAGCATTTGACAGCTGATAACATGCTTTTTCTTGGAAATGTATACTTAATATGCCTTCATGGCGTACACTACTACTATCTCACTAGTCCCCTTTTCTCAGTCCCTTTTCCAACATAATTCTTATCTCCTATTTTTCTCTTAAGTGGGTTACATCCTACAGGTTCAATTCTCTACCATTTTATTAGAGTAGGTAGTACATTTTCAGTTATTATAATGTTTATATCATTATATCATGAGTTTCAGTAAGCTCCAGGAATTGGTGATAGACAGGAAAGCCTGATGTGCTGCAGTCCATGAGGTTGCAAAGACTCAGACACAACTGAGTGACTGAACTGAACTGATTATCTATTCCTTTTAGAGATTATAATGTAGATCCTTAAATATATCATTGTATTTAATATTAAACCATCTTATAAAATTTAAAATGCTAAAAACAATAGCATGATTTCATTAAAACTTTCCCTGTTTTTTTGTTTTATCTATATCTATATGTGGCTGTTTTATCTATATCTATATACGTTGACATTCTAGGAATCAGCAAACTAAAATGGACTGGAATGGGTGACTTTAACTCAGATGACCATTATATCTACTACTGTGGGCAGGAATCCCTTAGAAGAAATGCAGTAGCCATCATGGTCAAAAAAAAGAGTAGGAAATGCAGTACTTGGATGCAATCTCAAAAACAACAGAATGATCTCTGTTCATTTCCAAGGCAAAGCATTCAATATCACAGTAATCCAAGCCTATGTCCCAACCAGTAATGCTGAAGAAGCTGAAGTTGAACGGTTCTATGAAGACCTCCAAGACCTTTTAGAACTAACACCCAAAAAAGGTGTCCTTTTCATTATAGGGGACTGGAATGTGAAAGTAGGAAGTCAAGAAACACCTGGAGTAACAGGCAAATTTGGCATTGGAGTATGGAATGAAGCAGGGCAGAGGCTAATAAAGTTTTGCTGAGAGAATGCACTGGTCATAGCAAACACCCTCTTCCACAAACACAACAGAAGACTCTACACATGGACATTAACAGATGGTCAATACTGAAATCAGATTGATTATATTCTTTGCAGCCAAAGATGGAGAAGCTCTATACAGTCAGCAAAAACAAGACTGGGAGGTGACTATGGCTCAGATCATGAACTCCTTATTGCCAAATTCAGACTTAAATTGAAGAAAGTGGGGAAAACCACTAGATCATTCAGGTATGACCTAAGTCAAATCCCTTATGATTATACAGTGGAAGTGAGAAATAGATTTAAGGGACTAGATCTGATAGACAGAGTGCCTGATGAACTATGGACAGAGGTTCATGACATTGTACAGGAGACAGGGATCAAGACCATCCCCATGGAAAAGAAATGCAAAAAAGCATTGGCTGTCTGAGGAGGCCTTACAAATAGCTGTGAAAAGAAGAGAAATGAAAAGCAAAGGAGAAACATCTGAATGCAGAGTTCCAAAGAATAGCAAGGAGAGATAAGAAAGCCTTCCTCAACGATCAATGAAAAGAAATAGAGGATAACAATAGAATGGGAAAGACTAGAGATTTCTTCAAGAAAATTAGAGATACCAAGGGAACATTTCATGCAAAGATGGGCTCGATAACGAAAGAAATGGTATGGACCTAACAGAAGCAGAAGATATTAAGAAGAGGTGGCAAGAATACACAGAAGAACTATACAAAAAATATCTTCATGACCCAGATAATCACGATGGTGTGATCACTGACCTAGAGCCAGACATCCTGGAATGTGAAGTCAAGTGGGCCTTAGAGAGCATCACTACGAACAAAGCTAGTGGAGGTGATAGAATTCCAGTGGAGCTATTTCAAATCCTGAAAGATGATGCTGTGAAAGTGCTGCACTCAATATGCCAGCACATTTGGAAAACTCAAAAGTGGCCACAGGACTGGAAAAGGTCCGTTTTCCTTCCAATCCCAAAGAAAGGCAATGCCAAAGAATGCTCAAACTACCGCACAATTGCACTCATCTCACACGCTAGTAAAGTAATGCTCAAAATTGCCCAAGCCAGGCTTAAGCAATACGTGAACCATGAACTTCCAGATGTTCAAGCTGGTTTTAGAAAAGGCAGAGGAACCAGAGATCAAATTGCCAACATCTGCTGGATCATCAAAAAAGAGAGTTCCAGAAAAACATCTATTTCTGCTTTATTGACTATGCCAAAGCCTTTGACTGTGTGGATCACAATAAACTATGGAAAATTCTGAAAGAGATGGGAATACCAGGCCACCTGACCTGCCTTTTGAGAAACCTATATGCAGGTCAGGAAGCAACAGTTAGAACTGGACGTGAAACAACGGACTGGTTCCAAATAGGACAAGGAGTACGTCAAGGCTGTATATTGTCACCCTGTTTATTTAACTTCTATGCAGAGTACATCATGAGAAACGCTGGGCTGGAAGAAACACAAGCTGGAATCAAGATTGCCGGGAGAAATATCAATAACCTCAGATATGCAGATGACACCACCCTTATGGCAGAAAGTGAAGAAGAACTAAAGAGCCTCTTGATGAAAGTGAAAGAGGAGAGTGAAGCAGTTGGCTTAAAGCTCAACATTCAGAAAACGAAGATCATGGCATCCAGTCCCATCACTTCATGGGAAATAGATGGGGAAACAGTGGAAACAGTATCAGACTTTTTTTTGTGGCTCCAAAATCACTGCATTTGGTCATTGCAGCCATGAAATTAAGACACTTACTCCTTGGAAGGAAAGTTATGACCAACGTAGATAGCATATTCAAAACCAGAGACATTACTTTGCCAACAAAGGTTCGTCTAGTCAAGGCTATGGTTTTTCCAGTGGTCATGTATGGATATGAGAGTTGGACTGTGAAGAAAGCTGAGCACCGAAGAATTGATGCCTTTGAACTGTGGTGTTGGAGAAGACTTGAGAGTCCCTTGGACTGCAAGGAGATCCAACCAGTACATCCTTAAGGAGATCAGTCCTGGGTTTTCATTGGAAAGACTGATGCTAAAGCTGAAACTCCAGTACTTTGGCCACGTCATGCAAAGAGTTGACTCATTGGAAAAGACCCTGATTCTGAGAGGGACTGGGGACGGGAGGAGAAGGGACCGACAGAGGATGAGATTGTTGGATGGCATCACCGACTCGATGGACATGAGTTTGAGTGAACTCCGGGAGTTGGTGATGGACAGGGAGGCCTGGCGTGCTGCGATTCATGGAGTCTCAAATAGTTGGACACAACTGAGCAACTGAACTGAACTGAACTGATAAGTGGCTGCTGAGTCGCTTCAATTGTGTCTGAGTCTTTGTGACCCTATAAACCATAGCACTCCATGGTTTTCTGTCCACTCGATTCTCCAGGCAAGAATACTGGAATGGGTTGCCATGTATCTATATGGCAACCCCAGGTGGTACAGTGGTAAAAAATTTGCCTACCAATGCAGGAGATTCAGAAGATGTTGATTGGAACCCTGGTTCAGGAAGATACCCTGGAGTAGTAAATGGCAACCCACTCCAGTGTTCTTGCCTGGAAAATCCTGTGGATAGAGGAGCCAGACAGGTGACAGTCAGTGGGGTCATAAAGAGTCAGAGATGTTCCTTTCTTCTCATCAAATTAAATCTTACTTTATTTATCTGTCTTTATCTTTTGGGTCTTCATGTATTTATTTATTATGTCTATTTTTTACTCAAGTAATTAGTCATATTTATAATGACTGTCAAAAAGTCCTTGCTTGTCCTTACATGCGGTCATCTCAAATTTCATTTTAGTGACTTGTTATTAGTTTATAATGGGTCATATTTTTCAGCTTCTTTTCATATATAAAGTATTTTATGCTTGACATTGTGAATTATACTTTGTAGGATGTCTGGATTGTGGTGTTTTCCCTCAAGAATTATTTTTTTTGTTAATCTTCTTGATCAAATCAGATTTGGTTTTCTTCTTTGCTTCAGCATTCCTATTTGTTTCCTTTTTTTTTTTTTTTCCTCCTAATTCTGTGCTTTGTCTTCAGTCAAGGACTTTGTACTAACTT
The DNA here is from genome assembly GCF_019923935.1 of Bubalus bubalis. Taxonomy (NCBI): domain Eukaryota; kingdom Metazoa; phylum Chordata; class Mammalia; order Artiodactyla; family Bovidae; genus Bubalus; species Bubalus bubalis. The sequence continues at coordinate 64,303,244 of NC_059162.1, forward strand.
CGAGTTGGTATGGATTTTTGGAATCTCAAGTGAGAGGTGAACTTCCTAGCCAGTCTAATTGTCATTGGAAAGTTAAGAATTCTATTATCTTTCCATATGTCATGACCTCTGGATTCTTTGTTCTGATCTCAGCTTCCTAGCAGCTGCTCTCTCTTAGATCTCATAGGAGCCTTGCCCTATATATGTATAACCCAGCCCTCAGACAAATAAACTCAGGGAATATTTGCATAGTTCTGTGTCTCCCTCCTGTGTACCTCTCTACTCTTTAGTAATTTGTTCCACAAATTTTAACCACTTCAGCAGATTTTGCCTTCATAGCTCAGCAAGCCTGTCATTTCTTTAGGCGTACAGAACATACCCCCAGGCAGAAAGATTGGTTGAACTTAGGGTTCATAGGAGTTATTATTTTATTATGGATCACAGCTCTGTGATACATATTGTCCAATGCTTGAAAACAGGTTCACATATTTTGTTCATTTTTATATAGTTTGCTTTAGGAGTATGGGTCTCATACCAATTACTCTCCCATGACTAGAAACCAAAGTCTGACCTTACACATCTTGGCATTCAGTTGTCTTCTCAATTAGTTTTAATTCCTCATCATTATTGGCAAATGTACATTCTCCACAATTAATAGCAGTGCTTTGCTTCCAGTTGCTCAGACAAAATCTTGGAGTCATTTTAACCCATCTATTTCTCTCATTTCTCTGCATCTAATTTGTCAGCAAATTCTAGTTTTACCTTCAAAATATATCCGTAGTATTTCCACTTTTACGGCCTTGATTATATCAAGGCTGTATATTGTCACCCTGCTTATTTAACTTATATGGAGAGTGTATCATAAATGCTGGGCTGGATGAAGCACAAGCTGGAATCAAGATTGCTGGGAGAAATATCAATAACCTCAATACACAGATGATACCACTGTTATGGCAGAATATGAAGAGTAACTAAAGAGCCTCTTAATGAAAGTGAAAGAGGAGAGGGGAAAAGCTGGCTTAACACTTAGCATTCACAAAACTAAGATCATGGCAAATAGGTGGAGAAACAGTAACAGACTTTATTTTCTTGGAGTCCAAAGTCACTGCAGCCATGAAATTAAAAGACACTTGATCCTTGGAAGAAAAGCTATGACCAACTTAGACAGCCTATTTAAAAAAAAGAGAGAGAGAGAGACATTGCTCTGCCAACAAGGGTGCATCTAGTCAAAGCTATGTTTTTTTCCAGTAGTCATGTACAGACGTGAGAGTTGAACTATAAAGAAAGCTGAGTGCTGAAGAATTGATGCTTTTGAACTATAGTGTTGAAGAAGACTCTTGAGAGTCCCTTGGACTGCAAAGAGATCAAACCAATTAATCCTAAAGGAAATCACTTCTGAATATTCATTGGAAGGACTGATGCTGAAGCTGAAACTCCAATGCTTTGGCAACCTGATGCAAAGAACTGACTTATTGGAAAAGACCCTGATGCTGGGAAAGATTGAAGGCAGGAGGAGAAGAGGATGATAGAGGATGAAATGGTTGGAAGGCATCACAGACTCGATGTACATGAGTTTGAGCAGGCTCCAGGAGTTGGTTGATGGACAGGGAAGCCTGGTGTGCTGCAGTCCATGGGGTCGCAAAGAGTCGGACATGACTGACTGACTGAACTGAACTGCAATAGCTTTCTAACTGGGTTCTTCCTTCTGTCTTTGATCCTGTTACGGTTGCCATTATCCTGTACAGCATTTTTGCTCTTATTAGAAAAATATATCACCTATCATGAAAACTTTTACCAGTTTTTCATCTTAGGAAAAAGCTCCAAGTTCTTTCAGTAGCCTGAGAAGATACAGAATCCGACACATGGGATACAGATGAATCTTCATCTCCTATCACTCTTCCCTTTGTTTACTCTCTTTGTAACACTGACTTCTTTATTGTACTTACAGTGGATAAGTTTATTTCTACCTCAGAACTTCTGCACAAAATGTTCCCTTTGACTAGAATTATGTTCTCCAAATATGCACATTGGTCTCTACTTCAATAGCACTTTTTAATGTGAAGGTATATCTGATCTACTCATTTAATGTGAAGCTATATCTAGTCAACTCATTTAAAAAAGACTCTTGAGTGTCCCTTGGACTAAGTGTTTTCTCTAATCAAATCCCAAATCCATAAACACCACCTGGGAATCACTGTCCCTTTATCACAGTCTATTAAAAAAATAATAAATAGACAAGTAAATAGTATGATAAATAACATCTTGTTACTTTTGATATTTTTTTTTTTCTATCTGGTATAAGATCTTTAATTTTTCTTTCAAAGAACCACCTTTCCAAATGGGCATTGCAAGTTCTGGAGCCCAGCTCAGTGTTACAGACTGCATAATACTATCCTTTAGTCAGTATATTGCTAGATCTATTTGTAAAGTCATCATTCTCTTACGTCTCTTGATTCTCAACATATGCAGTTTATTTTAACAACCAGAAGCTCTATAATCTTAAATTTCATTGCTTTTTATAGAAGTACTTATTTTCTTACCATTATGAAGTGACTCCTGTCTCATACATGTGGGCTAAAGTAAGTTCCCTCTTCTGGCATCTTGTCCTTATAAGATAAGCCTTATCTAAAATATATACCAAAAGTATCTCAATATTAATAATATAGTCATGCAGAAGCATTAAATTAAGAATTTATTGTTTTCAAATATTAACTAATTTCCCATTATTAAACATTGTAAACATTATAATATTTAATGTAATAGGCCTTATACATTTCTGTTTTTCTGTGTCTACTGTGCTTTAATTCCTCAAGGACACATTTAGTTCTAATTTGCTGTGTCTGGCACATAGTGTGTTTGGCTTGCTAAATATTATTGAGATACCCACAGAAAATGACAAGATCTGGGTTGAGTTGTTAAGAAAATATTTGATGATAGGTCAAGGAATTTAAGGGTCTATTTGCCTATGTCATGGCCTAGATAAAAGTGATTCTAGAAAAATACATTAGTGTTTTATGGGGAATAAAATAAAACATAAAAGTTTGTCTTGGTTTAATGTGTTTAAATAATAGATAAATATTAAAAAGTACAGCATTTTAAAGGGACATTGGAAAATAGATTACCTTAATACAAACTGTTGTCAACAATATATGAGAGAGATGAAACATCTAGTCATTTAATATTTTAAAGATATGATAATGGAAAGAAATAGAAGCCAGAAATTAATGTATATACCTATGATGGGTGTACTATGAAAGTGCAGAAGAAACCTCCATGGATAGAACTTATGGAACTTATGGAAAGCAAATGAGAAAGGGATTTTGATTTTATGAAAATATGTAAAAACTAGCTAAGAGATTATTGTATACGGGGCATGTAGTTTTTCCTCTGGCAAGCCCACCAATAGCATAAATAAACTGGAGTAAGACACTCAGCATTTCCTATGTCTTCTACTTGTTAGTTTCACTGAACTTAGCCGCATTGACAGGTGTCTAGAGGGTAAATAGCACAACACATCCCCTTGATGTCTGCCCTCTTAATATCAAGTACCTGATTTAGGATTTTTATGGCACCCAACTCCAGTACTTTGCCTGGAAAATCCCATGGATGGAGGAGCCTGGTAGGCTGCAGTCCATGGGGTCGCGAAGATTCGGACATGACTGAGCGACTTCACTTTCACTTTTCACTTTTCACTTTCATGCATTGGAGAAGGAAATGACAACCCACTCCAGTGTTCTTGCCTGGAGAATCCCAGGGACGGGGGAGCCTGGTGGCTGCTGTCTATGGGGTCACACACAGTCGGACACGACTGAAGTGACTTAACAGCAGCAGCAGCAGGGTTCTGCTACATCAGCTAATCATCCTTGAACTTTACTCTTGACAACATAAGTTGACATAAAACTAGTAAGGTATAGAGAAAGGCCATGAATCTGCATCTATGGTATAAATAGCAGTTCGCAAAGTGTGGTCCTCAGACCACTGGGAATCCCTGAGACTCAGGGCATTTATAAAGTCAAAATGCATTACTTGCTCATTTCATTGTGTTGACATTTGTATGACAGTACAAAGCAATTTTGGGCTGAACATTTGGCATCTTAGTACAAATTGAGTCAGGGGCAAAATTTGTACTGATAGTATTGATATTCTTCACTGCCATACCTTTGCAGTAAATGAAATGTCAGTTTCATTTAAGAACATCTTGATAAAACAGTAAAAACAACATTGGTTTTGTTAAATCTTGGTCTTTAGGCACATGCCCTTTTTAAAAAAATAATGTAATGAAGTGTGAAGTAGTCCAGTATCTTTTATATATTCAAAAGCACATTTGTTTCCACTATGCAAAGCCATTATGCCGTTCTTATATTGGTGAGCTGAACTAGCCACATTTGTTACAGAACATCATTTTTTCTTGTAACAGTTACTGACACACAAAGTATGATTAACTAGTCATTTGAACTTATTAAAAAAATGAACATATGGTTTTAAAAAAAACCATTGAGGAAACTTGATGTCAATAATGAAATTCACTTTCAAGCAAAACTTTGTATTTTGGAAAAGGTATATCTACCACTATTAGGTTGACAGCTTCCTGATATTTGAATAATTTTTCTGATGAAATTAATGAAGACATTAACAAGTATGATTTTTTTGATATCATAAGTGAAATGCATCAGCATTTCAAAGATTTGTATAACTCAGTGTACCAATAATTTTCCAAGTAATCAATGCTTAATGTCATTAAATTATGCATACTTAAAACGTGAATTCAAAGTGCAATCTAGATAGATTCCACTGTAATTGCATGAAATGTTCCTCACTTCCTTTTGGCTCTCATCAACAGGGTTCTCAAGTCCATAACAATCTTTTCAAGTCAATTTAGGTTCTCTTGTATGCTTCCAAAATCTCATCTACACAATACCCTCCTACCAACACCTAACCAAACAACTGGGCATCTAATCTGGCCCAATAGACATATCAAATTTAACCACTGCACTTTCATACTCTTTTGAAATTGGTCCTGCACATTACAGCAGACATTGTGAATGTTTTAGTGATGATAAATGTGTTTTAGATCCCGGCCAGCCATACGATGTTGCTGTCAAATAATTACTTAGAGATCCAACATTATTTACAATCCACAACAATACTTTTCTCAAAGTATAACCAGAGTGCTAGGATATTAGGATTCATTTGCCCTTCTAGTCACATAAACGGTCACAACACCTTCTCACATGGCACTAGGTCTGTCATACTAACTTGGAGTTACTAGCTTTTTGTCTCGATTTATTAATGGAATTTTATTTCAAGAATCTCTTTGACTCCACTTGTTTTTGATCAGAGAACCCCTTTATATATCACAGAAAATATGATTGACATCGAATTAGTTCCTTCAGGTAGGAAGCTCATTTCTTCTCCAGTCATTTCCATAGACAGTGTTTTTTTGTCTTTTCTATGGACTACTTTTTCGATTTCCATAGACTATTTTTTCTGACTGGAGAAGTTACCCTTTTCTTTGTTCCCCATCTTTTACTTAGTTAACTCCTTACGTGTCTCTCAACAGTTACTTTGTCATAGCAGCCTTTCCTGACTACTCAGTTTAAGGCAGACTCCACATTCTTATACCCACCATTTTATCCTCTCCTATTATCATGCACTTCTTTCTTAATCACGCTATTAAGGAGTTTCTTAAATTTTGTGTTGTTTTGTTGTATTTTTTTGCTTTTTAGATAATGATCTATTTAGCATCTGTATTCTGGGTCCAGTACAATGTTTCAATTCACATAAGAAAGGTATTCCATTGGACCCCTGCTGTAACAGTTCCATTCTAGTCTTCCTATTTATATTTGTGTATAAGTAAATATTCTATAAGTGCACTATTTCATATCTAAATGTTGTTAGATGTCATTTATATGAGAAAGACTGAGACAGAGACACATAAATAGAGAGTAAAAATAATAAAATAGAAATTTAGAATTCAAACAGAGAAATATTCAACAGTGAGTAGAAGCAGCCAAAAAGATTTTCTTGCCTTGAAAATATCAGTATCCATATTCAGAAGCTTAGTTCTGATTAGTTAATTTCATAATTATGTTACCTAAATGAGGCATTTTTATTTATTTTAATTTGATGCTTAGAGGCTTTTCCACATACTCTCTTTGAATTCTCCTCAAATGTTAAAAGCAAACTCTGGGACTAAATTATAGTATCAGGTTTGCTACTTTATATAATTCCATGATGTTCTGGTAATAATAAAGGAATTTATCTCCCATTCAGCTTACCAGTCTCTCCATAGATTGCTTTTTTAGCATTAGTTACCTTTACATAAACTTGATGTGATAGTGATTAGGGTTGGGTGTGGATGGTTGAGGCAGAATGAAGGGGAAAAAAGTCACAATAATCCCTCCTCCTGTTGGAACTCTAAACTTATTTTTCTGACAAATTGACTTCTTTGCCAAATTAAATTAAAAAAAAAAAGATAAACAGGGAAACATATTGCTATAGATATATATATTGAAATTTTATTGGATTTTTTGTGTTGGTGAAGGGAATTTCAGATAAGTGAGAAAGGAATGTTTTATAAATATAAATTTATGTTAATTTAGTTACCTACACATAATAGTTTTTACTTATGTCAAATAACCCTTAGAAAACTTTACTAACTAAACCCAGATTACATTATTGGGGTTTTTATTTTTCACCATAAAATGTTTGGCCTTCGAGTACAGAATGAAGCAGGGCAAAGGTTAACAGAGTTTTGCCAAGACAATGCACTAGTCATAGCAAACACCTTCTTCCAATCACACAAGAGAAGACTCTAGACATGGACATCACCAGATGCTCAACACTGAAATCAGATTGATTATATTCTTTGCAACCAAAGATGGAGAAGCTCTATACAGTCAGCAAAAGCAAAACAGGGAGCTGACTGTGGCTCAGACCATGATCACCTTATTGCCAAATTCAGACTTAAATTTAAAGAAACTAGGGAAAACCACTAGGCCATTCAGGTATGACCTAAATCAAATCCCTTACGATTATACAGTGGATGTGACAAATAGATTCAAGGGATTATATCTGATAGAATACCTGAAGAACTATGGACGGAGGTTTGTGACATTGTACAGGAGGCAATGAACAAGACCATCCCCAAGAAAAAGAAGTGCAGAAAGGCAAAATGGATATCTGAGGAAGCCTTACAAATAGCTGAGAAGAGAAGCTAATGGCAAAGGAGAAAAGGAAAGATATACCCAGTTGAATGCAGAGTTCCAAAGAATAGTAAGGAGAGATAAAAAAAAAAAAAAAAAAGCCTTCTTCAGTGATCAATGCAAAGAAATAGAGGAAAACAATAGGCAAGGAAAAACTAGAGATCTCTTCAAGAAAATTAGAGATACCAAGGGAATATTACATACAAAGATGGGAACAATAAAGAACAGGAATTGTATGGACCTAACAGAGGCAGAAGATATTAAGAAGACATAGCAAGAATACAAAGAAGAACTATACAAAAAAGGTCTTCATGACCCAGATACTCACGATGGTGTGATCACTCACCTAGAGCCAGACATCCTGGAATGCAAAGTCAAATGGGCCTTAGGAAGCATCACTATAAAGAAAGCTAGTGGAGGTGATATAATTCCAGTTGAGCTATTTCAAATCCTGAAAGATGATGCTAAGAAAGTGTTGCACTCAATAAGCCAGCAAATTTGGAAAACTCAGCAGTGACCACAGGACTGGAAACTCAGTTTTCAATCCAATCCCTAAGAAAGGCTCAAATTACCGCATAATTTCACTGATCTCACACACTAGTAAATGAATGCTCAAAATTCTCTAAGCCAGGCTTCAACAATACGTGAACCGTGAACTTTCAGATGCTTAAGTTGGTTTCAGAAAAGGCAGCGGAACCAGAGATCAAATTTCCAACATCGGTTGGATCATCGAAAAAGCAAGAGAGTTCCAGAAAAACATCTATTTCTGCTTTATTGACTATGCCAAAGCCTTTGACTGTGTGGATTACAACAAACTGTGGAAAATTCTTCAAGAGATGGGAATACCAGACCACCTGACCTGCCTCTTGAGAAATCTGTATGCAGGTCAAGAAGCAATAGTTAGAACTGGACATGGAACAGCAGACTGGTTCCAAATAGGGAAAGGAATACATCAAGGCTGTATATTGTCACCCTGCTTATTTAACTTATATGCAGAGTCCATCATGAGAAATGCTGAGCTGGAAGAAATACAAGCTGGAATCAAGATTGCCGGAAGAAATATCAATAACCTCAGATATGCAGATGAAACCACCCTTATGGCAGAAATTGAAGAAGAACTAAAGAGCCTCTTGATGAAAGTGAAAGAGGAGAGTGAAAATGTTGGCTTAAAGCTCAACATTCAGAAAACTAAGATCATGGCAACCAGTCCCATCACTTCATGGCAAATAGATGGGGAAACAGTGTCAGACTTTATTTTGAGGGGCTCCAAAATCACTGCAGATGGTGATTGCAGTCATGAAATTAAAAGACACTTACTCCTTGGAAGGAAAGTTATGGCTAACCTAGACAGACAGCATATTAAAAAACAGAGACATTACTTTGCTAACAAAGGTATGTCTAGTCAAAGCTATGCTTTTTCCAGTGGTCATGTATGGATGTGAGAGTTGGACTATAAAGAGGGCTGAACACAGAAGAATGGATGTTTTTGATGTTGGAGAAGACGCTTGAGAGTCCCTTGGACTGCTAGGAGATCCAAGAAGTCCATCCTAAAGGAAATTAGCCCTGAATATTCATTGGAGGGACTGATGCTGAAGCTGAAACTCCTTAACTTTGGCCACTTGATGAAAAGAACTAACTCGGAAAAGATCCTGATGCTGGGAAAGATTGAAGGGAGGAGGAGAAGGGGACAGCAGAGGATGAGATTGTTGGATGGCATCACTGACTCAATGGAGATCAGTTGGATATACTCCTGGAGTTGGTGATGGACAGGGAGGCCTCGTGTGCTGTAGTCCATGGGGTCGCAAAGAATAGAGCATGACTGAGCGACTGACATTATTAGGTCTTTTATTTGTCATCATAAAACGTTACCTGCTTCAAATGTAACACTCATTCTAAAGCAGCACTGCTCTTCACAAAGCTGTGTGCTTTATTTTTCCCCTGATCTAGAAAATTCTCTCTCTGGGAACTTCCAAATATTTGGCAAACCTACTAAATTTTGCATTCTGTATACCTGCTATACACTTGTAAAACTTTTTCCTGTATGCTGATCATTTAGAGGTGACTCAATATCTGATCTAGATCTTGCATTAAGGATTACATCCATTAAAATTATATATTAGTTTCTTGGTCAAAGATGTATCATTTTTGGAAATTGCTGTAATCTGTAAGACCAATGTCAAAAAGAAATTGCATATATGAACTGTATTCTAGTTGATTAAAGTTATTTTTCATGAGGACAATGATTAACAATTTTGAAAGCAATAAATATGTATATATGAAAGCCATATATGCATATAAAATTAAACAAATGAATAAATGCATAGTGAACAATAGGAACCAAGCTTATTATTGTTGAACTGAGAGGTTACAGATAAGCATGGAGGAAAGATTAAGCTATTCTACGTGTTTTGAGATTCAGTTCAGTTCAGTTCAGTTGCTCAGTTGTGTCCGACTCTTTGCGACCCCATGAATTGCAGCACGCCAGGCCTCCCTGTCCATCACCAACTCCCAGAGTTCACTGAGACTCACGTCCATCGAGTCGGTGATGCCATCCAGCCATCTCATCCTCTGTCATCCCCTTCTCCTCCTGCCCCCAATCCCTCCCAGCATCAGAGTCTTTTCCAATGAGTCAGCTCTTCGCAAGAGGTGGCCAAAGTACTGGAGTTGATAATTTAGTATGAACTCATGTTTAACCTAATATAGATACAGGTGGAAGCTGTATCTAAATATTTATGGACATGTAGATATGAATATGTTTGTATACCCACATATATTTCTTTGCTCTGCCAGCTGAGAGTCCCTAGAAATAAGAACACTCCAGTAGCAGTAAGTACACCTAGCTCTCAGATCTTGGTTTCTAATATCGTTCTTTAATATAAGAAAGCAAGACTTCTTGAAGAAATAGTTGATTCTAGGACTGGGGAAGGAAATAAATAAGATGGGACTGAAGCTTTTTTTAGTACCAAGGGAAAAGAGCCAAGAAATACTCAATTAAAATATAATAGTGTTATATAAAAGAAACATGAGATTCAACTAAGAAAACTCCCAAAAGATAATGCTTGAAAAATCTGAATGACAATATAAAAAACACAATATTATTTTATAATCCAAGGAATAAAATAAGTAACCATAAGGACATTCTGATATAAATAAGTGGTTGATTTAATAATGAAGAATAAGCAAATCTGTGCAGAAGAACTCCGAGTTATTATCCCTGTATAGGTACTCCATCCTCAAGGAAAGGAAGAATAACTCTGTATTCCTAAGTCTGTGCCTCTTATAGTTGCTTCCTTCCAAAAATACAATACAAAGAGAAGGGTAATAACGAACAAAAGAGCCCCCAAACACTTTATAGTATGAAAACTGTCCTGCAGAACCTCATCTAAGTGTTCAGGATTGACAGCAACAGTGATAAAATATGTTGACAATATGCATCCTTGATGTGAAGTGATAAGAATGGCTTTTTATCTCTGTCTCCCTCCAAAATAACCCTGCATACCTGAGTACTAAGTTGCTTCAATCATGTATGACTCTTTGCAATACTATAGAACTGTAACCTGCAAGGCCCCTTTGTCCATGAGATTCTCCAGGCAAGAATACTGGAGTGGGTTGCCATGCCCTCCTCCAGGGGATCTTCCCAACCCAGGGACTGAACCTGGGTCTCTTAGGTCTCCTGCACTGGTAGAGGCGTCCTTACCACTAGCGCCACCTGGGACGGCCACCCCCATCCCTCAAAATAAAATTCTATAAGCCTTGCCTAATCATGAGAAAAACATCAGACAAATTCCAATAGAGGACCATAGCATAGAATGCTTAACCAACACACCTCAAAACTGTCAAAGTCACTAAATCTGAGAAATTCTGAAAATCTGTTATAGCTAAGAGGAGACATGATAACTATGTGTAATGCTTTCTGGAATGAAAAGAAAATAGGTAAAAACTATGAAAAACTGAAGAAACCATGTACTTTAATTTACAGTAAGCTAGCAATATCGGTTCCGTGGTTTATTAACTGTGACACATACTAAAGTATGATGTTTGTAACAGGATAAGCTGTGTGCTGGCTTATGGAAATTCTCTGCACCATCTTTTCCACAGATTTTCTGTAAATCAAAAGCTGTACTAAAATTAGTAGTTTATTTTAAAAGCTGCATTAAAATAAAAATAAAAGTCCAATATCCTTTCATAGAACTATTTCAATGGCAAATCAGTTTTGATTTACATAGCTCCTACCTACAGCAACTTTTCAAAGTGGTGTTCATGTAGCATTAAGAATGATTTATTCTGTAACTCCTAACAAACAATGTACTCTTTAACTAAGCTTACAATAGCCTTCCAAAAAGAAAATACATGAGGGAAAATTTTGATATTAAAATTTTTATTATACAATTCAGATCCCAGTGTTAGAAATCTAATGTTTCATTAATGTTTTAATCATTTATGAAGCCACAATATCACTTATTAATAATACAATGTTTAGATACAATGTTTAAGACAAATACACTTTTGTTCCACAAGAAATGGAGGTTATGCTTTTATTGTGAAATATATCATCAGTTCAGTTCAGTTCAGTGGCTCAGTCGTGTCCGACTCTTTGCGACCCCATGAATCGCAGAACGCCAGGCCTCCCTGTCCATCACCAACTCCTGGAGCTCACTCAGACTCACGTCCATCGAGTTGGTGATGCCATCCAGCCATCTCATCCTCTGTCGTCCCCTTCTCCTCCTGCCCCCAATTTCTCCCAGCATCAGAATCTTTTCCAATGAGTCAACTCTTTGCATGAGGTGGCCAAAGTACTGGAATTTCAGCTTTAGCATCATTCCTTCCAAAGAAATCCCAGGGCTGATCTCCTTCAGAATAGACTGGTTGGATTTCCTTGCAGTCCAAGGTACTCTCAAGAGTCCTCTCCAGCACCATAGTTCAAAAGCATCAATTCTTCGGCACTCAGCTTTTTTCACAGTCCAACTCTCACATCCATACATGACCACTGGAAAAACCATAGCCTTGACTAGACGGACCTTTGTTGGCAAAGTAATGTCTCTGCTTTTGAATATGCTATCTAGGTTGGTCATAACTTTCCTTCCAAGGAGTAAGCATCTTTTAATTTCATGGCTGCAGTCACCATCTGCAGTGATTTATATACCATTTATATATAGTATAAACAATAATAATCATAAAATGTGCCTGCATCCTTAGTCTCAAGATTTAAAAAGTAGAAAACTTTTAGCTCCTTCGCAAAAACTTTTAGCTTCTTCTTTAGCTTTTTCTATGATTAAATTTCTACTATCTTAACTTTTGTGTTAATCATTGCCTTTGACTTTCTTTTAATTTCCATCTATCATCACATATACCTCAAACCACATAGTTCAGTTTTGTAAAACTAAGTACCTAGCATGTACCTCCCTATTCAAAGAAAGTTTGATATTGTCTGTATTGGTTGGAGGCTTCTGTGCTAAGTCACTTCACTTGTGTCTGACTCTTTGTGACCCCATAGACTGCAGTCTGCCAGGCTCTTCTGTCAGTGGGATTCTCCAGGCAAGAAAAATGCATTGGAAAGCAGGTTCTTTACCACCAGTGCCACCTGTGAGGCTTCCAGGAATAATAAATTGTATAGTCTTTGTTATTCTAGCTAGTTCCGTGTTTCCTAAATGGTTATAGGAGTCCTTTCTGCATTTCAGTGGCAAAAGCATGAGTTATTTGAGAGAGTGCTCATCACAGTTGACCTATGTGTCAGGACTGCAGAGTGGATTATGGGCTAGATGACCAGTAGGAGTCTGGTCCATGGGAATTAGCTAGCTTCTGTTTTCTGCCCTCTAACTTCCTCCTGAGTCATCCTCAACTCTCAGGAGAAACCAAACCAGCAGACAATTAATCAACCCATGATAAAGACAAATCAAGCACGGAAAAGAACCACTATGCAAAGTTTCCTAGAAAAGAGTATTTTATAGCCTCAGGGATAAAGGTCTAGACTAGGAGCCAGGAGAGAAGTCACCTGGTGCCATGACTGTGGAAGAGGTATGGAGACTTAGACATTTCTCAAACAGTTTTCAGCCAGTCTTTATTTTAACCCCATCCACTCCATTCGTATTTCTAGAGGCACACAGTATGTGAATTCCTCATCATTTTGTGGATATTTACTCTGTAGAAATGTCTTCTTGTGCTGCGTGTGGATTTAATCTTCTTCAGAGATCAGATCAGATCAATCGCTCAGTTGTTTCCGACTCTTTGCAACCCCATGAATCGCAGCACGCCAGGCCTCCCTGTCCATGACCAACACCCAGAATTCACTGAGACTCACGTCCATCGAGTCAGTGATGCCATCCAGCCATCTCATCCTCTGTCGTCCCCTTCTCCTCCTGCCCCCAATCCCTCCCAGCATCAGAGTCTTTTCCAATGAGTCAACTCTTCTCATGAGGTGGCCCAAGTCCTGGAGTTTCAGCTTTAGCATCATTCCTTCCAAAGAAATCCCAGGGTTGATCTCCTTCAGAATGGACTGGTTGGATCTCCTTGCAGTCCAAGGGACTCTTAAGAGTCTTCTCCAACACCACAGTTCAAAAGCATCAATTCTTCAGCACTCAGCCTTCTTCACAGTCCAACTCTCACATCCACACATGACCACAGGAAAAACCATAGCCTTGACTAGACGAACCTTTGTTGGCAAAGTAATGTCTCTGCTTTTAATATGCTATTAGGTTGGTCATAACTTTCCTTTTACTTTCCTTCCAAGTAAGTAATTAACCTTCTTAGCTGTAGCTAATCAGTCCCTATTCAACTATCTGTTTTGAAGAATGAAAAATATTTGCTATTTTTTCTTTTCTCCCCTGCCTAATAATACACACGCACACATGCACAATTTTAACTCAATCATTTGATAGTAGTGTTTATGGGATTTCAGATCAAAACTAAACTAAAGATTTAGTTTTATTTCAATCCGTCATCTTAAACCAGAACTTCAGAATTGAAATTTCTCAAATGATAAAAGCACAACTGACATAATATTTTGATTCATTGGTGATGAGTTGTATGCTACAGTTGACCAGATAGTAGTATTAAAACTACTTGAATAAGTGATGCCCATTTGCTCATATCTTTCATTTTCTCCTAAGTAAGTCTTAAATGTGAACCAAATCTCACCAATAGATGCATAGCTATTTAAACTTATAAAGATTAGTAAGTAGATCCTTAGGAATCAGTTTTTCAATAGCCTCTCATTCCCAATCACCAAGTCACAATATTCATTATATTTGAGAAGTCAAATTTTATTCTGATCTCAACCTAAGATTTTGAAAAAGTAGAAAGGCACTTTTATTTTTCCAAATTAACTATATCAGCACTGACTGGTATTCACAACAAACCATTAATAAATTAACAAGGAATTGGAATTTGCCAAGTTTATGTCATCAACACTGTAGTTATATTACTTAAAATCTAATAGAAAATTTGGAGAAAGTTATTACTACCCACTAGATAACATCTTCTTTGTGGAAATGTATTATCTGACTTCTGTCACTTGGTTAAAGGACCACCTTATCCTGAATTCCCACATGTTGTGCCATTTATTTTTCTTCTACAAACAGAAGAGAAAGGTAAGTGAGCACATAATTTTGACACTGTGGTAAGCACAGTGGCAGAGGTATGCACTGAATGCTATCTGTAAGGAGGAAAAGGGCCAGATTGGAGTCACTGGTGTCAGGGAAGAGGCAAGGAAAGATTGAGTCTTAAGGCATTAGTAGAAGGTAGGCAGGTAAGAAGAAAAGAAAGTACATTCCAGAGAGAAGAAATTAAACAATAGCAAAAGAACCTTACTCACATGTCTGGGCTACTTTGAACTGATGAAATATATAGTAGGGAGTGGAAAGAGATTATGCTAGAGAAATCTGTAGGGGACAGATTAAGAAGACTTTATGCTCCATACTGTGGAGGGCAGTCTTCTCACAAAGACAGAGTGAGTTATTAAAACGTTTTAAGCACTGAGGTGCAATAGTTAAAGTTGCAAACTATATGCATCACCCTGGAGTCAGAGTAAAGGATGGCTTTGTGCATCTTTTCAATGTACAACTTTGAGCCATTTTTATCTCTTCATAAATGAACATGTAACTTTCCATTGACAGTTACTTCTTAGGATGAAACACATTTTCTTTTCAAAGTATCACTTTGGGCTTAATTCAGTGAACATTCGAACTGCAACCCATAATGTACATGTATTCTGAGACCAGACATTATGAATGTCTGAAATCTTGCTATTAATTACAAAACTGATTAGTGAAATTATTGAAAGATGATGGCCAAGAGGTTAATATCCGAAGTAGGAGGTTGGGGAGAGAGAGAGAACTAACAATTCTGGAAGATAGAAGTCTTAATATAGTTTAACTCTATCAGTAATAGCAAAACAATGCATTTCTCTCTTGTTTTTAATATTTTAAACAAATTTCCATTATCATTTATGTAGCTTTATAACAAACTGTCACCCAAATAAGTAGTGAGATATATTACATGACATTTTGTAGGTTGACTGTGCTCAGCTAGGTTCTTCTGTTCCACATTATGTTGGTTGAGATTACACGTGCCTCCTTCACTTGGGAACTCAGCTGAGGCTGAACAGGATGGGTGGCTTCACCCATTGGTGAGCTTTCACCCTCGATGGTAGCGAAGAGAATGGTTAGAGACTTCCATGTGGAAGCTTTTCTCTCCACAGGGTTGGGACTGGGACTCACTCACTCAGTAATATACCTTGAAATTCTCTATGTGAAGTCTAGTTCCCAAGAGGATGAAAACAGAAGTTTCCTTAGCCTAGAAACTCTGTAGTGTCACTTCCACAGAATCCACTGTTATAAGAAAATTAAACAGAAATCTCATATTCAACGGATGGAGAAATAAAATTTTATCTTTTGATGGCAAGAGCCGCCTATGTATATAGAGATTGAAGGCAGCCATATATGGAAATAATCTGTCATATTGCCCCTTTAAAATTATGAGAAAATGAGAAAAATATTTTTGATAGATATCAATGCAATCAACATACATAACTAAAGAATCTCAAGTTTCACAGGAAAATGCCTTTATCATTTCATACAAGTTTTGTTACCAAATGTTACCTGTTAGATTTTCTAAGACAGTTTGGTTTACATATGATCTACAACATAGAGTGCCATACATTTCTGAATTTATTTTTTGGTAAGAACAATATATTTTTCACCTATTAGCTTCATGTTTAATCAACATAGGTTGTGGAAAAAAATAGTTCATTAAATAAACATTTCTCATTTACATGACTAAAATATCAAATATGTACATTTCTAGCATTCAGATGTACTCTTTTTTCTGAAATCAAAATGTCACCCATAAGAGACAAAGAAAGAAACACTAAAAGAGGTTAATAGCAATTATAAATTTACAACTTACTACACACTGTTCAAACTAATACAGATACAGCACCATTTACAGTTAGAAACTGTGGCCAAAGGAATTATTCTGCTCTATATGGAACTGGGTTTATTTAATCAATGTTACTTCCACTAGAAAAGTGGATTAGTTTTTCTTTAAGATAGAGTTAAAAGTTTTGCAGCTAATTTATTTTAATAAGTATTCTTACTGAAGGATCCAAAAAAAGGTGAGGGAGGGGGCATGTTAAACTATAATGAAACACTGGGAAAGAAAGCATGACTTAATTATTTTTCTGGGGTGGATAATGAATAAATTAGCCACACTGCCAGCTTGCCATTTGTACAGGATTGATTACTTTTTCCTTTAAGAATCATATCATGACAAAGTCAATTTTTCTCCTGACTGGCAAACTGATTGATGAGACAATGTCTGGCTGTGAAAGACTTCCTCCTCATCATTGTTTTGGCAATGCTGATATCATAAAGAGAGCCTGAAATTTTCTTGAGTTCATGCTTTCCTACAAATTATAAACAAGTATGTTAACACTTTCTTTACAAGCTGTCTAATCATGTAAATTACAAAATGAGTAATTTACACCATGTGACCAAGTGTATATATTATTTGGGGAGGCTCTTATTGTTTTTCTTGGAAGATTACACAGCTATGCTGGAAAACCGATACCTCCATTGGGACTAGACGTGAGTGAGTTATATTGGGTATTAGATGTTTGTTTTGGTTTTTTTTTTCAGTGTGAAATGTAACAAATCAAGTTTTTAAACTGGAGAAGTTGATTTACCATTTTTTATCATTTTGGATCATGCTAGTGACTGCGATTCACCGGGTGCAAAGAGTCGGACACGACTGAGTGACTGAACCGAACTAAACTGAACTAGTGACCGATTATGCTAGTGACCTATACATTGAAAAATGATCATGATTTCCTCTTGGAATCACTAAAATATTCTGTATTTTTAAGTTAAAAATGGTTGCATGTTTAATTAGGTAAACATTTAATTAGGTAAATGTTTCTGTATATTAACTGTGTTTTCTTAAATGGATTTAACCTTGCTGCCTGCTTACATCTAAGATATCAGCTTCTGATTTGGGTGGAGGGGGAAGGTACAACATAACACTGAAATAGCACATGGAAAATAAAAATAACTGCTAATCCTAACTCAGCATTGCAAAATTCAGTACCAGGAAATTTATTTATTTATTTTTGCCATGTGAGATCTTAGCTCCCCAACCGGGGATCAAACCCATGCCCCTGCATTGGGAGCACAGAGCCTTAACCATGGGATTGACAAGGAAGTCCCCCAAGAAATAGTTTTAAGCACTCGAAGTTCTTGGTGGTTAAGTATCTTCTAGAAAAGAAAATAACCCTGTCCTTCTTGGTCTGTTTGTTTCAACTATCTCTTCAGTTCAGTCACTCAGTCATGTTCGACTCTT
This sequence comes from Bubalus bubalis, assembly GCF_019923935.1. NCBI lineage: Eukaryota > Metazoa > Chordata > Mammalia > Artiodactyla > Bovidae > Bubalus > Bubalus bubalis. Next base: position 64,321,261 of record NC_059162.1, read on the forward strand.
TGTGACCCCATGGATGCAGTACGCCCTTTTATTTAATTAAAGAGGACTCTAAATGCTTTTCTCTTTAGAAAGTGAACTTCTTTTCATACAAACTAATTATGATTGTGCAATAGGTGAAAGCCAGTCCTTTTTAAAACTCTTTTACATAAATGTGTGCCTGCTAATTTGATTCAGTTGTGTTTGCTCTTTGCAACCCCATGGAGTGCAACCCCACCGAGCTCCTCTGTCCATGGGATTCTCCAGGCAAGAATACTGGAATGGGTTGCCATACACTTCTCCATTTACACAACATGAGTTCATATTAAATTTAAGAAATACAAATCTTTTAATCCCCACAGTTGTGTGAATCTTTTAAGCAAATTTCTTGTAATAAGTATTTTCATAAAATAATATATTGACAAAGTGTAAATTTCAAGGTCAATGTATTACAATGACATGCATACTTTATGTGCATATTCCATAATTAATTGCATTGTTAAAATACATTTTTACTCTGTCATAGATAAGTCAGTGAAGGCCTTTTGAACATAAAATGCAATTACATATATAGGCACCATTGGATAGATATGCAAACCAGATATGTACAATAGCACACATAAAAGTACATCTTGAAGCTTTCTTACCTATGTCTATTCCAGTTTGTATATTTTGCTTTGTATTAACAGCAGAAACTAATATCCTTGCTTTAATTGAATACTATAAACAGAAACACACTTCCCTGATAATTTTGCCTTCGAAGTAATAATTTTTAAGTGACATAGAAATGTAATATCCTATTTGAAAAGAGAAGTCTCTAATGATATGAAAAGCTTTTACTAAAAACGTACAGTGATGAGGAAAGAAGCAAGGGACATTTTTAGTTTGTGTCTGTTATTGAGAATTAGACAAAGACTGACAATGCCACTAGTACCTCAAACCAACTCAGTAACTGAATCAATGAGTATAGTTCATGAGTATCTCCACCTGAGAATCTGTACCACTTTCCAAGAATTAAAAAGTCTTTTCTCCTGGGTTATGAATAATTTTTTGATCTCTGATTTTTCCTTCAGCCCCACAACCCAATTCAACCCTGAATATCTGAAGTGCTCAAAAGGTCAGGTTGATTCAATGATATTTTATTGGATTCCAGTTCTGGGGTAGGATTTTTTTTTCCTTGATTCTTGTTTTTCTCTCTCAGACAGGTCCCCACTTTTCTTTAAAGCAAATGCCCACTTTCAAGGTCGCATTTGATTTCTTTGCTCTCAGATTTATTTCCTCTCTTTTATGTATTCTTCCAAGAAGTTGCTTCCCTGCCCTGAGAAAATACAAAGTTAGAAGAAACTTGCAAGTCAACACACACACACACACACACACACACACACACACAAACAAAGAAAAATCAATTTTAGAATGTTTAGTGTAAAGTTTATAAACCTGAAAGTGAAAAACTCTCATCCCAATTTAATTTACACAAACTATTTTATGATAAATATCTCTTCACAGGAGTAAGACTAAAAATATGAGGCACAGTTGGTGAATAATTGACAAAAGGATAGAAATTAGGACCAGCTACATGAAAGTGAAAGTGGAGAGTGAAAAATATGGCTTAAAGCTCAACATTCAGAAAACGAAGATCATGGCATCCGGTCCCATCACTTCATGGGAAATAGATGGAGAAACAGTGGAAACAGTGTCAGAATTTATTTTTATGGGCTCCAAAATCACTGCAGATGGTGACTGCAGCCATGAAATTAAAAGATGCTTACTCCTTGGAAGGAAAGTTATAACCAACCTAGATAGCATATTCAAAAGCAGAGACATTACTTTGCCAACAAAGGTCCGTCTAGTCAAGGCTATGGTTTTTCCTGTGGTCATGTATGGATGTGAGAGTTGGACTGTGAAGAAAGCTGAGCGCCGAAAAATTGATGCTTTTGAACTGTGGTGTTGGAGAAGACTCTTGAGAGTCCCTTGGACTGCAAGGAGATCCAACCAGTCCATTCTGAAGGAGATCAACCCTGGGTGTTCTTTGGAAGGAATGATGCTAAAGCTGAAACTCCAGTACTTTGGTCACCTCGTGCGAAGAGTTGAGTCATTGGAAAAGACTCTGATGCTGGGAGGGATTGGGGGCAAGAGGAGAAGGGGACGACAGAGGATGAGATGGCTGGATGGCATCACCGACTCAATGGACATGAGTTTGAGTGAACTCTGGGAGTTGGTGATGGACAGGGAGGCCTGGCGTGCTGTGATTCATGGGGTTGCAAAGAATCGGACACGACTGAATGACTGAACTGAACTGAACTGAACATGCATCATAGTACAAAATGAAAAGTTAGAAGAACACTCTTTTCATAAAATATTGAAAAGTTCTATATGGTAAGATTATAGTATTAAATCCAACACGAGGCCCATCTAAGTACAGTGCTCTATGTGATGACAGAAATCACACACCCCAGAATCTGGGCTTGATTAAAATCTTTACTTTGTAACTTCATATTTTTCTCTTTTGATTAGCTGGACAAAAACCTTATGTAAAACTGTTAATGCAATAGTTGGTATGTAACCCTTAATTCTGGTAGCTAATGACAAGAAGAAAATTGTAAGTTTGATTTTTCCTTTTCCAAAACCTCCCATGGAAATCTGTTTTATTCTATTTAATGTTGGGACTTTGCCCATAAGCTTTCTCTATGGACTAAATCTATTTTTACCTTTTCTTTCATGGAGCAGATACCTTTTCTTATCTATTTTCTTTCACATGCAGGGATTCCTTTGGCTTCAGTGATGAGTAGAAAAAGCCTTAAATAATTTTGGCTACCTCCAGGAAAATGAGACTCCTTGTGGTGCTTAAAGTAGAAACCTATGCTTTTTATATCTCAAGATCACCTACAAAAATTTGTTGTTTTTTTTTGTAACTTCAAACTTTGGAATCAAAAAGTATAAATGTACTTTCTTATTATTCTAGGTAAAGGAAAAAGATAATTATCTTTTAATTTAAAAAGCAGAAGTACTTTTTAAAGTTTTTATGTCCTGAAATCCAATCTATTTCCTTAAAGAAAAAAAATACATTCAATACAAATAAGTTTGTAATTAAATTGCTATAAACTGTAAGAAATTCTGTGCATTTGCTCTTCTGAATATATTTATTTTTTGAATACAATGAAAGAACTTAAAGTGCTAAACCCTTTGCCCTAAATTGGAAGTTTTTCATTTACTAAAATTATATCCTTTCTTCAGATTAGTAGAAGAAAGTTAAGTTAAAAAGCATGTTTAGCTAAATGCTGTTTTGAAGAAAATATCTTTATAATATGTTATCCCCAATTTAAAAGAAAACATTTTTTGGTACTGGAAAGTGTGATCTCAAAGTTTAGGTATCATTTTCCCTAGAAAAGCAAGACTAACATGTTATTTTTGGATATATTTTTCACTTCATTTCAATATCAAACTTACACAAAAGTTGTAAGAATAGTAAAAAAACAGCTGCTATAAATGTATTATTTTGCATACAATGATTACAATCAGGATATTTAAGATTAATAAAATATAGTAATCTAATCAACAGTCTATATTCAAGATTTATCAGCTGTTTTAATAATATATTTTCACAGATTATTTTTATTTCCTGAGTTCAGTCTAGGATTAGGCATGACTATATTGTTCCTTTTTTGATGAAGCAATTCCTCAGCACTTCTTTATTCTCCTTGACTTTAATGTTTTAACATCAGTATGAACCATTTATTCTATAGAATGATCTCAAGTTGGATTTGTGTGATATTTCCTTATTAATAGATCCAGGTTTCACCCTCCCCACAATTTGAACTGGGCCAAATCTCTGGAGACAGCACAAGATCGAAGATATTGTAGGCATGGTTTAATTCTACATTTTTGCCAATTTAAAAACTATTCCTGCATCATATTTACTAACTGATTGACAATTATTTTTAAGAATATAAAATTTAAGAACATACTAAAGAATCAAATTAAGAGTTAGTCAACATTTTAGTATGTGATGACAAGATAAATGAAAATTGTAAACTGACATAAATTTGGGGTAATTTTAATCAGCACACAATTGGCATGACTTGAGGTTGTTGATACTTCTCCCAGCAGCCTTGATTCCAGCTTGTGATTCACTCAGCATATCATTTCTGCATATGTTAATAAGGAGGGTGACAATATACAGCCTTGCCATACTACTTTCCCAATTTTGAACCAGTCTGTTGTTCCATGTCTGGTTCTATTTGTTGATTCTTGACCTGCACACAGTTTTCTCAGGAGGCAGGTAAAGTGGTCTGGTGTTCCTATCACTTTAAGATTTTTCCATAGTTTTTTTGTGATCCACACACTGAAAGGCTTTAGCACAGTCAATGAAACAGAAGTAGATGTTTTTCTGGAATTCCCTTGCTTTTTCTATGATCCAACAAATGGCAATTTGGTCTCTGGTTCCTCTGCCTTTTCTAAACCCAGCTTGTACATCTGGAAGTTCTCAGTTCACATACTGCTAAAGCCTAACTTCAAGGATTTTAAGCATAACCTTGCTAGCATGTGGAATGTTCAGCAGTTTGAACATTCTTTGGGATTGCCTTTCTTTGGGGTTGAAATGAAAGGTGACCTTTTCCAGTCTTGTGGGTGTAGCTTAAGCTTAAGTTTTCTAAATTTGCTGATAAAGTTTTCCACTAACTTTGTTCATATAATGTTTCCTAAGGCGGACTGGACTTCACACTCTAAGATGTCTGGCTCTAGGTAGTGACCACACCATTGTGATTATATGGGTCATTAGGACCTTTTTTGCATAGTTTTTTCCTCTGTATTCTTTCCTCTTCTTCTTAATGTCTTCTGCTTCTGTTAGGTCTTTATCATTTCTGTCCTTTATCATGCCCATCCTTGCATGAAATATTTCCTTGATATCTTCAATTTTTTTCAGTGATCTTTAGTCTTTCCAATTCTATTTTTTTCCCCTCTATTTCTTTGCATGGTTCATTGAAGATGACCCTTTTTTCTCTCCTTGCTATTCTCTAGAACTCTGCATTCAGTTAGATGTATCTTTCTGTCACTTCCTTGCCTTTCACTTCTCTTCTTTCCTCAACTATTTAAAAAAGCCTCCTCAGACAACCATTTTGCCTTCTTGCATTTCTTTTGGATGGTTTTGGTCACTGCCTCCTGTGCAATGTTACAAATCTTCATCCATCCATAGTTCTTTAGGCATTCTGTCCACTATATATAATCTCTTGAATCTATTCATCAATTCCACTGTATAATCATAAGGGATATAATTTAGGTCAGACCTCAATGGCCTACTAGCTTTACCTACTTTATTCAAATGAAGCCTGAATTTTTGCAATAAGGAGCTGATGATCTGAGCCACAGTCACCTCCAGGTCTTGTTTTTGCTGTTTAGAGCTTCTCCATCTTTGGCTGCAAAGAACATAATCCTCCTGATTTTGGTTATGTCCATGTGTAGAGACATCTTTTGTGTTGGAAAAAGATACTTGTTATAACCAGAATGTTCCCTTGACAAAGCTTTGTTCGGTTTTGCCCTGCTCCACAGCCAAACTTGTATGTTATTCCAGCTGTCTCTTGACTTCCCACTTTTGTTTTCCAATCTCCTATGATGAAAAGGACATCTTTTCTTGGTGTTAGTTCTAGAAAGTGTTGTAGGTCTGCATAGAACCAGTCAACTTCAACTTTTTTTGTAATCAGTGGTTGGGGTATAGACTTGGAGTACTGTGGTGTTGAATGGTTTGCCCTGGAAATGAACCAAGATCATCCTGTTGTTTTTGAGACTGCATCCAAATACTGCATTTTGTGCCCTTTTCTTGACTATGAGGGCTACTCCATTTCTTCTAAAAGATTCTTGCCCACAGTAATAGATATAATGGTCATCTGAATTAAATTTGCCCATCTCCACCTATTTTAGCTCACTGATTCCTTAGATGTTGATAATTATTCTTGCCATCTCCTACTTGACCATATTCAATTTACCTTAATTCATGGACAACAGATGGTGACTGCAGCCATGAAATTAAAAGATGCTTACTCCTTGGAAGGAAAGTTATGACCAACCTAGATAGCATATTCAAAAGCAGAGACATTACTTTGCCAACAAAGGTCCGTCTAGTCAAGGCTATGGTTTTTCCTGTGGTCATGTATGGATGTGAGAGTTGGACTGTGAAGAAAGCTGAGCGCCGAAGAATTGATGCTTTTGAACTGTGGTTGTTGGAGAAGACTCTTGAGAGTCCCTTGGACTGCAAGGAGATCCAACCAGTCCATTCTGAAGGAGATCAGCCCTGGGTGTTCTTTGGAAGGAATGATGCTAAAACTGAAACTCCAGTACTATGGCCACCTCATGAGAAGAGTTGACTCATTGGAAAAGACTCTGATGCTGGGAGGGATTGGGGGCAGGAGGAGAAGGGGACGACAGAGGATGAGATGACTGGATGGCATCACTGACTCGATGGATGTGAGTGTGAGTGAACTCCGGGTGTTGGTGATGGACAGGGAGGCCTGGTGTGCTGCGATTCATGGGGTTGTAAAGAGTCGGACATGACTGAGCGACTGAACTGACTGACTGACTGAATATTCCAGATCCTTTTTCAATATTGTTGTTGGCAGCATTGGACTTTATCACCACCAGATACATCCACAACTAAGCATTATTTCTGCTTTGGCCCAAACTCTTCATTCTTTCTGAGATATTAGTAATTGCCCTTTGTTCTTCCAGTAGTACATTGGATACCTTCCAACCTGGGTGGGATCGTCTTCCAATGTTGGATCTTTTTGCCTTTTCATATGGCTCATGGGGTTCTCACAAAAAGAATACTGGAGTAGTTTTCCATTTTCTTCTCTAGTGGACCAAGTTTTGTCAGAACTCTTCACTATGACCCGTTCATCTTGGGTGGCCCTGCACAGCATAGTTCATAGCTTCTTTAAGTTACACAAGCCCCTTTGACACAACAAGGCTGTGATCCATGTAGTGGTTCTTACAGTTTACAGTATTAATTTTACACAATTTTGGGCCTAATACATTTCAAATTTATCTTTCCAAAATTTTAGTTTAGTGTACCACCATATTTCAAATTTTTCTCTTATTAAAAAATAAAATTGTTATCTATGTGATTCCTAAACTTCTTTTCTTCTCCTTTATCCACATATTATTGTTCAAGGAGTAGATTGTTTTAATTATTTATATTAATAGCATAATCTGATAGACAAAGGGAAAATCCTTCCATTTTTGAATAATTTACTTGCTATTTCCAAATTTTCTGTTTCTTAATTATAAAGGAATTAAATCTATAACTTCACCTGAGGATAAATTGGAAAATGTAAGTCCATTGAGGAAGCTTTTATTTTCTTCATTTATTCCTTTCTTCTTTAATAATATCAACTTTTCTATAATTTACTAACAATTTAAATGCACAAATTTGTAAAAAACAATTTACAAATAGTATGCCTTCCTTCAGCAATAGTTTTGTGAAGTTTATTTTTAATTGGAGAGACTGTGTGACTCATAGACACCTGAGGAGAGACTAATGTACACAATTACACAAATAAAATTATTCTGGAGAGACAAATCTGGAAGGAAAAGGAGGAGAAAGCATCCTCTAGGTATTCTTACAGGGAGGTGAATTCTTTCAATGGGATAAACAGGGATGAATATTTGAGGATCCTAGGAGCTCAGCAACATCAAGCAGCTTTGGAGAACTTTATCAGAAAAAGGAATGTATTTTGATAGCTAATAGAATTAATGAGAATTCTGAAGAACCATTCCAGAAGAATGGTAAAAAAAAAAAAAAAAAGAATCCGCCACAGGTATACATGTGTTCCCCATCCTGAACCCTTTATTTGACAAAACTAATACAGTTATGTAATAAGTTTAAAAATAAAATAAAATTAAAAAAAAAAGAAAAAAAAAACAATTAGGGAACAGGGGACATTGTTTAAGCTATGTTTCAGAACTCTGTGGTCAGGAGGCACAGCTGGTAACCTGGATGCTGGATGCTTGATTCCATTTCTACACCACTACCACTGCACAAATAATCTAATTATTCTCTGTAGAAGTCTGTGAAACTTGTACAGACTCCGAGTCTTAGATGAAAGCATCTGATTTTTGCAGTGCAAGTTTAGTGCCCATACTCTGGCTACCAGGAGACAAGGAGAAGGACTATTGTTGCACTTCCTTCTACTGCATGCATTGGAGCCCAGTCACCAATCAAGATTTAAAAATATAAGACTTTACCAAATTGAGAACCCAAAATTTGGCAGTCAAAAAAACTCCAAAAAACCACAAAAAAGACCTCATAATTTGTTGACACTTGAGCTATAACTTAGATGTAGGAAAAGACTGCCCTTCAGAGATTAGAAATAAGTGTGAGGAATGCCAAATACAAAGGCAGGAATGAGACTGAAACATTCAACAACAAAAATGGAGACCAGAGTTTATAGAGCAACATATTATGTACACTATTTTTAAGATAATCATATTACACGAAATCCTTCTATATTTAACACTTAAAGAGTATTTTAAATAAGAAGTATTTATTATGTATATTATTATTTCCTTATATAAATATAATTAAAGCTTTTTTATTTTGAATCAATTGCAATCATCTATTTGTTTTCAGTTTTGCTCAATAAACATGGTAATAGGCATTAATGTTTTATATTAAATTCTTTGTTTTAAAATACTTTTCAATTTGATTCCCTATTATTTTGTTCATACATTAAAATCTAGTCAAAAGAAAGAACAAACTTTATATTTCTGCTGTATCATTTTTTTTAAGGATAATTAAAATGAGCCTGGATTTATAAACTATTTTGAAAATATTTTCTTTTTTGTAATCTGGAGCAAATTCTATAAAATGGGATACACACACACACACATATGTATGTATATACCTATCTGTTTAATTTGAAAATTATTTCTCATAAAACTGTGTACAGCTTCCATAATCTAATTCATGTCTCATTGACTACTGACTGGGAATGATTGACAGGTATGAGCTCTAGTGACACCTTCCTATATCCCCCCAGGCAGACCTTAAGGGAGCTTTGAGTAACTGTAGGAGTCACAGGGTAAGTTTGGGGACCTCCAAACTCTCTCTACTTTTAGTAGTACTATTATTGCTATTGTGTCAGGATTCAGTTTTCAGAAATGGCCATAAGTCTTGCTTGACCTGGATCTATTGACTTACTTAACTGAGGTCTTTCAGAGTATTGCTGCCAGTTAGATGAGAATGCTCATAACTGATTCCAAAGTAATTGCATATTTGATTAATTGTTTCCTTCATTGACTGATGCACTCATTCAGCAATAATTCATGAGATTTCTTTCTGTTCCAGGAGTACAGCCATGGAGTCTGTCTCAGATTGATTTCTGACCCAAATGCTTACTAGATCTGTACCTTTGGGAAAATTACCTAACCTCAGTAGTTCTCAGTTTCTACATCACAAAATGAGGATAAAAACATCAAACTCATAGAGTTTTACTTTAATTTTATAGCAATTATATGGTAAATTACATTTCTTATGGCATATAGTTATAGAAAATTTAGTACATTATAACTACTGTGAAAACTAGAATACAGATCAGTCCCATAATTTCCACTTTCTCTGTTATCTATTTATATTCATACCTTACCCTCACAATGAACTCCTGACAACCACCAATCTTTTTTATAGCCCTATATTTTTGAAAACATTATACAAATATCCAAATGAAAGGATGCAACATAAATTTTTGAGACAGGCTTTTGTGCTTAGCATAATCTTTGAGGTCCATATAGTCTTGTACATCAGTTATTCTTTCTTTTTTACAGATGAATAGTATTCCATTGTTTAGATGTACCACTATTTTTTTTTTTTTTTTTTTTTTTTTTTTGCTTTCAGCTGAATTTATTAATATGCATGAACAGAATTAATGGCATTTTCCTACTTTAACGATTATTTGTGTATGGTTTGATTTATGTGCAAAGGATACATTTAGAAACCACACAGGTTATCACTTTTTTTAACCTTACATTCTTAAGTTTATGGCAAAAATTTAGCATCCACAAGTATTTTCCTCTAATTTTAAGCTTATGCTAACGATATATGAAAGGAAGTAAAATATGTCCAGATTAAGTCTCCAAAAGAAAATGCTTCAGGTTTTACAGTTTGGGGATACATTTGCTTTTTTTTTTTTGAAATGTACAAAAAGCCCTCCTTAGCTCACATGGAATTATTATAGGATGTTACTGACCATTGGTGATAACCCTTGACTTTTGTCGTGCTGTCGAGTGGTAGGCTGAAAAAACAAATAGATTGTGATACGATTGCCCACTTTTCAGCTGGATTTAGACAGTATTAGTGTTAGGTTACATTGCATTCATCATGATGACATAAATACGAATGATGTAGTATAGGAAAAGACACTTGACCCAAACTTTTGAACTAAGAGTTACTCTCTTTCGCCTGGGTGCTTCTTGATCCATGCTCTAAATATTTTATTTATTTTTTTTTTTAATTTTATTTTATTTTTAAACTTTACATAACTGTATTAGATTTGCCAAATATCAAAATGAATCCGCCACAGGTATACATGTGTTCCCCATCCTGAACCCTCCTCCCTCCTCCCTCCCCATTCCATCCCTCTGGGTCGTCCCAGTGCACCAGCCCCAAGCATCCAGTATCGTGCATCGAACCTGGACTGGCAACTCATTTCATACATGATGTTACACATGTTTCAATGCCATTCTCCCAAATCTTCCCACCCTCTCCCTCTCCCACAGAGTCCATAAGACTGTTCTATACATCACTGTCTCTTTTGCTGTCTCGTACACAGGGTTATTGTTACCCTCTTTCTAAATTCCATATATGCGTTAGTATACTGTATTGGTGTTTTTCTTTCTGGCTTACTTCACTCTGTATAATAGGCTCCAGTTTCATCCACCTCATTAGAACTGATTCAAATGTATTCTTTTTAATGGCTGAATAATACTCCATTGTGTATATGTACCACAGCTTTCTTATCCATTCATCTGCTGATGGACATCTAGGTTGCTTCCATGTCCTGGCTATTATAAACAGTGCTGCGATGAACATTGGGGTACTCGTGTCTCTTTCCCTTCTGGTTTTCTCAGTGTGTATGCCCAGCAGTGGGATTGCTGGATCATAAGGCATGTCTATTTCCAGTTTTTTAAGGAATCTCCACACTGTTCTCCATAGTGGCTGCACTAGTTTGCATTCCCACCAACAGTGTAAGAGGGTTCCCTTTTCTCCACACCCTCTCCAGCATTTATTACTTGTAGACTTTTGGATCGCAGCCATTCTGACTGGTGTGAAATGGTACCTCATAGTGGTTTTGATTTGCATTTCTCTGATAATGAGTGATGTTGAGCATCTTTTCATGTGTTTGTTAGCCATCTTTATGTCTTCTTTGGAGAAATGTCTATTTAGTTCTTTGGCCCATTTTTTGATTGGGTCATTTATTTTTCTGGAGTTGAGCTGTAGGAGTTGCTTGTATATTCTCGAGATTAGTTGTTTGTCAGTTGCTTCATTTGCTATTATCTTCTCCCATTCTGAAGGCTGTCTTTTCACCTTGCTAATAGTTTCCTTTGATGTGCAGAAGCTTTTAAGGTTAATTAGGTCCCATTTGTTTATTTTTGCTTTTATTTCCAATATTCTGGGAGGTGGGTCATAGAGGATCCTGCTGTGATGTATGTCAGAGAGTGTTTTGCCTATGTTCTCCTCTAGGAGTTTTATAGTTTCTGGTCTTACGTTTAGATCTTTAATCCATTTTGAGTTTATTTTTGTGTATGGTGTTAGAAAGTGTTCTAGTTTCATTCTTTTACAAGTGGTTGACCAGAGTTCCCAGCACCACTTGTTAAAGAGATTGTCTTTAATCCATTGTATATTCTTGCCTCCTTTGTCGAAGATAAGGTGTCCATATGTGCGTGGATTTATCTCTGGGCTTTCTATTTTGTTCCATTGATCTATATTTCTGTCTTTGTGCCAGTACCATACTGTCTTGATAACTGTGGCTTTGTCGTAGAGCCTGAAGTCAGGTAGGTGGATTCCTCCAGTTCCATTCTTCTTTCTCAAGATCGCTTTGGCTATTCGAGGTTTTTTGTTTTTCCATACAAATTGTGAAATTATTTGTTCTAGCTCTGTGAAGAATGCTGTTGGTAGCTTGATAGGGATTGCATTGAATCTATAGATTGCTTTGGGTAGTATACTCATTTTCACTACATTGATTCTTCCAATCCATGAACATGGTATATTTCTCCATCTGTTAGTGTCCTCTTTGATTTCTTTCACCAGTGTTTTATAGTTTTCTATATATAGGTCTTTAGATTCTTTAGGTAGATATATTCCTAAGTATTTTATTCTTTCCGTTGCAATGGTGAATGGAATTGTTTCCTTAATTTCTCTTTCTGTTTTCTCATTATTAGTGTATAGGAATGCAAGGGATTTCTGTGTGTTGATTTTATATCCTGCAACTTTACTATAGTCATTGATTAGTTCTAGTAATTTTCTGGTGGAGTCTTTAGGGTTTTCTATGTAGAGGATCATGTCATCTGCAAACAGTGAGAGCTTTACTTCTTCTTTTCCAATTTGGATTCCTTTTATTTCTTTTTCTGCTCTGATTGCTGTGGCCAAAACTTCCAAAACTATGTTGAATAGTAATGGTGAAAGTGGGCACCCTTATCTTGTTCCTGACTTTAGAGGAAATGCTTTCAATTTTTCACCATTGAGGATAATGTTTGCTGTGGGTTTGTCATATATAGCTTTGATTATGTTGAGGTAGGTTCCTTCTATTCCTGCTTTCTGGAGAGTTTTTATCATAAATGGATGTTGAATTTTGTCAAAGGCTTTCTCTGCATCTATTGAGATAATCATATGGTTTTTATTTTTCAATTTGTTAATGTAGTGTATTACATTGATTGATTTGCGGATATTGAAGAATCCTTGCATCCCTGGGATAAAGCCCACTTGGTCATGGTGTATGATCTTTTTAATGTGTTGTTGGATTCTGATTGCTAGAATTTTGTTAAGGATTTTTGCATCTATGTTCATCAGTGATATTGGCCTGTAGTTTTCGATGTACCACTATTTTTTAAAAAATCCTTTAGCTCATTGAAGGACATTTTTGTCATTCCCATCTATATCTAAGAGAGAGATTAATGAATTATACTGATGGCCCAAACTACTTCCAGAGAGGCTGTCCTATTTTATATATAAAATAGAAATGGATGGGAGTTGATTTCCATTCTCCTTGCCACTTGGTGGTGACATCATCTTTTTTAGGCATTTTAATAAATACAGTGACAATTCATCATGGTTTAGTTCACATTGATCTAGTGGCTAATGATGCAGAACATCTTTACATGTATTTGTTCATTATTTGTATATTCTTTTTTGTGAATTGTTTGTTCAAATCTCTTGCTTATTTTTAGTTGAATTATTCAATATTTTACTGTGAATTTGTTTTTAATAAATGATCTTTATTTTTGAGAAACATTTTAGATTCACTGGTGGTTCAGTCATTAAAGAGTCTGCCTGCAATGCAGAAGACCTGGGTTCGATCCCTGGGTTGGGAAGATCCCTGGAGAAGGAAATGGCAACCCACTCCAGTATTCTTGCCTGGAGAATTCCATGGACAGACAAACCTGGTGGGCTACAGTCCATGGGGTCACAAAGAGTCGGACGTGACTAAGTTACTAACTTTCCCTAACTTTTCCTTTTTTTTAGATTCACAGAAAATTTGAATGGAAAATACAGAGAGTTCCCAAATACCACACATCCATACACATGCACAGCCTCTCCCACTGTCACTGATGCCTATGACAATGGTACATTTATTACATTTAGTGAACCTATATAGACACAGCCTAATCCCCAAAGTCTGTAATTTGCCTTAAGCTTCATTCCTGGTGTTGTACATTCTACAGTTTTTGACAAATGTATCATTATTGTATTCATCATTGTGGTGTCATACAGAATATATTTAGTGTCCTAAAAATTCTCTCTGCTCTGCCTATTTGTCTCCTCCTTCCCACTGTCCCCTGACAAACACTAATCTTTTTACTGTCTCCATAATTTTGCCTTTTCCAAAATTTCATATAGTTGGAATCATACGGTATGTACCTTTTTCAGATTGACTTCTTTTACTTAGTAATTTGCATTTAAGTTTTCTCAATGTCTTTTCATGGCTTGATAACTCATTTTTTTTAATGCCAAATAATATTTTAGTTACTAGATGAACCACAGTTTATTTATCCACTCACCTACTGAAGGAAATCATGGTTGCTTCCAAGTTTTGGCAGTTATAAACAAAGCTGCCATAAAGAGACATGTGCATTTTTGTGTGAATGTAAGTTTTCAGTTCTTTTGGGCAACTACCCAAAAGGTCATATGATAACAGTATGATAAAATTTGTGAGAACCACCAAACTATCTTCCAAAGTGGCTGTACGATGGTACATTGTACATTCCCACTAGCAATGGATAAAAGCTTCTGTTTCTTCACTTTATCACAAGAAGCTGAGGTTGTCAGTGTTTAGATCTGTTCATTTAATAGGTATATAGAGGCTTTTCATTGTTGTTTTAATTTGCAGTTTCCCAGTAACACACCATGTTGAACATCTTCACATAGCTGTCGTTATCATCCATGTATCTTCTTTGGTGTAGTGTCTGTTAAAGTCTTTGCCTTGTTTTTAATAGGGGTTTGCTTTCTTATTGCTGAGTTTTAGAGTATTTTGTATATTTAGGACAACAATCTTTTATTAAATATATCTTTTGCAAATATTTTCTGCCAATCTGTGATTGTCTTCTCATTCTCTTGTCATTATCTTTCTTGGATAGGGTTTTAATTTTAATGAAGTATAGCTTATCAATTGTTTCTTTCATGGATTGAGTGTGCCCTTGGAATTGTATCTAAAATGTCAGTGGCATACCAAAAGTAATCTAGGTTTTATTTAATGTGCATTGCTTGGAATTTAATTAGTTTGTATTTTACATTTAGTCCTATCATTCATTCTGGGTTAATCTTTTTAAGGGTGTAATGTCTGTTTTAAAATCATTCTATTTTATTTTACATGTAGATGTCCAGTTGTTCCCACAACATGTGTTAAAAAAAAACAACAAACAAACTATTTTTCCTCCAATATATTGTCTTTCCTCCTTTGTCAAGTATCAGTTAACTATATTTATGTAAGATATATGTTTTCTATTTTATTGATTTACATTTCTGTTCTTTCTCCAGTGCCACACTTTCTTGGTCACTGCTGCTTTGTAGTATGTCTTAAAACTGCATGGTGTCAGTCTAATTTTGCTCATCTCCTTCAATATTGAATTAGCTGTTCTGGGCCTTTTGTATCCCGATATAACTTTAAAATCAGTGTGTCAATTACTGTTGAATTTTGAAATTTCTTTATATATGCAGATAATAGATTCATTGTAGATTGTGTAATTTGTAAATGTTTCCTCCCAGTCTAAAGCTTGTCTTTTCATTCTTTTAAGAGTGCCATTCTCCGAGTAAAATTTTTAATTTTAATGAAGTCTAATTTATCAATATTTTATTTTGTAAATCATTATTATTGTGCCATATGTAGATTTTTGTCCTTTTTTTTAAAACTTTTACATTTTACATTTAAACTTATAATTCATTAGATTTCATTTTTTTTAAAGGTTGTGAGAATTGGGTTGAGGTTATTTTGAATAACCAGTTATTTGAATTCCAGTTATTCCCACATCATTTGTCAAAAGACTATTTTTACTTACTGAATTGTACCTGCATTTTGTCAAAAATCAATTGGGCATATTTCTGTGTATCTATTAATGGAATCTATCTTTTTACCAATTTCACACTGTCTTGTTAACTGCAGTTGTGGAATATATTATAAAATCATGTGGTAATCCTTCCACTTTACTTTTTTTTAAATAGTAGGTAGGCTAGTTTTTTCCTTTATTTTTCATATAAACTTTATTTTTTTTAATTTTATTTTATTTTTAAACTTTACAATATTGTATTAGTTTTGCCAAACATCGAAATGAATCCGCCACAGGTATACTTTAGAATAAACTTACCCAAATATACAAAAATCTTGCAAGTTTTTCTTAAATTTGAATTGCATTATTTTTACACATTAATGTGTTTAACTGACATCTTTACTATGTTAAATCTTCCAATTCACGAACACAGTACATCTCTTAAATTATTTCAGCCTTTTTAAAAAAAAAAATCATTTATCAGTATTTTTTAGTATTTTTCTTTTTTTTTTAATTTTATTTTTAAACTTTACATAATTGTATTAGTTTTGCCAAATATCAAAATGAATCCACCACAGGTATACATGTGCTCCCCATCCTGAGCCCTCCTCCCTCCTCCCTCCCCATACCATCCCTCTGGGTCGTCCCAGTGCACTAGCCCCAAGCATCCAGTATCGTGCATCGAACCTGGACTGGCAACTCGTTTCATACATGATATTATACATGTTTCAATGCCATTCTCCCAAATTTTCCCACCCTCTCCCTCTCCCACAGAGTCCATAAGACTGTTCTATACATCAGTGTCTCTTTTCAGAATGAAGATTCTACAAATTCTGCATAATCCAATGAATGTTGGCAATTTGATGTCTGGTTCATCTGCCTCTTCAAATTTCAGGTTATATACCCGGAATTTCTCAGTTCACGTACTGTTGAAACCTAGCTTGAAGGATTGTGGTCATAACCTTGCTAGCATGTGAAATGAGAGCAGTTGTACAGTAGTTTGAACGGTCTTTGACCCGTTCAGTTGGGATTAATGAAAATTTACCTTTTTGAGTCCTATGGCCACTGCTGAGTTTTCCAAATTTGCTGACATATTGAGTGTGGCACCTCAACAGCATCGTCTTTTAGGATTTTAAATAGCTCAGCTGAAATATCCTCACCTCATTTGTTTTGTTTGTTATAATACTTCCTAAGGCCCACTTGACTTCACACTCCAAGACATCTGTCTCTAGGTGAGCAGCACACCATCATGATTATCCAGGTCATTAAGATCTTTTTTTGTATAGCTCTTCTGTATATTCTTGCCACCTCTTCTTAATCTCTTCTGCTAGATCTTTACAGTTTCTGTCCTTTATTCTGCCCATCCTTGCATGAAGTGTTCCTCTGATATTTCCAATTTTCTTGAAGAGATCTCTAATTTTTCCCATTCTATTGTTTTCCTCTATTTCTTTGCATGGTTCATTGAAGAAGATCTTCTTATCTCTCCTTGCTATTCTCTAGAACGCTGCATTCAGTTAGGTATATTTTTTTCCTTTCTCCCTTGCCTTTCATTTCTCTCCTTTCTTCAGCTATTTATAAAGCCTCCTCAGATAACCACTTTGCCTCTTGCATTTCTTTTTATTTGGAATGGATTTTGTCATTGCTTCCTGTACAGTGTTCAAACTTCCATCCACAGTTCCTCAGGCATTCTGTCTACCAGATATAATCCATTGAATCTATTAATACCCCCACTTTATCAATCATAAAAGAATTGATTTAGATCATACCTGAATGGCCTAGTTGTTTTCCCTACTTTCTTCAATTTAAGCCTGGATTTTGCAATTAACTTGCAATAAAGAGCTCATGATTTGAGCCACTCTCAGCTTCTGTTCTTTTTTTTTTTTTTTTTTGCAGGCTGTATAGAGCTTCTCTATCAAATAACATAATCAATCTGGTTTCAGTATTGACCATCTGGTGATGTCCATGTGTAGAGTCTGCTCTTGTGTTATTGGAAAAGAGTATTTGCTATGACCTTCATGTTCTCTTGACAAAACTCTGTTAACCTTTGTCCTGCTTCATTTTGTACTCCAAAGCCAAACTTGCATGTTACTCCAGGTACCTCTTGATTTCCTGCTTCTGCATTCTAATCAGCTATGATTAAAAGAAAAAGATATCTTATTTTGGTGTTAGTTCTAGAAGCTGTTATATGTCATCATAGAACTCTTCAGCCTCTCAGGCATTATTCGTTGGGGCAAAGATGTGGATTCCTGTGATGTTGAATTGTTTGCCTTGGAAATGAAATGGGAGCAGTCTGTTGCTTTTTAGGTTGCATCCAAATACTGCATTTCAGACTCTTATTGTCTATGAGGGCTATTCCATTTATTCTATGGAATTCTTGCCCATAGTAGTAGATAAAATTGTCATCTGGATTAACTTTTCCCATTCTCATCCATTTTAGATCACTGCTTCCTAAGATGTTGATGTTCAACCTTGCCGCCTCCTGCTTGACCACATCCAATTTACTTTGGTTCATGGACCTAAAATTCCAGGCTCCCATACAGTACTGTTCTTTATAGCAACAGACTTCACTTTCACCATCAGACAGATTCACATATAAGCATTATTTGCACTTTGACCAGCCACTTCATTCTTTGTGGAGCTAATTAGTAACTGCCCTCTGCTCTTCCTTAGTAGCATGTTGGACACTTTCAGACATGGATGGTGGCCTTCTCATCTTCCTGCATCATATCTATTTGCCTTTTCATACAGCTCATGAGGTTCCTGGCAAGAACACTGGAGTGCATTGCCATTTCTTCCTCCAGTGAACTGTGTTTTGTCAGAACACTTCTCTATGACCCATCCATCTTGGGTGCCCTTGCAAGGTATGGTTTGTAGCTTTGTTGAGTTATGCAAGGCTCTTTGCCAAGACATGACTGTGATCCATGAAGGGGTGGTTTCATAGGTACATTTATTGGAGATACAGAGAGAAGCATGCTTACACCTTCTTTGTTGTTATTCATTCACTCTGTTGTGTCCGACTCTTTGTGACCCCATGGAATGGACTGCAGAACACCGGGCTTCCCTGTCCTTACCATATACCAGATCTTGCCCAAACTCATGTCCATTAAGTCAGTGACACCATCCAACCATCTCATCCTCTGCCCTTCTCCTGCCTTCAATCTCTCCCAGCATCAAGGTCATTTCTATTGAGGTGGGTTTTGCATCCAGTGGTCAAAGGATTGGAGCATCAGCATCAGTCCTTCTAATGAATATTAAGGATTTTTTTCCTTTTAGATTGACCAGTGTGATCTCCTTGCAGTCCAAGGAACTCTCAAGAGTCCTCTCCAACAAAGCAGTTCAAAAGCATCGATTTTTCGGTGTTCAGCATTCTTTATGGTCCATCTCTCACGTACATACATGGCTATTGGAAAAACCATAGCTTTGACTATACAGGCCTTTGTTGGCAAAGTAATGTCTCTGCTTTTAATACACTATCTAGGTTTGTCATATCATTGCTTTCAAAGAGCAAGTGAATTTTAATTTTGTGGCTGCAGTCACCATCAGCAGTGACTTTGGAGCCCTGGAAATTAAAGTCTGTCACTGTTTCCGCTGTTTCTCCCATCTTTTTGTTATAAAGTGATGGGACCGGATGCCATGATCTTAGTTTTTTAATGTTGAGGTTTAAGTCAGCTTTTTCACTTTCCTCTTCCACTTTCATCAGGACACTCTTTAGTTCCTCTTCATTTTTTGCCATAAGGATGGTGTCATCTGCATATCTGGGGTTATTGATATTTCTCCTGGCAGCTTGTGGTTCATCCAGCCTGGTATTTCACATGATATACTCTGCATATAAGTTAAATAAGCAGGATGACAGTATACAGCCTTGACATACTCCTTTCCCAATTTGGAACCAGTCCATTGTTCTATGTCAAGATATAGCTGTTGCTTCTTGACTCACATACAGGTTTCTCAGGAGACAGGTAATGTGGTCTGGTATTCCCATCTCTTGAAGAATTTTCCAGTTTGTTATGAGATCTACACAGTCAAAGATTTTAATGTAATCAATGAAGCAGAAGTAGATTTTTTTTCTGGAATTCTCTTGCTATGATAGAATGGATGTTGGCAATTTGATCTCTGGTTCCTCTACCTTTCTTAAACCAGGTTTGAACATCTGGAAGTTCTCAGTCCATGCACTGTTGAAGCCTGGCTTGGTGTATTTTGAGCATTACTTTGCTAGCATGTGAAATGAGTGCAATTATGCAGTAGTTTGAATATCCTTTGGCATTGTCCTTCTTTAGAATTGGAATGAAAATTGACTTTTTCCAGTCCTGTGGCCACGGCTGAGTTTTCCATATTTTCTGGCATATTGAGTGCAGCACTTTAATAGAATCATCTTTTAAGATTTGAAATAGCTCAGCTGGAATTTCATCACATTCACTAGCTTTGTTCTTAGTGGTGCTTCCTAAGGCCCACTTGACTTCACACTCCAAGATGTCTGGTTCTCAGTGAGATAATACCATTGTGGTTATCTGGGATTTTAAGATCTATTTTGTCTAGTTCTTCTGTGTATTTTTGCAATCTCTTCTTAATATCTTCTGATCCAAGAATTAAACTGATATTGTATTAGGGAATAATGTGTTAATACATAAACATTCCTTAGAATTTTGCCTGAAATATAGTTAGGACTTAGTAAATAGAAGTTATTGTCATCATTTTTATTATTTTCCAACACTGAGCTAATGCTAAGTTCTCTGTCTTCATGACTTTTAGAAGTTAGAAGAAAAGACAGATGTAATATATGGCAAAACCAATACAATATTGTAAAGTTAAAAAATAAAATTAAATTAAAAAAACATGAATTTGAAAATAACAGAAATTATAGTGATTTAAATATAATCAAAAATTTAATGATGTCAAAAAAAAAAGAAACACACATAGATAATTATAATTTTTAAAAGTGTGACATAAGAAAAGTAGACAGTGAAGGGTTAGTGATAATTTTTGAGCACATTCATTTCATGACTGTGCATACCTTCATATAATTCACAGTCTTTGAGAGTTATAGTATATATTTTGTTTATTCACGGAGCTATACACTCAGTGATCAAACTAGAGATCAAATTGCCACCATTCACTGGATTATAGAGAAAGCAAGGGAATTTCAGAAAAACTATCTCTGTTTCATCAGTTACACTAAAGTCTTTGACTGTGTGGATCATGACAAACTGCGGAAAGCTCTAGAGAGATGGGAATACTGGACCATCTTACCTGTCACCTGAGAAACCTGTATGTGGATCAAGAAGCAATAATTAGGGCCCTGTATGGAATGTCTGATTGGTTCAAGATTGAGAAAGGAATACCAGAGAGATGTCTTCTTTCACCCTGTTTGCTTCACCTATACACTTAGCACACCATGAGAAATGCTGGGCTGGATGAGTTCCAAGCTGGAATCAAGATAGGTGGGAGAAACAACAACCTTAGATATGTGGATGATACCACTCTAATGGCAGAAATAGAAGAGGAACTAAAAAGCCTTTTGATGTGGGTGAAGGAGGAGAGTGAAAGAGCCAACTTAAGACTAAATATTAAAAAAAAAAAACTCAGATCATGGCATTTGGCCCCATTACTACATCGCAAGTAGAGGGGGAAAAGGTGGAAATAGTGACAGAATTCCTCTACTTCGGCTCCAAAATCAGCACGGATGGTGATTGCAGCCTTGAAATCAGAAGATGATTGTTTCTTGGCTGGAAAGCAATGACAAACCTAGACAGTGTTTTTCAGAGATATTATGGCCAACAAAGGTCTGTATAGTCAAGTGGTGTACGGTTGTGAGAGCTGGACTGTGAAGAAGTCAGAACAGCAAAAAATTGATGCCTTCAAACTGTGATGCTGGAGAAGACTCCTAAAAGTCCCTTAGACAGCAAGGAGATCAAACCACTCAATCTTAAAGGAGATCAACCTTGAATATTCAGTGGAAGGATTAATGCTGAAACTGAAGGTCCAGTATTTTGATCTTCTAATCTGAACACATGACTCATTGGAAAAGTTCCTGATATGGGTAAAGATTGAGGGCAGAAAGAGAAGAGGGTGTCAGAGGATGAGATGGCTGGATGACATCACCAATGCAATGAACATGAATTTGGGCAAACTCTGGGAGGTGGTGAAGGACAAGGAGGCCTAGCATGTTGCAGTCCATGGGGTTGCAAAGAACCAAACACTTCTAGGTGACTGAACAACAACTGTACACTCAGTATATTATCAGTATATTTTGGAATTACAAGAAAGTCTCTGAGCAGTTTTATTTATAAGACATTTTACCTTTTAATTAATAACTAAATCCATGGCTTTGTTTTAATGTCTACTCTCTATCAGTTGTATTATTTTTTTATTCTGGTTATCTTATTTTATTCCACCATCTGATTCTCATCTTTTGCTATTATTTTATTAAGTGGCAAGATATGTTCCTGGAACGCAGCCAGTCCACCAATATTAAACATTGCCTACTGCCTCTCAGAGTGCTGAGCTGGGCATGTTGGGAAGAAGGATAACAACAGGACCCCAAAGCAGCTGCTCTGTGGTGACCTGAAAAGGAAGGGCCCCGTGCAAATCAAGTAGAAGGGATGCTGCCAGCAGATGGATGAGAGAAATTTCAGGATAGATCCTGACTACTGGACAGAGACAACAGCAGAAATTAGGTCTCTTAGATAGGAATGATCTTAGCCTGCCTATATGCATCTCTTGGAAACCAAATAGCACTAAAAAGCCAAAGAGACACTCTTCATATGCATTGTAACCACTAACATGGGTTTTCAGTATTGCAAAATAGTAAGACAAGATTTCAGCAGAATTAATCTGCTGTAGTTCTTATTTTGCAGGCTGAATTTAAAATAAAAAAGTTTTTAAAATCTGTCCAAGTCAATGTTTCCTAAGGAAACCATGTCTCTTTCCTTTTAAGGCCTTTGGAAATGCTTATTACTTATTACTAAACTTATTACTCAAATAAGTTTCACATAATATTGACTTTGTAACTGAAAACTCACTTCCTCAGGGAAGATTTCCCTGAGTGACCTCCAGAGTCAGGGATTTTGCTTTCATAGGTTCTTAAACTGTAAATGGTACTTAAGCCATGTCTATTTTGCTCACTATTGTATTTCCAGAGCTTGGCACTTCATAAATGCTTATTAAATAGTTAGCTAATAATGTAATTAGATAAAATAACTACAGAGCACTCTGTAAACATTAAACACCTGTCACAAGAATAAATTAATATGATTTGTGTTCTGGAGATGTTTATGATCTGATATGTAAAGGTACGCATGCAAGAGAATAAATAAACACACATGAGTTCTATCTTTACCATCATTTATAAACACAAACTGGTGGGAGTAAGATTGCTAAGAAGACAGTGTTCAGTCTTATGGAAGGCAAAATGAAAGAGGTTGACAATAAAGGCATTTTAGAAAAACTATTATTGAATTGAAACATGAAGAACAGTTTTCCATATCCTGGGCATAAGTATGCTTTTCTGTGTGTAAGTATACACACATTCTGAGTATATGTATACACACATACACAGTATATGTATATACACACACATATATATATTCACAATATATAAATATTACAGTGCTTACATGTTTTATATTGTGTGTGTATATGTATAATAAAAGGTATCCATCCATATGTATTTTTAAAATACACATATATAACATGCAATTTTACTATGACTGGACTAACAGAGTTATTATAAATCACCTCCGGCTATACACACAAAGTGGTATAATAGATTAATTATGACATCTTCAATATATGATTTCAATAATATTGCCCATGTATTATTTTGCTATTACCCCTAACTTAACCATGTATAAACATGGCTTTTACTTACTATAGGCAAATTTTGCTACAGTGAATTCTAGTATTGAGAATATATTTCTAAAATACATCATTCTGTGACCCAGTAAATATTATTTTGGCACCCTCATTCACATTTTCCAATTCTTTGTAAGATTATATGGATATACACTTTTAATCATCTGCTAAAGAAAACAATATAGTTATGTTATTTGTAATGATTATTTAGAGCCATAGCCTATTAACAGGCATACTTGCTTAAGACTTAAA
Source organism: Bubalus bubalis (assembly GCF_019923935.1). Lineage (NCBI taxonomy): Eukaryota > Metazoa > Chordata > Mammalia > Artiodactyla > Bovidae > Bubalus > Bubalus bubalis. The sequence goes on from NC_059162.1 coordinate 64,345,081, forward strand.
TTGTCAGTCTCTCATAACCTTTCTCACTATTCTAATGCCATAGTGTCTCACACATAATCTCAAAGTTCTTGAATTCTAATTCTCTTGTATGATGATAAGATTTATTCATCACTTTGTAACTGAAGCATTCTGTATAGCACCAACTGAGAATATTTTTGTTCTTGCTTCTGAGTACCATAGAAATGGAGTGACAGGACTGTAATTGTAAAGCAATGTATCTTCACTCAACTTAGGTGTTATTTACCCTGATCAGAGAACTCACATGTTATTATGGCTCACGTAAGTTTACCCATGAGTCCTAAAATGTCACTTTTTCTCTTATGCTGATAACAGAAGCTCATTGTTGAGGTAAAAAGTCCAACTTTAAGAAGCAGACTGTCCCTGAGGCTTATCCTTTTTTTTTTTTTTAAACCTCATTAAGCCAGAATAAATGCAACGTATTCAAGTAAAACTGTGGGGAAGGCATTTTTTTTATTGGCCTGATGGTGATCCACAGGTGCAGGGAAATGCAGACACATTTAGATGAGCTTTAGCATCACGCCTGTGCTGACAGAACACGCTCTCAGAACAGTCAAGAGGAAAGAGAAGGCTCTGTCCGCTTTATGGGCTTGCGAAGGCCATGGGTTAAAGTTCAGTTTTTCTTTCTTTTCCTCCTGCTCCATTTGATGGTCTATATAAAGTCCTGGCTGATTAAAAACATATCTTCCTTTATCTTTGAATTTCAGAGTGTCTTTTAAAGTAAGCCTCTATTTCTTAGGATGCTGATTATAAAAATAACATGTTAAAATTACCTTTTTTATATTAGAAAGCATTTTAGCAGAAGACTCAGCAGTTCTTCCATCTTTTTTTGTTCTTTAATCACTGATGGTGTCCCAATGGTTTCCTTATTAAATTGTATAAATAATACAATAAAACTTTAAAATGGCATATGGATACTTCAACATTTATTCCTTTTAAGAGCTTAATATTTGAATAAATTATAACCATACGGACATTAACTTTGCAATAAACTAACAATTTTTAAGTATGAGAGCAGGAGCCAAAAGAAGAGACTATTTATCAGTTTTCTGTGCAGTGTCTGGAAATTTGACACAGCTGAAACCCAGCAATCATGGTTAAGGTTACCTTAGTTTACAAAATTTGATCTCTTTTCAGATACTATCTCTGTATGTACATTTGCTGACTCTTAAATCCTTTTTCACTGGACAAGATGTAAATAAAGTTGGGATTCCAAGTTGGCACAATTGTAAAGAATCTACCTGCTAATGCAAGAGACACAAGAGATGCAGGTTCAATCCCTGGGTCAGGAAGATCCCCTAGAGGAGGAAATGGCAACCCACTCCAGTATTCTTGCCTGAAAAATTCCATGGAAAGAGAAACCTATATCTATGGGGGTGCAAAGAGACACAACTGAGCACAGATTCATTCATTCATACAAGCTTTGATCTCTTTTCATATATTATCTCTGTATGTACGTTTGTTGACTCAAACCACCTTTCATTGGACAAGACGTAAACAAATTACATACAATTTGAAAGAATTGTTTTGTGTAAAGAGAATCTTATTCCGTACTTCTTCTATAAAAATCCTTTACATTTATTGACAGTGTTTCCAGTTTACCAGGTCTTTGTCAGGAAGAAATTTGTGAAGGCAAATTTTCTTAATGGACTCCTCAATCTAAGCACAAATATATTCATCAAAACACCAACTTGAAGTTCATATTTTAAGAGTATGCCTAGTATATATTTTAACTTTAATTTTATAAAGAAAACATTTTATTACATATTAAGAATTCTTATACTAGCTCTTCTTATATATTAATAAACATAATATATAAAAATATATGTAATAAAAGTGAAAATGTATAATAATTACTATAAGTTACTTCATACACCGTTATAGATAATGCACAGATAATATACACTGAATTTTGTAGGTTCCAAATCCTGTTTGTAAGAGAACTAATAAAACCTTGATCCATATGAAATATCTCAATCTTGGTCCCACCCAGATTTATTTCTTGATATTCATTTGCTGCCTATCCTGCTTATCCTAATCTCTGTCCCATCCTTGCTCGTCTTACTATCCTTTTTATTAGAAATACCTTTTATGAAGTAACAGAAGATCTAGTCTATCTGAAAGCAAATTTTCAAGATTCATACATAATCTCATATCATTTTTTACTTCTGATTTTTCTACTGCATCATAATATCTTGGACATACTTCATAAAAAACACATATCCATTAACCTTATATATACTCAGTGATGGAGATTCTGGTCAACATTTTTAAAAAGGATGCAATTATTCTGAAAACAACAGATTATAATCATAAAAGTGCTTTCTTATTATAAAAGATACAACACATAGAAAATTGAAATAGGATTCATATCTGTTTCACATTCACAACCAGACATTTATTGGTAAATTCTTTCAAAGCTTTACAATTGGTTCTGTTTTACAGAAATTGTCAATATCCAATAATATTCTGGACATCAGTCCATTGTTTCGTATGAGTGTATTTCATTCATATATTCTTCATCTATTGTGAAGACTTCTTTTCCTCTTTATTTGAAATAATACAATTGGCTCAGTATCAATATTCTTTTCTCTCTGACATATATACAAAAAGCAGATTTTGCTGTATTTAATTCCCCTGCTGACAATTCCTCTTGACAGAGACCTGGGTCACCTTTCTTATTTTAATATAGGAGATTTTCTGAATACATATTGCAAATTATGGCAGTGGGGATGAATTATCCAAATTTGAGATGACATGGAGAAAGTTATAAAAAGTTTCTCTTTTTCTTGTTTTTTCACACTTTAATCTAGCTGACATATATACATATATATGTTTATATATTGTAAAATTCTACAAAAATCAGCTTGACTTTGGTCACCTGTCCATGAAAATTATATACCATTTTAAGCATTTTTGTTCATGGCCATTCCAGAATCTCCAAAGACTCACAAAAACCCTTGGATGCACTTTGTAAGATCTCTTTCTCTAGTGACCTTTCTCTTTTCCACCCTATTTCCCTTTGAAGATTGATTATTGTTTTCATCAAAGTCATAGTCTACATTCTACTGAGACTCTGATTTTTAAGCTTTAATATACCTGAGGATCACACAGGCTTATTTAAATAAGAGTCCTATGCTATATGTTTAGAAATTCAGTGCCTTAGTTGGAGCTTAGAGACCTGATGTAACGATTTAACTGTAGATTTCTTAAGTGAAGGATGAGGGTTTATCAACATGTGTATTCCTGGTGCTTGGCACCGTGCCTGACAATAAACAATGTAATAATTGCTTGTTGAACTGAATTAAGAGAATTAATTTGAAAAAATTAGCTTCAGGTATTTTATTAATATTTCCTGCTAGAAAATTTTATTATCCCAGCTAGAATGTGTCAAACTTTTGAGGCTAGAAACTGGTGAAAACATGGACTCAAAGAGCATTCTTCTCACAATACACACACTTTTCATATGTATCTTATGAATTCACTTGACATCTATTATACACCTAAGTCCTAGGCCTGTACTACATGCTGTGATATTAAATTGCATGGGGTTAATTCTTCACCCTCAAGGAATCTAAAAGTTAGGGAAGAGGTATATCAATAGTTCTAAAATAACATAATGGTTTATAACAGAATGAACAAAGCATTTTAAAAGCATTGAAAAATGAAGGTTGAATGCTGTTCAAGATTCTCTCAATATTAAAACCTCAAGAATCAACATCCTATAATATTTTTATGCTCATGCAAATCATTCTCTATGCCAAATTTTCAAAGAATTTGATGGCATTAGAAATTGTCAGTGAGCAAACACTGTTTGTCATTAAAAATGAAAGCACTCAGAACGTCATCCTGTGCCACTGAGTCTTTCTCATTTGCTTTCTCATTTATATGCACTCATATATATTGTGCCTTTGATTTTACCTTCCTTTTTCTGTAAGAATTCATGATTTTTACTTTTATTTAAGAATAGGCTCAATCATCTATCCTTTCCTCAGCCTCCATTTGATTAACCTCTCAGCAGAAATGTTTCCTTTCCTGGCCCACATACTGGAACCTTTCCTTTATAATCAAGCTAATGTCTGTTTTTGGTGAAATGTGAACTATCTTTCCTGTCACTGCTGCTTTTCCTTCAAGAATCCTTTCTCTCTCCAGTATTGGAGTTATCTTTACATCTCAGCAATGTTTAAATGTTCCCTAAGGCCCTCATGGACTTCCCTCACAGTTCAGTTGGTTAAGAATCCTCCTGCAATGCAGGAGACCTGAGTTCAATCCCTGGATTAGGAATATCCCTTGGAGAAGGGTATAGCTACCCACTCCAGTATTCTGGCCTAGAGAATTCCTTGATCTGCATAGCCCATGGGATTGCAAAGAGTTGGACACAACTGAATGAATTTCACTTTCAAGGCCTTCATGAGTGACATTCATAATTGTAATTCCTGCTCTGATGAACCTGAACGATGCCTGGTTTTATGGAAGGCAGTCATATACCTCCTATGGTAGAGTAAGTAGAAAAAACAAATCCATCCTGCTCTCAACCTTTGATGACTAAGGAACAGGCTTGTGACCCCAACTTAGTCAGTCAGATTCTTCCACCTTGGACACTGAATCTTCAGTGAGTGAAGCAGAGATAAGAGGAGTGGAACGAAAGTGTTGCCCCATGGCAGCATCCTGACCAGATTATCTGCTGGACAGGAGCTTCTGGTGAATTGTCTTGTGTTCCTGCTTCTTGTGAGCTCTGGCTCAGAAATTACTTTTAGCTTAGAGCAGCTGAAGTTAGATTCTACTACTGCAATTAAGAACTCTGAGTTGACTTCTAATTAGTGAGAAAAAGAAGCAAATATTCTCAATATTTTTCCTCAGTGTTGCATATTTATTGGCAAAATATATAATTTCATGGCAACTTAGCAATGCTTTTATAGTGAAACAAATGTTTTACTCAACTACATTGAAGTTTTTAACTAAGTATATATTCTTACATCAAATATACTATGAACAGATAAACTATAAGTAGACATATTGATACGGAAGGACTAAAGATATATGCAAATTCAGCATTTTCCTATGCCAAATAATATATATTTAAATAATATGTATCATCTTCAGTCTTAATGGCATTTTATTTTGATTCCCATATAACAGTATGGTCTATTCATTGCAGTCAGGATTTGCATTTCCTATTTTTTTAAATTGTGTTTTAGTGTGCCCTTATATAAATTATTCTATTTAAATGATAATGCTATGTCTGGGCTATTTTCAGAGTCCAATTTTCCCATAAAAATATTGTATTTGACAAGGCAGGTTCAGGATTCAATAAAAAAATCTACAATCTTAAGAAAATTTCATGTTATTCAATACTAAGGAATCCATTCAATGATATAGTTAATTTCCTATAGGTAGGCCATTGCAGCATTGTTCTTACTTTTGGGGTTCCTCATATTGTTGTACCTTAAGAACTATACATAGATTTTTGTGAAATATAACCTCATAAACTTGAGTGCAACTCTTAAATACAAGCCCCAAATAGTTCATAAACATTTGATATTTTTCAGTTCACTTCAGTTGCTCAGTTGTGTCTTACTCTTTGCAACCACATGGACTGCAACACAACAGGCTTCCCTGTCCATCACCAACTCCTGGAGCTTGCTCAAACTCATGTCCATTGAGTCAGTGATGCCATCAAACCATCTCATCCTCTGTCATCCCTTTATCTTCCTGCCTTCAATCTTTTCCAGCATCAAGGTCTTTTCCAATGAGTTAGTTCTTCACATCAGGTGTCCAAGGTATTGGAGCTTCAGTGTCAGCATCAGTCCTTCCAATGAATATTCAGGACTGATTTCCTTCAGGATGGATTGGTTGGATCTCTTTGCAGTCCAAGGGACTCTCAAGAGTTTTCTCTAACACTGCATTTCAAAAATATCAATTCTTTGGCTCTTAGCTTTATTTATGGTCCAACTCTCACATCTATACATGACTACTGGAAAGACCATAGCTTTGACTACACAGACCTTTGTTGGTAAAGTAATGTCTTTGCTTTTTAATATGCTGTCTAGGTTGGTCACAGCTTTTCTTCCAACAAGCAAGTGTCTTTTAATTTCATGGCTGCAATCACCATCTGCAGTGATTTTGGAGCCTAAGCAAATAAAGCCTGTAACTGTCTCCATTGTTTCCCATCTATTTTCCATGAAGTGATGGGACTGGATGCCTTTATCTTAGTTTTTTGAATGCTGAGTTTTAAGCCAACTTTTTCACTCTCCTCTTTCAGTATCATCAAGAGGCTCTTTAGTTTCTCTTCACTTTCTGCCATAAGCGTGGTGTCATCTACATATCTGAGGTTATTGATTTTTCTCCCTGAAAGTTTGATTCCAGCTTATGCTTCATATAGCCTGGAATTTCACATGATATACTATATCAGTTAAATAAGCAAGGTGACAATATAGAACCTTGATGTACTCCTTTCCCAATTCGGAACCAGTCTGTCATTCCATGTCCAGTTCTAATTGTTGCTTCTTGACCTGCATACAGATTTCTCATGAGGCAGATAAGATGTTCTGGTATTCCTATCTCTTTCAGAATTTTCCACAGTTTGTTGGGATCCATACAGTATATTCTTATAGGAAGTAATCACACTACATATAGAATAATAAAGAAAAATATATATATCCTGTCTTCATATTTTCCACAGGACTGAATAATTTTTCATCTTGTTTTATATTTTTTTCTGTTAATTCTTTACCTTTTCTTTCACATATCAGGGCTTCCTTATTTCTATGAAGTATTTGGCTGGTTGTAGGGAATAGAGTACATTATGGGCCTAAAAATATTTCACAAGTTGAAAAGAGGAAATTAAGGTTGTTATTTTACCATATGAAAATCTAAGACAACATCAAACTTGAAAGAGTAGTTACAGGTTTTTGTTTTTGTTTTTTTTTTTTCTGGAAAGAGAACCTGGTACATAGTTGTTACTCATGAAAAGATAATCTTTTTTCCCTAGCTTATATTAAGAAAATGATAAAAAATATCTGTGATTCGTAACTGCTTATATATAATAGAATTACATTTCAAACATCTGGTTACTATTCAAATATCCTCATATATATTGTAAAAAGCTGTTACCTTATATTATGAAGAGCACACAAAGCAAAGTTCAGTTGTTTCTCTTGATTCTTCTTTCCTACTTAAATTTTCTGTGATATTGGAAAATAGAGTTATAAAAGTTTCCTTATAAGTAGAATAGAATCAAGCCTCTGCTGTGTGTCTGCTTAAATTTGATAACCTAAGGAATAAGATTAAATAAGCATTTTCTTTTACTATTTAATGTTTTTCTGCTAAATTTGACAAAATTGTCCATACCTATAATGATTAAATTACATACTTATTTGATCAAAATAATTATATGAAATTAAGACATTTAAGCTTAAAAAATTTCAAGCATCATTTAATAAAAGTACTATTTTAAATAAAAATCAATTCTTTTTCTAATACTTCCTGGAAATATCTTACATATCTAAGGTAATTGAGTATTATAAAAACAGTAGATTATACAGTGATGTTCAGAATTATATACAGTAGACTTGATAACACCACTTGTACACAAACACTTATCAATAGATGATACTATTAGGCTGGTGCAGACATAATTGTGATTTCAGACTGTGAATTTTAAATCATTATAACTAGGCTCAAACACATCTTTGTTAATCAAAATAGGAACCATTGCAATTAATACATTTTTGCCAACAAGAAATAAGTTTGTTTATTCTTATAGCATAAAAATCCATGCTTTGGGATTTGATTAATGCTTGGAAAGATTTTCTACCGCTTGCTGGTTGTGGAAGAGTTTTCCCTACAGAAAGTTGTTTAACGCTTGAAGAAGTAGTAGTTGATTGGTGAGCGGTCAGGTGAATATGGTGGATAAGACAAAACTCAGTTTGTTCAATTTTTGAATCATTGGTTTTGTGATGTGTGCTTGGGCATCACACAGGAGAATTGGGTCCATTCTGTAGACCCATGCTGGCTGCAGGTGTTGTAGTATCAGTGCATCTCATGATTTGCTGCATATACTTCTCAGGTGTTATGGTTTCATCGGGATTCAAAACACTGTAGCCAGTCAGTTCAGCAGCAGGCCAGCAAACAGTGACCATGACCTATTTTTGGTGCAAGTTTGGTTTTGTGAAGTGCCGTGTAGCTTCTTCTCAGTCCAACCACTGAGCTGGTTGTTGCTGATTGTCGTATAAAATCCACTTTTCATCACATGTCACAATCTGATCAAGAAATTGTTCCTTGTTGCGTACAGTTAGAGAAGACAACGCTACAAAGTGACGATTTTTTGGTTTTTGCTCCTTTCATGAGGCACCCACTTATCGAGCTTTTTCATCTTTCCAATTTGCTTCAAATGCTGAATTACTGTAGAATGGTCAACGCTGAGTTCTTTGGCAACTTCTCATGTAGTTGTAAGAGGATCAATGACCCTCTCAATTGGTAGTTGCCAACTTCTGATGGCCGACCACTGTGGTCCTACAGGGCTCTCCTCGCATTTGTAAATCTTCTTGAACCACCACTGCATTGTACATTCATTAGTAGTTCCTGGGCCAAATGGGTTGTTGATGTTGCAAATTGTCTCAGCTGCTTTACAACCCATTTTGAACTTGAATCAAAAAATTGCTCGAATTTGCTTTTTGTCTAATATCATTTCCCTGGTCTAAAATAAATATAAAATCAACAGCAAGTAATAAGGCACTTGCAAAAAAAAAAAAAAAAACCCACAAAGTAATAAATGCACATTAAAATGATGTATAACATACCCACATTTATTTAAGAATGTATCCAATATCAAGTGGCAAATTTCAACAATGTAAAACTGTAATTAATTTTGCACCAATCTAAGAGTAGGCTGTCACTTGAATGTCAGTATCAAACAAACTGTAGCATTCCAAAAGGACATAATGGGAAATGATCTCATATTCCATATTTTTTCAGTTCACGTATTTTGAGCATTATTTTGGTACAAGACATTGTCCTAGGTCTTAGGAATACAAAGATGAACAGAGCATAATCTCTATTCTCAAGAACTTTAAAAGGCATTGAGATCAAGGAAATAAAAGCAAGTCAAATGGAATATTCAGGTGCTGAATAAGCAACATGTGTGGAGGTGAAGAAAAGAAAGTAAACCTCAGAGAAAAGAGACCGAGACATTTTAAATTCTGAACAGGTGTATCTGATAGTGATTTTAATAAAACAATAGAGAAGGAAACAAAATACACTTGAGAATGATTGAAAATCAGGAGCAAAGTCAGAGAACTGAGGACATGCCTGGCAGGAGAGTGTGGAAAGTATGAAAAGGACTGGTGTGGGCAGGAGGAACTGCAGCTCAAAGGAAGAGCAGGCAACACTCTAAAGGTCATTTTAAGGAGTTGCACTGCCCTTTTGGGGCAATGAGGAGTCTTGGTAGCTTTTTGATTCATACAATGATACAATCTTTGTTTTGGAAATGTAACTGCCACGAAGGATGAAATAGAGTCAGATGACTAGAGGACTGGATTGGTACCAGAGATAATAAAGAGTTGAATGTGGACAAACTGGTGACTAGAGGAAATGATTTTACATACTAAGTGGCTAAGATGATGCTAAATTTTAATAATCTAATCTTATAACTGCATTTGTCAGAGGTCAATTCCCTAAGAGCAGCACACATTTAGAATATTCGTAAAATTCTTTGATTGGACCATAAATATCAAAAAATGAAAAATTATATCTTTAGGAGAGAATCATCAATGTCATGATGTGGAATATAGGAAATTATATTTAATGATAATCATTAGTGACTGGCAAAAGAATAGTAAATATTTGCTTCTTGCCCTATAGTGTTTTGTGCCAACCTATATACACATAGCTCTCTAAAACCACTTTTCAGAGAGCAGAGCACATTAAATGCATTCATGATTTGTAATTTAAAACTACAGTTGTGCGAAATTGCAGTTTAAGCTTGTATGGATCTATACCCATTGAGTTTGAATTAAGATTTACAAATATGTATTAGGTTTGATAGGACAGTCATTGAATGAAAAATAGAATTTGTGGTATTGAAATGCAGCAAAAATATGAAAATTTAAAATATGTATAAAATCTTTCTCAACAATATGCTTATTAGATCTTAGGTGAGGCATATAGCACATTTCAGAAGTCAATTGGGGTGTATAGTCTGAATGCTTTGATTCTAAGCTTCTTAATTTAAAAATAAATTGGAGGAACTTATTCTAGAGGTAATTATTTCAGAAAAACATCATGTCCTACAAAACTCATTCATAGTCAAGAGACTTATAAAACAAATCAACTTTTTAAAGTCCCTGGTTTTAATTGGATATGGCTGAAAACACATTTTTTTTTTGCCATAATTGTGCATATCTTCAATCAAAAGATAGTTCTAGAATTAGTCAAATCCATGCAAAAAGGTGAAAAAGCAAGGTTAAATGTTGAAAAAATCATAAGCCATCATGTTGAATAATACAAGAATTGTATTATCCTATAATGAGTAGACTCAGAGAAGGCAATGGCACCCCACTCCAGTACTCTTGCCTGGAGAAGCCCATGGATGGAGGAACCTGGAAGGCTGCAGTCCATGAGGTCGCTGAGGGTCAGACACGACTGAGTGACTTCACTTTCACTTTTCACTTTCATGCATTGGAGAAGGAAATGACAACCCACTCCAGTGTTCTTGCCTGGAGAATCCCAGGGACGTGGGAGCCTGGTGGGCTGCCGTCTATGGGGTCACACAGAGTCGGACACGACTGAAGTGACTTAGCAGTAGCAGCATAATGAGTAGACTAATTACAAACTGGTCCAAAAACACACTTAGTGCAGGAATTAGCTCAGCAACTCTGCTTCTCAGCCCTAGTTGCACTTTAAAGTAGACATGCACAGCACCATAGCTAGATTATCTCATTTAGTAGGCCTATTTAAAAATATCCCTAGATCATTTTAATGTGCAATCATGGTTGAGAACCACAGCTTTCCCACAAGATATTAACCAAAATGAAGCACATGATTTTCCAGTTTGGAGATAATTTTTATTCCAGTAAACATCTATTAAGATGTGATCTGGATTCTTATAACTTTCACCCATTGAAATTGCATCAGCATGTTTTATTTTTAAAAAGTGCTTCCTCATTTTTACTTGTTTTATTTCCTAATAAAGTATGCATTATATAGCAGAAGGGCTATTTGCATTCATTTTTATTACTGTCAATAATAGTTGATACATAATATAGGCTTTCTATGAAGCTGACACTTAGGTGCTTTATTATAATAACATTAACCTTTTAATTAGTTCTAGAATGTAGATATCATAATTATCTCCATTTTAAATATAAAAAATTGGAATAGAGGAGATTTTTAAAACACGCCTCAAATTACATGACCAGAGAGTTTTGAAAGTGGGGATTTGACCCAAGGATTTATGTTCTCAACCACTCCATGCTACCTGTCAGTATGCTTAACACAAATCTGTTGAGCTAACCCAATTGTACCTACCAATCACTTTAAGATTTAAAGAAAGGATTATCTTTTCTCAACATTTTCAATAACCCAAGAACTTTTATTTCTTTTTTATATAAATTTATCTTCTCAGATTTACTTGTCACTAGGAAACCCAGACAAATTTTTCTGAAACACTGAATTCTAACTTGCCAATATCACCACTTATGAAATTTAAAATGATGAACTTTAAGAATTCTTGAAGCTTAGGCCTTTATGATTTCCAATGTATCCAACAACTAAATTGTCATTAAAAGTCTTTATTTTATGTTGAATGTAAAACCCCTTTCTTTCATAGGATTATATACACATACCAAGATACTAATCTACTAATATCATGACTTTTATAAAATCAGTTTGATTTATTAATTTTTTTAATTAAAAAGTTACTTTAAGTGGAACAAAGCCTCTAATATCTTGTGGGCCCCACTTTCTCTGTTTCCTCTTTTCATCTCTGCATCTCATTCCTTCCCTGAAAACCAAGCATCCCAAATCCATCAACTAGCTCAGTAGGAAAAAACAAATAGATTGTCAAAAATCCTAAGAATGCAGTTAAGGTATAAATGTTTTTCTTGTTAAGTATCAAATTATTTGCTTCATCCTTAACTGTCTAAATGATAATTTTCCAAATATCTTTCAACTAATTATCTAGTTTGTTTTCCAATCTAGAAAACTAGCCTGCTAGTTTTTCATTAGTGTACCCTTCCCAACAAATGAAAAGTGAAGAATTTATTGCATCTTTCTTCTCCTTTGGCTATTGCAGTGACAATTATAATAAACCATAGTTCATTAGCCCTACTGTTGGTCATATAAAGGAAATACCAATTTCTATGTCCCTCATTCCAATGATCATGTCTTCAGTCTATTTTAAATGTGTGGCAGTGTCAATCTAGCACCAATTTTTAACAAGATAGAAGCCCAAATAACATAATGGATACTTGGCCTGAAAAAGTGGTCATGGCTTTGTCACCTTGGAAAAAAAAAATTCGATCATTTTAGGGGGCTTTGTTGGGTTTTGTCTTTTAATATTTTGTTGCAAGGGAAGAAGTCACCTTACTGAAAATGATTACAGAAATATTTGAAGTTTTATGGATGAAATATTGTAATTATCAAAAGAACAGCAAAGGTCTTATGGTAAAAGACAAAGTGTAGGCAACGTGGACCAAATAAATGAGCTGAGCTGCTCTGCACAGTATTAAAAAAAAAAAGTGGATGAGGTATATGTACAACGTATGTTTTCTTTAAGAAATGTTTGAACATTCAGTCACATTATTGGTTTTTCCCTTTGGTCAACATGCGTGTGGACATGTATGTGTGAGTATATATCTGCATTACGTACTTTTCTCTAAGCAGTTACCCACAGGGTTGCGAATGAGTGCTTATGTTTATTGGAGAAGGAAATGGCAACCCACTCCATTATTCTTTCCTAGAGAATCCTGTGGACAGAGAGCCTGGTGGGCTGCTGTCCATGGGGTCACACAGAGTTGGATACTACTGAAGCAACTTAGCATGCATGCATGCATTGGAGAAGGGAATGGCATCCCACTCCAGTGTTCTTTCCTGGAGAATGCCAGGGACAGAGGAGCCTGGTGGGCTGCCATGGGGTCACACAGAGTCGGACACGACTGAAGCGACTTAGCAGCAGCAGCAGCTTATGTCTATTAGCATACACAGACACGTAGATATTCATGTAGTCCTATCATTTATGGAATTTGGAGTATTAGACCAATATATGACTTCCCTGGTGGCTCAGATGGTAAAGAATATGCCTGCAGTGCAGGAGACATAGGTTCGATTCCTGGGTCGGAAAGATTCCCTGGAGAAGGAAATGGCTACCCGCTCCAGTATCCTTGCCTGGAGAATTCTATAGACAGAGGACCCCTAGCAGACTAGTCCACGGGGTCGCAAAGAGTTGGGCACAACTTAGTAAATAACAGTTACACTAGATCAATATAAGCTACTTTGGGAAATACTGAAAAGGTGTTGAACATATTGGGAAGGGAGGGAGTGATGTCAAGAGGCTTCTCATGGGATGTTTTCTGGTTTTCACTTACCTCACTTTTCCTCTCCTTCAAACCACCCTCAGTTAAATATACTCATACTGGAACGATAGGGCTCAGCCCTAGTAGCTATTCATTTTTATCTATACTTTCCTCCCTAGGAAACTCATTCAGTATTGTGACATTAAATCTATTTTCACTTTTTATACTATCAATGATTCAAAAATATATATCTTTAATGCTAATCTTTCCTCTGAACTCAAGACAAGGGGTGTCCAAATATGGGCATCAGGATACCTGTATTGGTCAGGTTCTTGCAGGAGATGAATTGAACACATAATTAGATACTTTGAGGGAAATTGAATCAAGGGACAAATTTGAAGGCTTGAATAAGGTATAAAGACACCACAAGTGAGAGTGCTGGGCACTGTGCTAGGCTTGGAGGGGAAGTCAGAGGGAGAGGTTCCTAGAACTCAGAGAGACGGCTGAGAGGGCTGTTTTGTAGAAGCCAGGATTTTGGTTCACGGGAAGGCATGAGAGGCAGCCAAGTTTACAGGAACTCTGCAGAAGGGAAATTGGGGAATACAAACTTTAACTTCATTCTCTTTCCTCCAGCCTTTTGTCATTGGTGTTCCCTGTTAGCTGAACTGTACTAGAAGGTGGAAAGTAAGAGAGGTATAGACATAACTTGCAAAATTAGCCTCCCTGGGGCACAAAGCAAAACGAAGGAGAGTAAGTGTGAGGGTGAACTAGTTCTGTGTAAGTAGAAGAGAATATTCCAGGGAACAGTGCATGAAAAAGCCACAAGAAGAAAGCACTCAGGCCAGTAAGTAGTTCAATATATCTGGAATAATAAAAAAAAAGTCAGAATAACAATTTATAAGGTAAAAGAGATAAACATCAGCCAGATTATGAAGAGTTTTTTAAGCTAAATTAAGGACTTTGGATATAGAATTTTAAAGCAGAGGACTGTCTTGCTAATATTTATGTTTTAGAAGCAACGTCCTGGCTTCTGACTGGAGTCAGGATTATAAACAGAGGGCTTGAAATTGGAGCTGTTGAAGGATTGGTAGTGAAATCACCAGATATAATCAGCGGTGTGATAGGATAGAAAGAAAAAGACAAATTGATGGAAGATTTAAAATGTAGAATTTGATAGGATTTGGTGATTATTCAGATGTTGAAGCTAAGAGAAAAAGAAAAATCAAGGATGATATGAAATTTCTGGTATGTATTACTTAGAAAATGGTAGCACCATTTCTAGTGACAAGAAAGAGACTAGAGATAAAGGAGGAAGGAAATGATGAGTGAGGTATTGCACATATTTAAAAACACTAAGTTCAAGATGCTTTTGGAACATTTTAGTAGAAATGCCCAATAAATAGGTGGATAAGTATTCTAACCCATAGGAGAGAACAGTGATACAGATGTAGTCTGGGGAACTATTGGCTTATTAATATTTACTAATGAGAAGGAATGAATGAGGAAATTATGCGATTTAGCCAAAAATTAATTTTTGTATGACTGACTTAATGCTTACATGTTTTTCAGTATACTCAACTAATGACAAGTTTAATAATTTTTCTAAAAATGATACTTAATGCCAAGAGTAAAATACAGCTTGTTTCTAAAGCCCATCTTTCAATTCTAATTAACTTCTATGGATATTCCCTTACTGTCATTTGTCAATATAATGTTTTATGAAGTAAAATCTTCTTAAACAAGCTGTAGAGAAAATATTCTTGCAAAATTATTGGGAAAAAGAATTCTAAGTATCCAAATATTTCAATAAGACTTTGAGTATTAGAATGCACATTCAAGGTCACATAGTGGTCTCAGAGGTCTCATGTTTTAGGTGAGAAATCAAAGGACCAGATATTTATGCCATTGGGTGAATCATTCCAAAATATAGTAAATTATAATGAGAGTAAATATTTAGTTTAAATAATGAACATATATATATATGTATACATATATATATATATATATATGTGTTAATCAACAATTTTCACATAGACCGTACCTATGGTGTAAGACTAATGGGGACTAGGGAAGAAGGGAGATACTAAACAATAGAGAGGATATACTATAGATTAGACTTTAATTAATATGCAAGTCTCAAAAGCTCAATCTCCAATGCTCCCAAGAAACTCCATAAAATACAAACATACTGATGTTTAAAGACTGAAATATGGGAAAGCGCTAAAACATGGATGCTGAAATTGCTAACATTACATAAGGGATTAAAAAAATCTCATTGCCTTCATGGAAACTGAATCAAATCCATAGAGAAGCAGATGTTTCCCTTTAGCAAACTTTCAAAGCAGAAGGAACTTGCATTCAGTCGGGAAACTGGCAGAGCCTCTGGAGTCATTTCTAAGTGGCTGTGAGAGTTGAGAGAATGTCCTTGAAGACCTGTGTTCTGGTTAAAATGGAAGTGGAGGCTTTGGCAGACTGTGCTTTCGGCTGCCTGCCAGCGACTTTGAAAAGTATGACAGCTAATACAGCTGCCCAGATAGTTCTTTGGCTGCACCTCTGGTTGGAAGACATGATTTTGAAAGAACTCCACGCAAGGAATTCCATTTGGCAAAGACCTGCTTTTTGGCAAGGATGTGGAAAGTCTTCTTGCATAAGCATTGAAGAATAAATTGTGTCTGCCTCAGGATAAAACTTCTGGGGGATAGGAAAAAAGGCAGAAACTTTTCAGACTGACAAGAGACACTAGAAATTTGCAGTTAGTAAAAATGACCCAATTGCAAAAAGAACAACAAAAAACTGCAAAGTTCTTCAAAGAATCCAGAAAAAAAGGGAGCTGGCCTGGCTGCTCAGTCACTGCTCTAGATGATGCAACCAAATAATAAAGATCACATGTGAGTCAGAAATGGGGAAATGTACACTTGAGAAAATGTTTATCTAAAAATATTAAAAAATAGTTTGCATTATGTAAAACAGATTTTATAATGTAGAAACCTGGCCCCATGCTAATCATGAGTTCATAAAATGCTGACCTAAATTTGCAGACTTGGGTTCCTCTGTTACCTACTGTCTGAGATCTTTTGGAGGAAGACTTGCTACATACGCCTTATTAGCATGAATTCTGACATTTAGCACACAGTGCAGTATCCTTGTGGGGCCAGAGTGTCCACAGGCTTCCCCCGCATGAAAACTGTCATCAAGTCTTAAACTTCATCAGTTCATACACAGCTTCTGCTGTGTGAAAAGCAGTATAATGTTTTGCCATTAGTTGATAATAAAAAGTCATATTGACTATCTTCTTTCTTTTTTAAAATATGTAATCATGACTGCTTAAACCCTATGAAAGAAAGGTTGTTTTCCCTCAGGTTGTCAGGTAAACTATAGAATCTTGGTTCAATTTGAATTTCAGATAAACAGACCCTATGTTTTTTTTTCAGGGTTCAGTTCAGTTCAGTCGCTCAGTCGTGTCCGACTCTTTGCAACCCTATGAATCACAGCACGCCAGGCCTCCCGGTCCATCACCAACTCCCGGAGTTCACTCAAACTCATATCCATCGAGTCGGTGATACCGTCCAGCCATCACATCCTCTGTCGTCCCCTTCTCCTCCTGCCCCCAATCACTCCCAGCATCAGGATCTTTTCCAATGAGTCAACTCTTTGCATGAGGTGGCCAAAGTACTGGAGTTTTTAGGGTAGGTATTCAAATTTAACTAGGTGTCCTATATTTTATTTCATTATATTTATTTATATTTTATTTGCTGCCTAAATCAGGCATCAAATTTTAGGAGCAATTTTATGAGTGAGGGAGATCTCTCATGAGTTTCTATTGCTTTGAAATACACAAATTTGCTTGGATAGAGTCCAGCATAAGTACATCTATAACAACACATTTTGCTCTATTAAAACACTGATAGCAATGTTTTATTGCTATCATGCCCCAACCTTTACCCAGTGCATAAGCTTATTTATTTTTGAAGAAATGTGTTTTCCAACTTGACTTCCAATAGGAATGCTGAAGTGAAGTCACTCAGTCGTGTCCGATGCTTTGCAACCCCATGGACTGTAGCCTACCAGGCTCCTCTGTCCATGGGACTTTCCAGGCAAGAGTACTGGAGTAGGTTGTCATTTCCTTCTCCAAAGGATCTTCCCGACCCAGGGATCAAACCTGGGTCTCCCACACTGCAGGCAGATGCTTTACCATCTGAGCTGAACTGGGCAAAATATGCGCTTAGTGCAAATGAGGGGTAAAGAAAAGAGGGAAGGACAGAGGGAGATGAATGATAAATATTTTTGATGATTAAAAGCTTATACTTCAGAGAAATCTCTGAAGTTGAATACCAGTCCTGCCAGGTACTTACCCACATAAACTTGCCTAATTTAAATTAAATACAACCATTACTGACTAGGGTGTTTGACCATATACTCTGTGTGTGAGTGTGTGTGTGTGTGTGTGTATGTGTGGGCCTACATTCTGTCAGTGATTTTACAATATTGTTATGGAAAAGCTGAGAGCTCAATTCATATCTTATTGCTTTAAGGACAGTGTTCAAAATGACAGTGCTTTAAGCTGATATCAGGGAAAAGAGACATTTGATGGTAATTCAATGAAAGAATCAAGGTGCAAAATGTTGTTATAATTTAAAAATTAAATAGACTGCTACTGTTCTGCTATTTTAGAAAACACTTAACCACAAGGCAGTTTTACCCAGTTTCTTGGAGATATTTGAATTCTATGGATAATCTCCTAGTGTAAACCCAGAAGACACATTTATATTTAGCAGTTTTGAGAAATAGTACCAAAGGGTATTTAAACCTTGCTTGTGATATCCATCCTCCTTGGGTTCTGTATGGTGAGTTTAGAAGATGACTTAGCTCAGAAGATTAAATATATGAGATTATCCATCAGAATATTTGACTATAGCATCACACTATAGTCTATAGATATATAGATCTATAGATATCTATAGATGTATACATACTTGACTACAGTATCACAAAGTGATTATGAATTTGTGGAAAAAAATATATTTTAAACATTATTTTGGTTTGGTCTAAAAATATTTCTAAGTAAATGTTTCTACTGTGCCCATTGTTCCTACTAGATTAAGACTATTTTAAATCAGGGTTTGTAGATATGTTATTTATAGGTTATCAGAGCCTTACACAGTGTATAATGGGCAAAAATACTAAATTGTGGAAAAATAAAAAATAATGAATAAAGTTAAGGAAACAATAAAGGAAAATTAAGATTCAGAAACTAGAGTAAAATATAGGTGGTTCATAAAATTTGTGTGACTAACTGGGATGAAATTATTGAGCTGTTTCTTTTTTCTACTTGCCTTGAAAATTGTTAGGCACAATTTTCCCCCAATTTTCTAAAGTAGTTGATAATTGTTTTGCCCTAGCACATGGCTAACAAAAATGTATAACACATGGCTTTACGTACTGAATAATTAAAAATATAGATTTTAATTAGCCATTAATTTATAGTACTTTGGCCACCTCATGCAAAGAGTTGACTCATTGGAAAAGACTCTGATGCTGGGAGGGATTGGGGGCAGGAGGAGAAGGGGACGACAGAGGATGAGATGGCTGGATGGCATCACTGACTCGATGGACGTGAGTCTGAGTGAACTCCGGGAGTTGGTGATGGATAGGGAGGCTTGGCGTGCTGCGATTCATGGGGTCGCAAAGAGTCGGACATGACTGAGCGACTGAACTGAACTGAACTGATATTGAATGTTGGATTAATATTATCAATTTTTCTCAAATAATAAGTATGTAACAGCTGAGCTATATTTAAATATATATAAAAGAGTTTAAAACATTCTTATATAGTTGAAATTGTCCTCAAATTTTAAGGTTATGGGTAAAACATCATATTTTCCAATCCACATGATAAGATAATATCTACTTTTCAGTAGAAAAGAAATTTATATCCAAAGCACTTAGAAGAAGCTTCCCTGGTGGCTCAGATGGTAAAGCGTCTGCCTGCAATGCAGGATATCTGGGTTTGATCCCTGGTTTGGGCAGATCTCCTGGAGAAGGAAATGGCAAACCACTCCAATATTCTTGCCTGGAGAATCCCACAAATGGAGGAACATGGTAGGCTACAGTCTACAGGGTCACAAAGAGTCGGACATGACTGAGTGACTTCTCTTTAGAAGAAGCATGCACAGTGTTAGTACATGTTGACATTTTTGCTATCATATTAAACAAATCAAGCCTCTAGACTGAATATCCATGAAGGAGGATCAGTATTACAATCAAGAAAAAAAAATAATTTCACCATAGGTAGATGATAGCCATAAATGAAAATTGCTACTGAGTTACACAGTAATTGACTCATTACTGAGTTATGTGTTTATTCATTTTAAATAAAACATTTCTCAGGACAGCCAAGTAAAGAAAATTGGAAACAGCATAAAACAGGAAGCTGTCATAGCCAAAGGAAACACTATCAGCGTTTTCTAAGTAACAGTATGTTTCTTTATGGCAGGATATATCTAGAAGCTCTCAGGCATACGTGGTTAATATTAGCCTAAATTTTCCTACATTTAGCAATATTTAGAAAAAACTTAAAATAATAAGTTAGCAAATTTGCATTTCTCTAATTATGAGTGATATTGAACATCTTTTCATGTGTTTGTTAGCCATATGTATGTCTTCTCTGGAGAAATGTCTCTCCCACTACTGGGCACATACCCTGAGAAAACCATAATTGAAAAAGACACAGGTACCCAATGTTCATTGCAGCACTGTTTACAATGGTTAGGATATGGAAACAACCTAGATGCCCATTGACAGATGGATAAATAAGTAGTGGTACATACATATACTGGAATATTACTCAGCCATAAAAAGGAATGTATATGAGTCAGTGCTAGTGAGGTAGATGAAACTAGAGCCTGATAAACAGAGTGAAATAAGTCACTAACAGAAAAACAAATATTATATATTAATGCATATGTATAGAACCTAGAAAAAATGGTACTGATAAACCTATTTGTAGGGCAGAAATAGAGACAGACACAAAGAATTGTCTTTGGGAACGATGGGGTAAGGAAAGGGTAGAGAAAACTAAGAGAGTAGCATTGAAGCATATATGTTACCATATGTAAGACAGATAGCTAATGGAAAATTGCTGTAAAACTCAGGGAGCTCAACACATTACTCTGTGATAACCTAGAAAGATGGGATGGAGTGGGGAGGAGGTTCAAGAGGGTGGCTCATATGTATGTATACTTATGTATACATACATGTATACTTATGGCTCATCCACACTGTTGTATGGCAGAAGTCAACACAATACTGTAAAGCAATTATTCTCCAATGAAAAATAAATTAAAAAAAAAAAGAAGTTAGCAAAAAGAGACAAGACAGGGTCTTTTCCTTCCAATTATATCACCTAGAAATAAAGGAACTGAAAATCATATGTCCCTGTTCCTTGACTCCATTATATCACCCACTTTTTCCCTTGCTGTGGTAGTGTCCAATGCAATCACACTAGCCACATGGGTTCATTTAAATGTAAACAAATTAAACTGCAATATAGTTAGACATTAATTTACTAATTTGCAGTAGTCACATTTCCACTGCTCCCATGCTAAATATTCCTTTGGATGGTGCTGAGAATCCCTAAGGGGCCTAAGATCAGCTTCCTTCATTTTTCCCTCTAATAAGTAAAACATGGCTCCATGAATATGGCTTGATTCACCTTCATCTCTCTTTTCCCTTAAAGAGTGTAACCTAGATTAAAGGGATGCAAAACAAAGCTTGAATTCTTCATATTGTCTAAAATCAAAGCTGAGTCAAAAAGTGACCTTGGAGAGGCAAAAATGAACGTGCAGGATATGAAGGCCTCGATCCAAGGTATGCTGTCAGATTATCACTGCTTAGAATGACATATTTATTTATATCATTTTCTGCCTAATTCACCAGAATCTAACTGCATATAAAATGAAATGGGAGTTGATGTTGATGTTGGTCAAGAAATAAGGTATATTCATTACAGAAAGAGAAGGAAGGTAAAAGAAGCCAGGAAGTATAATGGTAATTGAGAGAGGAAAGAGAAACAGCCTCTAGTTTACAATTTTGACAAAAGCCGGCTGTTTGGTTAATAATAACAACCAAGAGAAAAGCAGATTTTCAACACAAGTGCTTTATGCGGACAAAATCTACTGAGCTAAGTGCACCTCAAATCCCCTCAGCATAAAAGCTCAAAGAGCAAAGAATTTTTAATACTGACTCTTCAAGTGCATACAATACTTTCCTTCATGCAGAAGCCAAGCACAATTGTAATAATTTAGTTCTTGTCAATCTGCCTCACTCTTTGCATCATTATGCCTAGAATAGCAAGGTGAGATCTAGGCAAATTGGGCTGGGAACAGGGAGTTGGCTCTGTGAAAATACATGTTGAAATACAGACACTTGAAGGATATTAACTCAGGGTCTCACAGTGCCAAAAAGCAGGTCTATGCAATATTTTTTTTCTCCCTTTCTTGAAATCTGAAAACTGAGTGATAGATGAAATTGAGTGATTGGATAGTGATACTTATGGGATGTGGTCATTATATTTATCAATGCCATATGACCATCAGAATTTTGGGAAATATGGAATGATGCAAGTTTGTAAAGGCTGAAAGGACACAATGTTTTAGAATGTTAGATTTGGTTTTGACAGTGGTGGACAAAATAATCATGGAATGAGGGAGACACACAGCATAAAATAAATACATAATATACTTGAGGTAATATAATTTAGTGCTATGTTGAAAAGTTAAAGTAAAATGAGGAATAATGAATGATGGTGGCTGGTATTTTAGATGAGATAGAAAGAAAAGGTCTTTATCAGGGAGACATTTGAGAAAGGGCTTAAATGGAGCAAAGGAGAGCAAGCCACTAGACTTTGGGGAAACCAGCTTTCCAGAAAGAGAAAATATCAAGTTCAAAGAGCTTGAAACAGCTAAGTTCTTGGGAAAGTTTGTGAAAAAGCAAGGAGTCCAGTGTGAATGAATCAAAGGAAACAAGGAAAAGTGTATGACAAAATAAAGTTAGGGTCCCAGGCAAGACCTGCTGATGTAGGGTATATTTTTAAATATAAAATTAGAAACTGATCATTTCTCAGTATCATCACTGCTCCCACACTGGTTAAAGATACCACTCTTGCTTGCATTGCCAAATCATTTCAGCAACCACATAGTTTTTTCTAACTTACTGCTAGAAAGCCTTCTTTCTCCTTCCTGTCAATCTGTATTTACTCATCAACCAGAGTAATCCTTAACAAAAATAACTCAAGCCAACAC
Organism: Bubalus bubalis; assembly: GCF_019923935.1. Classification (NCBI taxonomy): domain Eukaryota; kingdom Metazoa; phylum Chordata; class Mammalia; order Artiodactyla; family Bovidae; genus Bubalus; species Bubalus bubalis. The sequence goes on from NC_059162.1 coordinate 64,367,909, forward strand.
CACTGTTTAAGATCTCTTTCCAACAACAGGAGATGACTCTACACACGAACATCACCAGATGGTCAATACTAAAATCAGATTAATTATATTCTTTGCAGTAGAAGGTGGAGAAGATCTATACAGTCAGCAAAATAAGACCTGGATCTGTCTATGGCTCAGATCATGAGTTCCTTATTCCAAAATTCAGACTTAAATTGAAGGAAGTGGGGAAAGCCACTACTCCATTTGAGTATGACATGAATCAAATCCCTTATGATTATACAGTGGAGGTGAAAAATAGATTCAAGATATTAGATCTGAAAGAAGAGTGCCTGAAGAACTATGGAAGAGGTTCATAACAATGTACAGGAGGTGGTGACCAAAACCATCCCCAAGGGGGAAAAAAAAATGCAAGAAGGCAAAGTGGTTGTCTAAATAGAACTTGCAAATAGCTGAGAAAAGAAGAGAAGTGAAAGGCAAAGGATAAAGATACACCCTACTGAATGCAGAGTTCCAGAGAATATCAAGAAGAGATAAAAGAACCTTTTTAAGTGAACAATGCAAAGAAATAGAGGAAAACAATGAATGGAAAAGACTAGAGATCTCTTCAAGAAAATTGGAGATACCAAGGGAACATTACATGAAAGATGAGCACAACAAAGAACAGAAATGAAAAGGACCTAACAGAAGCAGAAGAGGTGGCAAGAATACACAGAACTGTACATCATGGTATGGTCACTCAGTTAGAGCCAGATATACTGAAGTGTGAAGTCAAGTGAGCCTTAAGAAGCATTACTATGAACAGAGCTAGTGGAAGTAATGGAATTCCAGCTGAGCTATTTCAAATCCTAAAAGATGCTGCTGCTAAAGTGCTACACTCACTATGCCAGCAAATTTTGAAAACTCAACAATGGCCACAGGACTGGAAAATGAGTTTTCATTCCAATCCTAAAAAGGGCAATGCCAAAGAATGTTCAAACTACTGTACAATTGTGCTCAAGTCACATGCTATCAAGGTAGTACTCAAAATCCTTCATCCCAGGCTTCAATAGTACATGAACTGAGAACTTCCAGATGTACATACTGGATTTAGAAAAGGCAGAGGAACCAGGGATCAAATTACCAACATCTGTTGGATCATAGAAAAAAACATGGATATTCCGGAAAAGCATCTACTTCTGCTTCATTGGCAATGCTAAAGCACTTGACTGTGTATATCATAGCAAACTCTGGAAAATTCTTAAACAGAAGGGAATACCAGACCACCTTACTTACCTCCTGAGAAACTTGTATGCAGGTCAAGAAGCAACTGGACATGGAACAACAAACTAGTTCAAAATTGGGAAAGGAGTACATCAAGGCTCTATACTGTCACTCTCCTTATTTAACTTGTATGCAGAGTACGTCATGCAAAATTCCAGGCTGAATGAATGAATGAATAGATAAATCACAAGCGGAATCAAGATTGCTGGGAGAAATATCAATGACCTCAGATGTTCAGATAATACCAAACTAATAGTAGAAACTAAAGTAAAACTGAAGAGCCTCTTGATGGAGGTGAAAGACAGTGAAAAAGCTGGGTTAAAATTTAACAGTCAAAAAATTAAGATCATGGCATCCTGTCCCATCACATGACAAATAGATGGGGAAAAAGTGGAAATGGTCAATGATTATAGTAAAGTTGCAGGATATAAAATCAACACACAGAAATCCCTTGCATTCCTATACACTAATAATGAGAAAACAGAAAGAGAAATTAAGGAAACAATTCCATTCACCATTGCAACGGAAAGAATAAAATACTTAGGAATATATCTACCTAAAGAAACTAAAGACCTATATATAGAAAACTATAAAACAATGGTGAAAGAAATCAAAGAGGACACTAATAGATGGAGAAATATACCATGTTCATGGATTGAAAGAATCAATATAGTGAAAATGAGTATACTACCCAAAGAAATTTATAGATTCAATGCAATCCTTATCAAGCTACCAACAGTATTCTTCACAGAGCTAGAACCAATAATTTCACAATTTGTATAGAAACACAAAAAACCTCGAATAGCCAAAGCCATCTTGAGAAAGAAGAATGGAACTGGAGGAATCAACCTACCTGACTTCAGGCTGTACTACAAAGCCACAGTTATCAAGACAGTATGGTACTGGCACAAAGACAGAAATATAGATCAATGGAACAAAATAGAAAGCCCAGAGATAAATCCACGCACATATGGACACCTTATCTTTGACAAAGGAGGCAAGAATATACAATGGATTAAAGACAATCTCTTTAACAAGTGGTGCTGGGAAAACTGGTCAACCACTTGTAAAAGAATGAAACTAGAGCACTTTCTAACACCATACACAAAAATAAACTCAAAATGGATTAAAGATCTCAACGTAAGACCAGAAACTATAAAACTCCTAGAGGAGAACATAGGCAAAACACTCTCCAACATACATCACAGCAGGATCCTCTATGACCCACCTCCCAGAATATTGGAAATAAAAGCAAAAATAAACAAATGGGACCTAATTAACCTTAAAAGCTTCTGCACAACAAAGGAAACTATAAGCAAGGTGAAGACAGCCTTCAGAATGGCAGAAAATAATAGCAAATGAAGCAACTGACAAACAACTAATCTCAAACATATACAAGTAATTCCTACAGCTCAATTCCAGAAAAATAAATGACCCAATCAAAAAATGGGCCAAAGAACTAAATAGACATTTCTCCAAAGAAGACATCCAGAGGGCTAACAAACACATGAAAAGATGCTCAAAATCACTCATTATCATAGAAATGCAAATCAAAACCACTATGAGGTACCATTTCACGCCAGTCAGAATGGCTGCGATCCAAGAGTCTACAAGCAATAAATGCTGGAGAGGGTATGGAGAAAAGGGAACCCTCTTACACTGTTAGTGGGAATGCAAACTAGTACAGCCACTATGGAGAACAGTGTGGAGATTCATTAAAAAACTGGAAATAGAACTGCCTTATGATCCAGCAATCCCACTACTGGGCATACACACTGAGGAAACCAGAATTGAAAGAGACATGTGTACCCCAATGTTCATCGCAGCACTGTTTATAATAGCCAGGACATGGAAACAACCTAGATGTCCATCAGCAGATGAATGGATAAGAAAGCAGTGGTACATATACACAATGGAGTATTACTCAGCCATTAAAAAGAATACATTTGAATCAGTTCTAATGAGGTGGATGAAACTGGAGCCTATTATACAGAGTGAAGTAAGCCAGAAAGAAAAACACCAATACAGTATACTAATGCATATATATGGAATTTAGAAAGATGGTAACAATAACCCTGTATACGAGACAGCAAAGGAGACACTGATGTATAGAACAGTCTTTTGGACTCTGTGGGAGAGGGAGAGGGTGGGATGATTTGGGAGAATGGCATTGAAACATGTATAATATCATATATGGAACAAGTCGCCAGTCCAGGTTCGATGCACGATACTGGATGCTTGGGGCTGGTGCACTGGGACGACCCAGAGGGATGGTATGGGGAGGGAGGAGGGAGGAGGGTTCAGGATGGGGAACACATGTATACCTGTGGCTGATTCATGTTGATATATGGCAAAACCAATACAATATTGTAAAGTTTAAAAAAAAAAAAAGAATTGATGGTTTAGAATTATGGTGTTGGAGAAGACTCTTGAGAGTCTCTTGGACTACAAGGAGATCAAACCAGTCAATCCTAAGGGAAATCAGTTCTGAATATTCATTGGAAGGACTGATGTTGAAGCTGAAGCTCCAGTCCATTGGCTATCTGATGAGAAGAGCAAACTCATTGGAAGGGACGCTGATGCTGGGAATGATTGAAAGCAGAAAGAGAAGGGCATGACAGAAGATGAGATGGTTCGTTGGCATCACTGATTCAATGGACACGAATTTGAGCAAACTCCAGGTGATAGTGAAGGACAGGGAAGCCTGGAGTGCTACAGTCCATGCGATCACAGAGTTGGACATGACTTGGCAACTGAACAACAACAAAAGAATTGAAATAAACAAAGTTCTTATCTTCTATATTCTTATCATAGTCTGCATGGCTGGAACTTCCACCTCTCCTATTGAGTTTTGCCCAAATGCACCAGCTTCCTTGCTGCTCCTCAAAAATACCTAGAATGGCCCTACCTCCAGTCCTTAGCCCTGAGCCTTGGGACAAAGTTTCCACTCAAATCTCTGCTCTCTTTTTACCTCAGGAGAGGAAACTACCACTTCTTCCTATCAGTTTCCAGCCACTTCCCCCAGGTTTCCTGCATTGCAGGTAGATCTGTTTACCACTGCAGCACCTGGGAAGCCCTCCTCCATTTGCTCTTCATTTAATGGGTTGGCCAAAAAGTTTGTTTGGGTTTTTCTGTATGATGGTAGGAAACATCTGCTTTCTGCGATTTTCTGTCTTCCTGTACCATAAATAAAAGTTTCCTGGAAGCAAGGTTTTTATTTTGTTCATTGTTTATTGGAAAAACCTAGACCTCTACTTGGCATATCATAGCTGGCCAGAAACTTTTTGTTTTAAATAAATTAATGAAAAACTGAGGATAGTATCAAATCAACTTTCTCTAATCAAATCGGAGGTCAAGAGTGATAATAATAGAGGAGTTAAGGATGACACCAATATTTTTATCCATAGAAACAGTGAATGGTAACTCTGTTCACTGAGATGGAAAGCAGAGGAGAGAAGCAGAGTGGAGTCAAAATCAAGTGTTCTGGTTGGAAAAAAAAAGTTAGCTTTAAGGGGTTTTATTTGGTTTAGAATGTTTGGCTTTGGTTTAGAATATTAAGGGCAATTAAGACAGAATAGTAAATCATAAGTACATTACTTTGGAGATGGTTTAAAATAGACCTTTAAATATAACATCCATCATGGTGTATAATTGTTTTAACCAAACATATTCTATTATAGAATATGATAGCAGGAAATCTTTGAAGTTAGGAGTTCCTTGGAGTGTCCTAAGGAGCACATAGGGTACCAGATATATTAAAAATTCCCCAGCCCCACTTTCCACTTTAACCAGAGTATTTCTCTTTTAACAATACATAGAAAATGTTCTGAGGATAGCAAACAAATAAATTTTAAATTGCTTCAAACTTTTGAAGCCAGGAACTTTAAACTTCTTATTCAACCGAAAGAAACTGTTAGGAGCCAGAAAGGTGAAATAATTTGCCTTTGATCACAAGTCGGCTGACGATGCAGCCAGGTTCAAGTGAGGTCTGTTAATGCCAAGGTCTTTTCTCTCTGTTCTACTCTATCACAATACATTTTTATCAAAGAACTATCACATCGTGAAAGGAATTGGGATCTGTAAAGAGACTTCTGCATTGTGTCGGTCTGATGGTCTAAATTCAGCTCATACTTATTTTTGAGAGTTTTTTCATTAAATTTTCAAAAGTTTTGGTACCTGACTGTTAAACTCATGCATAGTTAAAAATTAAACTATATAAACTTACAATTAAATGATTATATTAAAAAACTAACAAACACCTGAAAATAATTTTTCACTATATTTTAGCATTTTTCTATATTCTTGATACTATTTGTGTCTATTGCATCTTTATGATGTAAATACTATATAATGCTTTGATGGTAAATTGCCCTTCCAAATTCTTTATTCAGTGACATCATGTAAGTAGTTTGAAATCTGTCATGGTAGGCATACTTACACCATGAAAACTATCAATTTTCATCAATTGACAGCCCTCTTGACTCATCCCTCCCACCTCCCACAGCCAGACCTGGTTGTTAAATATATACAGTACACTGTTGCTGAAAATTAGTATTAACAATATTCTTTATCTTTTCTGGGATCTTGGGTAAATCATTTAACTCCTCTCTTAACTTGGTTTGAAAATTAAATATATCAATACCACCCTTATCTGATAACTGTATTGATTAAATGAGATAATGCATATGAACATACACAAAAACTGTCTATATACAGGACTACTGCTATCACATATGGCATTTTTTTTTTGAGATTTAAAAATCATTTTATTTTATTTTATTTTTTTAAAGACAATCTCTTCATTGTTTTATTTTTTTTTGCATTTTTTAAAATTTATTTATTTATTTTTGAAAATTAAAAAAAAAATCCCAAGAGCACTTAAGACATTGATTTGTCATAATATTATTTTACTATACTGATTTTTATTACAATAAAATACAAGTGTCATTTGCCAGAGAATTATTAAAATAATCTTCATGTTTTACTGCTTGGGAAAAAAATGGTATACAGTATAAACTCTGTATATTCAAGCAGCCTACAAATTTAAAAAAAAAGGTTTTTCTTTGTTTCAATATATAAAGCCTCTGCCAAAATGTTCAATCACTTGCTTCTCCTGTGTAATTCCCTTCAAAATCTTTTTTTGCTTTTGTTTTGGTTTTATGGAGGGAGATTTTAGAGCCATAACAAAAAATGAGTTGGGCATTCTTTCATTTTTCTATGAAGGAGGACTCTCAGAAAATTTCTCTATCAGGGACCTAAAGATCCCCAGCAACACTCAGTAAAGACTTATTCTTCTCATGTTAAACAGATGGAGTTCAGGTGGCACTAGCGGTAAAGAACCTGCCTGTTACTAACTTGAATCTTCACTGCATATATAAGAGATAGGTATTGTCTTTTTCTCTGAGCTGTGCAAATAATTTAAGTCTATATCTATTGTGAATGTGTTTCATGTGACTCAAATATTGAAATAATTATAAGTAAATAACTATAAAATTCAAATATTTTCCAGAAAGCAAAATTAAAGCATTTAAAACATGTTGTATGCTAAATAAGAATGGTTTATTTAAAATTAGTATATTCAACTTAGGTAATAAGTTTTATTTCTTCCTTTTCTGAGAGGTGTTCTTGGGTATTGAGTACCATAAACCACTGCACATATGGAGTGAATTTTTAGAAAGAAAATCACTAGCACCTGGATTTCAGTAACATTCAAAATGACTTTTGTATGTTTCCAACTGGCATTATTTTTGCTCATCGAGAATACAAGTTTATAAGCTGAAATTTTTTCTTTATCGAGACTGTCCTCTCTCCCTTATCACCTTTCTTATCCCTATCATACCTCTTTATTCACAATAAAATTGATTATACTCTAAATTCTACACTAAGCCCCAGTGACCTATTTTTCCATTTTCTATTTTATTTACTAAGCTCACGCTATATACCTGAAGGCTCTCCTAACATTATTTTTATGTGATGCTGAATGATACTACACTATTAGATATAAAAATTAATGGACCAAATTTGAACTCCTTTTAAAACTTTATAATCTGAATGATAAATGTCTTCTATAATCTAACAAGTTTTCAAATTTTAAAACACTTTCAGGAGATTGAAATACTCAGGGTTGTCTTTATAAATTCTGTGAACAATTAATACGAGTTGTTTTTTTTTTCCTTTCAGAGTTTGTTCCCAGAAAGATGACCAAAATTGGTAGATTCTTAGAGCCTGGAAAAGATGAGAACTCAGCCTAAGGTTTCTAAGAGATCCTTGAGGTTCCCAGAATTCATCACTTCTATTTAAAATATTTTTATTATACTCCTACACCTGTAGAACTTCCCCCCTTTTTTCTTTCTATTTTTTTTTAAATAAAAGAGTGATTTTATGTATAGGCAGATTTTTCTCGTAACTCTAATTCATATTTGTCTAACTATTTTGCCTTGCGGTTTACCACTATTACTGCCAACTACTTAAAATGTGTTCCAACATCTTAGATTTAATAAGCATATTAAGGATTTGTGTTTCTATAATCATTCAAAATAGTTCCATGATGATATATTTAATAGACATAATTTCTTCAATAGCTTATATAAATTAACAGCGATAATATCCCATATTGATGCTGTATGTGTATGGCAGGTGTGAGGGGGTTGTACTAACATAGACCCAAGGAGCCAAAGGGAATCATGAAGGAAGGGCAGGAGCTGGGGAAGCAATTCGTTTCAAATTTTTGCATTAATAATACCTTCTTTGCTGTTCAAGAGCAACAAGATGGAGCAAAGCCAGCAGTATTCAAACTGTAATAGACCATGGTAATTCAAATGTGTGATTCTAAAAAAGGGCAGAGGTAAAAGTTAACAGCATATCTTTGGGAGTGTGATTTTTTTTTAAATCTGCCAAAATCCTGGTGCACACGTGACCTTTATCCTACTACCTTGTCTGACACCACGCACTGGTTAAAGTCAATGAGTGGTCAGGAAGAAACTTTTTTTCTCAAAGAGCACTGCTTTACAATATTCTTTATTTTTTTCCCTGTATAAAACATGGAAGGACTTTCCTCCATTTATTTGCTTTGCTTAATCTTTCTTGTGGTCAGAAAATGATGATTTGCATCTTAGGAGAATTGTAACTCTACACAATGTCTCAGGCTGGGTGACAACACATTTCAGACACATGGCATTAAATTATTTTTTCCTTTTTTTTAATTTTTTATTTTATTTTATTTTTTAACTTTACAATATTGTATTGGTTTTGCCATATATCAAAATGAATCAGCCATAGGTATACACGTGTTCCCCATCCTGAACCCTCCTCCCACCTCCCTTCCCCTACCATCCCTCTGGGTCGTCCCAGTGCACCAGCCCCAAGCATCCAGTATGGTGCATCAAACCTGGACTGGCGACTCGTTTCATATATGATATGATATTATACATGTTTCAATGCCATTCTCCCAAATCATCCCACCCTCTCCCTCTCCCACAGAGTCCACAAGACTGTTCTATACATCAGTGTCTCTTTTGCTGTCTCGTATACAGGGTTATTGTTACCATCTTTCTAAATTCCATATATATGCGTTAGTATACTGTATTGGTGTTTTCCTTTCTGGCTTACTTCACTCTGTATAATAGGCTCCAGTTTCATCCACCTCATTAGAACTGATTCAAATATATTCTTTTTAATGGCTGAGTAATACTCCATTGTGTATATGTACCACTGCTTTCTTATCCATTCATCTGCTGATGGACATCTAGGTTGTTTCCATGTCCTGGCTATTATAAACAGTGCTGCGATGAACATTGGGGTACACATGTCTCTTTCAATTCTGGTTTCAAATTCAGAGGCTATTTGGAAAGCTTCACTCCCACCTGCAGCTGTACCTGCTATGAAGTTTTACTTGTAGATTTCTTGGTGAGTTCAAAATCTATTGCCTATATTAGTAAAATGAGCCTAATCCTAGAAGCAATTTTCTAGTATAGTTAAGGAACTTCCCTGGGTAGGAATGGACTATACAGATACATTTTTCCCTTGCAAGTTTACATGAACTAATGTTTGTGTAAACAATAAACAAATTGTGGATTGGGATGTAATTTTCTTCATTAACTAACATTATTGTACTAAAATTGCCTAGTTCAGAATTTACTATACAGTTAGTCCTCACATCAGTAGTGAGTTTCAAAAGAAGAAATTGACTCTAAAATCTTCTGCTTTTTCTAACTATCTGTTTTTGGAAGAAATTTTTTTTTAAAAATTGGTTTATGGTTTATAATGCTGTATTTATTTCAGGAGGAAATCTTGGACTTTTCAAGCTAGAAATTAAAAAATCCAAAATCCAGACTTGGTACCATGGCCTTGAAGACACTGGTTAATATGGTCCCAAGCGATATTTCTGATCTCAACTCTCACACTCTCTCCAATTCATACTGGACTAACCACTCTGACTTCTTGAGGATCTTCAAATATATTGATATTAAGAATACCCTGGCCTCAGGGCCTTAACTTAAGCTCTTTCTTAGATCTGAAACAGCCATTCCTTATCTGCACACCTGAGCTCCCTTACTTTATTTAAATGTTAACCAGGGGATCTTCCCTACCCAGGGATGGAACCCAGGTCTCCCACATTTCAGGTGGACTCTTTACCGACTGAGCCACCAAGGCAGCCCTAGAATACTGGCATGGGTAGCTTATCCCTTCTCCAGGGGATCTTCCCAACTCAGGAATTGAACCAGGGTCTCCTGCATTACAGGTCTAAGCCAAGAGGCCTTATCAAATACTTCAGTGCCTCACCACACAGTCATTAAATGCTTTTTTATCTGAACTTATTATTTTCCATTTTTACCATCACTAGATGTAAATTGGTTTGCTTCAGTTCAGTTCAGTCGTTCAGTCATGTCCAACTCTTTGCAACCCCATGGACTGCAACACACCAGGCATCCCTGTGCATCACCAACTTCCAGAGCTTACTCAAACTCATGTCCATAGATTCGGTGATGCCACCTACCTATCTCATCCCATCATCCCCTTCTCCTCCTGTGTTCAATCTTTCCCAGCATCAGGGTCTTTTCAATTGAGTCAGTTCTTCACATCAGGGTTATCTGTTTATTAATTGTCTCCTCCCAAAGAGTTTAAGTTCCACAAGTACAGAAACTTTGTGTATTTTGTTTTAATCCCTGGGAAAAATGAGTAGTTAATAAATATTTCTTTAATAAATTCACAAAAGAATGATACATTACACTTTGGTATAGCTAATAAGACCACTTCCCTTAATTTATTTTCAAAATTTACAAAATGTATGATGTTTTAACAGATTAAATACCTAAAGTTGACTTTCATTTGTTGTGAAATCGACATTATCAAGGATTATATAAAGTAGTAAACAGCTTTTTCTTAATATTCTAATAGTTTGAAATTTTGGCAGAATGAGAGGACATATTTTGGTAGACACTTCAAAAAAAATTATTGTTGTTAAGTTGTTTTATAATATTGTGTTAGTTCTGCTGTGGAGCAGAGTGAATCAGTTATACACATATCTACTCTTCTTTAGATTATTTTCTCATATAGGTCATTATAGAGTACTGATAATTCCCTGTGCTACACACTAGGTCCTTATTAGTCATCCATTTTATATATAGTAGTGTGGGAGAAGGCAATGGCACCCCACTCCAGTACTCTTGCCTGGAAAATCCCATGGATAGAGGAGCCTGGTAGGCTGCAGTCCATGGGGTCGCTAAGAGTTGGACACGACTGAGCGACTTCACTTTCACTTTTCACTTTAATGCATTGGAGGAGGAAATGGCAACCCACTCCAGTGTTCTTGCCTGGAGAATCACAGGGACAGTGGGGCCTGATGGGCTGCCGTCTATGGGGTCGCACAGAGTCGGACACGACTGAAGCGACTTAGCAGCAGCAGCAGCAGTGTATATGTCAATTCCAATTTCCAGATTTATCCCTCTCCTTACCCACTGCTTCTCCACCCTATAACCAAAAGTTTGTTTTCTACCTCTATGAGTCTATTTCTATTTTGTATATAAGTTCATTTGTACCATTTCTTTTTAGATTCCACATATAAACAATACCTTGTATTTGTCTTTTTCTGTCTGACTTACTACACTTAGTATAACCATCTCTAGGTCCATCCATGTTGTTGCAAATGACATTATTTTATTCATTTTTATGGCTGGGTAATATTCCATTGTATGTATGTACTACATCTTATTTATCCATTCCTCTATCAGTGGGCATTTAGGTTGCTTCAGAGTCACTTTTGTATTCATGATCTTATTCATATACCCAGCATAAAGCAGTACTTTACCTCCCAGTGTTAGGAACTCTGTTTGCCAATGTATCAGAGAATCACCAAATAAGATTTTTTAACCAAGGTATAGACAGTATCTGGAGAAGGAAATGGCAACCCACTCCAGTGTTCTTGCCTGGAGAATCCCATGGACGGAGAAGCCTGGTAGGCTGCAGTCCATGGGGTTGCACAGAGTCGGACACGACTGAAGCGACTTAGCAGCAGCAGCAGCATACACAGTATCAATGTCACTTAACCTCAAGTCAATGTAACTTCCTCTTTTCCTTTTAAATGAGGATTGACTACATGGATTTAAGGATGGTTTTAGATAAAGATGGTCATGGTTCTATCATTGTCATTTAATTGGAAAAGTTTGCTTCTACTCAAGATGTCAGAACACTTGTTTTATTGAAAAATGAATTGACTTCCTGTTAAAAAAGCCTCATCATCTGTTCTCAAAAATAAACAAAGTAGAGATCAGCTGAAGACTAAATGACATAATTATCTTTATAGAGATCACATTGAATTTAAAAATGAAAAACAATAACGCAGTTTGAAAACCATACATCATTTTTAATAACTACAGTTTTGAGGACAAAAAAATTACCATGAATAAAATGTTCATAGTATATCCTTAGTATTTTTTTAAAGTGTTTTCTTCCAGAAAAAAAAAAAAAAACATTTATTAAGTCAGTAATGAAGCCATATTTAGTATTTTAGATCTTGGCAATAGAAAAAAAAAAAAACTTTCATTAATGTTGAGAAAAATAGAGTCAAAATTTCAACAGGGAGTATAATTGGATAAGACACTCTGCTAGAGATGCTTATTGTTATGGCTAATGTAAAACTTCCAGGCAATTTTACTAAAGTGGCCAGCTTTTGTATTTATTAAATAAATTTATATTTTCAGTTCAATTTAAACATTTTAGAGCTTTTCTTTAAAATTCTTGATTTGTCATTTGATCTTTTTTTATTTGCTTTATTTGTAAAATAAAGTTTGGATTTATTTATTTAGTTAATATATTTAATTAACATGTGTTCCACTATTAATTGTATTAAATATATTGTATTCTAGCTTCCCTTAAGTAGATATTTTTTCTGTTTGTAGTGCTGAGTTATTATAAGGTTAGATTCATCTGTTTCTTTTGTTTTTCATCTATAAGATTTAAAAATAATTAGTATACACACAGGATTAACTGGAAGAGGGCATGGCAAGCCACTCCAATGTTCTTGCCTGGAGAACACCACAGACAGAAGAACCTGGCAGTCTATGGTCCATAGCATAGCAAAGAGTCGGACACAACTGAAGTGACTTAGCATACATGCACGCACACACAATTAAAGTTAAAACTGTATACAAAAGATATACACAGAGAAGTCTTGTTTTCGTTGCTGTCCCTCCACTACATTTTTTCCTTTCTCTTATTTTTATTAGACTACTGACAATCCTTATGAAAGCCTGTGTTTTGTTAATTTAAACATAATAGCATGTGCATGGAGAAGGCAATGGCACCCCACTCCAGTACTCTTGCCTGGAAAATCCCATGGACAGAGGAGCCTGATAGGCTGCAGTCCATGAGGTCACTAAGAGTCGGACACGACTGAGCGACTTCCCTTTCACTTTTCACTTTCATGCATTGGAGAAAGAAATGGCAACCCACTCCAGTGTTCGCCTGGAGAATCCCAGGGACGGGGGAACCTGGTGGGCTGCCGTCTATGGGGTCGCACAGAGTCGAACACGACTGAAGTGACTTAGCAGCAGCAGCAGCAGCATGTGTATTATTTCCCCCTAACTTTTCTAAAAGTTAGTATATGATATGCACAATTCTATACTTTGCTTTGCTTTCTTAAGTTTGCAATATATTCTGGACTTCTTTTTATATTAGTACATTATTTTGGGGGATTGCATAGATCTGCTATCTAAAACCACCAGTTTCTTCAGCTGGGTATGTAAGTTGCTTTCAATGTTTGCTGGTATGAACAATGCCACAGTAAATAACCTAGCACATATATCATTTCATATTTCATATATATGTATATGAATCCCAATTAGATTCCTCAAAATGGGGTTGCTATGCCAAAGAGTATGTGTAGTAGTAATTTTGATCAATATAACCAATACTCTTCTGCATAGTTTTATAACAATAATAATATGTGGAAGAGTATTCTCACAGTTTTGCCAACAAATATTTGGATTTTAACCAATTTGGTATATGAAGAATGTTATATCTCAGTATAGTTTTAATATGTAGTTTTTATCTGAGGGAGGTAGGACTTCTTTTTAATGTGGGTATAACTATATATCATTTTGCTTATGAAAGATTTGATTTTTTGCCGTTTTTCTTTTTTTGTCTTTTTTCTTAACAATTACTTGAAGGTGATTTCTCTATTAAGGAAATTAACTCTTTATGATGGGTGGCAAATATCTTTCCTCAGCTATTTTCATGCTTTATTTTTCTTTATGGTATTTCTTTAATTTTAATTTTTATACAGTTTTGTGTTGCTTTCTATTTACAGTTATTACAAAATATTGGCTATAGCCCATTGTTATATAATACATGGCGCCTGCATGCTTAGTCATGGCCAACTCTGCAACCCCATGGACTATAGCCCACCAGAATCCTCTATCCAGGGAATTTTCCAGGCAAGACATTTTAGTGGCTTGCCATTTCCTACTCCATGTGTAACGCATCCTTGAGTCTATCTTACACCCAGTAATTTGTACCTCCCACTCTCCTTTCCCTTATTGCCCCTTCCTCTCTCCTCACTGGTAACCCCTATGTCCTCCATCTTTGTGAGTCTGCTTCAGTTTTGTTATCTACTCACTAGTTTGTTGTAGTTTTGAATTCCATATATAAGTGATATCACTCAGTGTTTATCGTTCTCTGACTTTTTCACTCATCTTTCTGGTATTTCTTTTTGTTTTGCAACTTTTAATATATATTTTTTACTTTTACTGTTTCAAATTTGGTATTTTTATTTTTTTACCTCAAACCATCTGAATCGAAAATTTGCTATGATGAATTTACATATGTGTCATAGCAAAAACCTTAAAGTAACTGCTGAGCATTTGGTAGAAAATGCAGATTGTATTATCATATTGTCTTAGTTGCAGTCTCTGTAGAATAAACCTCCTTTCTGAAATGTTTACAAGTTCTAACTCTCACTAACCTGTACTCACCACCACTTGAACAGTGCCTATAGATTCTATGTCTTTCTTGCTGTGAAATCTCCCTTGAGCATTTCAAGTGGCAAATGCCATGTTTCTGAAATTGTCATTTCTGTTTATTTTGCTAAGTATTTTCCAAATTTTTTTTATGTTTGAAACAAAATATATAATGGAGTTTATTTATATAACAGCTTATGTTCACTGCAGTATAGAAACAAAGCATAATTTGTATTGAACATCATAGAAATCACTTCATGCAGAACACAAACCTACTAGTTAATAAATTCATTAAGTATTAACTTATTAGGTAATTGATGTTTTAAATGCTTTATGTTATGCGAAAGCCCACGGGGGATTGTCCTATTGCTGTTTCAGAGTGTTTATTGACATCTGGGGAAATTAGCTGGAGGTTTTGGATGGACCTATTGTATTATTATTTCCATTTAGTATAATGGAAATAAGGCTCCCTCTATCTGAAAATCTGCCATCCAGCATGTTGACCAGCTTGTGTTAGATTCAGATAAACAGTGTTGTTTGTACTTGTATGAATCGTTTTCTCTTTATTTCACATATCTTTGATGTATTTGAGTCCTACCCTGGTGTTCGGTGTGATCTATAATACCAAATTTTTTCTTCTGCTATATGGCCATCTAGTTATCATAACTCTATTTATCAATAGACCTAATCTTTATTCAACTTCTTTCAGATGTTATTTCATAAACTGTATTCATGAAAGTACTTGTGTATATCTAACTCTTAAATATTATCTTTTTTTTTGAAGGTGCAGATATCTCTTTGTTATGGTAATCACATTTCTTTTGCTATATATTCAGAGGTAGAATTACTAGATCATATTGTAATTCTATTTTTAATTTTCCAGGAAATGCCACACTCTTTTCTTCCGCATCTGTCCCAATCTATATCTCTACCTATAGTGCACAAGAGTTCCATTTTCTCTACATTTATTTCTTATCTTTCTGATCACAGCCAGCCTGAGAGATGTGATATGATATCTCACCATTATTTTGATTGCATTTTTCTGCTGATTAATGATGTTGAGCATATTTTCATGTACCTGTTGACCATCCAGATAACTTCTTCAAAGAAATATTTATTTAGGTTTTTTATCTATTCTAATTTTTTTTTCAATTTATTTAAGCTGCTGCTGCTAAGTTGCTTCAGTCATGTCCGACTCTGTGCGACCCCATAGACGGCAGCCCACCAGGCTCCCCCGTCCCTGGGATTCTTCAGGCGAGAACCCTGGAATGGGTTGCAATTTCCTTCTCCAATGCATGAAAGTGAAAAGTGAAAGTAAAGTCACTCAGTCGTGTCCGACTCTTAGCAACTCCATGGACTATAACCTACCAGGCTCCTCCATCCATGGGATTTTCCAGGCAAGAGTACTGGAGTGGGGTGCCATTGCCTTCTCCATTATTTAAGCTAAAAAAATGTTTATCCATTTCTCCCACTCACCGCTGGCAACCACCAATTGTTTCATGGCATCTATGAGCTTGTTCTTATTTCAGCTAGTATAATGCCCTCAGGGTCCATGTATGTTGATGCAAATAGCAAGATTTCATTCTTTATTAAATCTGA
Source organism: Bubalus bubalis (assembly GCF_019923935.1). Lineage (NCBI taxonomy): Eukaryota > Metazoa > Chordata > Mammalia > Artiodactyla > Bovidae > Bubalus > Bubalus bubalis. The sequence continues at coordinate 64,384,204 of NC_059162.1, forward strand.
ACAATATCCTATTATATACATATATATGTGTATGTGTATATACATGTATTTATATATATATATATATATATATATATATATATATATAGTTAAAGGCATACATGTATACACACAGCAGTTTCTTTTACCATTTGTCCATCAGTGGACACTTAGGTCATTTCCATATCTTGGTTATTGTAAATAATGCTTCAGTGAATATGTGTGCATATATATCTTTTGAAGCTAGTATTTTTATTTTTTTCTGATATATACCCTAAAGTGGAATTGCTGAATCATATAGTAGTTCACTTTTTTAACCTCCATACATTTTAACATTATTCACAGCAGTTTAAACATGGAAACAAACTAAATATCTATCAATGGATGAGTGGATAAAGAAAAAAATGATACAGATGGACATACAGGAATATTACTCAACTGTAAATAAGAAAGAAATCCCTTCATTTACAACAACATGGATGAACCTGGAGTACATTATGCTAAGTGAAATAAGCCACATAGAAGGATAAATACTTTATGATTTCACTTTTACATAGAATCTGAAAAGGTCAGACTCGTAGAAGCAGAGAGTAGAATGGCAAGTGCCAGTGGTGGGGGAAATAGGGAGATTTTAGTCAAAGCAAACAAACTTGCAGTTATAAGATAAATAAATCCTGAAGACCTAAGTACAGCATGATGTTTATAGTTAATAACAGTGTATTGTATATTTGAAATTTCCTGAAAGAGTAGATCTTAAATGTTCTCACTGCACACACACACACACACACACACACACACACACGGTAACTGTATGAGGTGATGGATATATTAATTAACTTGCGGGGCTTCCCAGGTGGCACTGTTGGTAAAGAATCCTCCTGCCAACACAAAAGATGCAAAAGATGCAAGTTTGATCCCTGGGTTGGGAAGGTCCTCTGGAGAAGGAAATGGCAACCCACTCAACTATTCCTTCCTGGAAAGTTCTATGGACAGAGGAGCCTGGAAGGCTATAGTCAAACATGCCTAAGTAACTGAGCACACGTGCACAGCGTATATGTATATTAAATCATGACACTGTTCTTCTTAAAGAAAGATAGCACATTGTACACCCTAAATACAAACGATTTTTATTTGTCAATCATACCTCAATAAAGCTGGAGAAAACAAGTAACAGCCAAAAATTTTCCCAAATTAATGACAAACACCAAACCACAGAGTCAAAATCACTAAGCAGAATAAATACATGCAAGTATGCGCATGTCTCCCCCAACTCACACAAACCGTCCCCAGACATGCTACTAGACGTATCATATTCAAACTGTAAAAAAGAAAAATCAATTGATTCTGAATCTCATCATATTTAGACATTATCTTCTATACCACTGATCTATTTGTCCATCAACACACCAATACTAAATTTTCATGATTATTAATCAAAAAAGTCTTAAAATTAAAAAATAAAATTAAAATCCTTTATGGTTCTGCATAAGCTTTATTATCTTCTCCTTTTAATCTTTCTTAGAATTTCATCTTCTATATGCTGATAATTCTCAAATATAAACTTCCAGCTCTGTTTCTTGAATTTTGTATCTGAATATATACTTGCGTACTTTACTAATTTACTGTCCAAATTTACTGTCCAAATTTGTCCAAATTCTGAAAGGAATCTCAGCCTCAAAAATGTCCAAAACTTAGTCAAATTTCCTCTCATGGATGTCCAATATCCAATCTTTTATGGCAGTTAATGACACCATTTTTTTCATGAAGCTGCTCAAATATTTTCTTCCTCACTTCTCATCCATACTCACATCCAAGTGATCTTTTTAATTTCTTAAATAACTATCAAAACTATTCAATTCTTCCACTTTCACCACTATCACACAAGACAAGAAATCATGATCCGGTTTCTTTTTCTTCTTTCACTCATTTATGCACCAGGTTAGTCCATTCTTCTCAGTGCTTCCCATACAAAGAATATTTGTAGTACAGATTTAATATTGCAATTCCTGATGACAGCTCATTTATGAGTTCCACTTAGCTATAATAAAGTCCAATACCTTTTACAGTATTTACAATATTCCCATGATATGTTAATGACCAATCTCTTACTTTTATTAAACTCCAGACATGAGTTTCTTTTGAGTCCCAAATACATAACACTTTTTCTACTTCTAAAACTTCACATGCATATTCTCACTTCCAGCAATTGTCACTCAATCTCTATTTATTTTTCCTGGCTAATGTTTCTTCATTTTCAAGTCTTAAATGACATTCCTCAAGAAAGCATTTACCAATTCATTTCTTTGAAAATTTATATATTAAGAACATATGAAGTATCAGGCACACTTTAAGGTATCGTGGAGAATAGCATTCTACCAAAGCTTAAGGAAGCTGTCTTCTATTGTGGGAGAAGGAAAATGTAAGCAAATATGAATAAGTAAATCCACAGAATAATAGAGATAGGCAGTACTGATACACACTCATTATGCACTGGAAAGTGGTTCTGCTTATCAGAATACTGAGATATATAGTTTAGCTGCTGTCCTGAGTTTCAAAACATCCCTGTGTGAACAGATTAACCCAGAGCTCCACCCCAGCACTCCCAGACCATCTAGTAAAGAAAGATTTAATGCCTGAAAGAGCAAGGGTTCTCCTTCTCTGCCTCCTGCATTTATTTGCTTATCTGGTACTAGAGCCTTTCAGTCCTTCAGAGGTCCCAATTCCCAAGCACTACCAATTGATTCCCCAAGGACTCTGAAGCACTTTACCTTCTGACATGCAAGGCTCTGTGCATCTGGTTCAGTTCAGTTCTGTCGCTTAGTAGTGTCCAAATATTTCCGACCCCATGGACTGCAGCATGCCAGGCCTTCCTGTCTATCACCAACTCCCAGAGTTTACTCAAACTCATGTCCATTGAGTAAGTCAAACCATCCAACTATCTCATCATTTGTTGTCCCCTTCTCCTCCTGCCTGCAATCTTTTCCAGCATCAGGGTCTTTCCCAATGAGTCAGCTCTTCGCATCAGGTGGCCAAAGTATTGGAGTTTCAGCTTCAACATCAGTCCTTCCAATGAACAATCAGGATTGATTTCCTTTAGGATGGACTGGTTGGATCTCCTTGCAGTCCAAGGGACTCTCAAGAGTCTTCTCCAACACCACAGTTCAAAAGTATCACTTCTTCTGTGCTCAGCTTTCTTTATAGTCCAACTCTCACATCCATACATGACTACTGAAAAAACCATAGCCTTGGCTAGATGGACCTTTGTTGGCAAAGTAATGGCTTTTCAATAAGCTGTCTAGGTTGGTCAAACCTTTTATTCCAAGGAGGAAGCGTCTTTTTATTTCATGGCTGCAGTCACCAACTTCAGTGATTTTGGAGTCCAGAAAAATAAAGTCTGCCACTGTTTCCACTGTTTCTCCATCTATTTGCCATAAACTCATGGGGCTGGATGCCATGATCTTAGTTTTCTGAATGTTGAGCTTTAAGCCAACATTTTCACTCTCCTCTTTCACTTTCATCAAGAGGCTTTTTAGTTCCTCTTCACATTCTGCATAAGGGTGGTGTCATCTGCATATCTGAGGTTATTGATATTTCTCCTGGCAATCTTGATTCCAGCTTGGGCTTCATCCAGTCCAGCATTTCTCATGATGTACTCTGCATATAAGTTAAATAAGCAGGGTGACCATATACAGCCTTGACTGTACTCCTTTCCCTATTTGGAACCAATCTGTTGTTCCATGTCCAGTTCTAACTGTTGTTTCCTGACCTGCATACAGATTTCTCAAGAGGCAGGTCAGGTGGTCTGGTATTCCCATCTCTTTCAGAATTTTCCAGAGTTTATTGTGATCCAAAAAGTGAAAGGCTTTGGCATAGTCAATAAAGCAGAAATAGGTGTTTTTCTGGAACCCTCCTGCTTTTTCTATGATCCAGCAGATGTTGGCAATTTGATCTCTGGTTCCTCTGCCTTTTCTAAAACCAGCTTGAACATCTGAAAGTTCACGGTTCATGTACTGTTGAAGCATGGCTTGGAGAATTTTGAACATTACTTTGCTGGTGTGTGAGATGAGTGCAATTGTGCAGTAGTTTGAACATTCTTTGGCATTGCCTTTCTTAGCTGTGGAATGAAAACTGACCTTTTCCAGTCTTGTGGCCAAGGCTGAGATTTCCAGTTTGCTGGCATATTGAGTGCAGCACTATCACAGCATAATATTTTAGGTGTTTAAATAGTTCAACGGGAATTCCATCACCCCCACTATCTTTGTTCGTAGTGATGCTTCCTAAGGCCCACTTGACTTCACATTCCAGGATGTCTGGCTCTAGGTGAGTGATCACATAATCATGATTACCTCATCATGAAGATCTTTTTTGTAGAGTTCTTCTGTGTATTCTTGCCACCTCTTCTTAATATCTTCTGCTTCTGTTAGGTACATATCATTTCTGTTCTTTATTGAGCCCATCATTGCATGAAATGTTCCTTTCATATCTCTATTTTTCTTGAAGAGCTCTCTAGTCTTTCCCATTCTATTGTTTTCCTCTGTTTCTTTTCACTGATCATTGATGATGGCTTTCATATCTCTCCTTGCTATTCTTTGGAACTTGCATTCAAATGAGTATATCTTTACTTTTCTCCTTTGCTTTTGGCTTCTCTTCTTTTCACAGATATTTGTAAGGCCACCTCAGACAGCCATTTTGCTTTTTTGAATTTCTTTTTCTTGGGGATGGTTTTGCTCCCTGTCTCCTATACAATGTCATGAACCTCTGTCCATAGTTCATCAGGCACTCTGTCTATCTGATCTAGTCCCTTAAATCTATTTCTCACTTCCACTGTATAATCGTTAGGGATTTGATTTAGGTCATACCTGAATGGTCTAATGGTTTTCCCTACTTTCTTCAATTTAAGTCTGAATTTGGCAATAAGGGGTTCATGATCTGAGCCACAGTCAACTCCAGGTCTTGTTTTTGCTGACCGTGTAGAGCTTGTCTATCTTTGGCTGCAAAGAATATAATTGATCTGATTTCAGTGTTGACCATCTGGTGATGTCCATGTGTAGAGCCTTCTCTTGTGTTGTTGGAAGAGGGTGTTTGCTATGACCAGTGCATTCTCTTTGCAGAACTCTATTAGCCCTTGCCCTGCTTCATTCTGTAGTCCAAAGCCAAATTTGCCTGTTACTCCAGGTGTTTCTTGACTTCATACTTTTGCATTCCAGTCCCCTATAATGAAAAGGAGATCTTTTTTGGGTGTTAATTCTAGAAGGTCTTGTAGGTCTTCATAGAACTGTTCAACTGCAGCTTCTTCAGCATTACTGGTCAGGGCATAGACTTGGATTACTGTAATATTGAATGGTTTGTTGGAGACAAACAGAGATAATTTTGTCATTTTTGAGACTGCATCCAAGTACTGCATTTTGGACTCTTTTGTTGACTATGATGGCTACTGTATTTCTTCTAAGGGATTCTTGCCCACAGTAGTAGATATAATGGTTGTCTGAGTTAAATTCACCATTGCAGTCCATTTTAGTTCGCTGATTCCTAGAATGTTGACATTCACTCTTGCCATTTCCTGTTTGACCATTTCCAATTTGCCTTTATTCATGAACCTAACATTCCAGGTTCCTATGCAATATTGCTCTTTACAGCATGGGACCTTGCTTCCATCACAAATTACATCCATAGCTGGGTGTTGTTTCTGCTTTGGCTTCATCCCTTCATTCTTTCTGGAGTTATTTCTCCACTGATCTCCAGTAGCATACTGGGCACCTACCGACCTGGGGAGTTCATCTTTCAGTGTCCTATCTTTTTGCCTTTTCATACTGTTCATGAGGTTCTCAAGACAGGAATACTGAAGTGGTTTGCCATTCCCTTCTCCAGTGGAGAAAAATGTGGTCCACTGACAAAATGTGGCCAACTGGAGACTGTGGAAGGTGACTCTGGCAAACCACACTTATGGCCATCCTGCTGTCCAGTATACCAAGTTTTCTGTTCATTAATCTCCCTCTACTTCTTAGAATCCCAGGAGCCTACCCAGAATCCAACAGGAGAAATAGTATCCCCTTAAGACAGCACTGGCACACTTGCAGACAAATGTCTAGCACCTTTCTCCAAAGGTGTCTATGACCACTGGCCGGCAAATAGTCTGAGTCATCCTTTAGTGGCTGTTGGTGGAAATAACTTGATGAAAAAGGTCTACTAGTAAGAAAGATGATGATGATAAAGGAGATTAAAGAATTGCCAGAGAGATTCTTTGAATAGTTTTCAGGAATGATCTGGCCTTAGATACAGGAATGAACGGTTCATACAAAGCAGCAAGATGAAGGCAGCAGTTATATGCAAAGGTGATGGTAAGGAGTGAGTATGACTATAGAATCCTTGATTTTGCTTCTAATTTTTAATAAAATGAGATGCATGCTATTAAGTGAGAGTGACAATGTAGAGAGTGACTATTGTAGAAACTACAAAATTTACACTAAATATCTTCGCTACATATTTCTTTACCACCTTTTACTTCCTGTTTCCTAGCAGTCCCTACATTTTTCATTTCTTGTAAAACATATGCCTTCACTGTAAGTTCTTCCATGTTGTTTCCAGCTTTGTCTGGCATGGTATGGCCATTCAATAAATGTTGATTGAATTGAATTAAAATAAATGGAAAGATATGGATAAAAAGGAAAATAACAATATGGAATGGAGTGGGACAGTTTCCAAGTGTGAGTGACTCTGGTTATTCACTTTAAAACAAAACAAAACAAAACAGAGAGAGAATGTAGTAAGAGAAGAAGAATGTTAAGAATCTTTGTGAGGAATGGCAAATTTGATTTGAATATGCTGATTTTCATGTTATTAGTATCCATCCAAATATAAGCACATCCAAATGGAGTGCTTATATAGGAAGTAAGATGCACAAATGGAAAGTTTAGGAGTGAGATTTAGTCTACACATATAGATTCAATTGGTCTTCCCTGGTGGCTTGGCAATAAAGAATCTGCCTGCAATGCAGGAGACTCAGGTTTGATCCTTGAGTTGAGAAGTTCCCCTGGGGGAGGGCATGGCAACTCCAGTATTCTTGCCTGGAAAATCCCACAGATGGAGGAGTCTTGTAGGCTACAGCCCATAGGGTCACAAAGAGTCAGACACGATTGAAGTGACTTAGCATGCAAGCACATAGATTCATTTATCATCAAGCTGATCTCCGGTGGGCTTGGAATGGGGCTTGGAATGAGGCTGAGTTGCAGTGGTGAAAGCACCAGATCCTAGCCACTAGACCAGTGGTCAGTGACAAGGTTGCTGGCCCTTTGGCTTTGCGGAAAATAATTTCCACAAAGACAGAAAGTAATGAAGCAAGTAAAGTGGTAATTAGGAGGGAAAAGAGTGTAGTATGTGTGGATAGACACATGGGCAGACTCAGAGAGAGATGGAGTTGCTGAGTAGCACCCTCATGGCTGTTTGAATTACTTTTATGGGGCATTTTTTCTGGGTTTTCTTTGGCCAATCATTTTGATTTGACTGATTCACAATCTGTATTTACTATGTCTCCTATGTGTGTGCACACATCTCTTAGCCAAGATGAATCCTACCAAAAAGGTGTCTGGGTATAACATTTCTTGACATAACTTCCCTTTGACCTCCAAGAAGCCTTTTATGTGCCTGTGTGGTTGGGGAGGTCTCCTGACTTTGAGAAGGAGAAATATGTGGTCTGAGCAGGACCCAGCCTCCTCCCTTAATCGCCCTGCCTTTCTAGTCTTGGTGTTTCAGTCAATAGAGAATAAATATCCAATTGCTTTACCTTCAGGGGACCCATCTGCCTTCTGCCTCAAAGCTATAGGAGTATATGAAAGTGAGAGTGAGTCTCTCAGTCGTTTCCGACTCTTTGCAACCCCATAAACTATACAGTCCATGGAATTCTCCAGGCCAGAATACTGGAGTGGGTAGCCTTTCCTTTCTCCAGGGGATCTTCCCAACCCAGGGATCAAACCCAGGTCTCCCGCATTGAAGGAGGATTCTTTACCAGCTGAGCCACAGCTGAAACTGTACAGATTGTGTGTGTTGCCAGCTAAGAATGCTTTGTAATTAGAAGCCTAGGAGGCAAAAACTAAACCTAAGATAACACGACCATTGATTTAATGAATTGGATTTTACACTTCCATTATCTTTTCTTGTCAGTCATTAAACAGTTCCTGCATTTTCCTTTTCCTCATTTTCTCCTTTTCCTCTGACCCCAACCCCCAGATAGATTTTAAGCTCCTCAAAGGTAACATTTAAAGCTTTTGTTTCCTAAATCCCAACTGCTGATCACATTGAGTTTGATAACTATTTGTCACTTTTTAATCTAGCTATGTTGGTTGTCATTGAAAGTGAAAGTGAAGTCACTCAGTTGTGTCTGACTCTTTGCGACCCCATGGACTGTAGCCTATCAGGCTTCTCCGTCCATGGGATTCTCCAGACAAAAATACTGGAGTGGGTTACCATTTCCTTCTCCAGGGATCTTCCTGACCCAGGGATCGAACCCAGGGATTGAACCAAGGTCTCCCACACTGGAGGCAGATGCTTTAGCCTCTGAGCCACCAGGGAAGCCCATTAGAGAACAGATATATTGAGTTTAGGTCTAAACTTAGAAAACTCCTTTGGAGAGCTGACTCCGATGACATAATCATGGAAAACAAAGTAAGTTTTTAAAAAAGGCAAGCTGGCATTGACATTTTTCACCTTTTGATTATTATATAATCTCACATTTCTTTTTCTTATCTATTATTGTCCCTAATCCTTATTCTTTCAAACCCTACTATTTATTTTTTTATTTTTTTTTTTTCTGAAATAATTTGCATTTATTTGATTGCAAAAAGTGAACATTTTATCCTTCGTTCATTGTAGGATTTTTAGTTTTTCCTTTGAGAAATTCTCCTCTCGATATCTTTGTATCTATTTAATCATTATTGTATAATTAATTTCTAACTAACTTGAAAGAACTCTTTTAATATCAAGGTTGTTACTCTTATACCTGATCTACAAATTATTTGTTATTTAATTTTTTATTTTATATAGGATAATTAACTATTAAAATATTTATATTAGATATAGTTAAATTTATATATTTAATTATCCTGTTTTTCTTTTATGCTTAGAAAAAAAAGGAAAAGTTAACCATTTAAGAATGAGAAAAAATATGAACAAACATTACAATAATTTTGAGGTGAAGAAAATTTCTAAGCAAACCCTACTATTTAATCACACATTTCATTTCCCCTTTGAAAAACTCCCATTATCTTACTCTTTATAAGATAAATGTAGTCTAGTTTGTGGCATAGGGCCTGACATTTAGAGTGCTGTAAGTTGTTTCTATTTAAGCACCAGACCAGAGTAAAGACTAGTGTTGCTAACAGGCAAAGATATTGAATACTTCTGAAGACTTTTTTCAAGGAAAACAATCAAAGGCACATGTGTTAAAAGGAAAAGCTGAGGTCCAAAGAGCAGTGAAAGTGAAGTCACTCAGTCGTGTCCGACTCTTTGCGACCCCATGGACTGTAGCCCACCAGGCTCCTCCCTCCATGGAATTTTTCAGGAAAGAGTACTGGAGTGGATTGCCATTTCTTTCTCCAGGGGATCTTCCTGACCCAGAGATCGAACCCTGGTCTCCTGCATTGCAGGCTGATGCTTTACCGGATGAGCCACCAGGGAATCCCCCAAAGAGCAATGAAAGTGAAAGTGAAAGTGAAGTCGTTTCTGACTCTTTGCGACCCCATGGGCTGTAGCCTACCAGGCTCCTCCATCCGTGGAATTTTCCAGGCAAAAGTACTGGAGTGGGTTGCTATTTCCTTCTCCCGGGGATCTTCCCTACCCTGGGATCAAACCCAGGTCTCCTGCATTGCAGGCAGAAGATGCTTTACCTTCTGAGCCACCAGGGAGCAATAGCTGGTAACAATTTAGCCAGGCAATAAATGGCTTTCAGTAAACCTAAGTTTTATTAATGAGGTAAGAATTCTTTCCTTATAGGACCTACAGGTTCACACAATGCTTGGAAACATTCTGAGTGTTGGCAGAGAGAATCTGAGTGTCGGTGGAGAGAAGTGTTCAGACAGCTCAGTCACTCAGTTGTGTCTGACTCTTTGCGACCCCATGGACTATAGCACAGCAGGCCTCCCTGTCCATTACCAGCTTCTGGAGTCTACTCAAACACATGTCCATTGAGTCAGTGATGCCATCCAACCATCTCATCCTCTCTTGTTCCTTTAGGATGGACTGGTTGGATCAGTCCAAGGGACTCTCAAGAGTCTTCTCCAACATCACAGTTCAAAAGCATTAATTCTTAGGCACTCAGCTTTCTTTATAGTCCAACTGTCACATCCATACGTGACTACTGGAAAAACCATAGCTTTGACTAGATGGGCCTTTGTTGGCAAAGTAATGTCTCTGCTTTGTTAGCGGACTCAGAAAAAGTTCTAGTGCTTCAGGCTGCTTTACTTATCGATATGCTGAAATTAGAGTAATAGAAATACCATGACTTACTCTCCTTATACATCAAAAAGAATTTTAGTGTAGACAGTGGTGAATTCTTACACTTTTATTCACATATTATTGCAATACTTCTAGAAATATGAATTCCAATTTTTAGAATTGATTTGCAAGACAATAGATATTTAAAGACCACTGGCTTTTGTATTTGTCCCTTCATAGACCCTATCTTCAAATCTTTTTCTTAACTCTGCCCTTCTAGCTCTAACCTTGCTCCTGGGTCTCCCTTAGCATCTAAGATCCATTGCTTGTTACAGTCCTAGAGCTCACTCCACTGTCTCTGTGTAGACACAGCCAATGTGTTTCCCTCTCTGTGTATTGTATTCACCTACTGATGTGGGAAGTGATTGAGGAGGTAGGCATGACAACAAGAGGAGAAAACAACATTCATAAATAAGAGCGAGAACAATGCAATTCAAATTGATGATTAGAACAACAGTGCTGTAAATAATGCACCCACAAAGTGAACAAATATATCTACTCTGCAATTGCTACACTCCCTAGTCCTGATCTGGCATGCTGTTCAGCTACCTTTGAACATTTTGAGGGATGGAAGCTAAGAACAAAAGATTTAGAACACTCCAACAAGTAAATCCTTGCCTGGCTTGTCAAATTGTACATACTTACTTTACAATTTATCACAGCTGGTATTCTTGACCTGACTCCAGGCTAAGAGATTCACAAGCAGTGTGTTTCTATACTTTAGCATACTTGCCTATAGAGACATTTTGATAGCTTCTTTGGAAAAGTGTATATGCTCAAAGACAGAATAAGTAGCAGGTTTTAACCTCACAAACACTGAAATTTAATGTATTTTCTTTGTATTTATTTTTATTTTGATCATCTGTTTTGTCCCACATGTGGCTTTATGTTTTTCTCAACTAAATGATGAACTCCTGAAGGGTATGGACTTATAATAAGTACCACCTACTTAACCAATACTACTCCATGTGAATGTGGGATGCTAAAGATGGGGAAAGTGAGACATCATTTATGGATAAATTCAACAATTTATGTGCTTGACCCTGTGCTGTATTTTTGAGATGTCAATATGATGAAAAGACTCTCAGTCCAAGGGAATGTCTTTTTCTGTTTCTCCATAGATAGTAACATACTCAAGGAACTGGAAGGTCATTGAAAAACAGATATTGTTCCTATACTTGTGAATTTTATTTCTAATCAGAATGAAGACAGCAAAACATTATAGATTTTTGCTTTTAATTACAATTTGATCATGCAACAAACAGATATATACAGAGCAATAAATATATATCAGGGGAACATGAGGTAGTCTGAAGGGTATATTATAGAGTGTGCTTTTTGTTGCTTTGTTTTTTGTGTGTGTCATTTTAAAAGGAAGTGACATTTGAGTTGAATTTTAAAGACTGAAAGGATGACTAGATTGTAGGGAAAAAAAAAAAAAAAATCCAAACAGTGGGAGCAGTCAATGCAAAGATCCTGAAGATGAGAAACATCAGGGTGGGGGTGGGGGATGTCTAAGGAGATGGAAAACTTCAAGAGCAAGGTGGTGGTAATGTCACAGCCATTAACAAATGGCAACAAGTACTTTGTTTGTGTTTTTGTTTTAAAATCTCATTTTAATCAAATGAGCCATAGTTCATTTTAATCAGGGTACCAACATAATTATGAGCCCATTCTATCAGATCTTACACACTAGCTATTAGCATACTGCTATTCTTATGAAAATTTTAGATTAAATCACAGAAGAATAGACTTTACACTCAAAATAGGTAAAAAAATCTTCAGATTCACACTGTAAATTTTCACATACTCGAAAAGTCAACCTTACACAAACACATTTATGCCCCACTTACACTTACCCCAGTGCCACTTTTCACATTATGTCTTCCTCAAGCCCACTGAAGTATGTATTATCACTGCTGACATCTGCTTGGCTTCCTTCAACGTAACACATTTATATCCAAAACCTGCTGATCCTTAGCTAGTTTTTCATTCTCTGGCATTTTTCTTTCCTCCAACTTGCTCAAAATAGGTGTCTCTGGATTTTTACCCTGGCTCTCTTGACTTTCCTCTCTGTATTCCCTTTCTTAGGAATTTGGAATACTGTAGCAGTTGATAGCGGGTTTCCCTGATGGCTCAATAGGTAAATAATCTGCCTGCCATGAAGGAGACACAAGAGATGTGGGTTCTATCCCTAGGTTGGAAAAATCCCCTGGAGAAGGAACTGACAACCGCTCTAGTATTCTTGCCTGAAAAATCCCATGGAAAGTGGAGCTTGGCAGGCTACAGTACAGTGGATTGGAGAGTCAGACACAGCTGAGCAACTAAGCACGCAGCACAGTAGTTGATCAGATCAGATCAGATATAGCATTTCTAATAAAGTAAACTTTATTATTAGATACTGTGGTAAGTGGTGTGTTTTATTGTGGGTTTTTGGTTTTTAATTTTTTACAAGATCTATTATTGCTTTACCCCTTAAAGCTGCCCTCTCTTCCTTGGTTTATAGTGTAGTACACAAACGACACAATAAGGGAGTATTATTAGTATTTCCATATTGTAGATGAAAAGTATGAGCCTTAGAAACATTAGCTCAAGATCACACATTAAGTAAGTACAGGCGAGAGATTCAGACTAGAAAGGCTGACTTGATATCACAACCCTGGATCACAAATCTGCCTCATTAAAGACTGAACACAGTAAGTAGACTCAACCCCAGAACAGATGCTATGTGATAATTGTATAGACATGACTTAAAAACTATTAAGTAATATATTTGAATTCTCATTTCATCAGTTCAGTTCAGTTCAGTCACTCAGTCCTGTCTAACTCTTTGCGACCCCATGAATCGCAGCATGTCAGGCCTCCCTGTCCATCACCAACTCCCAGAGTTCACCCAGACTCAGGTCCATCAAGTCAGTGATGCCATCCAGCCATCTCATGCTCTATTGTCCCCTTCTCCTCCTGCCCCCAATCCCTCCCAGCATCAGAGTCTTTTCCAATGAGTCAACTCTTCACATGAGGTGACCAAAGTATTGGAGTTTCAGCTTCAACATCAGTCCTTCCAAAGAAATCGCAGGGTTGATCTCCTTCAGAATGGACTGGTTGGATCTCCTTGCAGTCCAAGGGACTCTCAAGCGTCTTCTCCAACACCACAGTTCAAAAGCATCAATTCTTCAGTGCTCAGCTTTCTTCACAGTCCAATTCTAACATCCATACATGACCACTGGAAAAACCATAGCCTTGACTAGACGGACCTTTGTTGGCAATGTAATGTCTCTGCTTTTCAATATGCTATCTAGGTAGGTCATAACTTTTCTTCCAAGGAGTAAGTGTCTTTTAATTTCATGACTGCAGTCACCATCTGCAGTGATTTTGGAGCCCAAAGAAATAAAGTCTTCCACTGTTTCCACTGTTTCCCCATCTATTTGCCATGAAGTGATGGGACCAGATGCCATGATCTTTGTTTTCTGAATGTTGAGCTTTAAGCCAACTTTTTCACTCTCCTCTTTCACCTTCATCAAGAGGCTTTTTAGTTCCTCTTCACTTTCTGCCTTAAGGGTGGTATCATCTGCAAATCTGAGGTTATTGATATTTCTCCTGGCAATCTTGATTCCAGCTTGTGTTTCTTCCAGCCCAGCATTTCTCATGATGTACTCTGCATAGAAGTTAAATAAGCAGAGTGACAATATACAGACTTGACATACTCCTTTTCCTATTTGGAACAAGTCTGTTGTTCCATGTCCAGTTCTAACTGTTGCTTCCTGACCTGCATACAAATTTCTCCAGAGGCAGATCAGATGGTCTGGTATTCTCATCTCTTTCAGAATTTTCCAGTTTATTGTGAGCCACACAGTCAAAGGCTTTCCATAGTCAATAAAGCAGAAATAGATGTTTTTCTGGAACTCTCTTGCTTTTTCCATGATCCAGCGGATGTTGGCAATTTGATCTCTGGTTCCTCTGCCCTTTCTAAAACCAGCTTGAAGAACTGGAAGTTCATGGTTCACATATTGCTGAAGCCTGGCTTGGAGAATTTTGAACATTACTTTACTAGCATGTGAGATGAGTGCAATTGTGCGGTAGTTTAGCTTTATAATGCTGGATAAATTACTGAACTTCTTTCAATTTGATTTTTCATCAATAAAATTAATATTTAAAAAGCCTCAACTATAGTGTTATTATGAAAATAATATATGCAAGCATTTAGTACTCTGCCCTGCACTTAGTCAACATTTAAAACCATTATTCTTTTTTTGGTAATCTCTAAAGTAAATAACTTAATTTTCAATATATTCTCTGTTGAATATCAATTCTAATAAAGAATTATAAAATTTATGTGTGTGTATTCAGTCTTGTCTGACTCTTTGCAACCCCTTGTATTGTAGCCTGCCAGATTCCTCTGTCCATTGGATTTTTCAGGCAACGATAGAGGGGTGGAGTACCATTACCTTCTCCGTATTAATGCTCAGTTCACTTTAGTCTCTCAGTCATGTCTGACTATTTGTGACCCCATGAATGCATCATGACAGGCTTCCCTGTCCATAACCAATTGCAGGAGATTGCTCAAACTCATGTCCATCGAGTTGGTGATGCCATCCAACTATTTAATCCTCTGTCTTCCCCTTCTCCTTCTGCCTTCAGTCTTTTCCAGCAGCAGGGTCTTTTCCAATGAATCAGTTCTTTGCATCCGATGGCCAAAGTATTGGGGATTCAGCTTCAGCATCAGTCTTTCAAATGAATATTCACAACTGATTTCCTTTAAGATTGACTGGTTGGATCTCCTTGCAGTCCTAGGGAATCTCAAGAGTCTTCTCCAACACCACAGTTCAAAAGCATCAATTCTTTAGCACTCAGCTTTCTTTACAGTCCAACTCTCACATCCATATATGACTACTGGAAAAACCATAGTTTTGATAATAAATAATAAGGAATATGAGTCTATATGTAAATTTGAGCTCTAGAAAAACAAAACTGATCTAAATTTTTTCATTCTTCCAAGGCCAATTTTCTCCCCCTTGGGGTCAATATCACCAACATTGAAAATCTATGTTTTACAATGATCATAAAATTTCCAATGACTAATAATAATAATTCATTCATTTCTCAAGTTTTACATTTACTTTTAGGTTAAAAAATGACTAATAATTAATTAAACACAAAATTACTTTTCTTACTCTTGTTTTCAAAGGCTAATCTGGTACAATAATTAAAAAAATAAAATGGGCTATTGATTATTATCTAATGGTTATTTTTGTGACCTCAACATGCTGTTTTCATAATAAATTTTGGTTTGGCCACCACAATTCACTCATGAATAAAAACGGACCCATATACAAATGTAGACACATTACACATTTAAAAAATAAAGCTCTTTCTTTACTAAATTGCCTGCTCTGCTTCTAAAATCCTTGTTTCCTTAAATTGTATGAGTATGTGGTGTGTAAGTCATACATAATATATTCTTGTCAGTGAATATATTCATAATTGCTTTCCCTAGTACTGTAGCCTACACCTTTATTCCTATTAGCATTTCTTTCTCTAAGACACACCATTTCAAGAAAGGGAAATACAGAAATCTATCATATTTTAAAACAAGTTACATTTGTAAATGAAGCAAAAATCCTCAGGGAGATTTGATTTTAAAGTATCTAAAGGCCAAATGGGGTTATTTGATTACTAGGTTTAGGTAAAATAAATAAATAAATAAATGACTGCTACATATACAAATGGCTTAAAAGCAAGTATAATTTTAAAAGATACATTTTGCAGAATCTGACCTCAAAGTAAACAATTTTCTATAACTGCCTTCAGGTTAAAAAAAAAAATAGAAACTTAATAGTTCTTCACACTTTAAACAGTAGACAACAGAAAGTCAATTATTATCTCATATCATTAAAGAATTGCCAATTGTTAAAATAGTGTGGACATTTTTAAAGGAAGAAAGTATTTAAAAATGAAACAAGATCTTTATTTAGGACATACCATATAAAATATAATCCCAATGAATGATACAGTAATACTTTTCATTTAGGAATGACAGCTGACTCCTGAATTTATTTTTTTAGCTGTTTTTTTTATAAGGAATACTAGATTATATATAAAATATATTCAGCTTTGAATAACTATGAGTGGCTTAAATTGTTTATAAGTTTATCCACCTGGTAACAACAATTGAAACAGTTAGCCTTAGAAAGAAAGAAAGATAGTGCTAAGTCTTGTCCATCTCTTGCAATCCCATGAACTGTAGCCCACCAGGCTCCTGTGTCCATGGGATTCTCCAGGTAAGAATACTGGAGTAGGTTGCCATTTCCTTCTCCAGGGGATCTTCCTGACCCAGGAATTGAACCCAGGTCTCCCATATTGCAGGCAGTTGCTTTACCTTCTGAGCTACACAGGAAGCCCCATAATATTCTTTACCAACTGTGCCATAAGGAAAGCCCAGGAATACTGGAGTGGTTAGCCTATCCCTTCTCTGGCAGATATGTCCAATCCAGGAATTGAACTGGGATTTCCTGCATTGTAGGAGCGTTCTTTACCAACTGAGCTATCAGGAAAGCCCTATTATCCTTAATTATATATAATAATGGTGGTGAAAATATGGGTAACTTACATGAAGACTTGATTAAACAAGTATTTTATGAAGTAAAACAAGTATTCTATGAAGTCTTCAGGTTTAGGTTTTGTGATCTTATGAAGAGATTGTTAGGAGATAATTTTCATAGATCTGTCAAATACAAATTGCCAGTTGCCATGCACTCGCCATCTACCTCTGCTGCTGCTGCTGCTAAGTCGCTTCAGTCGTTTCCGACTCTGTGCGACCCCACAGACGGAAGCCCACGAGGCTCCCCAACCCCTGGGATTCTCCAGGCAAGAACACTGGAGTGGGTTGCCATTTCCTTCTCCATCTACCTTTACAAGGATTAAATCGTGCTATTGCAGCTGCTAATCTCAACAACTCCTGAAAGGAGTTCAGGGTGGAGGGCAGACGTGAGACTGTCATGCTCAGGGAAAACCTGGCAGGACAAGTCTTCAGATAATTAGATATTTTAAGGAACTGATTTAATGAACCCAATTCTTGTATCTCCTCATATCTAAAAAAGCACTCCAGTCATTCGTGGTGAATGTTCTGTTATCACGTGGCTGTTCTGTCACGTGAATGTTTCTGCTAGTCACTGTTCCTTGTGACTAGCAGAAAGCTTCATAAGACTAGTAGAAACCTTCTGGAAAAATATGTGCTTGTTTGCATATATTCCCCCTTCATCAAAGTCACATTTATATTGACCTTCTCTCTGCTTCTTTGGAGCAATTTCTCAGAGCTATCTGAGGTGCTGTCTCCCAGGCTGCAGTTTTTCATTTTGCCCCAAATAAAATTTAACTTGCAGATCTCAAGTTGTGCATTTTTAATTTGGCAGATCTCATATTTCTGCACATCTTTTGAGAAAGTGTCCTGATCAACTTTTTCTGGACTATATTATCAAAGATGTTTGTATAGCAAACAACCTTGAAAGATAGAGACCGTCCCTTTTGTCTCTTCCTTCCCCATACTCACATTTTAAGTAAATGGAGGGATGGTTAGTGTACTATCCAATGTAACAAAGGAAATGTCTCCTACTAGAGCAAAGATTTGGAGAAGGTGATGGCACCCCACTGCAGTAGTCTTGCCTGGAAAATCCCATGGACGGAGGGGCCTGGTGGGCTGCAGTCCATGGGGTCGCTAAGAGTCGGACACGACTGAGCGACTTCACTTTCACTTTCAAGCACTGGAGAAGGAAATGGCAACTCACTCCAGTGTTCTTGCCTGGAGAATCCCAGGGACGGGGGAGCCTGGTGGGCTGCCGTCTATGGGGTCGCACAGAGTCGGACATGATTGAAGCGACTTAGCAGCAGCAGCAGAGCAAAGGTTAGGGAGGCTTACTGCCCATTATAAAAGACTGGATTCCTAAACTAACTAAACTAAAGCTCTATGAGAATAGGTGTCCTCACCTCTTTACCTCACTTGATGGGAACTAGATTTCAGAAAGTGTGTTGTGTTAGTCATTCAGTTGTATCCAACTCTTTGAGACTGCATGGATTGTAGCCCACCAGTGTCTTCTGTCCGTGGAATCCTCTAGGCAAGGATACTGGAGTGGGTTGCAGTTCCCTCCTCCAGGGGGTCTTCATGACCAAGGGATCAAATCTGGATCTCCTGAATTGCAGGCAGATTCTTTACCGTTTGAGAAATGTTGAAACAGTGCTATTGCTATTGAGGTAGACATTGTTAGGCAGTCAGTATAAGGTTGAGGCCTTGATTCTTTTAATTTTAGTTTTCAACTCCAACTTTAATTTTACATAAGCATCTTATTTTACTAATCTATACCTGTTGTTTACTTTCCAGGCATTCAGAAGAATGCCCCCCTGGTCTGGAGGACCATAAGACATCCAGACCCATAATAAAACAATCAGTAATTGCCATCTAACTTATCAAGGAAAAAACCCCTGGTGGATCATTAAGTCTTAAATATACACCTGGTCCTTAAACAATAGCCTGAGATCATGAGAAAGAGTCACAGGCTGCCAGCTCAATGCCTAAAAAAATCCCAAGGACTAGGAATTAAAAAAAAAAAAAAAAAGCCCTAAAAATGACAAACTGGACATGTTGGGTTTTTAAAATGATTGGTCAAAAATTACATACAACAGGTGCCCCAAACCAACCCAAAATGAACAGGTCGATACTGGCAAAGATATAAACTGTTGTTATTTTCACCTTTGAGGGCTCTTCACCCTCTCTCAGTGTCTATGCTGAGAGCTCTGTTATCTCTATCTTCTAAAATAAACTGTGTAAGATTTTTCAAGTTTATAAAGTTCAGCTTTAGGCTCTATGAACAAGGACTTGGTTTCCCATTTCATCTGTGGGGGCTCTTCACCCCTTCTCAGTGTCTATGCTGAGAATTTTGCATCTCTGTGATCTAAAATAAACTTTGCCTGTGTGAGTGTTTGTGAGTTTACAAAGTTCAGTTTTCAGTTCTAGCAAACAAGGGCTCAGTTTCCTATTTCACTGTGAGTAATAAAGGAGTTTTGATGCTGTTAGTATTTCAAGAAATCTCTCTCCTTCTCTCCTTCCCCTCCATATCTCCTTCCATCACATGCCTATAACATGAACATTAAGTTGACTCATAACCAGGTCTCTTAGAGGAAAAATCCAGTTTTAATCTCTGCTTTGTTCTTGCCTGGTACATCAGTGTAGTTCAAGTCAACATCACAGGTCAGAGGAGACCCTTAGGGAGAAAAAATTTTCAGATTTCAGAACTGTTGATATTTATTTTACAAGATGTGTAATGCGAAGGTGAAAATGTTAGTTACTCAGCTGTGTCCAACTCTTTGAGACTCCAGAGTTCCTATAGCCCTCCAGGTTCCTTTGTCCATGGAATTCTCCAGGCAAAAATACTGGAGTGGGTAGCAATTCCCTTCTCCAGGGGATCTTCCCAGCCCAGGGATTGAGCCCATGTCTCCTGTACTGCAGGAAGATTCTCTATCTTCTGAACCACCAGAGAAGCCCCATAATGCAAAGGTAGCATAAGGCAAATAATGTGACAGTTTGACCAGGGACTCTTAATTTAATATACTACCATTTCTGCACAATATATGAGTATTCAAACTGTTAAAAAACAAAAATTAACAGTCAATTATAGAGATCTTATTGGCTTTATTAAATGATTCATGAAATAGACAGCATCAAATCAAGCAGATAGAGAGGAAATCTGAGGAACTGCACAAGAAGAAAGACTTTTACAGGCAGAAGAGCTCAGAAACAAGGAAGTTATACTAGCCCCCTAAATAGGCTTTTCCTTTTCTTAAAAAATTTTTTTGCAATGTTATTTTCCTTTACAGGATGTCAGAGTTCTATCAGACAGATTATCTAACTCATGTTGATCAGGCAATTCCTGTCTGAGTAGTTTAAGATTCTGTTTCTGAAAGAGCTGCAACTGTATTAAGTCTCAGTGTGGTGACAAATAGCTTACAGAAGCGTCTATCTTTTGGGTGTGTGGCCTGTTTTTAACAATATGAAGAAATATTTTTACAGCAGTTCCAATAATGTTTTGACCACAAATTAATTTTCTACAAATTCTGGAAAATGTGGTACTAAGAGTTTTTTTGGTTTTGAAGTTATTAAAGATTATGAGCCTTTGTGTAAGGGGAAGGGAGGTTGAAATTGACCTATGCTTGTGCTCAGTTGTTAAGTCTTGTTCGACTCTTTTGAATGACTAGCCCGCCAGGCTCCTCTCTCAGTGGGATTTCCCAGGCAAGAATATTGGAATAGGTAGCCATTTCCTTCTTGATGAAATAAGCATAAGTCTACTTATATCTGAAGTTCAACCTGGTGGTCAAATCCAACTGTCTGGAGCCACCAGTTCACTTTCAGCAACACACTGTTACTTAATTTTCTTCTTTTTAAATCTTTCACATAGAGATTATGGCAAGGATCTAAAAGAGATCTGCTTTTCTATTTTTACTGGCCAAAACACCACTATATAGCTTCTCTCAAGATTACTTTTTCTCCCTTTTAATGGGAAATAGGAAGAGAATCCAAATTTCCTAACTTCTATTATGCATTTATTCTATTTTTATTTAGCTACAATTAAAGATCATGTCCTTTTCCTCATTTTTTACATTATTGAGCTGTTTCCTTGAAGGAATAGATAATGCTCCCTGCTCTTCAAAGGGAGAGAAATAAGAAAGGACATTAATCTTAGGTGTTCATTTAAATCCTGTCCTTGGTGATGATCATTCAGATGATAATCTTTCCTGTTTTTTTCAGGAGTAGAGAGACAAATGTAAAGAAAAGTCTTAAGATCTTTCCTCCTTTGGATGCCAATATTAACAGCATGTAGTTCAGTAACTGAGGCCCAGGAAGACTTTTTAAACTAGCTGATATTATTAAGAGAACTGGTTTTGGGAGACATCCTTCCGTTCTTCGAATTACAAACCCCTCAACCCAATGGGTCAAACTATGTTCATTTATGACTTTGCTAGAGCTCCTAAAATAATTTTATTTTATAAATCATTCAATAAATTGATGTAGACATAACTATCATTTCACATATTAGAAAAGCAATGTGCTTCAAAAGAAATGTGGCATACTGAAAAATGTTAAAAGAGTACTTTGTTGTTAAATTATCTAGAAGAGATAGTTTAAAGAAGTTCATTTTTTTTTAATACACAGTAGATAAAGGTAAAATGTATACCTGTGGCGGATTCATTTTGATATTTGGCAAATCTAATACAGTTATGTAAAGTTTAAAATAAAATAAAATTAAAAAAAAAAAGAATAAGTAGATGGATGTATATTAGTAGAACAAATTTAATGCAATTAAATACACTAAGTAAAATAGTACCCTTTTTGAAATTATTGCTTTCTACATATTATAATGACTTTTATTTAAGCTGATATCCTGGTCAAGAGCAGTGAGATTTATGCTCTAGCTTTACAATTGCTATGTGAAAATACAGAATTCTTCATAAATTTGAACATTATTTTTGTGCAGGGACAATGCTAATTTTCTCTGTATTGTTCCAATTGTAGCATAAGTGTTGCTGAAGTGAGCACTAAAGTATATCAATTGCCCAAATCTAAAAAATTGTATCAGTGGCTCAAACAATTTTAGAAATTGATCTAAAATGAACGTGAAATATTGACCTAGTAGGACATTAGGTACATTGGTCGTATGAGAACACTTGGCCTTACCTGGTGGTGCTAGTATTAAAGAACACATCTTCCAATGAAGAAGACATAAGAGTCATGGGTTCAATTCCTCAGTCAGGAAGATCCCCTGGAGGAGGGCATGGCAACCACCTTCAGTATTCATGCCTGGAGAATCCCATGACAGAGGAGCCTGGCAGGCTATGGTCCATGTGGTCACAAAGAGTCAGACATGACTGAAGCCACTTAGCACATGCATATATGGGAGAACTACATTTCTGATAGGACACTAGAGAGGAGTTAATAGCTTATATTTTCATAATAAGAAAGAACTATGAAAAAAAATGCATCTATATCTTAGAAGAAAATTTTAACAGACCTACATTTAATATTTCTAGAATTAACACCAAAAAAAGATGTCCTATTCATCAGAAGGGACTGGAATGAAAAGTAGGAAGTCAAGAGATACCTGGAGTAACAGGAAGTTTGGCCTTGGATTATAAAATAAAGCAAAGCAAAGGATAAAATAATGTTGCCAAGAGAATGCACTGGTCATAGCAAACACCCTCTTCCAGCAACACAAGCGATGACTCTACACATGGACATCACCTAATGGTCAATAATGAATTCAGACTAATTATATTCTTTGCAACAAAGAAGGCAAAGCTCTATACAGTCAGCAAAAACAGACCTGGAGATGACTGTGGCTCAGATCATGAACTCCTTATTTCTAACTTCAGACTTAAATTGAAGAAAGTAGGGAAAACCACTAGACAATTCAGTTATGACCTAAATCAAATCCCTATGATTATACAATGGAAGTGACAAAAAGAATCAAGGGATTACATCTGATAGGGTTCCTGAAGAACTATGGAGAGAGGTTTATAACATTGTACAGGAGGTGGTAATCAAAACCATCCCCAAGAAGAAATGCAAAAAATAAAAATGGTTGTTTGAGGAGGCCTTGGAAATAGCTGAGAAAAAGAAGAGAAGCAAAAGGCAAAGGAGAAAAGGAGAAATATATTCATCTGAATGCAGAATTCCAAAGAATAGCAAGAAGAGACAAGAAAGCCTTTCTAACTGATCGATGCAAAGCAGTAGAGGAAAACAATAGAAAGAGAAAGACTAGAGATTTTGATACCAAGGGAACATTTCATGCAAAGATGGGCACAATAAAGACCAGAAACAATATGGACATAACAGTAACAGAAGATATTAAGAAGAGGTGGCAAGAATACACAGAAGAGCTATACAAAAAAGATCTTCATGACCCAGATAATCACAATGGTGTGATCACTCACCTGGAGCCAGACATCCTGGAATGCAAAGTAAAGTGAGCCTTAGGAAGAAGCACTATGAACAGAGCTAGTGGAGGCGATGGAATTGCAGTTGAGCTATTTCAAATCCTAAAAGATGATGCTATGAAAGTGCTGCACTCAATATGCCAGCAAATTTGGAAAACTCAGCAGTGGTCAGGGCCACAGGAATGGAAAAGATCAGTTTTCATTCCCATCCCAAAGAAAGACAATGCCAAATAATGTTCAGACTATCACACAAAAAACTCATTTCACACACTAGCAAAGTAATACACAAAATTCTCAAAGCAAGGCTTTAATAGTACATAAACTGAGAACTTCCAGATGTTTAAGCTGGATTTAGAAAAGGCAAAGGAGCCAGAGATCAAATTGAAAGCATCCATTGGATCATAGGAAAAACAAGAGAATTCCAGAAAAACATCTACTTCTGCTTCATTGACTACGCTAAAGCCTTTGACTGTGTGTATCATAATAAGCTGCGGAAAATTCTTAAAGAGATGGGACCACTTTACCTGCCTCCTGAGAAATCTGTATGAAGGTTAAGAAACAACATTATACGTCTTTTAGTATTGCAATATTTTTTTCTTATGGATAACAGGTAATGAAAAAAGATTGAGAAACATTGCAATAGAGTTTTTAACTTTAAATTAATATTTAAAAGCAAAATATTTTGCTATAAGGAATTAAACACATATATATTAAGATTTTCTTTTGGGTAGTTGCCATGAAATATCTAAGATATTTCTTTAAATAAACTAATTTTAATCTGCTCTGTGCCAAAAAAAAAATAAATAAAATTGAAAACATTAGAAAACATTGTTGTGAAATGTTGTATCCAGATGATAATAGATATAGATTGAAAAATGGGCTTCCCGGGTGTCTCAGATGGTAAAGCATCTGCCTGAAATACAGGAGACCCAGGCTCAACCCCTGGATTGGGAAGATACCTTGCAGAAAAGAATGGCAACACACCCCAGTATTCTTGCCTGGAGAATTCCATGGACAGAGGAGCCTGGCGAGCTACAGTCCATGGGTTTGAAAAGAGTTGGGCATGAATAGGCAACTAATACGCACACAGATAGACAGATAGATGATTGATAGATTATAGATACGTAATTGTTTGAATTTGGCAACAAGAAGTTCAGAATCTGAGCCATAGACAGCTCCTGGTCTTGTTTTTGCTGACTGTATAGAGCTTTTCATCTTTGGCTGCAAAGAATATAATCAATCTGATTTCGGTGTTGATCATCTGGTGATGTCCATGTATAGAGTCTTCTCTTGTGTTGTTGGAAGAAGGTGTTTGCTATGACCTGTGCATTTTCTTGGCAAAACTCTATTAGCGCTTGCCCTGCTTCATTCCCTCTTCCAAAGCCAAATTTGCCTGTTACTCCAGGTGTTTCTTGACTTCCTACTTTAGCATTCCAGTCCCCTAAAATGAAAAAGACATCTTTTTTGGGTGTTAGTTCTAAAAGGTCTTGTAGGTCTTCATAGAACCGTTCAGCTTCTTCAGCATTACTGGTTGGGGCATAGACTTGGATTACTGTGATATTGAATGGTTTGCCTTGGAAACAGAGATCATTCTGTCGTTTTTGAGATTGCATCCAAGTATTGCATTTCTGAATCTTTTGTTGACCATGATGGCTACTCCATTTCTTCTAAAGGATTTCTGCCCACAGTAGTAGATATAATGGTCATCTGAGTTAAATTCACCCATTCCAGTCCATTTTAGTTCGTTGATTCCTAGAATGTTGATGTTCAATCTGGCCATCTCCTGTTTGACCACTTCCAATTTGCTTGATTCATGGACCTAACATCCCAGGTTCCTATGCAATATTGCTCTTTACAGCATCGGACCTTGCTTCTATCACCAGTCACATCCACAACTGGGTATTGTTTTTGCTTTGGCTCCATCCCTTCATTCTTTCTGGAGTTATTTCTCCACTGATCTCAAGTAGCATATTGGGCACATACCGACCTGGGGAGTTCCTCTTCAGTATCCTATTATTTTGCCTTTTCATACTGTTCATGGGATTCTCAAGGCAAGAATACTGAAGTGCTTTGCCATTCCCTTCTCCAGTGGACCATATTCTGTCAGACCTTTCCACCATGACCCGCCCATCTTGGTGGCCCCTTATTGCCAAATTCAGCCTTAAATTGAAGAAAGTAGGGAAAAGCACTAGACCATTCAGGTATGACCTAAATAAAATCCCTTATTATTATACAGTGGAAGTGATAAATAGATTTAAGGGACTAGATCTGATAGATAGAGTGCCTGATGAACTGTGGACAGAGGTTCATGGCATTGTACAGGAGACAGGGATCAAGACCATCCCCATGGAAAAGAAATTCAAAAGAGCAAAATGGCTGTCCGGGGAGGAATTACAAATAGCTGTGAAAAGAAGAGAAGTGAAAAGAAAAGGAGAAAAGGAAAGATATAAGCATCTGAATGTGGAGTTACAAAGAATAACAAGAAGAGATAAGAAGGCCTTCTTCAGCGATCAATGCAAAGAAATAGAGGAAAACAACAGAATGGGAAAGACTAGAAATCTCTTCAAGAAAATTAGAGGTACCAAGGGAATATTTCATGCAAAGATGGGCTAGATAAAGGACAGAAATGGTATGGACCTAACAGAAGCAGAAGATAAAGAAGAGGTGGCAAGAATACACAAAAGAACTGTACAAGAAAGATCTTCACGAACAAGATAATCACGATGGTGTGATCACTCACCTACAGCCAGACATCCTGTAATGTGAAGTCAAGTGGACCTTAGAAAGCATCACTAGGAACAAAGCTGGTGGAGGTGACGGAATTCCAGTTGAGCTATTTCAAATCCTGAAAGATGATGCTGTGAAAGTGCTGCACTCAATATGCCAGCAAATTTGGAAAACTCAACAGTGGTCACAGGACTGGAAAAGGTCGGTTTTCATTCCAATCCCAAAGAAAAGCAATGCCAAAGAATGCTCAAACTACCACACAATTGCACTCATCTCACACTCTAGTAAAGTACTGCTCAAAATTCTCCAAGCCAGGCTTCAGCAATATGTGAACTGTGAACTTCCTGATGTTCAAGCTGGTTTTAGAAAAGGCAGAGGAACCAGAGATCAAATTGCCAACATCTGCTGGATCATGGAAAAAGCAAGAGAGTTCCAGAAAAACATCTATTTCTGCTTTATTGACTATGCCAAAGCCTTTGACTGTGTGGATCACAATAAACTGGAAAATTCTGAAAGAGATGAGAATACCAGACAGCTTGACCCACCTTTTGAGAAACCTATATGCAGGTCAGGAAGCAACAGTTAGAACTGGACATGGAACAACAGACTGGTTCCAAATATAAAAAGGAGTACGTCAAGGCTGTATATTGTCACCCTGCTTATTTAACTTCTATGTAGAGTACATCATGAGAAATGCTGGGCTGGAAGAAGCACAAGCTGGAATCAAGATTACTGGGAGAAATATCAATAACCTCAGATATGCAAATGACACCCTTAGGGCAGAACATGAAGAGGAACTAAAAAGCCTTTTGATGAAAGTGAAAGTGGAGAGTGAAAAAGTTGGCTTAAAGCTCAACATTCAGAAGCTAAGATCATGGATGGGGAAACAGTGGAAACAGTGTCAGACTTTATTTTTCTGGGCTCCAAAATCGCTGCAGATGGTGATTGCAGCCATGAAATTAAAAGACGCTTAGTCCTTGGAAGGAAAGTTATGACCAACCTAGACAGCATATTAAAAAGCAGAGACATTACTTTGCCAACAAAGGTCCATCTAGTCAAGGCTATGGTTTTTCTAGTAGTCATGTATGGATGTGTGAGTTAGGCTGGGAAGAAAGCTGAGCACCAAAGAATCGATGCTTTTGAACTGTGGTATTGCAGAAGACTCTTGAGAGTCCCTTGGACTGCAAGGAGATCCAACCAGTCCATCCTAAAGGAGATCAGTCCTGGGTGTTGTTTGGAAGGACTGATGCTAAAGCTGAAATTCCAGTACTTTGGCCACCTCATGGGAAGTGGAAAAGAAGAAAAGACTCTGATTCTTGGAAAAGACTTTGATTCTGGGAGGGAGTAGGTGCATGAGGAGAAGGGGACGACAGAGGATGAGATGGCTGGATGGCATCACAGACTCGATGGACATGATTTTGATTGAACTCCAGGAGTGGTGATGGACAGGGAGGCCTGGCGTGATGCAATTCATGGGGTTGCAAAGAATCGGACATGACTAAGCGACTGATCTGAACTGAACTGAATTTTTTGAAACATTGTTTTATTTTTCCTCACCTGATTTCAGTGTTTTTCAATATATGAATTGAAATATCCAAACATAAGATATTTAAAAATCTTGTTAATACTTTGAGCCTAGGATGGATTAAACTAAACTAATTTAATTAATTAAAAAACTAAATAAAATAAGCAACTGGATAAAAGTTATTTTTATGGCCCTTTATTTAATCCTTTCTATAAATGAAAATTTATAATGTATGATTTTTTTGTGTGTGTGAGGAATATTGTACTCCTAATATCTTTTTTCATATTTTTAACAGTGGAGTATAACTGACATCCCGTAGTTAGTTAAGTGAATCTCAGTATCATTTGTAGTGCTGGTAGAAATTAATGTCCAGAGCACACATACACACATGGAAACTCACATTCCACATCAATTTCAATAAACAGTGCATTTTTTCCTGTCCTGGTCTGGATAATTTTAGAATATAGTTTGAGGCAAATGTTAATGGTGTTGCTTGTATTATTCTACCACTCCATAGGACATTCTATATTCCAGTGAATAACTCATCATAAGTTCACTGCCAAGTCAATTCCCAAAAGTTTTGCCTACAAAGTTCAACATTATAGTGCAAACAAATCAATCTTTTGATTTTTCAGCCCTACTCCCATGAGAGGGCAGTGAGGCAATATGTTAGAAAATGAAATTGTGAAATAAAGACTAATATCATAAGGGAAATTAACATCATATTTATTTTGTATCTCTTCTTAGTCTTGGTAATAATATTCTTCAATCAAACTATTTCCTTGGGTTACATATACAAAAAAAGTGTCCATCTTATTCAGGCATTCAATAGCTTCAAAAATATTCACCTATGTCCTGAAAGTTATGTGTAATGTAAAAAAACTAGCCATTCAGAATCATGTGCTAATACTAAGGTGTACATGGCAATTAAAACTCATGACCTGAAAAAAGTGTAAACAGTCCTGTGATTAAAGCATCTGAAAGGTAAATATGAAGTGAAAGTAAATAAATTGCCCTGTCCACAATTAGCTAGACTTCAGAAAGCAGCATGCCCTTTTCAGTCAATGTCTTGTTGATAGTTGCAATAAATAGTCTTATATTCTAAATGCTTGAGGGCAAATAAGGTTGGTCCTTATGCACCCCTAATTTTCCAGTCATTTTGTATAATATTGTACACTGAAACAAAATCATTCTCTTAATAACCCTCTCTTTTTAAGGTGGCCTTTCCATCAGTGCATAACTGAGAACTGGCTCCTTGGGTCCAGGAAAGGAAGAAAGACAGAAAGCTTAATGAATTGGTAAATGCTTTTTAAGAAAAGTGCAGAAAAGTTCTGAGTAAATAATGCATGCTTTCCTTATGAATTTTACCTTTAACTATAATTCGTAAATGAAGACCTGATTATAGCTCTAGCTCAACCTTATGTTCTATGCATAGCTAGGAAACTGTTTTAATTCTCTCTGGAATTCAAGTTTTTATATGTAGCCTCTCTTTGAATAAGTGACTACTATAATATCATATATCTGGAGCAGGCTGTCTTGTAAATTCCACAGAAAAATATAAGCAGCTAAATTTTTGCTTTGAAATCACTTTAGGGGTATAAGCTCTTCAAAGATACCTGCTTGCTTTCAACATCTTTTTTCCTCTCTACATGTAATCAAATGCCTTAGAATAAGCTCTTCACCAAACGGGCGGCATCCAGGAACTTGCTGTGCTTCTAATAATTACTCACCTTGCTGCTGTTCAGCTTCAGAAGAGAAAACTGCTGTGGAAAAATAGCTCTGGTAGTCTGGCATAGATAATAAAATACACTTTTATGACAGTAGTCTCCCTTCATTGTGAATTTTCAGTTGGCTTCTATGAAGCTTACCATAAAAAATAAAATGAAGACCTTACATATGTAATGCATTTTTCTTAAGAATTGTTAATATGGAGATCAATAGTATTCTGGTCTAGTGTATGAGTTGTCTGGGGTACCACAGGCCTAAACAGATTCAAGTTGGCACTAGTACAAGATAGGACAGCTGTTCCCATTTCTTCCCCTGAAGGGGTCCCATGCATTTCCTGGAAAAGAAAGGGAACTTGGCCTGCAGGAAAAAAAGGGCTTATGCTGATTATAATGCCAAAATAACCAGATAATTATGTCAAAAGCAAAATCAGTTCACACAAAAAAATTGGCATCACAAAATGAAATAATATTCTTTAAATGGCACTGATTGTAACACAAGTCTGCAAATGAATCAATAATGATGAATGCAAGATACATTATGATTCTTCACATTTTATCATACTATTCTGATATCTGTCGATTGTGAAGATGCTTGAAAATATGTTTCTTTTTCTCATCTCACTGTATTCTTTGGGGCTTGATACAAAATTAACCAATTCACTGGCTTATTCAGTAATTAATGGTTTCAGTTCAGTTTAGTTCAGTCGCCCAGTTGTGCCCGATTCTTTGCAACCCATGAATTGCAGCATGTCAGGCCTCCCTGTCCATCACCAACTCCCAGAGTTTACCCAAACTCATGAACATTGAGTCAGTGATGCCATCCAGCCATCTCATCCTCTGTCATCCCCTTCTCCTCCTGCCCCCAATCCCTCCCAGCATCAGGGTCTTTTGCAATGAGTCAACACTTCGCATGAGGTGGGCAAAGTATTGGAGCTTCAGCTTCAGCATCAGTCCTTTCAATGAACACCCAAGACTGATCTCCTTTAGGATGGACTGGTTGGATCTCCTTGCAGTCCAAGGGACTCTCAAGAGTCTTCTCCAACACCACATTTCAAAGGCATCAATTCTTCGGTGCTCTGCTTTCTTCACAGTCCAAATCTCACATCCATACATGACCACAGGAAAAACCATAGCCTTGACTAGATGGACCTTTGTTGGCGAAGTAATGTCTCTCCTCTTTAATATGCTATCTAGGTTGGTCATAACTTTCCTTCCAAGGAGTAAGCGTCTTTTAATGTCATGGGTGCAATCACCCTGCAGTGATTTTGGAGTCCAAAAAAATAAAGTCTGACACTGTTTCCACTGTTTCCCCATCTATTTACCACGAAGTGATGGGACCAGATACCATGATCTTCGTTTTCTGAATGTTGAGCTTTAAGTCAACTTTTTCACTCTCCTCTTTCACTTTCATCAAGAGGCTTTTTAGTTCCTCTTCACTTTCTGCCATAAGGGTGGTGTCATCTGCATATCTGAGGTTATTGATATTTCTCCTGGCAAACTTGATTCCAGCTTGTGCTTCTTCCAGCCCAGCATTTCTCATGATGTACTCTACATAGAAGTTAAATAAGCAGGGTGACAACATACAGCCTTGATGTACTCCTTTTCCTATTTGGAACCAGTCTGTTGTTCCATGTCCAGTTCTGACTGTTGCTTCCTGACCTGCATATAAGTTTCTCAAGAGGTAGGTAAGGTGCTTACTGTATGCCAGACCCTTGATAAAAGTGAAGAACTTATAGATGAAAAAGATTGACTCCTGACTTGAATGACTCTTCCAATCAAAACTCTCACAGGATGTTTAATGGAATTATCATGTCGTATAAATATAACTTTCAATAAAAATAATTCAAATTGTCTATTAACAAACTTTCTCTATTTACAATGGCCAACAAGAAATCCACAATGAAGGTCAGACCTCTTCTGTGGTGTGTGGACTGTTACTCGCTGTCATTTCTAAATTTAATATGTATATGACAAATACTTTTTTTATGTTGTAACTTCATCTAAACCAGACAGAACTATCTGAAAAAATTAGAGTAAAGTAATAAATTAAACTCAGTAGAAAGTCATCAACATTCTGGTTGACAATGATTTAGTATCATTTTGTTGATATAAAATAAGATAAATTATAAAGAGAAAACAAGCAAAACTATGTGAGTGAGTTTTGCATAAGGAAAGTTATGACCAACCTAGATAGCATATTAAAGAGGAGAGACATTATTTTGCCAACAAAGGTCCATCTAGTCAAGGCTATGGTTTTTCCAGTGGTCATGTATGGATGTGAGAGTTGGGCTGTGAAGAAAGCAGAGCACCAAAGAATTGATGCTTTTGAACTGTGGTGTTGGAGAAGACTCTTGAGAGTCCCTTGGACTTCCAGGAGATCCAACCAGTCCATCCTAAAGGAGATCAGTCCTGGGTGTTCATTGAAAGGACTGATGCTGAACTAATGTGTCATTTAATAACTACACACATATTAAAACTAAAAAAGATATTAGGAAAAGAAGAACTGTGAGATAGGCAGAATAATGCTTTCTACTATTAAAGATGTCTATCTCCCAATACCTAAAAACTATTGATATACTAGGTTATATGGCAAAGAGGAATTAAGGTCACATGTGTAATTAAGTTTGCCAAACAACTGACTTTAAAATAGGGATATTACTGTGGATTATATGGGTGAGATCAAAGTAATCACAAAGATCCTTAAAAGTGGAAGAGGGAGGAAGAAGAACTAACTTATGAATTTAAAAATAAATAAATCAATAAGGCCATTATAAATAGCTGATACTATCCTTTCATTCCTACACTAAACCACTGTGTTATTGTTCAGTTGATAAGCTGTGTCTGACTTTGCAACCTTATAGACTGTAGCGCATCAGGTTCCTGTGTCCTCCACTACCTCCCAGAGTTTATTTAAATTCATGTCCACTGAATCAGTAATGCTATCGTATCAATATGCCTTGTCTCCCCCTTATCTTTTTGCATTCAATCTTTGCCAGCATCTGGGTCTTTTCCAATAAGTTGGCTCTTCATGTCAGGTGGCCAAAGTATTGGAGCTTCAGCATCACTCCTTCCAAAGAATATTCAGGGTTGATTTCCTTTAGGATTGACTCATTTGATCTCCTTGCTGTCCAAGGGACTCTCAAGAGTCTTCTACAACACCACAGTTGTAAAGCATCAGTTCGTTG
The DNA here is from genome assembly GCF_019923935.1 of Bubalus bubalis. Taxonomy (NCBI): domain Eukaryota; kingdom Metazoa; phylum Chordata; class Mammalia; order Artiodactyla; family Bovidae; genus Bubalus; species Bubalus bubalis. The sequence goes on from NC_059162.1 coordinate 64,416,810, forward strand.
GCACTCAGCCTTCTTTTGATCCAACTGTTATAAATACACATAAAATATTTCAAAATAGCAAAAATGTAGATGGTAGGTCCAAAAAATCCAATACAGATTATAAAATAAAATATTAAAAATACTCATTAAGCTAAAACAAAGCAGGATGTGACATCAGAAGGAAGAGTTTAATCAGTTCAGTTCAGTCTCTCAGTCATGTCTTACTCTTTGAGACCCCATGGACTGCAACACACCAAACTTACCTGTTCAACACCAACTCCCAGAGCTTGTTCAAACTCATGTCCATTGAGTCCGTGATGCCATCCAACCATTTAATCCTCAGTCATCCCCTTCACCTCCTACCTTCAGTCTTTCCCAGCATCAGGGTATTTTCTAATGTGTCGATTCTTTGCATCAGGTGGCCAAAGTGTTAGAGCATCAGCATCAGTCCTTCCAATGAATATTCAGGACCAATTTCCTTTAGGATAGACTGGTTTGATATCTTTGTAGTCCAAGGGACTCGCAAGAGTCTTCTCCACCACCATAATTCTAAAGCATCAATTCTTCAGCACTCAACTTTCCTTATGGTCCAACTCTCACATCCATACATGATCACTGGAAAAACCATAGCTTTAACTATACGGACCTTTGTCATTAGTGTCTTTGCTTTTGAATATGCTGTCCTGGTTTGTCATAGCTTTTCTTTCAAGGAATAGGCATCTTTTAATTTCATGGCTGCAGTCAACATCTGCAGTGATTTTGGTGCCCAAGAAAGTAAAGTCTGTCACTGTTTCCATTGTTTCCCCATCTATTTGCATGAAGGAATAGGACCGGATGCCATGATCTTAGTTTTTTGAATTTTGAGTTTTAAGCCAAGATTTTCACTCTCCACTTTCACTTTCATCAAGAGGCTTTTAAGTTCCTCTTCACTTTCTGCCATAAAGGTGGTGTCATCTGCATATCTGAGATTATTGATATTTGTCCCAGCAATCTTGATTCCAGCTTGTGACTTATCCAGGCCATCATTTCATGAGGTACTCTGCATGGAAGTTAAATAAGCAAGGTGACAGTATAGAGCCTTGATGTACTCCTATCCCAATTTGAGAAATTGTTTGGTAGGTTGGTAGGTGCCCAATATGGTACTGAAGAAGAGTAGAGTAATAGCTACAGAAAGAAAGTTTGAGCCAAAGCAAAAAGAACAACCAGTTGTGGATGTGACTGGTGATGAAAGTAGAGTCTGATGCTGTAAAGAACAATATCGCATAGGAACACGGAATATTAAGTTCGTGAATCAAGGTAAATTAGAAGTGGTCAAACAGGAGATGGTAAGAGTAAACATCGAAATTTTAATAAACAGTGAACTAAAATGGATGGGAATGGGTGAATTTAATTCAGAGGAATATTACATCTACTACTGTGGGCAAGAATTCCTTAGAAGATTGGAATAAGAACACCTAAAAAATCACCTTAAAAAAAAAAAAGAAACCATTTTTTTTTTCAGAATTTTGAAAATTAATCAAGGATTGGACAAAACCTGAAAAACATTTATTTAAGAAAAATAGGTTACTCTTGGAAATAATAATGAACTTCATGGATTTCTAACATTTTACTCAAAGATAGGCATAATAAAGAACAGAAATGATATGGACCTAACAGAAGCAGAGGATATTAAGAAGAGGTGGCAATAATACACAGAAGAACTATACAAAAAAATCTTCACGGCCCAGATAATCATGATGGTGTGATCACTAACCTAGAGCCAAACATCCTAGAATGCGAAGTTAAGTTTAGGAAGCATCACTACAATCACAGCTAGTGGAGGTGATAGAATTCCAGTTGAGCTATTTCAAATCCTGAAAGATGATGCTGTGAAAGTACTGCACTCAATATGCCAGCAAATTTGGAAACCTCAGCAGTGGCCACAAGACTGGAAAAGGTCAGTTTTAATTCCAATCCCAAAGAAAGGCAATGCCAAAGAATGCTCAAACTACCACACAATGGCACTCATCTCACACTCTAGTAAAGTACTGCTCAAAATTCTTCAAGCAAGACTTCAACAGTATGTGAACTGTGAACTTCCAGATGTTTAAGCTGGTTTTAGAAAAGGCAGAGGAACCAGAGATCAAATTGTCAACATCTATTGAATCATCGAAAAAGCAAGAGAGTTCCAGGAAAACATTGATTTCTGCTTTATTGACTATGCCAAAGCCTTTGACTGTGTGGATCACAATAAACTATGGAAAATTCTGAAAGAGATGGGAATACCAGGCCACCTGACTTCCTCTTGAGAAATCTGTATGCAGGTCAGCAAGCAACAGTTAAAACTAGACATGGAACAACAGACTGGTTCCAATAATAAAGGACAGAAATGATATGGACGTCAAGGATGTATATTTTCACCCTGCTTATTTAACTTATATGCAGTGTACATCATAAGAAACACTGGGCTGGAAGAAGCACAAGCTGGAATCAAGACTGCTGGAAGAAATATCAATAACCTCAGATATGGAGATGACACCATCCTTATGGCAGAAAGCAAAGAAGAACTGAAGAGCATCTTAATGAAAGTGAAAGAGCAGAGTGGAAAAGTTGGTAAAAATCCACATTCAGAAAACTAAGATCATGGCATCTGGTCCCATCACTTCATGGCAAGTAGATGGGGAAACAGTGGAAGCAGTGTCAGACTTTATTTTTGGGGGCTTCAAAATCACTGCAGATGGTGACTGCAGCCATGAAATTAAAGGACGCTTACTCCTTGGAAGAAAAGTTATGACCAACCTAGACAGCATATTAAAAAGCTGTCATTACTTTACCAGAAAGAGACATTACTTTACCAACAAATGTCTGTCTAGTCAAAGCTCTGATTTTTCCAGTAGTCATGTATGGATGTGAGAGTTGGAGTATAAAGAAAGCTGAGCACCGAAGAATTGATGCTTTTGAACTGTGGTGTTGGATAAGACTCTTGAGAGTCCCTTAGACAGCAAAGAGATCCAACCAGTTCATCCTAAAGGAAATCAATCCTGAATATTCATTGGAAAGACTGATGCTGAAGCTGAAACTCCAATACTTTGGCCACCTGATGCGAAGTACTGACTTATTTGAAAAGACCCTGATGCTGGGAAAGATTGAAGGCAGGAGAAGGGGATGACAGAGGATGAGACGGTTGGGTGGCACCACTGACTCAATGGAGATGAGATTGAGCAAACTCTGGGAGGTGATGATGGACAGGGAGGCCTGACGTGCTGCGGTCCATGGGGTTGCAAAGAGTCAGACAACTGAGCGACTGAACTGACAACTGACTGATTGACTGAACTGACTGACTATCTGACTGACTTGAGAACACCTGAAAAGCATTTATTTAAGAAAAACAGGTTACTCTTCAAAGTAATAATGAACTTCATGGCATTCTGATTTTCTCTGTTTTTTCCATTTACACAATTCTGTATTAGCCTTGCATTAAAATGTAGATTTTTTTTTTTTAATCCATGTAGAGTAAGACCAACAGATCAGGAGATGATTGCCAATTGAAAATACAACTTGTTACTATCAGTTCTTTGAGGAAGAGTGGTGTCATGCCCTGCAGGAACATATGGGGAAGCATCAGGGTCAATTCAGAGAGAAAGAGAATGAGTCAAAAGGTGGACAAAAACTCTTGTGGTTTCTGTCATAAAGAATGCTTAGGGTAGTGTGAACAGACCCAGGTCTGGCCAGTAAAGAGATGTGTTTAGTTTTCTGGTGCCTATCCCTTGGTTGATTAGGATTGATACCTGTACATTTCACAATCAAGCTGTGGAGAGGCAAAAAGACCATACAAAAAGCTTCAAGAGAGAAGTGACTTATTACATGCAAGAGATCCTCATTTAACAGCTCAATTAATATCTTCAATTAACATTTAAATAAGAAAGATTAACAGCTGCTTTTTCATGAGAAAAACCCAGGAAGCCAGGAAATAGATGACATATTTAAGGATTTTAATAAAAACTATCAACCAAGAAACCAGCATGATTATACTAACCAGGTTGAAATAGCTAACATCATGACATTGCTAGTAGAATCAAGTGGAATCTTGTTTATTAACTTTTACACAAATCAGTTTTTATGTGCATGAATATAGCACATGTAGGAAGATAAAAATTTCTGTCCTTAAAGATCTTATTCTCTATCTGGAAAACAGATACTAAACAACAATGATTTAATCATAAATACATATTTATATATGTGTGTGTGTTTGAGAGGAGAGAGGATTGACTGCCTATGTGGAAAAAAAAACCCTAATGTTAGGAAAGATTGAGGGCAAAAGGAGAAAGGGGTAGCAAAGGATGAGATGGTTAGATAGTATTACCTATTCAATTGACATGAATTTTAATAAACTCCAGGCGATAGTGAAGGACAGGGAGGCCTGGTGGGCTGCAGTCCATAGGGTCTCAAAGAGTCAGACACGACTTAGCAACTGAGCAAGAATAGCAACAATGTATATCAGAGTCACTAATATGGTCTGGATTGATCTATAAAGGCTTCCTTAAGGATGGAGGTTCATGACAATGTACAGGAGAAAGGGATCGAGACCATCCCCGTGGAATAGAAATGCAAAAAAGCAAAATGGTTGTCTGAGGAGGCCTTACAAATAGCTATGAAAAGAAGAAAAGTGAAAAGCAAAGGAGAAAAGGAAAGATATAAACATCTGAATGCAGAGTTCCAAAGAATAGCAAGAAGAAATAAGAAAGCCTTCCTCAGCGACCAATGCAAAGAAATAGAGGAAAACAACAGAATGGGAAAGACTAGAGATCTCTTCAAGAAAATTAGAGACACCAAGGGAACATTTCATGCCAAGATGGGCTTGATAAAGGACAGAAATGGTATGGACCTAACATAACCAGTAGATATTAAGAAGAGGTGACAGGAATACACAGAAGAACTATATAAAAAAGATCTTCATGACCAAGATAATCAGGATGGTGTGATCACTCACTTAGAGCCAGACATCCTGGAATGTGAAGTCAAGTGTGCCTTAGAAAGCATCACTATGAACAAAGCTAGTGGAGGTGATGGAATTCCAGTTGAGCTATTTCAAATCCTGAAAGATGATGCTGTGAAAGTACTGCACTCAATATGCCAGCAAATTTGGAAAACTCAGCAGTGGTCACAGGACTGGAAAAGGTCATTTTTCATTCTAATCCCAAAGAAAGGTAATGCCAAAGAATGCTCAAACTACCACACAATTGCACTCATCTCACATGCTAGTAAAGTAATGCTCAAAATTCTCCAAGCCAGGCTTCAGCAATACTTGAACCATGAACTTCCTGATGTTCAAGCTGGTTTTAGAAAAGGCAGAGGAACCAGAGATCAAATTGCCAACATCTGCTGGATCATTCAAAAAGCAAGAGAGTTCCAGAAAAACATCTATTTCTGCTTTATTGACTATGCCAAAGCCTTTGACTGTGTGGATCACAATAAACTATGGAAAATTCTGAAAGAGATGGGAATACCAGACCACCTGACCTTCCTCTTGAGAAACCTGTATGCAGGTCAAGAAGCAACAGTTAGAACTGGACATGGAACAACAGTGGTTCCAAATAGGAAAAGGAGTACGTCAAGGCTGTATGTTGTCACCCTGCTTATTTAACTTCTATGCAGAGTACATCATGAGAAATGCTGGGCTGGAAGAGGCACAAGCTGGAATCAAGATTGCCTGGAGAAATATCAATAACCTCAGATATACAAATGACACCACTCTTTGTGCAGAAAGTGAAGAGGAACTAAAAAGCCTCTTGATGAAAGTGAAAGTGGAGAGTGAAAAAGTTGGCTTAAAGCTCAACATTCAGAAAACGAAGATCATGGCATCTGGTCCCATCACTTCATGGCAAATAGATGGGGAAACAGTAGAAACAGTGTCAGACTTTATTTTTTGGGCTCCAAAATCACTGCAGATGGTGACTGCAGCCATGAAATTAAAAGACACTTACTCCTTGAAAGGAAAGTTATGACCAACCTAGATAGCATATTGAAAAGCAGAGACATTACTTTGCCAACAAAGGTCCATCTAGTCAAGGCTATGGTTTTTCCTGTGGTCATGTATGGATGTGAGAGTTGGACTGTGAAGAAGGCTGAGCACCGAAGAATTGGATGCTTTTGAACTGTGGTGTTGGAGAAGGCTCTTGAGAGTCCCTTGGACTGCAAGGAGATCCAACCAGTCCATTCTGAAGGAGATCAGCCCTGGGATTTCTTTGGAAGGAATGATGCTAAAGCTGAAACTCCAGTACTTTGGCCACCTCATGCAAAGAGTTGACTCATTGGAAAAGACCCTGATGCTGGGAGGGATTGGGGGCAGGAGGAGAAGGGGACAACAGAGAATGAGATGGCTGGATGGCATCACTGACTCGATGTATGTGAGTCTGAGTGAACTCCAGGAGTTGGTGATAGACAGGGAGGCCTAGCATGCTGCAATTCATGGGGTCACAAAAAGTCTGACACAACTGAGCGACTGAACTGAACTGAACTGAAAGAAATGTGTGGATAGAATTGCTAAAGGTGAATACCTCTTGTATCTTACCCTATTGTTGTTCAGTTACCCAATCATGTCTGACTCTGCAACCTCATGGACTGCAGCATGCCAGGCTTTCCTGTCCCTCATCATCTCCCAGAGTTTGTCCAGGTTCATGTCCATTGCATCAGTGTGCCATCCAGCCATCTCATTCTCTGATGCCAGCTTCTCCTTCTGCCCTCAATCTTTCCCAGCATCAGGAGTTTTCCAATAATTCAGCTCTTCTCATCAGGTGACCAAAATACTGGCGCTTCAGCTTCAACATCAATTCTTCCAAGGAGTATTCAGAGTTGATTTCCTTTAAGACTGACTGATTTGATCTCCTTCCTGTCCAAGGGACTCTCAGAAGTCTTCTCCAGCACCACAGTTTGAAGGCATAAATTCTTTGGTGCTCTACCTTCTTTATGGTCCAGCTCTCACAACCATATGTGACCACTGGGAAGACCATGGCCTTGATAATACGGACCTTTGTTGGCAGAGTGATGTCACTGCTTTTCAACACACTGTCTAGGTTTGTCCTGTATTCAGAAGTAATTTACTTATCCCTGAGTTCTAAGTACCACATCTAAGAGCATGCCTATCATGTTAATAATGTCTGACCCACAACTTGTACTTAATCAATTAGTCTTTAATTCAGCTGCCCATAATGCATGAAAAGGTTTTCATATCGTAGTACATAAGAGCCAAACCATCTATATTTCTAACTAAGAAGAAATGATTCTGAGGTTTATAATTCACACACAGCTGATAAGGCATATTTAAAGTGTCATGATAAATATATAAATACTTTTGAAATATCCAGCATGGAAAATAACCTGAACAATATCTTTATATTAATAGACTAAAACTCATTCACTCTTTCATAAAAAATGTCATTTTTGCCTATTTTCTGAATTATGTATAAGCAAAGTTTTTATGGGTATGTATGTACATATATGTAAAATATATATATATACTTTTGTATGTATTTTATGTGTATGTACATATATATATTATACATATATACAGATATTCTGATAGGCAGAAAATTTTATCCATTTTTAAGGAGATTTTTGAAGACAAAGTTTTCTTTAAATGTGTTCTAAAAGTATTCCTAAGCATTTTTTATTATATTGCTTAGCTTATACAGCTCTATATTTGGACAAGTTTATCAATGGTAATTACTATTAGAAATGGTCAAACTGTTGTATTTATAACAACACATAGATTATTGCTAATAAAATGTAACTTTGACTTTAATGAGTCTGGAAAATTTGACAAACAAGTATGCTAGACACATCTTTTGATTACTGCCTAAGACTCATTAATATGATTATTTTGTCAAACATCTTGACTGACAAGTTAAATATTACTGCCACAGTCATGTGAGTTGTAAGAATATAACAGTGAAAGGGAAAGCTTTTTCTTCTGATTCTAATTAAACAGTATATTATCTTACCTTGTTTTCAAGGTACTACATGCTTTCAAGTTCAATAAAATAAACGTGCAATTGAAAATAGCATATTTCACTCCTTTTTAAGCTCTATGGGCAAAGAGCATTATTTCTTTAGGATATGCAGTAACTCTTCAGCCAGAATCACATTTTATTCAATCATATGGTCCAGGGGTCAATAGCTAAAATCTTTGCTTTATTCTTTATAATCTAATACACTTAGATTATAAGTTTATTCTTATAAATAAACACTCACTAGCCCACTATGGTATAGATGGCAGATAGTCACACAGTTCCAATAAAGGAAAAAGTCAAGATTTAGCTTCTGTCTTTAGAAAAATATCTGTAAGATTGTGGTTTACAGAAATATTTCTGTAAAGTTATGGTTAATAGAAAATGTCCTATTTTTGGCCACCATATTATACTATATGTACCAAAGAATCACTCTAAAGGAATAATCAATTATTTGCGATTCATGGGGTCACAAAAAGTCAGACACGACTGAGCGACTGAACTGAACTGAACTGAATTCTTAATATACTAATAAGTAAGCCCTCTTCTTGTATTAGCTGTATATATACTAAATGATCAATCAGAGCAGCACTATGAGGTAAATACTATCCCTGTTCATAATTGAGGAATCTGAAGCATAAAAGTTTGAGTGATTTATTCAAGTTCATCCAGCAAGAAAGTGGTGGAGTCCAATTTGAACTCAAGCTTCAAATATTAATGTTATAGTTACTCAGGAATATTATGTTAATAAAGTACCATAGAAGTGCATGCTGCTACTGCTAAGTCGCTTCAGTCGTGTCCGACCCTATGCGACCCCATAGACGGCAGCCCACCAGGTTCTGCTGTCCCTGGGATTCTTGAGGCAAGAACACTGGAGTGGGTGGCCATTTCCTTCTCCGACGCATGAAAGTGAAAAGTGAAAGTGAAGTCGCTCAGTCGTATCCGACTCCTAGTGACCCCATGGACTGCAGCCTACCAGGCTCCTCCATCCACGGGATTTTCCAGGCAAGAGTATTGGAGTGGGGTGCAACTGCCTTCTCCGAGCAGCCATAATTCACAGCCCAGCTACAATATAGTCAAAAAGCATAGAACTACAATATAGTGAAAGAGCATAGAACCAGCAAACAAAGGGGTAGAAAGCCTCTGGCTCAATTTTATCATAATAAAGTCATCTTAGTCACTTTCCTCATGTATAACATAGAGATCATTTTGATGAATGAATGAGATTTTCTTTTATGTGAACAAGCTGAATACACTTTCAAGCACTTAGTAGCTGCTTAACATTGATCATTTGTGTCAATCAATAATTGATACATTTGTACCAAGAAAATTAAACTATTTGCATAGAATACTCACCTGTTTGAGCTTCCCTGGTGGCTCAGCAGTAACGAATCCACCTGCAATGCAGACATGTGGATTCCATCCATTGATCAGGAAGATCCTCTGGAGATGGAAATGGCAACCCACTCTAGTATTCTTGCCTGGAAAACCCCATGACAGAGGTGTCTGGTGGGTTACAGTTTATGGGGTCACAAAAGTCAGACACCACTTAACAGCTAATCACCACCACCACTCAACTGTTTAGAAGAGAAGATACTAAAGTGAGAAGATTGTATACAAAAGGAATATAAACAATTAGAAGCTGTTCTACATTATTAAAAATTGAATGTTGAAGCCATTGTTGTTCAGTTACTTAGTCTTGTCCAACTCTTTGCAACCCCATGGATAGCAGCAAACCAAGCTTCCCTGTCTTTCATTATCTCCAGAGGTTGGCTCAAACTCATGTCTACTGAGTCAATAATGCCATTCAATCATTCCATCCTCTGCCATCCTCTTCTCCTCTGGCCCTCAATCTTTCCCATCATTAGGGTGATCCAATGAGTTGGCACTTTACATCAAGAGGCCAAAGGATTGGAGCTGCAGCTTTAGCATCATATTTTTCAATGAATATTCAGGGTTGATTTCTTTTAGAATTGACTGGTCTGATCTCCCTCCTGTCCCAGGGACTCTCAAGAGTCTTCTCCAACACCACAGTTCAAACATCACAGATTCTTCAGCACTTGGCCTTCTTTAGGGGCCAACTCTTACATCCATACATGACTACTGGAAAAACTATAGCTCTGATGATAAGGAGCTTTGTTGGCAAAGTAATGTCTCTGCTTGTTAATACACTGTCTAGGTTTGTCATAGCTTTCCTCCCGAGGAGCAAGTATCTTTTAATTTCATGGCTGCAGTCACCATCCAGAGGGATTTGGTAGCCCAAGATAGTAAAGTCTGTCACTGTTTCCATTATTTCCCCATTTATTCACCATGAAGTGGTGGGACCTGACGCCGTGAACTTAATTTTTTGAATGATGAGTTTTAAGCCAGCTTTTTCACTTTCCTCTTTCACTTTCATCAACAGGATCTTTAATTCCTCTTTGTTTTCTGTCATTAGGGTGGTATCATCTGCATATCTGAGGTTATGGATATTTCTCCATATTTCACAATTATGATTCCAGCTTTGGCTACATCCATCCCTGAGTTTCACATGATGTACTCTACATGGAAGTTAAATAAGCAGAGTGACAGTATACAGACTTGTAATACTGCTTTCCCAATTTGGAACCAGTCTGTTGTTGTTCCCTGTCCTACTCTAACTGTTGCTTCTTCTTCTTTTTTTTTTTTTTTTTAATTTATTTAATTTTTTTAAACTTTATTTTATTTTTAAACTTTACATAATTGTATTAGTTTTGCCAAATATCAAAATGAATCTGCCACAGGTATACATGTGTTCCCCATCCTGAACCCTCCTCCCTCCTCCCTCCCCATACCATCCCTCTGGGTCGTCCCAGTGCAATAGCCCCAAGCATCCAGTTTTGTGCATTGAACCTGGACTGGCAACTCGTTTCATACATGATATTTTACATGTTTCAGTGCCATTCTCCCAAATCTTCCCACCCTTTCCCTCTCCCACAGAGTCCATAAGACTGTTCTATACATCAGTGTCTCTTTTGCTGTTTCGTACACAGGGTTATTGTTACCATCTTTCTAAATTCCATATATATGCGTTAGTATACTGTATTGGTGTTTTTCTTTCTGGCTTACTTCACTCTGTATAATAGGCTCCAGTTTCATCCACCTCATTAGAACTGATTCCAATGTATTCTTTTTAATGGCTGAGTAATACTCCATTGTGTATATGTACCACAGCTTTCTTATCCATTCATCTGCTGATGGACATCTAGGTTGCTTCCATGTCCTGGCTATTATAAACAGTGCTGCGATGAACATTGGGGTACATGTGTCTCTTTCCCTTCTGGTTTCCTCAGTGTGTATGCCCAGCAGTGGGATTGCTGGATCATAAGATAGTTCTATTTCCAGTTTTTTAAGGAATCTCCACACTGTTCTCCATAGTGGCTGTACTAGTTTGCATTCCCACCAACAGTGTAAGAGGGTTCCCTTTTCTCCACACCCTCTCCAGCATTTATTACTTGTAGACTTTTGGATCACAGCCATTCTGACTGGTGTGAAATGGTACCTCATAGTGGTTTTGATTTGCATTTCTCTGATAATGAATGATGTTGAGCATCTTTTCATGTGTTTGTTAGCCATCTGTATGTCTTCTTTGGAGAAATGTTTATTTAGTTCTTTGGCCCATTTTTTGATTGGGTCATTTATTTTTCTGGAGTTGAGCTGTAGGAGTTGCTTGTATATTTTTGAGATTAGTTGTTTGTCAGTTGCTTCCTTTGCTATTATTCTCTCCCATTCTGAAGGCTGTCTTTTCACCTTGCTAATAGTTTCCTTTGATGTGCAGAAGCTTTTAAGGTTAATTAGGTCCCATTTGTTTATTTTTGCTTTTATTTCCAATATTCTGGGAGGTGGGTCATAGAGGATCCTGCTGTGATGTATGTCAGAGAGTGTTTTGCCTATGTTCTCCTCTAGGAGTTTTATAGTTTCTGGTCTTACGTTGAGATCTTTAATCCATTTTGAGTTTATTTTTGTGTATGGTGTTAGAAAGTGTTCTAGCTTCATTCTTTTACAAGTGGTTGACCAGATTTCCCAGCACCACTTGTTAAAGACTGCTTTCCCAGTTTGGAACCGGTCTGTTGTTGTTCCGTGTCCTACTCTAACTGTTGCTTCTTAACCTACATACAGTTTTCTCAGAAGACAGGTAAGGTGGTCTGGTATTTCATCTCTTGAAGAATTTTCCACAGTTTGTTCTGATGCACACAGTCAAAGGCTTTATAGCATAGTCAATGAAGTAAAAGTAGATGCTTTTCTGGAATTATCTTGCTTTTGCTACGATCCAACAGAAGTTGGCAATTTGATCTCTGGTTCCTCTGCCTTTTCTAAGTCCAGCTTGTACATCTGGAAGTTCTCAGTTCAAGTATTGTTGAAGCCTAGCTGGAAGGGTTTTAAGCATGACCTTGCTAGCATGTACAATGAGTGGAATTTTGCAGTAGTTTGAACATTCCTTAGCACTGCCCTTCTTTGAAATTTGAGTGAAAACTGACTTTGCCAGTCCTGTATCCACTGCTGAGTTTTCCAAATTTGCTGGCATATTGAGTGCAGCACTTTGACAGCATCATCTTTTAGGATTTGGAATAGCTCAGCTGGAATTCCATCACTTTTACTATCTTTGTTCATAATGATGCTTCCCAAGGCCCACTTGACTTTGCACTCCAGGATGTCTGGCTTTAGGTGAGTAATCACACCATCATGGTTATCTGGGTCATTAAGACATTTTTTGTACAGTTCTTTTTATTCTTGCCACCTCTTCTTAATATTTTTGGCTTCTGTTAGTCCATAGAGTTTCTGTCCTTTATTGTGCCTATCTTTACATTAAATGTTCCTTTGGTACCTAAAATTTTCTTGAAGAGATCTCTACTTTCTCATTCTACTGTTTTCCTCTATTTCTTTGCATTGATCACTGAAGAAGGCTTTTTTATCTCTCCTTTTTATTCTTTGGAACCCTGCATTCAGATGGAAAAATCTTTCCTTTTCTCCTTTTCCTTTAACTTTCTTCTTTTCTCAGATATTTGTAAGGCCTCCTCAGACAACCATTTTGCCTTTATACATTTCTTTCTCTTGTGGATGGTTTTAAGATATCACCTTCTGTACAATGCTATGAACCTCAATCCATAGTTTTTCAGGCACTCTGTCAGATTTAATACCTTGAATCCATTTGTCACTTCCACTATATGATCATGAGGGATTTGATTTAGGTCATGCCTGTATGGTCTAGTGGTTTTCCCTACTTTCTTCAATTTAAGCCTGAATTTTGCATTAAGGAGTTCATAACCTGAGCCACAGTCAGCTCCTGGTCTTGTTTTGCTGACTGTATAGAGCTTCTCCATCTTCTGCTCAAAGGATATAATCAATCTGATTTCAGTATTGACCATCTGGTGATGTTCATTTGTAGAGTCATTTCTCATGTTGCTGAAAAAGTGTTTGCTATGACTAGTGCACTCTCTTGGCAAAACTCTTTAAGCTTTTTCCCTACTTCATTTTGTACTCCCAGGCCAAACTTGCCTGTTACTATAGGTATCTTTTGACTTCCTACTTTTGCATTCCAGTCCCCTCTGATGAAAATGAATTTTTCTTTCTTTCTTCTTTTTTTTTTTTTTTTTTTTTTGGTGTTAGTTCTAGAATATCTTGTCAGGCTTCATGGAACCATTCAACTTTAGCTCCTTCAGTATTGTTGTTTGGAGCATAGATTTGGCTCTCTGTGATGTTGAAAGATTTGCCTCAGAAATGAACCAAGATGATTTTGTCGTTTTTGAAGTTGCAGCCAAGTACTGCATTTCAGACTGTTTTGTTGACTATGAGGACTACTCCATTTCTTCTAAGGGATTTTTTCCCACAGTAATTGATACGGTGGTCATCTGAATTAAATTCACCCATTCCTGTCCACTTTAGTTCACTGATTCCTAAACCGCTGATGTTACTCTTGCCATCTTCTGTTTGACCACTTCCACTTAACCTTGATTCATGGACCTAACATTCCATGTTCCTATGCAATATTGTTCTTTACAGCATTGAACTTTACTTTCACCACCAGGTACTTTCAGATCTGGGCATTGTGTCTGCTTTGGCTCAGCCTCTTCGTTCTGCCTGGAGCTATTTTATGTTCTTCTCCAGCAGCATATTGGATGCCTACGGACATGAGGGGTCCATGTTTCAGTGTCATATTTTTTTGCCTTTCATACTGTTCATGGGGTTCTCAAGGCAAGAATGCAAAAGTGGCTTGCCATTCCCTTCTCCAGTGGATTGCATTTTGTCAGAAATCTTCACCATGATTTGTTGGTCTTGGGTGGCCCTACATGGCATGGCTCTTAATTTCATTCAGTTTTACAAGGCTGTAATCCATGTGATCATTTTGGTTAATTTTCTGTATTCTATATGCCCTCTGAAGGATGTGGATAAGAGACTTGTACAGGCTTCCTGATGGGAGGAACTGGCTATGGGGAAAACTGGATCTTGCCGTGGTGGGAAGGACCAGTCAGTTCAGTTCAGTCACCCAGTCGTGTCCGACATTGTGACCCCAGAGATTGTGACGCCAGGCTTCCCTGTCCATCATCAACTCCCAGAGTTTGCTCAAACTCATGTCCTTTGAGTCAGAGATGCCATCCAACCAATTTATCCTCTGTCACTCGCTTCTCCTGCCTTCAATATTTCCCAGCATCAGGGTCTTTTCCAAAGAGTCAGTTTTTCACATCCGGTGGCCAAAGTATTGCAGCTTCAGCTACAGCATCAGTCCTTCCAATGACTATTCAGGACTGATTTCCTTTAGGATGGACTGGTCGGATCTCCTTGCAGTCCAAGGGACTCTCAAGAGTCTTCTTTAACACCACAGTTCAAAAGCATCAATTCTTCGAATCTCAGATTTCTCTATGGTCCAAAAACTTGATCTTGCTCTGGTGGGCAGGACCTTGCTCAGTAAATATTTAATCCACTTTTCTGATGATGGATAGGGCTGTGCTCCTTCCCTGTTGTTTGGCCTGAGGCAGTCCAGTCCTGGAGTTTGTAGTCTCTATGGAAGGGTCATAGTCTACCTAATGGCAACCTCCTTCAGGAGAGCTTGTGCCAACAATACACACCTTCCAGAAATGCTGTTGTCAGTGTCCCAACCCCCACTGCAGACCATTGTTGACCTGCACTGCTTCCAGAGACTCCCTAACACACGCAAGTCTGGCTCCATCCCTTATGGGGTCACAGCTTCTCTCTCCTGGGTCCTGGTGCACACAACATTTAGTTTGCACGCTCTAAGAGTCTCTGTTTCCCCAGTTCTGGGGAAATTCTGTAATCAAATTCCACTGACCTTCAAAGTCAGATTCCCTGGGGATGAGTATGAAGTCATAGCTTTTTCTGTTTATACTATCACTCAGAATCTATCTAGCATATCAAGAAGTGTTCAGGGAATGATTACTGAACTAAACTAAAATCTCACTTACACACATCTGTTTTGTTGTTTGTGAAATCTAGTTGTTTCAACAAGCAAATAAAAATACTACATCTACATCTACTTGGTACATATTAGAACAGGTTGTTTGTCAAGTAAACTTAAACACACTTGAGTTGGTGTCTCTCTCCTTACAGGAGTCAGAAAGTATCCCCCAGTCCTCACTGAATCTGGATTGTGGACACAGGCAGAATCTGAATTGCAGAAGGGCCACTGGAGCAAACACAGGACTGAACAAGCCTTAGACTCCCTGTTATCTTTTTCACAGGATGCTAGTGTGGTCACTGAATTGTTAGGACAAGCTTACTCCTACATAATAGTGCTCCTTAAGAAATTTCTTTCTCCAAATGTCAGGAAAAAAAAAAAAAAAAGATTTTCATAGTCTGTCAGGGAGGAGATAGGAAAAAGGATTTTCCTTTTTCAACTGCCTATTTTTTTTTCCTCCGTCTGTATATCATTTCACTTCATAGAACAAGAAAAGAATAAGTGAGCAAATGAATTTTAAATTACTAGGTACCTTTTCCTTACATGTAACCTTTGCAAAGTTCCATAGAACCAGTTAATTAACCCAATTTGTGATTGAAGTGATCATGCTGAGCGACCATGTTAAGTACATTTTTATTCATGATTCTCTCACCAGAGGATCAGTTTGTTGTTCTTGTACCACAACTAAGAAATTAAATTATATATAAGTACAGTTAAATTTACATTTTTAAATATGTTCAATTTATCTTTAATATTTTGCTTCTTCTAATTTTTCATTTTTTAAAAACATTTTCACAAAAATTCAATGTTTGCTTTCAGTCCATGCATTTTCAGTTCCTTAGACCCTGCTTATTTATATTTTTTTCCTAAGTGGTTGTTCTAAAAAATTTTTATCATTATAATTACCAAAAATACCAGCTAGTCCTAACCTCCCCCTTCCACATTTAACAGAAGAAGATATTTATGTCCATGGAGTTTAATTGATAATCTGATGTTCACCAAGTTAGTTGACTAAATATTTAGGTGAAGATGGTGGTGATGTGATCAGATGTCATTTAGCCTAACTCTTTTTAAATAAAATTTATAATTAAAATGTTTCTAAATTATCACTAAATTATTATACATTAAATCATGAAATGTTACATTCATTTTAAATATTAATACATAATTTCTTATAAAATTTGCTATGTGTTCATCATGTTGTACTTTGAGGTTTTTTATGTTTTTAATCCTCTCAAAAATAAGTTGCTGTTATCAAGGCACATAAAACTACAATGTGTTCTCCATATTTAATTCTAGATCATTTGATATGATTGATTTTATTGAACACTTCTAAAAAAATATACTCTATGCTCTCATTACACAGGGTGTGTGTGTGTGTGTGTGTGTGTTCTGTTCACTTTTAAGCAGGTAAAAATTGACAAAATTATATTGAGATGTCTTGTCAAAATGTATCCAATCCCCTCCTTGACCTTGATTAATTTAGGCTAACATTCCAAAAAATTTTTTGGCATTTTACAGATAGTCTTATTCAATCACTCTTGTTAAAGTCTTCATAGGAAAATCTAAGGAAAACAGAAATGAAGATGAAGAAAAACCAAACTGTCCACCATAAGGTTTTATTGAAGGCAATAGTTGGTATATTTCTAAACAGATTAACATGTAAGGGCATTTGCTGAGTTAAATGTCAGGAGAAAAAAAAACACACACACACACACCTCAAATCCCTCCAGCAGAGTGTGTGTTATTTTTCAAAGAAGATAATCAGGTGGGATGATTTATCATCACTGTGGTCAAAAAATTGTAAGAAAAAGTCTACAAGCAAACCACACTGTTAGGTATGTTTTCTACTTGGCCTAAGAACATACCTTCCACTTGAACTGAATGCTATAGTGGAACTGAGGCATCTGCTGAAGTAGGGAACCTCAGAGATGTATAAAATGGCCTTTAAATAAACTAGAAATGGCTTCTATGTACTCATTTGGAAAAAGGATGACATAGAACACCTGTAATCAGTGCAGAAGTTTAGCCACAGGTGCACAAATGAAAAACATCCAGAGTGAAAAAAAAAAAAAAAAGTACTGTAACTTCAAAAACTATATTCAGTATCTTTTACTCTAACTGAATGGGAAATAGATGGGGAAACAGTAGAAACAGTGTCAGACTTTATTTTTTGGGGCTCCAAAAGCACTGCAGATGGTGATTGCAGCCATGAAATTAAAAGATGCTTGCTCCTTGGAAGGAAAGTTATGACCAACCTAGATAGCATGTTAAAAAGCAGAGATATTACTTTGCCAACAAAGGTCTGTCTAGTCAAGGTTATGGTTTTTCCAGTGGTCATGTATGGATGTGAGAGTTGGACTGTGAAGAAAGCTGAGTGCCAAAGAATTGATGCTTTTGAACTGTGGTGTTGGAGAAGACTTTTGAGAGTCCCTTGGACTTCCAGGAGATCCAACCAGTCCATTCTGAAGGAGATCAGCCCTGGGATTTCTTTGGAAGGACTGATCCTGAAGCTGAAACTCCAATACTTTGGCCACCTCATGCGAAGAGTTGACTCATTGGAAAAGACCCTGATGCTGGGAGGGATTGGGCACAGGAGGAGAAGGGGACAACAGAGGATGAGATGGTTGGACGGCATCACCGACTCGATGGACATGAGTTTGAGTGAACTCTGGGACTTGGTGATGGACAGGGAGGCCTGGTGTGCTGTGATTCATGGGGTTGCAAGGAGTCAGACATGACTGAGAGACTGAACTGACTGACTGAACTGACTCTAACTGAATATAGAAATGTCCACAGTTACAATTTTATTGCATTAAATACTCCAGGTGATTACAGGTATATTATGCAAACACAGTATCATTTCCTCCAAATCACTTTGCACAGCTAAAGGAAGTGAGAATAAAGATTCAGTGAAGAAGCAGAAAAAGCCCTTCAAAACCTTGTGCATTTACCTGAAAATATAGCTTCAACATTTATAAAGTAAAGCTTATGGAGCTAAGAGGAAATACAGATAAATATACAGACATAGCTGGACATTTTAATGTACCTCATTAAACACCACGTAGAACAAGCAGAAAAAATTAGTAAATTAGCAAGAATACTGATGATTTAAAAAACACAATCCACAAGAACTTCTTTTTTTTTTTTTTTTCCGAATACTCAAAGACTTGCTTTATTATAGTACACATGGGATGGAACTGATGGGAGCGGGTGGATGTTGTGGGCAATCACTGCCCTGATTAGCATCTAACCTTTACTTATTGATCTATATAGGACTCTACAACCAAACTTTACTATGTAATTTCTCTAAGTTCTTGTGGACATTTTTAGGAAAAGACCATACATTAGGGGGAAAAAAAGTTAAACTAATTATTAATCTAGTGACAAAAATCACAAAAATGGTTGTTCAGATGCTAAGTCATATGTGACTCCTTGAGACCTTATGAAGTGCTGCATCATGGGTTCCTTGTCCTTCACCTTGATGAATGTTGAGAGGGAAGGGATGCAGAAGAGTGTCTGGAATGGCAAAAATATTCTATGTTTTCTTATGGATAGTGTTTATACAATAGTACACAAATGTATAAATTCATGGATTTGTGCAAAAAAAATTGTGTGATTGTATGTATTTTATCATGGAGAAGGAAATGTCAACCAACTCCAGGATTCTTGCCTGGAGAATCCCATGGACAGAGGAGCCTGGAAGGCTAGAGTCCATGGGGTCACAAAGAGTCAGAAAGGACTAAAGCAACTTGGCATTCAATTTATACCACTATAAAAAACTAAAAGCAAGACTAATACCTAATAGAAAATTCAGTTAGAATCTTGATCTAGATTCTAGCCACATTAAGAGAACTTTTATGCCCCAGACCCTAAAGTTTCTCCATTTCTCCCACATTCTTACATAGCTACTTAAGAAATAAAGAAATGGTAAATAATGTAAGCTATGCCATTAATATATATCTGTATTTCATATAACATATACACCACACACACACATACATTTTTAAGGCATCATCTCTTGACCAACATCTACCTACGTGCATAGTCTATTGTAGACTTATACTAGTAGTGTCAAGTGAACAATCCTCTAGAAATTCCTTTTGATTTGGGCTGAAGTTTTGACTTATTTAAACTAACAGAACATAGTAGACATGACTTTGGCCTTAGTGGAAATTCCTGGCCTATGCCCGATGAAGGCCTGCTGCTGCTGCTGCTGCTGCTAAGTCGCTTCAGTCGTGTCCGACTCTGTGCGACCCCATAGGCGGCAGCTCACCAGGCTCCCCCGTCCCTGGGATTTTCCAGGCAAGAGTACTGGAGTGGGGTGCCACTGCCTTCTCCTCGATGAAGGCCTGCTGCTGCTGCTGCTACTAAGTTGCTTCAGTCATGTCCAACTCTGTGCGACCCATAGACAGCAGCCCACCAGGCTCCCCCGTCCCTGGGATTCTCCAGGCAAGAACACTGGAGTGGGTTGCCATTTCCTTCTCCAATGCATGAAAGTGAAGTCGCCCAGTCGTGTCCGACTTTAGCGACCCCATGGACTGCAGCCTACCAGGCTCCTCCGTCCATGGGATTTTCTAGGCAAAAGTACTGGAGTGGGGTGCCATTGCCTTCTCCGATGAAGGCCTAGTAACTTCCAATTCTATACACTTGAGAACCCTGATGAGCCAAGAAGGCCAAATTTTCTGCTGGGGCAACCACACAGAGCACACACAGAGAGAGGTCATGCTAAAAGAGAGGTCATAACCATCTGGAGAGGGAGCAGTCCATGTGTTTCAGGGTCTTACTTAAGCCCAGTCTCAGGCCAACCTACTACCAGAATCTGACCATCCAATAGACTGCCAGCAAGCTAGTCAACAAAACAAACCATTCAGGTGAACCTAGCCCAGATTGTAAATTTATGACAAGTTGGTTTTTAAACCACTAAGTTTTAGGGTGGTTTGTTATTAAGAAATAGATAACTAAAACATTGTATCATTAATTTAGCTTGGAGTTTGATGTTAAGTATGATCATTAGAACTGAAATGCAATGGGCATTGAGGTTGTCATCAGAGTGACTTTTATGTTCACCTCAAGTAAGAGTGATGAAGCATATAATGGATTTTGAGTCTTTTAAAATCTAGCCTGAATTTCTATCAAAAGAATTATCTTTATCTTAATTGGAGTTGAATTAGTATTATCTTTGCAAAATAGCCACGGGGAGGCCTACTAAACTGACCTTTGTATAGGAAATCAAAGTGTGAATCTTAATTTCATTGGCATTGAAGAAGTTCCTGGCTCATGTGTTTTAATCCATAAGTTATCATTTTTAAAGACTTTTTATATTGTCTTAATAGGACTATTTAAAAAGAAAGTACAATGTGTATTCCACAAAGAGAATGTTTCTTTTAATTGCTTGGGTAAATGAGGGAGGAGGGAGTCTCAAGTTGCATAAAGAAGAAATAGTATGTTTGACAGATAAAATATGACACCCAGTTAAATTTAACTTTCAGACAAATAATGATTTTTTTTCTTAACTATAAGTACGTCCTATGCAATATTTTGAACATACTTATACTAAAAAATGCATTCCCTGATTTATGTAAAATTTAAATTTAACTAGCATCTAGTATTTTTATTTGCTAAATCTGGCAACATTACAGTAGTGGTAAAGTCAATGTTGGTTGGTAGAAGGAAAAAAAGGATTGTGGGCAGGGTGAGATAAAGGGTAGAGGAGGATTCAGAGAGATGAGAAAGGATAGGGCAAAGAAATTTAAGAAGAGAGGTAGATACAGTCATTGCTTTGGAAGTGGGGAAGTAAATGTTAGCAAAGAATAAAAATTTTCCAGGTAATTGTAAATGTGTAGTCAGGGATGTATGACTCTATTATTTTATATAACTTATCTCAACCTCTTGTCCTCAGCTGATAGGGAACAGAGGCTTGACAGTTCATGGTATCTGACTTTCTCCTCCTAGCTTAACATTTCTTTTTGGATGACTGTCTATTTTAAGAAAATGTTAACTCTTTCAGATTCTGCCTCTTCCCCCTTACCCTCCTTGCAATGGTGCTTGGAGGGGATATGAGAAGCTGATAGTGATGGGGGAGCAGAGCACCCATATATGGCTTTGAGCTGAGACACCTATTTCCACTTGTGTCTGCGTTTTCACTTTGGTCCCTACCATGACCAAGTGTGCCGGCGATGTAAGGAGCCCTGCCTGGAGAAGAGCACCCACTGCAGCTGAGGGCTGATCCTACTACTGCTGACTGCCATCTCCCACTTATTCAGTCACACCGAGAGCTTCTCTTAGACACCTATACCCAGTACGAAAGTTGCCAAAACCAGAAATTTTATACTTCCACATGTCAAAGAAAAAGATTTGTCAAGAAGCTTGTGAAAAATTATTTATGCATAGGTTCAGTTTTGTAGAATAGTCAAGACTTTGAGCGGAATCATTTTGTATTCTTTATTTGAAGAAAATAATAGTTCTATGAAGTTGGGAAAGATCAAATATTTATGAAAATAAGGTAAGGTTTTAATATCTACTGACAGATGGCTACATAGATTCTATATCTACTATCTATGCTTTGTTCTCACCAATCTTCTTTATTCCGTATGAACTTTGTGTTTGCCTAGGGGTATATCACGGAGAAGGCAATGGCAAGCCACTCCAGTACTCTTTTTTTTTTTAAATTTTATTTTATTTTTAAACTTAACATAACTGTATTAGATTTGCCAAATATCAAAATGAATCCGCCACAGGTATACATGTGTTCCCCATCCTGAACCCTCCTCCCTCCTCCCTCCCCATTCCATCCCTCTGGGTCGTCCCAGTGCACCAGCCCCAAGCATCCAGTATCGTGCATCGAACCTGGACTGGCAACTCATTTCATACATGATATTTTACATGTTTCAATGCCATTCTCCCAAATCTTCCCACCCTCTCCCTCTCCCACAGAGTCCATAAGACTGTTCTATACATCGGTGTCTCTTTTGCTGTCTCGTACACAGGGTTATTGTTACCATCTTTCTAAATTCCATATATATGCGTTAGTATACTGTATTGGTGTTTTTCTTTCTGGCTTACTTCACTCTGGATAATAGGCTCCAGTTTCATCCACCTCATTAGAACTGATTCAAATGTATTCTTTTTAATGGCTGAATAATACTCCATTGTGTATATGTACCATAGCTTTCTTATCCATTCATCTGCTGATGGACATCTAGGTTGCTTCCATGTCCTGGCTATTATAAA
Organism: Bubalus bubalis; assembly: GCF_019923935.1. Classification (NCBI taxonomy): domain Eukaryota; kingdom Metazoa; phylum Chordata; class Mammalia; order Artiodactyla; family Bovidae; genus Bubalus; species Bubalus bubalis. Next base: position 64,439,436 of record NC_059162.1, read on the forward strand.
CAGTGCTGCGATGAACATTGGGGTACTCGTGTCTCTTTCCCTTCTGGTTTTCTCAGTGTGTATGCCCAGCAGTGGGATTGCTGGATCATAAGGCATGTCTATTTCCAGTTTTTTAAGGAATCTCCACACTGTTCTCCATAGTGGCTGTATTAGTTTGCATTCCCACCAACAGTGTAAGAGGGTTCCCTTTTCTCCACACCCTCTCCAGCATTTATTACTTGTAGACTTTTGCAATCCAGTACTCTTGCCTAGAAAATCCCATGGATGGAGGAGCCTGGTAGGCTGCAGTCCATGGGGTCGCTACGAGTCGGACGAGACTGAGCGACTTCACTTTCATTTTCACTTTCACACAATGGAGAACGCAATGGCAACCCACTCCAGTGTTCTTGCCTGGAGAATCCCAGGGACGGCAGAGCCTGGTGGGCTGCTGTCTATGGGGTCGCACAGAGTCGGACACGACTGAAGCGACTTAGCAGCAGCAGCAGGGGTATATCAACAGTTCATGATTTTGATTTGAAATAAGAATCACTTGTGTTGTAGTATGGTGAGATTTATTTTTCTTCTTTTTAAAATGTAATCAGTACCCCAAATCAATATCATTATTCTCTTTAAAGGCTAAGTTTTTAGTTAAGGAGATTGATGCTTTATTGGTTTAGAAAAAGAGCTGTTTCTTTTGAAACATTAAAAAATACACAAATGTCTTAAATATGCTTTAGAAACTGTTTCTAAACTGTTTAGAAATGATTAAAGCTGAAGAAAGATCTAGCTGCTATAACTTTTGTATAATACAGGTTTTTACTTCTTTTGATAAAGTTAATTTTTTAAAGACAAAAACTTAAAAGAAAAAATGGCTAAGTATTTTAAATTTAGTTCATTTAAACTGAAAAACAAAAATTGTAAATCCATTTCACCTACTTACTCTGTAGCCACGCCTCTGGCAGCCACCAATCTGTTCTCTGTATCTATGAGATTGAGCATAGTTTTTGTTTGCGTGTTTTATATTCTACATATAAGAAGGGCTTCCCTGGTAACTTAGACGGTAAAGAATCTGCCAGAAATGCAGAAGAGTGGGGTTCGATCCCTGGTTCGGAAAGATCCCCTGAAGAAGTAAATGGCAATCCACTCCAGTATTTTTGCCCGGAGAATAGCATAGACAGAGGAGCCTGGTGGGCTACAGTCCATGGTGTCACAAAGAGTCAGAAACGACCGAGTGACTTTCACTTCACTTCACTTCACATACATCTATATACACATATATTACACACACAAACACTATATACACACACACACACACACACACACACACACACACACACATTGGAAAAGGAAATGGCAACCCACTCCAGTATCCTTGCCTGGGAAATCCCATGGACAGAGGAGACTGGCAAGCTACAGTCCATGGGGTTACAAATGAGTTGGACACGACTTAGTGACTAAACAACAACAACATATATATACATACATATGCATATATGTGACAAGTATATCTCACATTTTTTCCCATTCATCCTTAGATAGATCCTAAGGTTTCTTCCATATCTTGGCTATTGTAAACAATGCTGCAATGAGCATGGGGGTGCATATATATTTTAGAAACTCTTTTCATTTTCTTTGAATAAACACTTAGAAAAGGAATTGCTAGATTATATTGTAGTTATATTTTTATTTATTTGGGGAATCTCCATACTGTTTTTCATAGTGAATGCACTAATTTGCATTCTCACAAATAGTGTTTAAGGTCTCCTTTTCCTCCACATCTTTTCCAGCACTTCTTATTTCCAGTCTTTTTGATAATAACCTTTCTAGCATGTGTGAGGTGATATCTTATTGTGGTTTTATTTGCATTTCCCTGAAGATCAATGATGTGGATCATCTTTTTTTTGTACCTATTGTACATCTGGATGTCTTTTTTTTTTTAAAGGTCTCCTTAGATCCTCTGCCTATTTTTTAATTGAACTGTTTATTTATTTATTTAGCTATTGAACTTTAGGAGTTCTTTATTATTTTGGATATTAGCCTCTTATCAGATTTTGCAGGTTGTCTCTTTATTTTGCTGATAGTTTATTTTGCTTTGCAGAGACTATTTTGTTAGATATAGTGCCACTTGTTTGTTTTTTATTTTGTTGTTTTTGATTTCAGATTAAAAAGAATTATTGCCAAGTCCTATGTTAAGGAACTTACTGTCTATTTTTTTCCTTCTAGGATTTCTATGATTTCTGGTGTTAAGTTCAAGTATTTAATTCATTTTGAGTTAATTTTTGTCTATGGTGTAAGACAGTGGTCCATTTTCATTCTTTTATTTGTGGCAGTTCAATTTTTCCAATACCATTGTTCTTCCTTCCTTGTATATTCTTGGCTCTTTTGCATAAATTTATTTACAACTTTTGTATGGATTTAATTCTGGTGCCTCCATTATATTCCACTGATCTATGTGTCTGTATTTATGGCAACCATATTGTCTTACTAGCTTTAATATAATTTGAAATCAGGAAACTTAATGCTCTCAGTGTTATTCTTTCTCAAGATTGCTTTGACTATTTGGAGTCTTGTGTGGTTCTGTATAAATTTTAGGATAGTTAAACATTTGTGAAAAATACCATTGGAATTTTGATAGGAATTGCATTAATTCTGTATATTGTTTTGTATACTATTAACATTTAAAGAATATTAATACTACCAAGTCATGAGCATGAAATATCTTTTTATTTATTTGTCTTCTTCCATTTATTCTCTTAAAGTCTTATAGTTTTAAATATACAAATCTTCTATCACCTTTAAATTTATTTCTATGTATTTTATTCTCTTTAATGCAATTGTAAATGGTATTTTAAAAATGTCTTCGATAATTCATTATTTGTGTATAGAAATGCAGTAGATTTTTGTGTATTGATTTTGAATCCTGCGACTTTACTAAATTAGTTTATTAATTCTAATAGATTTTTTATAGCCTCTTAAGGGTTTTCTATATATACTGTAGCTTTAGACATATTGTGCCACACCCTTCTGGCTTGCAAAGTTTCTGCTGAAAAATCTATTGGTAGGCTTCCCTTCCTCTTTCTTCTCCCCTGGGAACTCCATGATATTAGTCTATCTGATGTCATTCCATAAGTTCCTTAATCTACCTTTATTTTTTTCTTTTTTGTTTTTGTTTTTTTCTGTTTGCTGCTCTGCTTGGTTAAATTCCACTGCCTTTCCTTTAAGCTGACTGATCTTTTCTCCAGCTTCACCTAAACTGTTAAATAACTAGTATATTTTTCAGTTGAATTATTGTATTTTTCAGCCTATAACTTATCTTTGGGGCTTCTTATATTTTCCATCTCTTTGTTGAAGCTCTTACTCTGTTCATCTATTCTTCTACACAGTTTGGTGAAGGTCTTATCATTATTTTAACTCTTTATCAGATAAATTTTTGATCTCCATTTTATTAAGATTTTTTCTGAGGTTTTATTGTATTCTCTTTAAGGAACATATTCTTTGTTTCTTTATTTTGTGAACTCTCTATGTAGATTTTTATATAGTACATGAAACAATCACCTCTCCCAGTCTTGAAGGAGTGGCCTTGTGTAGGTGATAAATTCATCATTCAGCCTGTCTTTACCTTCTAGTTTTCTCTTAAACGTCTGTGTTTGTTCTTGTTGCCGATTGTATTTTAATAGCTTCTAGTTGTTGGGATGTGCCAAGACCTGTCAGTTTCTCAAAGGGGAAAATTTCAGCCTAGATTCAGGCCGATTAGAAGCCAGACCCTCAGGCAGCAGCTTCTAAAGTATGCAAATATATACAGACCCAAATAGTAAGGCAATCTGGAGGTGTCCCTTGAGCAGCAGTCACAGAAATCAGGGATCCAGATGAATGGATAAGATTTTTTCTGGGCAATACCCATGAGCTGGAGCATGGCAGATGGAGAGTACCAAGATGATACCTAAAGCTGACATTCCTTGAGAGCAGCTTCACATCACCAGGTGACTAGATGTGTGCCAAACCTGCAGCCTGCCGCTCAGGCCAAAGCTTAAGGACAAGCGAAAAAGGGCTCATTCACATAAAGGCTGGTGAGTGTGCCCACTGTCTGTGCCATGCCCTGGGGGTGGTAGCCTGTCAAGAATGGTCTGTCCATTTGCCACAGGAAGTATTTATTTGAAATTTAGTAATGCTTCATGAATCCACATAAAATATTACAGAATTTTAATGTTGAAAGCAGAATTATTTTTCAGATTTTAGGTCTTTAAAATGTGGTTTTTTCCTTGGTGGTGAGCTGGATTCTAGCCAAAGAACTGCATCTATGGGCTGCCAGAGTTATTCTTTGCACAATTTCAAGTTATTTGATTAAATTACTATATACATAAAAAATATTTCCACAGAGTGATTAAAAAGTAGATAGGGTAATGTTAATTATATCATTCTTAGAACAAGAATTACACAAAAATCTTTTTTGAGATTTTGATATACTATGTGATTTTTATATCACCATTTGACTCAAGGAATAAAACAAAATCAATTAGAACTGTATATTACTTAAGAATAATATTGCTAATTCTTAATGGATTTCAAAGGACTTTTTAATAACTTATAATATTTGATCTTCACATCAGTCCTATACTAGAAAAAGAACAGGAACTTTCCCTCTTTCATCTATAAGGTGATTAAACCTCAGAGAAATCAAGTTTATAAGCAAATGTCAATAAATAGATATACATATCTGTGGTAGACAGGCTCCTGTATTACCCTGTTCTTTTCTTAGTTCTCTAGAATCTGCTTTCATCTTTCTAATTATTGTGGATTTAATGTGTCTAAATTTATATATATATATATTTTTATTTTCTGAAAGTTCCACCTATAGCTTATTGAGAGCAAGGATTATGCTTCATTTATCAGTTCTAGTTTACATTAATACATATTTGGTGAATCTGAGTTTTACATTATTATTATTACATTATGATCTGGATCATAATGTAAAATAATTGGAAACTTTAAAGGTTTTAAGGTTAAAATGACCTTATGATAGAAATAGAAAATGAAAGCAATCATCTCCTGTATAATCTTCAGTTGAGAAGGAAAAAATACTTTAATATCATAAGCTTTGCACTCATATAGTTCTTCAAATACAATAGCAATGTCACTACACAGTATGTATAAACTAGTGGCACAGGCAGAGCCAGCACCCAGAAGTCACATCTGCCAACCTTGGTGAAGCAACAGTTTTGCCTTTCAAATCAAGACTAAACTCTGTAGAGGGAAAATTTATTTTGTGATAAACAGAGTCTTACAGTATTATGCAACTGACAAAATTTACTATGCATTTATGGTATTATGAGCTTACTGTATTTGGGTTTGTTCAAATAATTTCACATATCTAGTAGAAATTGTATCTTATGTGATGATTTAATCTAACCACAGCTGCAGCAATATAAATTACACTTAAGACTATGCTGATTGATTATAATCAGTTGTAATCATGTCTTATAATTACATTCCATTCTAGAGGCAGAGGCTGTTTAAGCCTACTCAGCACTGAGCTATATAAAGAATTTTATTTGTTACTTCTGACAGTCTCAGTCAACATTCAAAATTGCCTGCAAACAATAAGTTTTATTAAATTTATTGTCCAGGCATCAAATAAGTTTCATGATTTATCAACAGAAGTTGAAATGGAATTTCAAGGGAGTCTAGAACTTATTAACTACTATGTAAAGAACCTTCCTTCCAATCAGGAGACACAAGAGACATGGGTTTGAACCCTGGGTTGGGAAGATCCCTTGGATAAGGAAATGGCAACCCACTCCAGTCTTCTTGCCTAGAGAATCCCATGGACAGAGGAGTCTGGTGGGCTTTAGTCCATAGGGTCACAAAGAGTCAGAAACAACTGAAGTACATTCAGTTCACATTCAAAGTACCTCCCTAAAAACATTCATAATCTATGTTGTGAGTTACATTGATGTATTAGTTTTTTTGGTATGTTATATTTCAAAATATGCACATTACCTAATAATCAAGGGAGAAGGTGGGGAGTATGGGAGGACAGATTATAAAATAAAATTGGCAGAATATTGATAATTTATTAAAGCAGGCTAATAGGTACAGAGATTCATTATAAAATTATATGTAATGTTTATATGCTTGACATTTCCATGATGAAGCAGATTCTTTACCACTAGCACCACCTGCTGCTGCTGCTGCTGCTGCTAAGTTGCTTCAGTCGTGTCCGACTCTGTGCAACCCCATAGACGGCAGCCCACCAGGCTCCCCTGTCCCTGGGATTCTCCAGGCAAGAATAATGGAGTGGGTTGCCATTTTCTTCTCCAATGCATGAAATTGAAAAGTGAAAGTGAAGTCACTCAGTCGTGTCCAACTCTTAGGGACCCCATGGACTGCAGCCTACTAGGCTCCTCCATCCATGGGATTTTCCAGGCAAGAGTACTGGAGTGGGAGCACCACCTGGGAAGTCCAAAACTCAAATAACATTATGCATAAACGTGTATGTATGTTAATTACTCAGTTGTGTCCAACTTTTTATGACCCCATGGACTGTAGCCCACCAAGCTCCTCTGTGCATGGGATTCTCCAGGCAAGAATACTGGAGTAGGTTGCCATTTCCTTCTCCATATAGAAGCATGTTATATCAATATTCAGTAATTGCAAAAGTGTTCTTTAACATTTAAATATCTAAGTTGCTGTTTATTGTTTAAATACTTTGCCTTTAAATTCCCCATACCCTAATGAACTGTTTCTGAACACTTTTTATAGTATTTCACCTAAATTCAAAGTCCCTATTCTCTCCTTTTAGCCTGACCTCTCCCATCCCTTCTTATCAACAGTGCCCACTTTTCACCTGCACTCTCAGTAAGTTGCAGGCAGCAGTCATGCAGCAAACAATGTGCTACTCTATAATCAATGCCTTATTATTAAAGATGAATATGCGTTATACACTTAATTATAGCTCCCACAAGAAACACATTAATATTATGAACCAGTTGCACAGAATTGTCTGGCTAGGCTTATTCTGACTAGACGTCTCCCTGTATTAGAGTAGTAATGGAATAATTGAGAGGTAAGTTTTCAAGTAAAATTTTAAATTACTAAATACATTTCTTTAGATTTCGGCAACTTGCTTAAGTTTCTTAATTGTCATGTTATTGCTTTAAATATCTGGGTATGTAGGCTTCCCAGGTGGCTCAGCGGTAAAGAATCTGCCTGCCAATGTAGGAGATGCAGGAAATGAGGGTTCAATCCCTAAATCAGTAAGATCCCCTGGAGGAGGAAATGGCAACCCACTCCACTATTCTTACCTAAAAAGTCCCATGGACAGAGCAGCCTGGCAGGCTATAGTCCATGGGGTCGCAAAGAGTTGGACATGACTGAGCAACTGAGTATGCACACATCTGGGTATGTAAACACATATAGTAAAAGTTTGATCTGTAGAATGAATATGGATCATTCCTTTTTTTCTCTGATTTTCCATCCACATTTACTATCTAATCTTTTATGTACTTGAATGAGGATTGGACTGCGGTTTGCCAGTTCCTTTCTGGAGCTGAAAGAGTAATACTGATCTAAAGCAGTCTCATTAACATTAACATTTTTACACTACTTTAGACACTTCTTAGGCTTTCTCTTGTTATTTATGAGACAGGATGCCAAAAGGTCTTTTTTCTTGATTTGGGACTTAAAAAATGGGACTGATAGAAACTCTCATTACTTCCAAACAAATACCTTCCTGACAGATCTGGAACCAGCACACAAGTCATACATGGCTGTTATTGTTCAGTTGCTAGGCCATGTCTGACTCTTCATGACCCCATGGATGGCAGCATACCATGCTTCCCTGTCCTTCACTAACTCTCGGAGTTTTCTCAAACTCAGGTCCGCTGAGTCAGTGATGCCATTCAAGCATCTCATCCTTTGTCGTCCCCTTCTCCTCCTGTCCTCAATCTTTCCCAGCATCAGAATCTTTTCCAATGAGTCAGCTCTTCGCATCAGGAGGCTGAAGTATTACAGCTTCAGCTTTAGCATCAGTCCTTCCAAAGAATATGCAGGGTTGATTTCCTTTAGGATTGAGTGGTCTGATCTCCTTGCTGACCAAGGGAGTTTCAAGAGTCTTCTCCAGCACTACAGTGCAAAAGAATCAATTATTCTACATTCAGCCTTTTTAATGGTCCAGCTCTCACATCCATGCATGATTACTGGAAAAACCATAGCTTTGACTCTACAGACCTTTGTCAGCAAAGTGATATCTCTGCTTTTAATACATAGTCTAGGTTTGTCATAGCTTTTCTTCCAAGGGGCAAGCATCTTTTACTTTTGTGAGTGCATACATGGCTAATACATCTAAAATAGTCATTTTTTTGCATTATTTTATGAACTGAAACTGATATACTACATGAAAATGTCTTTAAACATATTAAAACATATAAATATGTACATGCTCAGTCGTATCTGACTCTTTGCCACTCCATAGACTGCATCCCACCAGATTCCTCCATCTATGGAGTTTTCCAAGCAAGAATACTTGAGCGGCTGCCATTTCCTACTTTAGGGAGTCTTCTAGATACAGCGATTGAATTCACATCTGTTACATCTCCTGCATTGGCAGGTGGATTCTTTATCACTGTGCCACCTGGGAAGGCCCCAAAAGTCACTTTATTTTAATAAATTATTAGATCTCATATAGTCCAGAGATTTAAAAAATCACTAAGAAGAGATACTAGGCAAAATTGCATTTTTGTCTTTTCATTCTCATAATAGTTCATTTGGGGAATAAAAATTCACTAGAAAGAGGTAATGGAGTTTAAGTTCAAAGGATAAATCTAAGTTTCTCTAACTACATTGTAACAGTACCATATGAAAATCTTTTCAGTATATGTAGCCAGATTATTTGAACTCCAGTCCCTGCTCTGTCGTTTCTTGGTTGAAGGGCCTCAGATTCTTTAATTGTCCTCTCCCAGCTTTAGTTTCCTTAGCCATAACATGTAGATACTACTACCTCACAGAGTTTTATAATGGTGAACTGGTTACCATATCTAAAGTATGGTACAAAATAGAAGCCTTATTAAAGTTGTATATTATTGTTAAAATCTCTGCTGGGAGAATAACACAGGAGCACAGGTAGACATATGGTGGCAAGGTAAAAATCACTTTATATTCAGCATGCTTAAATAAACCATATATATTCACTCTTCAATCTATAAACTGTTCCTAATTTTGTATAAAAACCTTGCGTAAATGAAAAGAAACCTGAATTTAATATTTTACCATGTAAGCATGCACAGTGCTGTTACATTCTATCTGTGCTAAAATTGTCACATTCCCAAAGCATCCATTTGAGAGATGTTGGCAAGCAAGAACTATGATGAGATGGGCATGAATGAATACAGCTGTGGGCTCTACACCCCCTTTAGAATTACAAAAAGAAGGTAATGCAATTGTGTTTTAAAGACATTATCATATCATTGATTTTTATCTGATAATTTAATTATAAGTACAATTTATTGGAAGGGTTTGCATCTTGTTCTAGGTATTTGTCCCTGTTAGGCACTTCATTATGCTGCTGTGATACTTTGAACTAGTCACTGGTAGCCAATTATGACATTTTCAGGGTAATTATTTCCTAGCAATGGTAGAAAAAGCTTTGTCCTCTGCTGTGGGCTTAGAAGACACTGTCCGTAGTAAAGGTGCTTTTGTTGCAGTGTTGGACCAATAGTAGTAAGTTATCAGTGATCCAAAGCTATCTCATCTTTTTTGTTCCTGGGGATTCAGGATGGGGAACGCATGTACACCCATGGCAGATTCATGTCAATGTAAAGCAAAACCAATACAATATTGTAAAGTTAAAAAAAAAAAAAAGGAATGCAAGCTAAAAAAAAAAAAAAAAAACAAAGGTTGACAACGAAAAAATATATATATTGATCTTATAGGCCATGTGGAATATTCATGGCCTTCCATGAATATTCTGTGTCCAGAATATTCATGGCTCAGAAGCTTGAGCTCTGGCATCAGGCAGCCCTTGCTTAGAATCTCAGCTGAGTATCTATTCCTCTCAATCATTCTGAAAGAATGATGTTTTGAGTTTTGAAACTATGTCAGCTTTCCTTTTGGTTTGGTCAGTGAAGAATCTGCCATTCAGGAGACCTAGGTTCAACCCCTGGGTCAGAAGATCCTTTGGAGAAGGAAATGGCAACCCACTCCAATATTCTTGCCTGGGAAATAATATGGATGAGGAGCCTGGCTGGCTACAGCCCATGGGATTGCAAGAGTCGGACACAATTTAGTGACTAAATCACCACACCATTGAAACTATATGACTCCTTTTCCTTATCTGAAGGACTGATCAAGAGGAATTCAATACAGAAATGTTCTAAGAACTGAGAAAGAACTACCTGATTTCCTTTTTCCACAGAAGTTCTAAGAAATGGTCCTGGCTAAGATAGATAATTCAACATGTTCAAATGAGCTTGGACTGATTCACTTAAATTGAAGTGGAGAAGTGAAGTAATTCTTGCAACTCAAGCAGAGAAAACACTTAGTCTCAGCTATTTAAATATTTCAAGCAACAGAGTTTCTTGGATCTGAATTATGAATGGTTGTTGCCCTGTGCTCCACTTTACCTCACATGGATAAACACAGCCCAGGTTTGCAGCAGCGATTTTAATGTGCTCAGTCAGGCTAAAACCTTAATGAAATGGTTGCAAGATGAAAAGCCAATAACATTTTAACTTCAAGCCAGGGCACTGAGAGAACTGAAAAATCACCTGGGAAAGATCTGTAGAACAATTAGATGGACAGAGAAACGCTACTAATTGCTAATGATCGGCTGAAATGTATGTGGATGCCAGGGATGTTACTGTACAGGTGTGGGATTCCACTTGACATTTGTCTTAGATTTAATGTCTGACATTTGTGTAACTTTCAATTAAAACAGAATAATGATAATTAGATAAGAAAGAATCTGTTAAGCTCTGAAATTTTACATTCTTTACATAAAATAAACCACTACTTTGACATTTAACTAATTTTTTTCTTCTGTCTCTACAAAACATGTATCAGCAAAAACTAATGAACTTTATTGTATTCCTGCCAATTTGGAAGAGTGAATAGTCTAGGCAAAGTATGAATACAGTTAATAATGGCTCTATATTAAGTCCACACCCAAGGACGTTGTGCAGCCAGTATTCACTAATGTGTCTCTACTGGATGCTCCACACCATAATCCATTCTCATTGGTCAGTACTATTATCTCATTGGTTGGTGTCTATGTGGTACCAGTTGGTAAAGTTCCAATATCACCCTGGTTCTTAAGTATAATTAAAAAAAAAAAAAAAACAACTTTTTTTTTGCTGGTATTTATACCCTAGATTAAGGGCTCGGGAGTGGTTTAAAATATGGTGCTCAAAAACTTATCTTTCTTACTTATATTAAGAAAACTATGTGAAATGACATTATGAACTCATTAAAATGAAAATTTCTAGATATCACTGATTAATTATTGATTTGGATTTTTCTATGAATATAATTTAATGAGTCATCTAAACATTTTAGAGCAAATACATTTTCACTTAAAAATCCATCTAATGTGGTTTACTAATGAAGTTATTTTAATGTGATTGTTTAATTATTCAATTTAGGTTTATGAATACATGCAATTGTAGTACCAATTTAAATATTTCCAACTTCTGGGGTAACTTTAAAAAAATAGCTAATATCTTTTCTTTCTTTTTTTTTTAATTATTTTATTTAATTAATTTATTTATTTATTTTTTAATTTTATTTTATTTTTAAACTTTACACAACTGTATTAGTTTTGCCAAATATCAAAATGAATCCACTTTTCTTTCTCATACATTTTCCCTTTGATTTTTAGTATGCATGTCCACTAAGATACATTCAAAAATCTAATTAAAATGAAGAAAAATAGTAAGGAAATAATTTGATCCATTAACTCTAAAATATATTTTAGGGGGCAAACATCTGGTTTTGGAAAAGTACATTTGGAAAAATGAAGTTAGTTGTCTTTCAGATTCCAATGGAAATATTGTTTCTTTACTATTACTGATAACTCATTCTCAATCTAGGTTTATGTACAGAAATAAGCTCATATGCTTCTAAAACACATCAGAAAATTTTATTGACTCATACCAGATAAGTGGTTGAGAAGAAAAAACAATACAATTCAGTGATGTTTTGAAGTAGGAATACATGTCGCTGGAGTAGTTAGGGAACTACTCTTTGGTCTTAGACTTTTTAGGACTAAGGAGGAAGAAGCAGTCAAAACCCATATGGCTAGAAGGACACATCACCCATAGTATCCATTGGCATCTGCCAAGCTTAGCCGTGGCCATATTTATTCAAGGATGAACTAAATACATGTGTGGAATGGTGGGGCTTTGGTAGATGAGTACACTTGTAACTATGATAAAATTTTATATCACCTATGTGGTACTTATGTTCTAAACAACATGTAATACATTTTATATTCCTTAACTTATGAGAGCCTATAAAGCAGATATTATCAATTCTATTTTCCAGATAAAAAAAACTAAAATTCAAGAATTTTGCTTCCCCCAAATCAGAAAGCTGGTAAGTGGAGAAGAAAACATTTATTTGAGGCCTATCTGACATGAAAGCAAATGTTCTTAATCACTGCTTTAAGGCATTGAAGAATCTGAGAATACCTCTACAATTATTTTTCTGCAAAAGAAGTGATACTAATTCAGAAACACCCTCCTGGAAATGCAAATCCAAACTAAAATAAGATACTACCTCACACTAGTCCGACGGAGAAGGCGATGGCACCCCACTCCAGTACTCTTGCCGGGAAAATCCCATAGACGGAGGAGCCTGGGAGGCTGCAGTCCATGGGATCGCTAAGAGTCGGACACAACTGAGCGACTTCCCTTTCACTTTTCACTTTCATGCATTGGAGAAGGAAATGGCGACCCACTCCAGTGTTCTCGCCTGGAGAATCCCAGGGACGGGGGAGCCTGGTGGGCTGCCGTCTATGGGGTCACACAGAGTCAGACACGACTGAAGTGACTTAGCAGCAGCAGCAGCACACTAGTCCGAATGGCCACCATCAAAAAGTCCACAAATAATAAATGCTGGTGAGGATATGGAGAAAAGGGAAGCTTCCACACTGTTGATAGGAAAGTAAACTGGTGCAGCCACTATGAAAAATAGTATAGAGGTTCCTTAAAAATGAAAAATAGAGTTACTATATGATCCTGCAATCCCATTCCTGGGCATATTTCCAGAAAAGATGAAAATTCTCATTCAAAAAGATAGATGCACCTCAGTGTTCATAGCAGCACTATTTATTGTAACTAAGACATTGAAGCAACCTAAATATCCACCTATAGATAAATGAAAAAAAGAAATGTACATTCCACATATAATGGAATATTTCTTATTCAGCCATAAGAAAGAATGAAATAATGTCATTTGTAGCCACATGGATAGACCTAGAGAGCATCATACAGAGTGAAGTAAGTCACGTAGAGATAGGCAAATATCATATGCTATCACTTATAGGTGCATTTTAAATGATGCAAATAAATGTATCTACAAAACAGAAATAGACTCATAAAGAAAAACAACCACCAAGGACCTACTATATAGTACAAGGAACTATATTCAATATTTTGTAAAAACCTATAAGTGAAAAGAACCTAAAAAATATGTATATTCTTTATATATATATATATATATATGTAACTGAATTACTTTGCTGTACACCTGAAACACTGTAAATCAATTATACTTTAGTTTTTAAAAAGCCATAAACATCCTCCTGATGTTTTTTAAAGCCTAAAACAGGTAATTCATTTTTTTGGTGTACAGGGATTCAAAAAAAGGAAAAAGATTAATGTGGAGACAGATATGCCAACTAAAGATTGTAAGGAAATTCAATGTAATATGATAATTGAAATCTGTATTGCAGTTAATAAGGAGCAGCATATATGCTCTGGGAAATGAAATCAATATGTTGATCCAGTTTTACATTATATCTGAATATCCCAGATGTGATGTTAGGCCTTATTTTAGCTATTTTTCCCAGTTCCAACTTAATTTTCTTCTTCATCCTCACTCAGATTAAATTTGTTTAACAAGATCAGACTTTCTCAATCTTGGCACCATTGACATTTTAGACCCGTTCATTCCTCAGGTATGTGCCCACATCCCTGGCCTCTAACCACTACACACCAGTAGCACTGTCTTTTCTCCTCTGCCAGTTGTGATAAACAGCAATGTCTCCAGAACTGCCCAGTGTTCTCTGGCGGGCAAAATCACCAAGATTGAAAACCAGTGGTTTAATTCAACAGTGAAAAATCAATCATTTTGTTAGTTTTATTGACTTTGATTGAATGACAAAAATTTACAGAATTAAACTTCATTCAGTTCAGTTCAGTTAGTCGCTCAGTCGTGTCCGACTCTTTTTGACCCCATGAATCGCCGCATGCAAGACTTCCCTGTCCATCACCAACTCCGGGAGTTCACTCAAACTCATGTCCATCAAGTCAGTGATGCCATCCAGCCATCTCATCCTCTGTCGTCCCCTTCTCCTGCCCCCAATCCTTCCCAGCATCAGAGTCTTTTCCAATGAGTCAACTCTTCACATGAGGTGGCCAAAGAACTGGAGTTTCAGCTTCAGCATCATTCCTTCCAAAAAACACCCAGGTTGAGCTCCTTTAGACTGGTTGGATCTCCTTTAGACTGGTTGGATCTCCTTGCAGTCCAAGGGACTCTCAAGAGTCTTCTCCAACATCACAGTTCAAAAGCATCAATTCTTGGGTGCTCAGCTTTCTTCACAGTCCAACTCTCACATCCATACATGACCACTGGAAAAACCATAGCCTTGACTAGACGGACCTTTGTTGGCAAAGTAATGTCTCTGCTTTTGAATATGCTATCTAGGTTGGTCATAACTTTTCTTCCAAGGAGTAAGCCTCTTTTAATTTCATGGCTGCAATCACCATCTGCAGTGCTTTTGGAGCCCTCAAAAATAAAGTCTGACACTGTTTCCACTGTTTCCTCATCTAACCCCATGATAAATATTCACTACAAAATGCACAGAGGAAACAAAAGAAAATTTATTTTTTAATACAATCAGGAATTTCCTCTAACCACTAGAGGAAATTCCCCACATATCTGTGGTTTGAATGTATTTCCCATTCCAACTGTTTCCTGCACATGACTGAAAATTCTTATACTTAAAGTACAGAGAAACAGAAAAAAAATTTGAAAAGCTAATGAAGGGGGTATAAAAATATGCTAATGTACAAATTTTATGACAAACAATGGTACTAAAAGCTCACTCCAACATATGCTTACTATTTAAATAACATTTGTTTCATTGGGTTCTGGTGGAAGTTCAGTTCAGTTCAGTTGCTCAGTCGTGTCCGACTCTTTGCGACCCCATGAATCGCAGCACGAAAGACCTCCCTGTCCATCACCAACTCCCGGAGTTCACTCAGACTCACGTCCATTGAGTCAGTGATGCCATCCAGCCATCTCATCCTCTGTCGTCCCCTTCTCCTCCTCCCCCAACCCCTCCCAGCATCAGAGTCTTTTCCAATGAGTCAACTCTTCGCATGAGGTGCCCAAAGTACTGGAGTTTCAGCTTCAGCATCAGTCCTTCCAATGAACACCCAGGACTGATCTCCTTTAGAATGGACTGGCTGGATCTCCTTGCAATCCAAGGGACTCTAAAGAGTCTTCTCCAACACCATAGTTCAAAAGCATCAATTCTTCGGCACTCAGCTTTCTTCACAGTCCAGCTCTCACATCCATACATGACCACTGGAAAAACCATAGCCTTGACTAGATGGATCTTTGTTGGCAAAGTAATATCTTTGCTTTTTAATATGTTATCTAGGTTGGTCATAACTTTCCTTCAAAGGAGTATGCATCTTTTAATTTCATGGCTGCAGTCACCATCTGTAGTGATTTTGGAGCCCCAAAAAATAAAGTCTGACACTGTTTCCACTTTCTACCCATCTATCTGCCATGAAGTGATGGAACCAGATGCCATGATCTTAGTTTTCTAAATGTTGAGCTTTAAGCCAACTTTTTCACTCTCCTCTTTCACCTTCATCAAGAGGCTTTTTATAGTTCCTCTTCACTTTCTGCCATAAGGATGGTGTCATCTGCACTGGTCATAGCAAACACCCTCTTCCAACAACACAAGAGAAGACTCTACACATGGACATCACCAGATGGTCAATACTGAAATCAAATTGATTATATCTTTGCAGCTAGAGATGGAGAAGCTCTACACAGTCAGCAAAAACAAGATCGGGAGCTGACTGTGGCTCAGATCATGAACTCCTTATTGCCATTTTCTTTACTATCAGGTAATTTTTTTTAAGACACACGAAATAAGTTGACCTTTCTAGTTGTCACTCAATACTTACACCCAGAATCTATGATGATCAGACTCTGTGGGGATTAATAAAATAATCGAGATTGTGATGAGCACTGGTGACATATCATGAAAACTGCCAGCTATCATTTGAATGAGAAAAAAAGAATCATTTCAAGCCTGAACTTATGCCTACAGCATGCTCAATTGTAATCCTGGAGATTTATACATTTAACTAGACCTATCTAAGCTCAAATCATCAAACTACTTAGGAAATAGTTTAATTTTGGCTGAAGAATCTTTGTGTAATAGTAATAGCTACCATATATATTCTGGGCTTCTCAAGTGGTGCTAGTAGTTAAGAACCTGCCTGCCAATGCAGGAGAGGTAAGAGATGAGGGTTCAATCCCTGGGTCAAGAAGATCCCCTGGAGGAGGAAGTGGCAACCCACTCCAGGATTCTTGGTTGGAGAGTCCCACGGACAGGAGCCTGGTGTGCTACGGTCCATAGGGTTGCAGAGTTGGCACAACTGAAACAACTTAGCACACATACCACATATTCTGAGTTACCACACGTACTCAGTGCTAAAGGCACTCTTTATTACCACCGAATGAAATAAGAATAAATATGTTCGTTGCCTAGATAAAAGACCGGAAGTTTAGTTTGGATATTGTCTACACAAGATCACTCATCCAGTAAGGTATGTGACACACTGACTTCTTCTGACTCCAAAATATGTGCAATTAAGGAAAAAGCTATACAGAAATACTTAGAGAAAATTTTATGAACTGTTCAGGATATTTCTTAAAGATCTTTTCATTCTTATATAACTTTGGGGAAAACAAAACCTAAGATACGATGTATTGGATTTTTCTAAGTCATTTACATACACCAACTTATTAATTCTCCAAAAAGCTTTTTAAAGTAGGTCCATTATGATCCTCATTTTTAAGATGAGAAAACTGAAAAAAGGAGAAGTGTCAACACTCATATAGCAGGGATTTTTAATCTTCAAAAACAGAAGTAAAATTTTGCAATGATATAATCAAGGTTTTATGCTGAGTATGGTTTCATTAAAATATGTCTTGTAACAAAAGATAACTACATTGCCAGTGAAATAACTGTTACCTTGTAAATGTGTCTTCCTGCGTAAGGTAAAGTATTGTTTTAATTTTTTTGATGTGCATGGTCTTCATTGCTCTGTGGGTTTTTCTCTAGTCGTGGCTAGTGGGGGTTACTCTCTAGTCGTTATGCATGGGCTTTTCATTGCGGTGGCTTCTCTTGTTGTGGCTCCTGGGCTGTAGAGCACAGACTCAATAGTTGTGGCACATGGGCTTAGTTGCTCCACAGCATGTGGGATCTTTCCAGACCAGGGATGGAAGCCCTATCTCTTGCATTGGCAGGCAGATTCCTTACTGAGCCACCAGGGAAGCCCTTAAAGCCCGATCATTTACAGCCAACAGTGAAATTCCCTTTGTTTACTGGAATTTGGGAGGAAATTAAGGCAGTGAAAAACAGGGGGAAATCTCCACCCTAGGTGTGATGTGATAGCTAAAGGGGCCCTAGAAGTGTGAGTAGGACTTCGGTGGATAGAACACAGAACTGTGAGGAGAGGAGGAAAAAACAGAACCTATTAATATTGGGGCTCCATTTTTGTGACTTTAGTTCCCTTTGTCTTATTAGATTCATGTCCTTCCATGCAGACCCATAAGTCTGACTCTGTCTGAGACAAGAAAGGTAAAGATTTAAGTAGTTTTGGGAAAGCCATTTCTTTTTTTTTTTTTTTTATTTTTTTTTATTTTTTTTTAATTTTATTTTATTTTTAAACTTTACATAACTGTATTAGATTTGCCAAATATCAAAATGAATCCGCCACAGGTTTACATGTGTTCCCCATCCTGAACCCTCCTCCCTCCTCCCTCCCCATTCCATCCCTCTGGGTCGTCCCAGTGCACCAGCCCCAAGCATCCAGTATCGTGCATCGAACCTGGACTGGCAACTCATTTCATACATGATATTTTACATGTTTCAATGCCATTCTCCCAAATCTTCCCACCCTCTCCCTCTCCCACAGAGTCCATAAGACTGTTCTATACATCAGTGTCTCTTTTGCTGTCTCGTACACAGGGTTATTGTTACCATCTTTCTAAATTCCATATATATGCGTTAGTATACTGTATTGGTGTTTTTCTTTCTGGCTTACTTCACTCTGTATAATAGGCTCCAGTTTCATCCACCTCATTAGAACTGATTCAAATGTATTCTTTTTAATGGCTGAATAATACTCCATTGTGTATATGTACCACAGCTTTCTTATCCATTCATCTGCTGATGGACATCTAGGTTGCTTCCATGTCCTGGCTATTATAAACAGTGCTGCGATGAACATTGGGGTACTCGTGTCTCTTTCCCTTCTGGTTTTTTCAGTGTGTATGCCCAGCAGTGGGATTGCTGGATCATAAGGCATGTCTATTTCCAGTTTTTTAAGGAATCTCCACACTGTTCTCCATAGTGGCTGTACTAGTTTGCATTCCCACCAACAGTGTAAGAGGGTTCCCTTTTCTCCACACCCTCTCCAGCATTTATTACTTGTAGACTTTTGGATTGCAGCCATTCTGACTGGCGTGAAATGGTACCTCATAGTGGTTTTGATTTGCATTTCTCTGATAATGAGTGATGCTGAGCATCTTTTCATGTGTTTGTTAGCCATCTGTATGTCTTCTTTGGAGAAATGTCTATTTAGTTCTTTGGCCCATTTTTTGATTGGGTCATTTATTTTTCTGGAGTTGAGCTGTAGGAGTTGCTTGTATATTCTCGAGATTAGTTGTTTGTCAGTTGCTTCATTTGCTATTATCTTCTCCCATTCTGAAGGCTGTCTTTTCACCTTGCTAATAGTTTCCTTTGATGTGCAGAAGCTTTTAAGGTTAATTAGGTCCCATTTGTTTATTTTTGCTTTTATTTCCAATATTCTGGGAGGTGGGTCATAGAGGATCCTGCTGTGATGTATGTCAGAGAGTGTTTTGCCTATGTTCTCCTCTAGGAGTTTTATAGTTTCTGGTCTTACGTTTAGATCTTTAATCCATTTTGAGTTTATTTTTGTGTATGGTGTTAGAAAGCCATTTCTATCATTCATTTTGTCCAGATTACCAAAAGACGGGTTTCTTTTCATTTCACACACGCCAGGTGTTAAAAAGCACTAAATACTTGAACTATATAAATGGATTAGGTAGATATGGAATATAAATTACAAGTTATTCTAGAAATTACTCTATCAGATCAGATCAGTCACTCAGTTGTGTCCAACTCTTTGCGACCCCATGAATCGCAGCACGCCAGGCCTCCCTGTCCCTCACCAACTCCCGGAGTTCATTCAGACTCAGTGATGCCATCCAGCCATCTCATCCTCTGTCGTCCCCTTCTCCTCCTGCCCCCAATCCCTCCCAGCATCAGAGTCTTTTCCAATAAGTCAACTCTTCGAATGAGGTGGCCAAAGTACTGGAGTTTCAGCTTTAGCATCATTCCTTCCAAAGAAATCCCAGGGCTGATCTCCTTCAGAATGGACTGGTTGGATCTCCTTGCAGTCCAAGGGACTCTCAAGAGTCTTCTCCAACACCACAGTTCAAAAGCATAAATTCCTCGGCCCTCAGCTTTCTTCACAGTCCAACTCTCACATCCATACATGACCACAGGAAAAATCATAGCCTTGACTAGACGGACCTTTGTTGGCAAAGTAGTGTTTCTGCTTTTGAATATGCTATCTAGGTTGGTCATAACTTTCCTAATTACTCTATAATGGAATGTAATTGTCAGAACTAAAATTAGAGAAAATGGCATATTTTGTTCAGTCCAGTGTTTTGAAAGTATTGGTAAATATTGGCAGGGCCCAGAGGCTGGTCATCAAGCCAGAGGTGGAAAGATTTTTGCTTTTTAATAAAAATCCAGGTTAAATCACTGGCTGGGGCAACTAGAATAATTAACAGTTAGTAAAATAACCAAGTTATAATTTACAAGCCATTTCTTAGCACAGGAAAAGAGAGAAAGGAAACAAATAAAATTGATCAGAAGCAAAAGACAGGCAAGAACCAGAAAGACATGAATTTCAGAGTATGGACAACAAGATAGATGGTTGCAAATCCTCTCCACAAAATAAACTGAGACATGTGAATTATTTTCAGCATATTTGGTGCTGGCTTCTGTTCTAGAAAGGATTTACCCAAAGGCTTCAGGACCCCTTTTGGCCACAACTAAACCAGGGGCCACCCAGAGGCAGCAAGTGTTATAAAATAAAGGCAGAGATCAAGCATGCATGCTAGAGAATCAGAGCTCATCTATCTCATACATAAAAATGTCTTTTCCCTCCTTCTGATTTCCCCATTTCTTAGTCTCACTTCTTCATCCCTCAGCTGATTTTATGATTCAGTCTGCCTAGGGCATTGGTACCTGGTGGCCTTTGAGTTTTGCAATAACCTCCAATATTTGATGTTTATTTCTTTACTCTTTCCCATCTTTTCTTTTTATAAGACATTATTTCCATAAAGGCAAGGACTACTTCAAGGGGCTCAATAAATATTCCTATTGACTTAATGTATTCATCCATGTGTTCAGGAAATGCTTTTTGCATTCTTGAACTTACTGTACCTTATTTTTTCTCCTCTATGTAAAAGGTAATATAATTGAGTCTACCCAAGGTTATTGTGAAGATTGAGACACAGTAAACAAGTTAGCACAGGATAAGCATTATGGAAGGTTTATTATCATTATTATTATCTTTACAGATAGCCAATCAAATGGATAGTGAAGCCCAGCCCTACCATCTTGCTGAAGTCCTAGGTCTTGCCCTCACTGATCTTTCATGCAAGCCAGGAAGTAGAAAACCTGCAGAAACTGAGGGGAAGCTATTGAGTAGGGAGGACAGAGATCTAGTTCTTGTAATAAGGAAGCACCTTTACCACTGAGACAGGATTTTGTCTGTTTGCTTGACTTTTCTCTTTGGCCATAAGCTCAGAGGTTTAACATAGTTTCTGTGAATACAAGAAGCAATCCCAGCATGCCCCGCCAGGCAGAGCTGGTAATTAAGAACACCTGGCTCAGGTGGAGGGCCGATCTATGTGCAGATGAAAGCAGCTGACTTCAGCAGGCAGCCTCTGATGTTGGTAACAGGAAGTTGGACATAGTTGCACTATTCCTAAAGCTGTTCCTGTAATATGCCCAATCTTCCTTCCCATTTCATGTTGCCCCACACTCCAGCTGTTATGTTCCTCTGAATTTTTGGTTTCAACTGTGTAAGTCAGGTACAAAAGGAGGAGAATTCTCACTTGGCAAAATTCATTGCTGCAGGGCTGACAACTGAGACACAAGATACTGTGAATCTTTCTGCTCTGCCTCAGAGATTCCTACAGGGTTTTGGCATAAGCACCCATTTCCTGAAACTGCTAGCAATTCTTCTGCTTGTCCTGATTACAATTAACCCAACTCTGCTTCACTTCCCTGTTGGACCTCAGACCCTGCACTTGCTCACTCCTGTGATGCTGAACTAGAATAATTTGCCTGCTTCACCACATACTACTCAGACAAAAATGTAAAGTATTCTTCTGGCAGTAACTGCAATATCATATAAGATAGTTGACAATGAATAATTTAATTAATGGTCAAACCAAGAAAAGGTGTTAATCACATAAAAGGATCTGGAGGAAAAAATCAGGGTAGCCAATATAAATGATTTAGACATTTACAAGAAAAAAAGCTTATGGTTATTATGAAATTTACGATTGCATAGCAGTATAATTTCATAGGAACTCCAGGTTTTCTTGAGATATTGATAGGTAGCAATGTCATTAAAAAATAAAACAAACAAATAGGAATAAACTAGCAAAGAACACAACATAACCCTGAAATCTATTAGAATAAGAAAACATGGGAGGAAGGAGATAAATTTCTTATCATTTAAACTATGTGAAATTCGAACAAGAGTGAAGCAAAAAAAGACTACAGTCTTTGTCTGACTGAAGAGTTCTGAAGTGTGAAAATAATTTCTGCATCTCCTTGTGAATGCTTTCATATTGAGAATGTGGTGTACTGAGTAGAGAAAGAGTATAAAGTCTCAGATCTTTGATAGAGAAAGCTTTTCCCTATCTTGAGAGCTTAACCTAGGAGCAGGATCTTATAAACTTTGCCTCATAAAACATAAGCACCAAGTGTAGTGTGAGCTAGGTTTGGACAGACTCACATCCTTCCCCATCCAAGGATTTAGTTTAAAATGGAGTCCAAATTATATCTTTAGCAATTGTAGGAAATGGAAGGAATAAAGACTTTTTGCACTGATCCTTTGAGTGAGATAGAAACAAATCTCTTCTTTCAAACTGCATTAACTCATGTCAAGTACCCAGAATCCATTTAATATATTGCTTCTTTCTAGTGACCAGAAAGAGTTAAGATCCCTCTAAATGGCAAGCAGTTCACCTTCTGGGCATCAGGATGTGAGATGAGTTATTAAGGGAAATATGAAGTACAGCAGTTAATGGAGAAAGGAGATGATTAGCCAGCAAAATTCTGTGATGAACCACCTCATGAGATGTACTTATTAAAACAAGAATGGGAATACATATAACCACACAAGGGGACTGGCTTTCCCATAAAGCCAGTGAGAACATGATTGTTGAAAATAAAGTGAGATAGTGAAAAGAAGTGTAACAAAATCTACAAGTGCATTTCCACTATAGTACAATCAGAATTTGTACCTCTCATTCCTTTGATCCTTTCTGGACTACCATTTTCATTTCATTATCTTTTAGAGGTCAGAGGAAACCGGAAGATTACTCCTTCCTTAAGAGGGATAGAGAAGAGAGATTACTGATGGTCAACTCTGTGGATACAACCTCTGCCATGATTCTTCCCTTTTGATGATCTTTTGCCTTTTTATATACCTGAAATGACTAACTGGATGACAACAATTATGTTGTTCAGTCGTAAAGTACTGCCCAACTCTGCAACTCCATGGACAGCAGCATGCCAGGATTCCCTGTCCTTCACTATCTCGGAGTTTGCTCAAATTCACGTCCACTGAGTCAGTGACACCATCCGACTATCTCATCCTTTGACATCAATTCTACTTTTATTATAACAAGTCATTTCTACAAACCCCTCTCTTCAACACAAAATAAAATAGGAGTTAAACTAAACCCTCATCAAAAACAATCTATAGTGATAGAAAACTGTTTGATAATATATTTTCTTATTATACTTATTCCAATTAACCTAAGTAAATTTTACATAATGCATAGCCTAACTAAAGACAGTAATCATTACTGTATTTAGTTGTTAGGTTTTATGTTTTTATCTGCATCTCAACCTAGGAAACATACATTGTGATTAAATATACTTTTATTAACAATCAATTTAATGTTATTACTCAGAATGACATTTATGCATTAATAAAATATTTATTGAAACATTTTATTCCTAAGATTTCACAAAGTGATTTTATGAACTGTATGGCTTTTATCTTCCCCTGTGTAATTAATGCACCATTTTTAGCAGATGAGACTAATATGATAATATCAAACATCTACTGTCTAGTTTCTGACATAGAGTTGATGTTGGATAATTGTATATTTTTATACAGGACATTTACTGCTAAGAATTAATCATTCTTTTATTACCTCTGAGTATGTAATATAGTTTCCTTGTATTAGTCAATTTTATAAAGTTCTTCACTATTCTAAAACTTTGGATGATTCTTAAGGCAAGTGCCACTTGTATTATTCAAAAGAATCTTTCAACCCTTCAGAAAGACAATCACACAGGTTGTTTTTTATAATTTAATCAAGTAAAGAACTCATTGAGCAAATTCAAATGGCTAAAGTTTCAGCATCTTTATCCATCACATGCCAGGAAGAAAGCTATTAGCTTAACATTAATTTATCAACTAGATAGCATTGAAAGAACCTCAAGACAAATGGGCTTAAAATAGTATGAAAAATTCTTAACTATACTCCAAAAGTATAGTTTTATTTGTGGCTAATATTTGCAAGCAAAAATACAACTATTTTCCTCTAGAGTTATATTTCTTAGAAATGTCATTTTTTGTACTTTTAAAAATGTAGCTTCAGTTTAGTTCAGTGTCTCAGTCGTGTCTGACTCTTTGTGACCTTATGAATCGCAGCACGCCAGGCTTCCCCTGTCCATCACCAACTCCCGGAGTTCACCCAAACCCATGTCCATTGAGTTGGTGATGCCCTCCAACCATCTCGTCCTCTGTCATCCCCTTCTCCTCCTGCCCTCAATCTTTCCCAGCATCAGGATCTTTTCAAATGAGTCAGCTCTTCACATCAGGTAGCCAAAGTATTGGAGTTTCAGCTTCAACATCAGTCCTTCCAATGAACACCCAGGACTGATCTCCTTTAGTAGATGGACTGGTTGGATCTCCTTGCAGTCCAAGGAACTCTCAAGAGTCTTCTCCAACACCACAGTTCAAAAGCATCAATTCTTCGGCTCAGTTTTCTTTATAGTCCAGCTCTCACATCCATACATGACCACCGGAAAAACCATAGCCTTGACTAGATGGACCTTTGTTGTCAAGTAATGTCTCTGCTTTTGAATATGCTATCTAGGTTGGTCATAACTTTCCTTCCAAGGAGTAAGCGTCTTTTAATTTCATGGCTGCAACAACCATCTGCAGTGATTTTGGAAGCCCAGAAAAGTAAAGTCTGACACTGTTTCTACTGTTTCCCCATCTATTTCCCATGAAGTGATGGGACTGAATGCCATGATCTTAGTTTTCTGAATGTTGAGCTTAAGCCAACTTTTTCACTCTCCTCTTTCACTTTCATCAAGAGGCTCTTTAGTTCTTCTTCACTTTTTGCCATAAGGGTGGCATCATCTGCATATCTGAGGTTATTGATACTTCTCCCGGGATTCCAGCTTGTGCTTCTTCCAGCCCAGCATTTCTCATGATGTACTCTGCATAGAAGTTAAATAAGCAGGGTGACAATATACAGCCTTGATGTACTCCTTTACCTATTTGGAACCAGTCTGTTGTTCCATGTCCAGTTCTAACTGTTGCTTCCTGACCTGCATACAGGTTTCTCAAGAGGCAGGTCAGGTGGTCTGTTATTTCGATCTCTTTCAGAATTTTCCACAGTTTATTGTGATCCACACAGTCAAAGGCTTTGGTATAGTCAATAAAGCAGAAATAGATGTTTTTCTGGAACTCTCTTGCTTTTTCAATGATCCAGAAGACGTTGGCAATTTGATCTCTGGTTCCTCTGCCTTTTCTAAAACCAGCTTGAACAACTGGAAGTTCACGGTTCACATATTGCTGAAGTCTGGCTTGGAGAATTTTGAGCATTACTTTACTAGCATGTGAGATGAGTGCAATTGTGTGGTAGTTTGAGCATTCTTTCGCATTGCTTTTCTTTGGAATTGGAATGAAAACTGACCTTTTCCAGTCCTGTGGCCACTGCTTAGTTTTCCAAATGTAGCTTCAGTTAATTTGTAAAGCTATTTTACTTACATTGTACTAAACATGGCACTCTGTATCAGTGTTCGATTTGAAGAACTCAGGAGTTATTTTTATTATTACTACCATTCTCATTATTTTGCTGAACATGAACAAGATAATATCATGCATTTCCATCCAGTTAGTTATTAATATGTCATTTTAAAACTGGAGAATACAAAGGAACTATACTATGGAGGGCTGCATTGGGTCTTTTGTTTTTATATCTTTGTAAGATGACATAAAAGCGTTAGCTACTATGTTTGTATGTCAACCTTTAGATCCACTAATTCCCTTTACTATTCCTTTAACACATTTTTGGGACTATTTTGTTTTCTTAGTCTAGTCTTAGAATATTTGATTTGTTCAGCACTGGCCCTGTAAACTGTCTCATAGTAGTATGATAGTGTTACTGAGTTATTCTGCTGTTGTGCTGTTCTGAGCTCTCCAGTAAATACTGTGGATTATTTAAGCAGTTTGTATATATTACACAGATTTGTAAATTTTTATGTGGCTATACATATTTATAAGTTTTTAAAAGAATAATTTTGTTTGCTTGTACAGTTCAAGCTTATTGAGAAATATATATTTATGAAGTTTTAAACCATGTTATAGATTATATGAATACTCATTTTGTTACATAGCCCTGAACTCTCGAAAATTTCTTTGCCACTAATGATAGTACATTTAATTTATCATAAATACTGCTAAGTTCAACTATGTAGAAATTATCTTTTCAAATAAGAATAACAAGGATTGCTAGATGATAATTTATATTTTGTTTTTAGAAACATTTGAGAATTTTCAGTGAAGAACATAGGATAGTGATAAAATCATTTCTAATTAGAAATCATTCAAAGTTGCTGGAAGGCAGGAACTTTTAAGATGTTCTGTCTACTCTGAGCCATAAGCAGAATGATGAGCTTCATTCATTCATATAAATATTTACTGTGTGCCTACTTTACTGGAAGTAGCTGTACTGGGGGAAAAATAAAAGAAATACAAAAGTTAGAAAAAGATATTTGGCATTCTCCAGCTGTTTACATTTCAATATCATTAAAATTGCCTATTAATGTGATTTATATCATTATAATACTGTAGCACATTAAGTTATGACATCGCTAAGCACTCTAATATTTAAAGATATTATGCCTTAGCAAGGTCTAGAAGAAGATGTCATTCCAGTTACCATTTTTCTCATTTTTGTAGCTAAATTTCAAAATTGAGTTCTCATTACTCATTAAAATAAAAATATTGCCTCAACTCCATTTGCAAGTCAAGATACTATTATCTGAGTTTCACTTAGCATTTCATCAGAACAGTTTCAGCATAAGTTCCCAGCCGACATTTAGGTTACTAAACCCAGTGGCTATTCACCATCTGTCATCTTCCTTAGCCTAACAACTCCTTCTTTCCTAAAGCATCACTTTCTCACGGTTTCCATACCATGACCTTATCCTGGTTTTCCTTCTATTTCTTTGGAAGTCAATACTATTTCTTTTCTATTTTTGTTCTTTGCTACCAGCAGCTAAAAGAGCTGGCTTTCTCAAGGCTTTGCCCGAGATCATTTAATTTTCCAACTGCATCATTGTCTACTCCATTTTTGAGATTCAAAGGCAAATCAAACAATAGATCAAAAAAAGAACTGTGTTATTCCCACATCATCACTACCCCAAATTGGTCATCCTTTTGTATTTTCCACCTTACGAAATGGCACCATCTCTATCCAGTTGCTTCATTCAGAAATCTATGACCTTTCTTGTCACTTAACATTCTCTCCACCTTCATCTCCAATTCATCACCAAATCTTGAATATCTCTAAGTTGACCACTTTCTCCCCATCTTCAGCATAAGCATCTTAATAAAACACTGCCATTATCTCTCATCTGGACTGCTAGAATGCTCTACCATGTGATCTCCCCACATCCAGTCTGCCCAGCCCTCTCCCATTTTAGACAGTGTAAACTTTTCCAAAAAATACTCTGAACTTCTGTCAATTCTCTGTATTCAGACCATCCTTGACTCTCCACGGGAAACTGAAACTTTTCAATTGCTCTCTGATGTTCTTGGGATAAAGACCAAAATGCTTAAAACAACTCACAAAAACTTGCATGGTTTGGCCCCTGTATCCATCTTCAATGTCATCTCAAAACATACTTCCCTTCCCTATTTGTGAACTCACTGAGCATCTATCAGTCCCCTGAAGAGTCATGTTTCTTCTCACTGCAGGGCTTTTATACATGCCACTCAGTATGTTTTGAATGCACTCCATTATTTTCTTTCCCTGGTAAAATTTTCCAT
Organism: Bubalus bubalis; assembly: GCF_019923935.1. Lineage (NCBI taxonomy): Eukaryota > Metazoa > Chordata > Mammalia > Artiodactyla > Bovidae > Bubalus > Bubalus bubalis. The sequence goes on from NC_059162.1 coordinate 64,467,578, forward strand.
ATCCTTAGATGTCTCTTCCTAATGGCACATTCTAGAGTAAATTTCTTTGCTAAACATTTCAGAGAACTGTATTCCTTTTCCTAAGGCCATTATTTCTGTTGGCCTGATTGTGCTTGGGTCCTGGCTCTTTCCCTGATTTGCTCTATGATCATGAACAAGTTACTTAACTTCTTTCTCCCTGTTTATTCTGCTATGTAATAGAGATAATAATAATATGTTTTAAATAATTAATTAAAAGTAACTATATTTTCCTTGCCCTGTTTAGGGGATTAAACAAGATAACATATTTTAAACACAAATGTGCCTGAACACACTGTTTGATGTATTTATATCACTACTTGTTTGTTTTCAGATTCATTGTTGTGACTATTTGATCAACATCTTTCTCTCCATATAAATATGTCAGTTCTATGAGAAAATAATCACAACTTATCCCTTAAAAAGGATTATGATTTTTCAGTAACTAAAGATTTTTGAATGAATGGATTCAAGGAAATACTAACGAGACTAATAGCATGAAGAGTCAAAATGGAAAAACTAAACAAACATTATTATATGTAATCTGAGAACATACAAAAAATACCTTTATGTGTGTGTATGTATATATACACATTTATGTATATTATGTATATACATACACACATACATATCTATACATGCATATGCATGTTATGTATATAAATATACATACATATAAACAAGCATATAGTGTGTATACAATACATAGTCTATATAACATATATGCTATATACACATATTTAATATAGATATATATTTATACACACACACATTAAGAAACTTCATTAAGTCTGAGATGAAAACCTTAAACAAAATTCAGAAGCAGGACAAGGTCACCATTATCAATTTGATCACTTAATGTGATTCTGAAATTTTTTTAATGCATTTTTCAAAGGAAATTAAAAAGTAAACTAAAAAGTATTAATTATTTTCTGATGATACTGTTTTTTAATTGAAAGTAACCATGTAGTTCATCTTGAAACAATTATATTACACAGAAATTACATTATTCCATGATGCAAAGTTTTTTAGATATTATATTTCCAATTGGAAATATTCCAAATTACTTCAAAGCTGGAATCCGCTTTAAAATTTATGCATAATTGTGATACAATAAGATGTTTTTCTTTTTATTTTTTTATTTTTAAGTGTTTCTCATGAAAATAGTTATCAAATCAATAATGGACATTTAAATATATAATGCCATATATGGAAATATAATTTTAGTAAGACTACTATTACAAAACAAATTGAATTCAATAGTATTCATCTACATCAAAAATAATGAGTTAGTAAATATAGGAAAGCCCTAAAAATCCAATTTCTGATGTTTCAATTATGTAAACTATGCTGCTGCTGCTGCTAAGTCGCTTCAGTCGTGTTTGACTCTGTGCGACCCCATAAACGGCAGCCCACCAGGCTTCCCCGTCCCTGGGATTCTCCAGGCAAGAATACTGGAGTGGCTTGCCATTTCCTTCATTTCCATGCATTTCCAATGCATGAAAGTAAAAAGTGAAAGTGAAGTCGCTCTCATGTCTGACTCTTAGTGACTCCATGGACTACAGCCTACCAGGCTCCTCCATCCATGGATTTTCCAGGCAAGAGTACTGGAGTAGGGTGTCATTGCCTTCTCCGAAAATATGCTAGAATAAAATAAATAGAATGTGTATGACCAGTATAATATAAACTATAGATTTTTACACAGGAGCGAAAAAGGTTTTAGTAAATGAGGAGAGGTGTCTTATACAAAGCCTGACTAAACTAAAATGAAAATAGATTTTTAAAATTCAAGATATCTCAAGGAAACCAGTTTACAGTATGGTTTCAGACAGGGAAGAAGCAAAAATCTCTTACTTTTATACCTCATTGTGCATTCTTAGGTATAAACATCCCCTAGTATTGTACCTTGTACTTAGCTTCTCAGTTTTTTTTCAGAGTTTCTTAAATAAAGAATAGATGCTTACAATTTGAAATATCCAAAATATGCATGCAGAGATAATTAGTTGAGAAATAATGAAGAGAAAATTCACTGAGTATAATCCTTAAAGTAACACAATGTATGTGTACAAATACAAATTCCTAGGCCCCATCCTAACATCTTAGGCAACTTAAGATGCATTGTAAACATTTTTAATTATCTTAATTCTTAGTGAGCTTTCTAAGAAACTAACAAAAAGTTTCAAGAAATTAGTCTCCATGGGCATATAGACTTGTGTTTCCTCATTTTTAAGTTAATTTAATGCATCATGTGAGCCTAAAGGGATTTCTCACAGAATCTAAACATATCATTATTCTATAAAGTTATAGATGTTCATGTAAAATGTACTGATTAAAAGTCATTTGATACTGATGAGATTTTTTTAATTGGTTATCCTCATGAAAAAGTTTTAGATAATCTAAAATTGGACTACTCAATTCCCATTAGCTGAATGAGAATTTTTGAATATTGGAATATAAGTCATTTCATAAAAGGATAAGAGCAGAGTATTTCAGAAGTCTCAGGATACTGTTGGTTCTGGCTGATTTGCTGTTTAATGTGGGTGCAGTACTGTTAATGAATTATACTGCCTGACCTGATGCTTAAGAAACATGTGTAATCAGTTATGCAGAAATTTTTGGGAAAGGCAATTAGACCATCTCCCTTTTACTTGCTGTTACTACTACTTCTTTTTCAAACTGCAAAATAAAAGAATACACAAATTTAAATATATGACTTAAGGAATTATTGTTTTACCTTTCATCTACTACTCAGATCAAGAAATAAGACTTTGCCAATCAATCCAGAAGCCCCTTATGAGTACCTGGTTCCAATTACAGGCTGCTTAATCTCCCCTCTCCCTAAGTAACTACCATGCCAACATTTAGACTAATGAATTCTTTCATTATTTTTTCAGTTTTATTACACAGTTTCTTACTTTTGACACACAAAGGTTAGTCTTGCTCATTAAAAAAAATTAATAATAATGTGTTTTAGGTCTGATTCAGTTGAAAAGTTCCTTATCTCTCCCTGTCTTCTGCATACAACGGCAAGCTAACCATTTATCTGCTGCTGATGCTAAGTCGCCTCAGTCTTGTCCAACTCTGTGTGACCCCATAGACGGCAGCCCACCAGGCTCCCCCATCCCTGGGATTCTCCAGGCAAGAACACTGGAGTGGGTTGCCATTTCCTTCTTCAATGCATGAAAGTGAAAAGTGAAAGTGAAGTCACTTAGTCGTGTCCGACTCTTAGCGACCCCATGGACTGCAGCCCACCAGGCTCCTCGGTCCATGGGATTTTCCAGGCAAGAATGCTGGAGTGGGGTGCCATTGCCTTCTCTGAACCATTTATTATTTATCCATTAATGGACCCAGGCCATTTGACCTTCTGGGTTTTACATACTCTTACCTTAGTCCTCTGCCCACATCATTTCCTGCAAATTGGCAGTTGAATATAGCAGATTGTTCAAATTCATGTTCTAACTCTTTGTTAAGAATCTAAATGCCATTGTGTTGCTTCAACAGGAAGGAAGCATATAATGATTTTTTGTCTGTCTTTTTGCAATATTTATAGCTGGTGTTGGTTAATATGTAGACCCATGATTTTATTGGATATTGGAAAATGGAGATATTTTAATCCTATAATTTCTTTTTTATTTATTAATTAGAATCTTTTATAAGCAGATAAATCCCCTCATTTACTATCTGGACACCCAGGGATACAGCTGATGTAAGAAAAGAAAAGTGGGATAAAGCCTGATTCTTTGCAGCAATTAGTAGTTTTCAAGGTAAAGAACCAGTTTCCTTCTCACCCTCTCATTTTGAAAAATTTTAGGAACTCATGAATTTAAATATATTTGATGGTTCTTTGTACACTGCAATTGTTATTATTATTATGTTCAAATCATTCTATCCATTGGCCGGTAGAGCCTCAAGTTGTCCTTTGATATTTGAAAGAAGTTGAAAGCGTTCTTTTTATCTATCTTTACAAAATTGCCCAGAATGTATTTAGTTCATTTTCTTCCTCAGAACTAACACCAACATTTTCTACAAGAAGCTACTGTTACTCTTAGTGATCAAGTGGTATTTAAGATCACAATCTGGGCACTAAGAGTTTTCACTTTTTCTGGTTTGGCCATTGTGTTTAGACCTTTCGAGTGAAAAGAGTTAGAATTGATAATATATCCAAGATGAAATACCTCATGAGCTGACATTGACATTTCCATTTCCAATAGAGTTTTTGCTTAATCTCTTCTTTGTTTACAGTCATAGGTTTGCTTTTTGTTTGTTTTACTTTTAATTTAATTTTGATGACCATGAGATTTTTTTTCTCTCTTTAAGATACACTAACTTTTGCACAATTGCACTCATCTCACACCCTAGTAAAGTAATACTCAAAATTCTCCAAGCCAGGCTTCAGCAATATGTGAAGTGAGAACTTCCAGGTGTTCAGGCTGGTTTTAGAAAAGGCAGAGGAACCAGAGATCAAATTGCTAACATCTGCTGGATCATAGAAAAAGCAAGAGAGTTTCAGAAAAACATATATTTCTGCTTTATTGACTATGCCAAAGCCTTTGACTGTGTGGATCACAATAAACTGTGGAAAATTCTGAAAGAGATGGGAATACCAGACCACCTGATCTGCCTCTTGAGAAATTTGTATGCAGCTCAGGAAGCAACAGTTAGAACTGAACATGGAACAACAGACTGGTTCCAAATAGGGAAAGGAGTATGTCAAGGCTGTATATTGTCACCCTGCTTATTTAACTTATATGCAGAGTACATCATGAGAAACGCTGGGCTGGAAGAAGCACAAGCTGGAATCAAGATTACCAGGAGAAATATCAATAACCTAAGATATGCAGATGACGCCACCCTTATGGCAGAAAGTGAAGAGGAACTGAAAAGCCTCTTGTTGAAAGTGAAAGAGGAGAGTGAAAAAGTTGGCTTAAAGCTCAATGTTCAAAAAACTAAGATCATGACATCTGGTCCCATCACTTCATGAGAAATAGATGGGGAAACAGTGGAAACACTGTCAGGCTTTATTTTGGGGTGCTCCAAAATCACTGTAGATGGTGATTGCAGCCATGAAATTAAAAGATGCTTACTCCTTGGAAGAAAAGTTATGACCAACCTAGATAGCATATTCAAAAGCAGAGGCATTACTTTGCCAACAAAGGTCCATCTAGTCAAGGCTATGGTTTTTCCAGTGATCATGTATGGATGTGAGAGTTGGACTGTGAAGAAAGCTGAGTGCTGAAGAATTGATGCTTTTGAACTGTGGTGTTGGAGAAGACTCTTGAGAGTCCCTTGGACTGCAAGGAGATCCAACCAGTCCATTCTAAAGGAGATCAGTCCTGGGTGTTCATTGGAAGGACTGATGTTGAAGCTGAAACTCCAATACTTTGGCCACTTCGTGCGAAGAGTTGACTCATTGGAAAAGACTCGGATGCTGGGAGGGATTGGGGGCAGGGGAAGAAGGAGACGGCAGAGGATAAGATGGCTGGATGACATCATCCACTTGATGGAAATGAGTCTGAGTGAACTCCAGGAGTTGGTGATGGACAGGGAGGCCTTGCATGCTGTAATTCATGGGGTCGCAAAGAGTCAGCCTGAGTGACTGAACTGAACTGAACTTTAGCAGATGCTTCCCTGGTGGCTCAGTGGTAAAGAATCCACCTGCCAATGCAGGAGACACGGGTTTGATCCCTGGGTTGGAACCTTCCCCTGGAGAAGGAAATGATAACTTCTCTTGTATTCTTGCCTGGGAAAATCCCATGGACAGAGGAGCTTGGCAGGATATGTTCCACAGAGTTACAAAAGAGTCTGACATGACTTAGCAACTAAACAACAATAAAACTACCAGAATATGTCTTGGTTTTGTTCATTTTGGGTCAATATTCTCAGATTTATGGTATGTTCTTTCCGTTTGTAGGAGTTTCATTTATTTTTGTGAAAGTTTCTTTTGAGTAAAGTCTTTGGAATTTCTTTTACTCCCTTGATTTTTTTTCCCCAGAGACTCATTTTGTCAATATTTTGGATCTTTTTTTTTAACCTATCTTTAATACTTGCCCCTTATTTTCAAGCCTATCAAATTCTTCTTTCATTTATTTTCCTTTTGGTTGTTTTTATTTTTAAAATTTACCTTGTATATCTCATAAGGCATAATCCCATTTTCTTCTAATGTAGTCTTCCAAAATGATTGTCTAATTTCTACATATTTCAGGGATTTCCGTCTTGTGCCTAATCTTCACATGTTCATGGCTTATATACCTGTTTGAATGGTGTCTTCTTAAAAGATATTTTGAAATTCTAACCCTTATTCTCATGCCTATTCCCCTAACTGGGAGTAATATCTTTACAGATCTAATCAAGGTATGATAAGGATACATTGGATTGGGGAGGATCCTAATCCAATGACTAGTCTATAGAAGAAGATGCAAATTTAGACACAGAAACACAAAAAGGAAAATGCCATATGAAGACACAGACATACAGAGAAACACAGGGTAAAGTCATTGTGAAGACCAAGGCAGAGATTATAGTAACAGCTGTACAAACTAAGAATTGCTAACAACCATGAGAACCTGGAAGAGGCAAGGAAGAATTCTTCCCTAAATCCTTCAGAGGGCTCACGAACCTGCTGGTAACCCTGACTTTGGACTTTTGGTCTTAGAAATTGTGAGAATATTTTTGTGTTGGTTTAAGCAACTTGTTCAGGAAAAGGCAATGGCACCCCACTCCAGTACTTTGCCTGGAAAATCCCATGGACCGAGGAGCCTGGTAGGCTGCAGTCCATGGGGTCGCTAAGAGTCGGACACGACTGAGCGACTTCACTTTCACTTTTCACTGTCACGCATTGGAGAAGGAAATGGCAACCCACTCCAGTGTTCTTGCCTGGAGAATCCCAGGGACGGGGGAGCCTGGTGGCTGCCGTCTGTGGGATCACACAGAGTCGGACACGACTGAAGTGACTTGGCAGCAGCAGCAGCAAGCAACTTGTTCATGATAGTTATGGCAGCACTACTAGGTTACAGTTTTGATCTACTCAGCAAATGGCTTTGGAGGGCACTTTCATTGTTATAGTGATGTTGTTCTTTGTATTTTTATTCACTTGAACTTTTGGATTGAATTTGTATTCCAGAACATTCATCTTTGTTGTCCCAATATTCATCCATTTTTTTTTTATTTTATTTTATTTTTAAACTTAACATAACTGTATTAGATTTGCCAAATATCAAAATGAATCCGCCACAGGTATACATGTGTTCCCCATCCTGAACCTTCCTCCCTCCTCCCTCCCCATTCCATCCCTCTGGGTCGTCCCAGTGCACCAGCCCCAAGCATCCAGTATCGTGCATCGAACCTGGACTGGCAACTCATTTCATACATGATATTTTACATGTTTCAATGCCATTCTCCCAAATCTTCCCACCCTCTCCCTCTCCCACAGAGTCCATAAGACTGTTCTATACATCGGTGTCTCTTTTGCTGTCTCGTACACAGGGTTATTGTTACCATCTTTCTAAATTTCATATATATGCGTTAGTATACTGTATTGGTGTTTTTCTTTCTGGCTTACTTCACTCTGGATAATAGGCTCCAGTTTCATCCACCTCATTAGAACTGATTCAAATGTTTTTAATGGCTGAATAATACTCCATTGTGTATATGTACCACAGCTTTCTTATCCATTCATCTGCTGATGGACATCTAGGTTGCTTCCATGTCCTGGCTATTATAAACAGTGCTGCGATGAACATTGGGGTACTCGTGTCTCTTTCCCTTCTGGTTTTCTCAGTGTGTATGCCCAGCAGTGGGATTGCTGGATCATAAGGCATGTCTATTTCCAGTTTTTTAAGGAATCTCCACACTGTTCTCCATAGTGGCTGTATTAGTTTGCATTCCCACCAACAGTGTAAGAGGGTTCCCTTTTCTCCCTTTTCTTCCCTTTTTGATTCCACTCTCCTCAATTTCTTTTGAGTTTCTCCTCAGTATGGGCCCTAACATATAGTTAATTTCTGACATCATTTTTGAGGGTTTATGGATGAAACTGCTCTGGCTCCTTCACATACTTTATTCTGTGCCTCTTATATGCTCCTGGTACTTAGCATGGCAAAACTTCCAATCTTGATTTTGCTTGTACAGGTCTGCTGTGATTTCTAGTAAATATATATTAGCTATCTTGAGACTCTCCTGTTGTCAGAATAGTCCGTTGTCACCTGGTGGTAACTGTTTTTTTTCCCTCCTAACAGACATGAATGTAAGTCATAAAACTATTGGTTATTTTTCCACACTCATATTTTAGAACCTAATGGGATATCTTGTCACCTAGTTTTGTTGTAAATGTAATCTATGGGTATTGGCTTTAATTATATAGTTGCTTTTGTGCAAGATTCAGAGAAACTGGAAACCATCCTATCACCATTATCTTTGCAGAATGTATAACTAGCAACTTTATCAATAGCCAACAACTGAACTTCATTAAGTGCTCACTATATGTCAGACACTGAGCTAGACACTGTACTCACCTTTTGTCAGTTAGTATTCATAGTAGCCTATGAAATCAGTATTTTCACTAACTACATTTTAATGATAATTATACAAGTATATCATGAATGAGTAAAATAACTTGCCAAATAACATACAGGTACCGTTATCTATCAGTTCAGTTCAGTCACTCAGTCATGTCCGACTCTTGGCAACCCCATGAATCGCAGCACGCCAGGCCTCCCTGTCCATCACCAATGCCCGGAGTTTGCTCAAACTCATGTCCATTGAGTTGGTGATGCCATCCAACCATCTCATCCTCCGTCGTCCCCTTCTCCTCCAGCCTTCAATCTTTCCCAGCATCAGGGTCTTTTCAAATGAGTCAGCTCTTCGCATCAGGTGGCCAAAATATTAGAGTTTCAGCTTCAACATCAGATCTTCCAATGAATATTCAGGACTGATGTCCTTTAGGATGGACTGGCTGGATCTCCTAGCTGTCCAAGGGACTCTCAAGAGTCTTCTCTAACACCATAGTTCAAAAGCATCAATTCTTCAGCACTCAGCTTTCTTTTTTTTTTTTTTTTGGTAGAGCATGTTAGGTTTATTTTTTTTTTTTCGATCTGAAGTTCTTTTATTTTTTTATTTTTTTTAAAATTTTATTTTATTTTTAAACTTTACATAATTGTATTAGTTTTGCCAAATATCAAAATGAATCCGCCACAGGTATACATGTGTTCCCCGTCCTGAACCCTCCTCCCTCCTCCCTCCCCATACCATCCCTCTGGGTTGTCCCAGTGCACCAGCCCCAAGCGTCCAGTATTGTGCATCAAACCTGGACTGGCAACTTGTTTACCAGCTTTCTTTATAGTCCAGCTCTCACATCCATACCTGACTACTGGAAAAACCATAGCCTTGACTAGACAGACCTTGACTAGATGGACCTTGACTAGACCATTATCTATGGCTGAATTGTAACAAAATTTCTGATTTTATAGCTGGCATTCTTAGCAAATCTAAAAGTACTTCTCAAAAAAAAAGAAAATAAAGAAAGTTTCTGAATCTAAAATTTTGAAACAGTCAAGAGAAATGGTCAAAATGTTTTAGTGGAAATGCATAGTACTGCTAAAAAATATCTGTGGAAACATATCTTATTGGCATGAAAAAGCATGAAGACATTGAGCACAGGCAAAGTAAAAATGAGGAGATAGTGAATGCCAATTAAGCTCATTTTTTACCTTTGCCAGAGTCAAGCTTGGTTCCTGACCTACAAGAACTTGTAACTGAAACTTTAACAAAACGGTCCAATCAACAGCCAACTTTTCAAAAGGAGCTGCACTGACTCTGTGACGGTGTCACTATGTCCTTCCTATGCTATACAAGGAAGGATAATTCATCTGGCATATTTCCTTCCCTCAGAGATGTTTCAATTTTGTAAAAAAGATAAGATGTGTTCATGAATAATTTAAGATAGTAAATAATAAGAGCCATTTATGCTACAAATAATAAGGGCTTTAGGAGTTTAGAAGAAAGAGAGCATGTGTGACTAGGGTCATAATGGGTATGTAAATTGGAGCTCAGAGGTTAAGTGAGACCTTAAAAGAAAATAAGAACCAGGAGAAGAGTCACAGAAAGAACAAGGCAGTACTGAGAGATGATAACAGCCAATAGATGTTTTCAGGACAAAAATGAGCCCTACAGAATTGGCTAAGTACTTTAAATGGCTTATCCTGATTTTACAGATTGGGAAACAGAAGATTTTTAAAGTAGAGGGAAAAAAAGACTAAGGTCTTTATTTCCACTTAGGAGTGGAGCAGTCTGAAGGCGAAAAGACAAAAAGGTTAATAGGAGACCTTGTACAGTGACTTCCAGGAGGTTGGGATGGTGGATAGTCATAGGGTACATAGAAACTCTGAAGGGCTGGATAGATTGTACCCATTTACATATTCATAGTACTTGTGAAAAGAGATGGATTGGATACCCAGACACTCACAGTGACCTATGTTTGCCCTTAAGCTTTCCTATATAGTATTGTACAAGGTTTTGCAGAGTGGCCTTCAGCAAACTGTTTTTCACTCATCATCTGCCACGGATCATATCTGAGGGTAAGGTGCCTTGGAGGTTATTCTCAGAGGTCTATTAATCAGGAATGATATCAGATAAAATGGCTTCAAAGTTCCAAATCTCAGAAGCTGCCTTGGTAATAGAGGCATAAAGCTCCATTCTAATGCTAATAAACACATTTCTTTGTCACAAATCTCAGAAGAGTTATAAAAAGAAGGATTCAGGATCCTAAAAGGATGAACTGTATCAGATCTATGTAGGTAAACTTAGACTCAATTTTAATATCATATTGTCCAGTAGATTGTTCTACAAGATAGAAAAGTCAAAATATTCCCTTTAAGTGGCACACAAAAAAGGAAAAGAATGACCTTTGTTCTGTTATTTGAACTGGAATCTTAAGATATTTTGACTATAGATGCTAGCCATAGAAAATATGTTCACCCTCTAATCTAAGGAATTGTTCAGTCTTCGGAAAGTTGAAAAGCATTATTTTTCAATAGGATATTTTAAAGTTTTTATCCTTATAAAATTCAGCTATAGCATTTTAGGGATATATATTTACATAGTGTTTTGCACATCCACATTGTTCATTTGCTGGAATGTGTAAATGGATACACATTTTATATAGTGTTTAAATATATTTAAAGTAAATCTAGGAAATACTCAGAGATTTAAAATTAATTTTATATTCAATAACTGGCCAAAAAATAAAATGTCAATCATGTTTTCTAGCTGTATGCTATAATTCCAATCAAAAGAAATTTCTGTTTCACAATTTGATTTTAGGAGAATGCTAGATCAATGTTACTGATTTAAAAGATTCATTCATTATTTATTTAAAACTTTGTTTATTACTCAAGTTTCATATAGAGACTAATTATTTAGTTGGGAAACTGCAACTGTCTAAATTAATATTAGGAAAATTGAGCTTTTACCCTGAGACAGCAAAATTGGACTTTGTCAGGAAATATATTTGAGGAGGTTGTATACTACAAAATGCTTAAAATTGGCCATTAAAGGGAAAGAATCTACAGCCATTATTTCTCACCAGAGCATAATTAAATGCAAATAATAAAGTCTGTATTATCTCTTAAGTTCCACATTTGCTATTTGCATAAAATGGATTCTTGAATGGCAGCTGTCAGAGGGGCTTGGGTTACTGACACCAACCAGTTGAGGAGTTCTAATTGTGCAGTCTTATAGAACTACACTTTTTATTGTGGGATCTCCGTTGACTCAAGTAGAAAATACCAAGATCACAACTCAACAAAGATGCAACTTTAATATACAGCTCAATAAACTAAGACTCTGGACAAAGAAATCATATTAAGAACAAAGTCTTTTCATTCAGGAAAGCTACTCAGTACTGCTAAAGCAAAATCTACTGAGGTTTAATATCCATTCCTTCGAAAATTAGCTTGAAGGGCTGATGGGTCACATAAGGATAATCACTCAAAAAGTTTTGACAGCAGCTTTCATTAGTAAAATCTTTTCTTGTTATTATGCTGACATTTACAAATTCATTTGATAACTCCAAAAAATCTTCTATGTAATTTTTTTAACTTCCTATTCAAAGCATGGAAAGAGATGCAAGTAGTAATTAGGTAAAGTAGCTCAAGTAGTAATTAGGTAAAGTCAATAAAGCTGATTAATAAATCTGCATCATTTGAACTAATTTTTTATGGGAAAAATACATATACTGGGGATATATTCTATACACCAGATATTATATTATGTTATATTAGATATTTGGAATGGAATATATTATAGCTATATAATAGATTATATTCATGTACTTATCTTCATCAAAAGAATCAAATAGATACTTATTCCTTAGTGATATTAACTATATTGATTCCTATAGATGGTATATGTCTAGGTTTCTCTATAACTCTATGTAAAGTCATGTAATTGAGAAAAATAAATAGAGAATATAGCATTATGAATTACAAAATCCTAAGAGCAAATATGATGTCAAATATCCAGGTAATTATTAATAAAAGAAAGCAACATAGAGTGCTTAAAATTTGTTTATGATTAACAATATAATAATTAATATCAGTGTTTAAAAATCAGGGTGGAGTGCTGTCATGAGAGGCTTCCTTCTTTACCTCCTCCCTCCCTCTTTTTTTTCTTTTATCTTTTTTTTTTATAACATTAGTAAGATTGAATTCACTAACTTTTGCATGAGACTTGATTTTATTCACATGTGAAATATTGTTTCATAACTTTTTTTAGTTTGTAGAAATAAATTAAAAGTAATATAAATATGTCAAAATAGTCTAGAAAGAGATGTATAATGCAATTTACATACATTCATAGAGTTAGTCTTCCTTTATGTAAAATGTATTTTAAATAAGTTAATTTGTAGACAAAACCATAACTGAATCTCTTCATATCCATTGGGATACACATAATCCTATGTCACATATATGGATAGACTTGGCCAACAGCATAACTAGATTGGAGACAGATGATCTATATATTTTCTATATACATTTTAACTGTTTTCTCCCTCCTGGGGAGTTTGTAGTCTTTGCCAAATGATTGCGTCAAAGAGCTAGTCCAGCAAAATTCACATTCCAGCTGTTTCTCACACTTCAGATTTCTTCCTCATTTATTCCCTGGTTGTTATTATTGTCCCAGCTGACCCTAAACCCTTTTTCTGTACACATAAAAAGTATTACTATGGGGGAAAAAAACCCAATGCATGTATTATGAAGCTATCTAAAATGCTTCTCAAAATCAGGATTCTTAAAATTATGTAAAACATTCTATCATGTAATCCATTGTCTCTCTAAGACACTGTATTCAAATTTGACTTTTTGTTTTTAAGAAGATTGTCTTGAATGGGTTTCTGACAAATTTAAAGAGGTACATTCTATTTTTGGCAAATTCCCCCTTTTTTTTAATGTGCATGCCATTTCCTCTAGGGATGAACTGTAAATTCAACAAAGGCATAAAAATTTCAGGGTCCTGTTGAGTAGAAAATTTTAGTTCCACAGGTGCCAGATGTACAGGATCACCAATGTCTATACATTAATGCTCACCATGACTCATGCAGGCTTAGACAAGAACGTCTCCTGGTTGTCTTTCCTGCATGTTCTAGCAGCAACTGAGGGGCCGCATCAAACATGGAAATGCTATTTTAACCTGAGATGATTGTGGTAGAGGAAGATATGACAAAATACAACAGAATTTTTCAGAATATGTCAACTTATTTAAGAATCTATCCCAAATATAAAGAGCTTTCAGAAAAAAAAAAAAAAAGGCTTTTTTTTTTTGGCAATATATATGGGAAACAAGAAGGCTACTTCATTTAATTTATATTTTGAAGGTATACTGTGTGCAAGAAATGAATATATACTATGTCCATATTAAGTAAGTAAACAAGCAATGAACTCAACCTTTATCTTTCATTTCACAAACATACATCAGTTCAGTCACTCAGTCGTGTCTGACTCTCTGCGTTCCCAAGGACTGCAGCATGCCAGTCCTCCCTGTCCATCACCAACTCCCGGAGTTTACTCAAATTCATGTCCATTGAATCGGTGATGCCATCTAACCATCTCATCTTCTGTTGTCCCCTTCTACTCCCGCCTTCAATCTCTCCCAGCATCAGGGTCTGTTCAAATGAGTCCGTTCTTCACATCAGGTGCCAAAGTATTGGAGTTTCAGCTTCACCATCAGTCTTTCCAATGAACATTCAGGACTGCTTTCCTTTAGGATGGACTGGTTGGATCTCCTAGCTGTCCAAGAGACTCTTAAGTGTTTTCTCCAAAACCACAGTTCAAAAGCATCAGTTCTTCAGTGCTCAGCTTTCCTTATAGAATGTATGTACAAGCATACTTTCTATACCAACCCCAAAACTTAAAAAATCTAGGCATATGGGAAAATTGCCATGTAAATAATGAAGCCATGAGTGACATATATTGAGACATTCAGTGAAAGTGTGAGCAAGGTATTGGTTTTGTATTTCAAATGATCCTTAAAGAATAAGTTGAATTCTTAATGAGATTATGCATTGCTCTGTAACCTAATGATTGTTAGCATCAGATATACTTTTAATGAGCAAAAAGTTTCTGCCTATTGATTCATGATTAACGAAAATAGTATTAAAAAATTTTTTTTTAATTAAAGGATTTTAAACAAGTTCTAGGAAGACAGACATATGAAATAGTTTTCCAAGTTCTTACAACAAATTTTCAACTATCTGTATTAGGTTTTTTAAAATAGGGCAAATTGTAAAAAAAAAAAAAAAAAAAAAGTAAAATTCTTTCCAGTAGTTTTTAGACCAATGAACTGTAGAATTCAAATAAATGGGCTTCATTCTTCCAACAGAAAATTACAGATTCTTTGAGAGTTGAATGTTAACAAATAGCACATCTAATTACTCTTTGCTGCCTTTGGAATTTAAATGAAGAATTCTAGTAAGTCACTATAAGTCAAAAGGAATTTGGAAGGCAATTTGATCAATGTGATTGGCCACTATGTTTGACATTCATTCTCTACAAATATTCTGCAGTAGCAATTAAAATGGCATCAGCAATAAAAACAAATCTATAATTTTGAAATAAATCCAAAAGCATGCATTATTTTCTTCGCCTGAAGGACTTTTCCTGAGGATTATTGATGGCTATAGCTTTTTTGGACTCAGATTTTGCAAAACTCTCAAATTTTTTCAAGCATTCATTATAACCCTGAAATTGCCCTCCATGTTTATTGTTTTTACTTAATTCAGTCTCCATATTAGGGAAAAAAATCACAAACATAAGGCTATAATAATGTATAACATACAGTTAATTTTTCATTTCATTTTTTTCCCTTGAAATTGACAACTGATAGAAAGTTATTTCTATCACAATAGAAAGTTATTTCTTTCTATCACAATAGAAAGTTACCATCTTTCTAAATTCCATATATATGCGTTAGTATACTGCATTGGTGTTTTTCTTTCTGGCTTACTTCACTCTGTATAATAGGCTCCAGTTTCATCCACCTCATTGGGTGGGAAGATTTGGGAGAATGGCATTGAAACATGTAAAATATCATGTATGAAACGAGTTGCCAGTCCAGGTTCGATGCACGATACTGGATGCTTGGGGCTGGTGCACTGGGACGACCCAGAGGGATGGAATGGGGAGGGAGGAGGGAGGAGGGTTCAGGATGGGGAACACATGTATACCTGTGGCAGATTCATTTTGATATTTGGCAAACTAATACAATTATGTACAGTTTAAAAATAAAATAAAATTAAAAAAAAAAAGAAAGTTAATGTGATAACACAATAGAAAGTTATTTCCTAATAATTCCAAAGCATAGAAAAGGAAACTAGTTTGTTTTTGAGGCTGACATGGTAGCATTTAAAAGAAGCAAAAGATAATTATACCTGAAGCTTCTTGAAAATCAGAGAAACTTCAGCTTGGCTGTATCTTATTTTAAGGCATTTAAGCTCAATATATACTGAACAAATTATGGTACCACATCCTATGTAATTCAAAATAGAAAGATTTTCATATTAACACATTAAGATATATGTGAAAACGTCCAACAGATTTCTGAGCTTTTCCAAGGTGACTACTTGATACAAATATATATCATGTAGCACATATATCAAATAACACATTCTTTCAAAAATGTATGTTTTGTTGCCTGTCGTCTACATATGTCCTCAGCAAATACTTAGCAAACCTGTTTAGTAAACCTTCAATAAGAGATATTACGGGCTTCTCTGGTGGCTCAGTGGTAAAGAATTTGCTTACAATGCAGGAGGTGTGGGTTCAATCCCTGTGTTGTGAAGATCTCCTGGAGAAGGAAATGGCAACCCACTCCAGTACTCTTGCCTGGGAAATCTCATGGACAGAGGGGTCTGCTGGGCTACAGTCTATGGGGTTGGAAAAGGGTCAGACATGATTTAGCGACACAACAACAACAACGAAGGGATAGTATAGATTGAAAAACAGGGAGAAACACCCATGCAATATTTTGTCATTAAGAAGCCATTCCTTCATTGTAAATAGTGCAGGTGTGGTTTTATTACTACTAACCAGTTTTAAATTATAAAGAGTAGCACTAGGGTATAGTAGTTAAGGCTGCAAGCTCTATTTGTTGTTGTTGTTCAGTCCCTCAGTCATGTCTGATCTTTGTGACCCCATGGACTGCAGCACACCACGTTTCCCTGTCCTTCATCATCTCCCAGAGCTTGCTCAGACTCATGTCCACTGAGTCAGTGATGCTGTTCAGCATCTTGTCCTCTGTTGTCCCCTTCTCCACCTGTCTTCTATATTTCCCAGCGTCAAAGTGTTTTCCAGTGAACCTGCTCTTCCCATCACGTGGCCAAAGTATTAGAGCTTCAGGTTCAGCATCAGTCCTTCCAGTGAATATTCAGGGGTGATTTCCATTAGGATTGACTGGTTTGATCGCCTTGCAGTCCAAGGGACTCTCAAGAGTCCTCTCCAAAACCACAGTTTGAAAGTATCAATTTTTCAGTGTTCATCCTTATTTATGGTCCAACTCTAACACCCATATCTGACTACTGGAAAAACCATAGCTTTGACTATACGGACTTGTCGGCAAAGTGATGTCTCTGCTTTTTAATATGCTGTCCGGGTTGTCATAGATTCTCTTCCAAGGAGCAAGAGTCTTTTAATTTTACAGCTGCAGCCACTGTCTGCAGTGATTTTGGAGCCCAAGAATACAAAGTTTGTCACTGTTTCCATTGTTTCCCCATGTGTTTGCCATGAATTGATTGGACCAGATGCCATGCTCTTTGCTTTTTAAATGTTGAATTTTAAGCCAGCTTTTTCACTCTTCTCTTTGACCTTCATCAAGAAGCTATTTAGTTTCTCTTCATTTTCTGCCATAAGGGTCATCTGCATATCTGAGGTTATTGATATTTCTCCCAGCAATCTTCATTCCAGCTTGTGCTTCATCCAGTCCAGCATTTTGCATGATGTATTATGCATATAAGCTAAATAAGCAGGGTGACAATATGCAGCCTTGATGTACCCCTTTCCCAATTTTAAACCAGTCTCTTCTTCCATGTCCAGTTCTAACTGTTGATTCTTAACCTGCATACAGGTTACTCAGGAGGCAGGTAAGGTGGTCTGATATTCCTATCTGTCAAAGAATTTTCCACAGTTTGTTGTGATCCACACAGTCAAAGGCTTTAGCATAGTCAGTAAAGCAGAAGCAGTTGTTTTTCTGGAATTCTCTTGCTTTCTCTGTGATCCAACAGATGTTGGCAATTTGATCTCTGGTTCTTCTGCCTTTTCTAGATCCAACTTGTACATCTAGAAGTTCTCGGGTCACATATTATTGAAGCCTAGCTTGAAGGGTTTAAAAGCATGACCTCGCTAGCTTGTACAATGAATGCAACTGTGCAGTAGTTTTAACATTCTTTGAGATTTCCCTTCTTTGGGATTGGAATGAAAACTGACCTTTTCCAGTCCTGTGGCCATTGCTAAGATTTCCAAATTTGCTGACATATTGGGTGCAGCACTTTGACAGCATTATCTTTTAGGATTTGAAATAGCTCAGCTAGAATTCCATCACGTCCACTAGCTTTGTTCATAGTGATGCGTCCTAAGGCCCACTTGACTTCACACTCCAGGATGGTTCATAGTGATGCTTCCTAAGGCCCGCTTGACTTCGCACTCCAGGATGTCTGTCTCTAGGTGAGTGATCACACGATCGTGGTTATTCAGGTCATTAAGATTTCTTCTATATAGTTTCTGTATAGTCTTGCCACTTCTTCCTAGTATCTTCTTCTTTTTTAAGGTCCATACTTTTTCTGTCCTTTATTGTGCCCATCTTTGTATGAAATGTTCTCCTGGTATCTTTAATTTTCTTAACGAGATCTCTAGTCTTTCCCATTCTATTGTTTTCCTCTATTTGTTTGTATTGTTCGATTAGGAAGGCTATCTTCTCTCACTTTGCTGTTCTTTGGAACTCTGCATTCAAATGGGTATATTTTTCCTCTTCTCCTTTGCCTTTCACTTCTCTTCTTTCTCAGCTATTTTTAAGACTTCCTCAGACAACCATTTTGCCTTTTTTTTTTATTTCTTATTCTGACGGATGGTTTTGACCAGTGCCTCCTGTTCACTGTTATGAAGGTCCATAGGCAGATAAAAATGATTTAAAACTTTTTCCTCAGTTTATTAGCTTTATGACTTGGGATAAATTGATTGAATCTCCCTGTGTATCATTCAGTTTCCTCATGTGAAAAATAGGAATAGAAATACACCTACTTTATGGTTAAATGAATCATGCTTGCAAAAGGTCTAGATTAGGGACTGGTATATAGAAAGTGCTCCAAGAATGCTATTATCATTACAACACCCAAACTCAGAGTCAGTAAAATCAAGAAGTTTGTCTTCAGCACATTGTTACTAATTATTTTGTAAATTCAATGGAGCACTGGATAAATGGGGTTATCACCCAAATTTGGGAGAAACTTCCACTATCTTCCAGAGAAGGAATCCTAATTAGCACTGGATGTCATTTCAGCAATGTCAGGTACAGGAGACAGAGGTTGTCACAGAGGTTGTCGTTGGTAAAAATACATGTTTGAGTCATAGTTTAGGGCTGGTGGCTGTTCCTTGCTGCTGCCACCTTATCTTCTGCTGCTGCTGCCTCATCTTCCTGGTTGATTAATATCGAGAAAGTTATTTTTGAGCTCTTGACAGAGGCACGCTTCTCCCAAGGGTTTTGTAGCTGAATCTATAGCCTCAAGTATTGCAGCTGCAAACATTTCAGCTAACTCCTGGGCCTTCCAACCTGAGGGGATGGCTGCAGCTGGGCCTATTCCTGTTCCAGGCCAGCACCCAGACTCCATGCCTTCAGGCCTAGTGCTCCCTGGTTCTTTTGGCACTGAATTTGAAAGAGCCCGGGAGGAAGTATAATGACGAGATGTTTCTTTTGCTGACAGAAGTCTTGTTTCATCCTAAAATGGCTGTGCTTATATTCTCACTTTCATCATTTCAAATGTTGAGTAAGGGGAGAAAAATCGAAAAGAATTTTTATGAACAGTCTTTTCTGGAATCTGTTTTTACCAAATTAACTTTACAAAACTTGTGAAACCTTTGATTATGCTCAGAATGTTCATTTTTATTCAATGCTTTGCATAAAATAAAGGCATGTTGTTTTGAGTTGACAAAATATTCTGAATTTAAATATCTCAGAATAATTATTGGCTAGTTTATTTGGGAATAAGTGGCACATCTTTGAAGTATTTATTCTCTGGTATTTATTGTTGTCTGTAAATACAAAATGCATCATTCACATTCTAACTTATTTTCCTAGTCTTCCATTATCCTCACTTCAGCTGCTTCTTTTCATAGGCTGCTGCTGTTCATACAACCTGTATCACAGTGCTGGTAACACATAATAATTGTATGCATTTAGATAAGCCTTGGAGAAGGAAATGGCAACCCACTCCAGTACTCTTTCCTGGAAAAATCCCATGGACGGAGGAGCCTGGTAGGCTACAGTCCACGGGGTCGCAAAAAGTTGGACATGACTGAGCGACTTCACACACTTTCACTCAGATAAGCCTTACAATTTACAAAGTTCTCCCACATACATGTTTTTATTTGAGTGTTATAGTTATTATAAGGTGGGCAGAGTAAGGAATATTATTTACATTTTAAGTCTAGGGAAACTGAGGCACACATGAAATTAAGTGATTTGTCAGGGATCAGTAAGGGAGAATCAGGATATGGGGTTTGAAATCCAATCATCTGTCACTCCACTCTTGGTCCCAGGACATGGTGGCCTAATTGATCAAGTATGGGCTTTAAAAAAATCCCAGAAATACTCAAGTTCAAATCTGATTCTGCCACTTACTAGTTGTATTACTTAGCATGACCAATCCTTCATTTACTTTCAGACTGAAAGTGGAAGACCCAGATAGTTAAACAGAGATGGAGTTCAATAAAATATAAAAAACAAAAACAAAATAAAATGATAGCAGTCTACAAGTAATAGGTAAGAATAACTAGTGAGCATTGTCTTGCCTATATTCTCTCTCTTTGCCTATTCACTTGGGTCTGCTGTTCAAATAAAAGTAAAGTTTTTGGTTGAGCCACATGAAACTGTAAACTTTTGAAAAGGAAATAGTCAAATATAAGAAATTCCATGTTTCTATCTAATTCTTACAGAGGCTTGAAATGCCAAACTTTCATAATCCTGTGACATTTTTTGTTGTGGCTTTGATACCTATTTAAAATGCTTTCTTTTTGTATAGGTTATGCATACATATTTTAGAATATAATTTAAAAGTTCAAAACACTATATAGGAAAAAATTAAGTCCCTCATTCATCATTGTTTTCTAGTCTAGTTTCCTCCTCTTGAAGCAATCACTGATAGAAGATACTTAGAATACTTTCCAAAGATGCTTTATTTACTGATAAAAAACATTTGTATAATGTATATTTTCTGTTTTTATCCTGCCAGATGTTTGCCTAATATATACAACAAGCACCTAAATTTGGTAGATGTTTTCCACATACCACAAGCAGTAGGTGAAGGGAATCACTCAATAGAAAGTTAATACAGTGTTCTTAAAAGGAGAGAAAAACAATACTACCTAAGGAAGGGCAAAAATGATGATTTACTACCTAAAGACTCCAGGCTAACAGAGCAGACTCAAGTCAGTGCTCCCAGAACCTCTTTACATGCTGCTGCTGCCAAGTCGCTTCAGTCATTGTCTGACTCTGTGCGACCCCATAGACGGCAGCCCACCAGGCTCCACCGTCCCTGGGATTTTCCAGGCAAGAACACTGGAGTGGGTTGCCATTTCCTTCTTCAATGCATGAAAGTGAAAAGTGAAAGGGAAGTCATTCAGTTGTGTCCAGACTCTTCACGACCCCATGGGCTGCACCCTACCAGGCTCCTCCGCCCATAGGATTTTCCAGGCAAGAGTACTGGAGTGGGGTGCCATTGCCTTCTCTGCTTTACACGCTAATATATATAAAACATAAAACACAAAATTATAATAATAACATGTCCCCACACTAGACTGTGAGCTCTTGGAAGACAGGGACTCAAATTTGTACATCTCTGTATCCCCAACACTAAGTATAGTTAGTTCTTGACAAATAGAAGGCATAGATAAGTTTCAAAGTCATAAATGAACATTTTGCTACTTACTGAAATTTTTCTCAAGCATTTTAGTGAGACCTACTTAACATTGTCAGAATATTACCATCCAATATTTATCTTTTCTAAGCAGATGTTTTCCCACTTGTAACATATCTGTTTTGCAACTTTTCTTATTTCTCTAAATCTTGATAAATAATCTAAATCTCATGTATTCAAGTTAGAAAACTGGAATGGTTACTTTTTTTTTTAAACGTATGCCACTGGCAGTAAAGGTTTCATCTGGAAAGAAATCCTTTTTCAGATATATTTTGTTTGCATAACAGAAAGTAGAGTGAACAGGAAGGGTGGATGGCTATTTGGCTAAGTTATTGAATGGATTACATAGATGTTGTAATCCATTTGAAAGAGAATATAGAGTATGGTATAAAGTATTTTTTAATGAAAAAAATCAATGTAAACACAAAAGGAGCACACAAGACATCCTTTGTATCTCTAGAAAATATAGGTACTACTATATCTACTGGGAAGACTGGTGACCAGTTCTTATCCTGGGGTGGGTCAGTAGCACAAACTTGAATATTCCTGAAGTATCAAAACCCAGAGAAGAACTAAAAGGGAAATGGGTAAATCTGTTTCTTTCCTATTTTCAATTTCCCTTCACAGGACAGGGATAAGTTCTTATCCCAGGACTTTACATTAGGATTGTAACATTTACGTTCAATTAAAGAGGAACACACAAAACAATAAGCAAAGAGGTGCTTGAATACTGCCACCGGCTAATGGGCAAACAAAGCCTCAAAGCATTCTTTCCTCCCTTGCAACAGGACCAAGCGTGTGGGGCCTCAATCAGTTCAGTTCAGTTCAGTTCAGTTCAGTACAGTCTCTCAGTCGTGTCCAACTCTGCAACCCCATGAACTGCAGCATGCCAGGCCTCCCTGTCCATCACCAACTGCCAAGTCTACCCAAACCCATGTCCATTGAGTCTGTGATGCCATCCAACCATCTCATCCTCTGTTGTCCCCTTCTCCTCCTGTCCTCAATATTGGGAACTAATTGAAAGAAAGTGAGGTCTAAAGGAGGCCTTGACTGGAGGCTGGCAATAAAAAAGAAAACAAAGGGAAACAAACTTTCACAAGTTCCTCTATACATGACAATTAGGGTTCCAATTCAAATTGCTGTTAGACTTAATATTTACATCTAAAATCTTCAAATTGTTACTAGGATCAAATGACGCTTTTTAAACTGAGAAGAATTATTTTATTATTGTGTTCTCCACAACATCTAATACATTAATTGCATATATTAATGTGCTCAAAGGCAGTGGGTTGAATAATATAAAATTTGGACCTTAATTATCTTAGAAATAAAAATTCTTCTGGCTCAAACTTTCATACCTATAGCTTATATTTTTAAATGAACATTAAATTAAAAGTTTTGGTATTTGGTTATCTATCTATTTTTGGCTGTGCTGGGTCTTTGGTGCTGTGCATGGGCTTTCTCTAGTTGTGACAAGCGAAACCTTCTCTCTAGTAGTGGTGCTTGGGCTTCTCATTGTGACTTCTCTCGTTGCAAAGCACAGTCTCTAGGGCATTTGGCCTTCAGTAGCTGAGGCACATGGGCTCAGTAGTTGCATCTCTTGGATTCCAGAGCACAGCTTAACAGATGTGGCATCTTCACAGATCAGACAGAGGTTGAACTCATGTCTCCTGCACTGGCAGGCGGATTCTTTACCACTGAACTACCAGGGAGGCCCAACATGGAATTTTAAAACGATACAAGTTTAATTACTAAGGAGTGCTTTTTCTTTCCAATAGTGGACACCAGAAATCACAGATACATAGCTCTCTGGTATATCTGTCCATCTCATTCAAAGCTCAGCCTCAGTGCCCAGTGTGGTCCTTTCACACAGTCAAGATAAATATCAGTGGAATGGATGTTTGAATTAATGATAGTAGATATAAATATAAAAATGTCAATCTATCATTATCCAAAACTGTGAAAGGCAGGCTGTCTATAAAGCACCTGGAAATCAGACTGAATCAGTGTTTCTAGTTATTTCAAACTTAACCACTGTGAACCAATATTAATAGAGACCAAAATGATCTCTTTTATGAAGAGAAAAATCCTAACAACATTTAAACTTTGTGTCCAAACAACAGTCCAGCATTTATGTGTGTGTATGTATGTTACTTACAAAGTTTCTTTTTCCTTCTAATTGAATGTGTCCCACACAGTTCTGGGCACTTGAAAAACACAAGCTACTATTAGTTGAATTAAAATGACAACTGCAGAAACACAACCATAACTATTGCTGCGAGCTGCAATTTGCCTTCTCTATAATATCAATGAGGCATCTGGTTCCTACTCTATCACTTTCCCCTAGGGCTTCAAAACAAAAGCTATAGAGGAAAAAGTAGGATCATTATATATGTGGCTAGAACAAGAAATATGCTGTGTAGATTCTGAAACATATTTCTGCAATTTCATAAATGGCCTGTAATTCAATAACAACCATCAAAACTTTATTAGTTTCATTTCTGCTTGGCTATAAATGAATTTGTTTCCCACTAAGTCACTCATATCCATATTTTCCACTGTTTTAGTGGTAGTTATTATCATAATGATGATGGTCTTTCTCTACAATAATTATGCAAGATAAGTTCAAGGCATTCCTATAACTAATTAACATATTTTACATAAGACAAATGTTTCTTTTCAAGCAAGCTTCCTTTTTAAAAAAATGTTGTTTTGCATTGTTTTGATTTGTTTACTTACAAGATGAGTAAATCATTTATTCATGGGAGGTTTGTCAGCACAAAGTTCCTACATAATGTGCTCTCCTCACCCTCAAATACATAGTTATGATAGCTTGATATATTTATTGGTTATACCATAAAAGTCAGTACTGAAAAAAGTTAAAAATGTTAGCAATAGACCATGCTTAATTGATTTAAATGATTAAAAAAAATAAAGAGTAAACCAGAGCGTTGACTTTTGAGTATCTTTCTTTGTTCCACTTTAAGCTTGTTTGTTTACCTAAATAATATTTACCTTCTGGACTGTGCATATTTCTAATTTGTAGTGCAATGAAAATTATTTCTAATGGAAAAATCAGTTTTATCCTTAAAAAAACTTAACACATTTTTCTTTGGTGTCAATGTATAGTAATATATACAAATCTAGGAAGCACTGTTAGATTTTTAAATAAGGACGTGATACAGTTATCATAAATTGATGTCAAAATACTTCTCTGTGTTGGCTAAGTCAGCGTTTACAAGTGACCATAAAAAAAAGAAAAAGAAAATACTTTTTAAATAAACCCTTAAGCCAGATGGTCAACACTGAAATCAGATTAATTATGTTCTCTGCAGCCAAATATGGAGAAGCTCTATACAGTCAACAAAAACAAAACCGGGAGCTGACTATGGCTTAGATCATGAACTTCTTATTACCAAATTCAGACTTAAATTGAAGAAAGTAGGGAAAATCACTAGAACATTCAGATATGACCTAAATCAAATCCCTTATGATTATACAGTGGAAGTGAGAAATAGATTTAATGGCCTAGATCTGATAGATAGAGTGCCTGATGAACTATGGAATGAGATTCGTGACATTGTACAGGAGACAGGGATCAAGACCATCCCCATGGAAAAGAAATGCAGAAAAGCAAAATGGCTGTCTAGGGAGGCCTTACAAATGGCTGTGAAAAGAAGAGAAGTGAAAAGCAAAGGAGAAAAGGAAAAATATAAGCATCTGAATGTAGAGTTCCAAAGAATAGCAAGAAGAGATAAGAAAGCCTTCCTCATCTATCAATGCAAAGAAATAGAGGAAAACAACAGAATGGGAAAGACTAGAGACCTCTTCAAGAAAATTAGAGATACCAAGGGAACATTTCATGCAAAGATGGGCTCGAAAAAGGACACAAATGGTATGGACCTAACAGAAGTTGAAGATATTAAGAAGAGGTGGCAAGAATACACAGAAGAACTGTACAAAAAAGATCTTCATGACCCAGATAATCACAATGGTGTGATCACACACCTAGAGCCAGACATCCTGGAATGTGAAGTCAAGTGGGCCTTAGAAAGCATCACTAAGAACAAAGCTAGTGCAGGTGATGGAATTCCAGTTGAGCTATTTCAAATCCTGAAAGATGATGCTGTGAAAGTGCTGCACTCAGTATGCCAGCAAATTTGGAAAACACAGCAGTGGCCACAGGACTGGAAAAGGTCAGTTTTCATTCCAATCCCAAAGAAAGGCAATGCCAAAGAATGCTCAAACTACAGCACAATTGCACTCATCTCACACGCTAGTAAAGTAATGCTCAAAATTCTCCAAGCCAGGCTTCAGCAATACGTGAACCGTGAAATTCCTGATGTTCAAGCTGGTTTTAGAAAAGGCAGAGGAACCAGAGATCAAATTGCCAACATCCGCTGGATCATGGAAAAAGCAAGAGAGTTCCAGAAAAACATCTATTTCTGCTTTATTGACTATGCCAAAGCCTTTGACTGTGTGGATCACAATAAACTGTGGAAAATTCTGAAAGAGATGGGAATACCAGACCACCTGATCTGCCTCTTGAGAAATCTGTATGCAGCTCAGGAAGCAACAGTTAGAACTGGACATGGAACAACAGACTGGTTCCAAATAGGAAAAGGAGTACATCAAGGTTGTATATTGTCACCCTGCTTATTTAACTTATATGCAGAGTACATCATGAGAAACTCTGGACTGGCAGAAACGCAAGCTGGAATCAAGATTGCCGGGAGAAATATCAATAACCTCAGATATGCAGATGACATCACCCTTATGGCAGAAAGTGAAGAGGAACTAAAAAGCCTCTTGATGAAAGTGAAAGTGGAGAGTGAAAAAGTTGGCTTAAAGCTCAACATTCAGAAAACTAAGATCATGGCATCCAGTCCTATCACTTAATGGGAAATAGATGGGGAAACAGTGGAAACAGTGTCAGACTTTATTTTTCTGGACTACAAAATCACTGCAGATCGTGATTGCAGCCATGAAATTAAAAGACGCTTACTCCTTGGAAGGAAAGTTATGACCAACCTAGATAGCATATTCAAAAGCAGAGACATTACTTTGCCAACAAAGGTCCATCTAGTCAAGGCTATGGTTTTACCTGTGGTCATGTATGGATACGAGAGTTGGACTTTGAAGAAGGCTGAGTGTCAAAGAATTGATGCTTTTGAACTGTGGTGTTGGATAAAACTCTTGAGAGTCCCTTGGACTGCAAGGAGATCCAACCAGTCCATTCTAAAGGAGATCAGCCCTGGGATTTCTTTGGAGGGAATGATGCTGAAGCTGAAACTCCATTACTTTGACCACCTCATGCGAAGAGGTGACTCATTGGAAAAGACTGTGATGCCTGGAGGGATTGGGGACAGGAGGAGAAGGGGACGACAGATGGCTGGATGGCATCACTAATTTGATGGACGTGAGTCTGAGTGAACTCCGGGAGTTGGTGATGGACAGGGAGGCCTGGCATGCTGGGATTCATGGGGTCACAAAGAGTCAGACACGACTGTGCAACTGAACTGAACTGAACTGAACTAAGCCCCTGAACAGTAAGCAGGACTTATTTTGACATGTAGTTTATCAAGCTGTGAGACTTCTACTATTACAAAGAAAACAAGGCAAAAATAAAGGAAAAACAAAAATAAATGAATAAAATCATGACAATCGTGGGAAAGTTCCTTTGAACAAAATGTGAATTTAGTTATTTTTGTCATTATTGTTACTACAAATTATAAACCTGATGAAAAGAAATTAGATTATTTATTCAATAACTGAAAAGATGGGGAACACATGTATATCTGTGGCAGATTCATTTTGATTTTTGGCAAAACTAATAGAATTATGTAAAGTTTAAAAATAAAATAAAATTTAAAAAAAAAGGAATGACATTCACACACACAAAAAAAAGAAAATAGTTGCAATATTTTCACAAGTTTAGGAATATTGGCTTTGAACAGGCATTTATTTTGGTAAATCCTTTAAATGTGCTAATATTTCTCATAAATCTCTAAAATTAATCCTCCAGAATGCTGAGACTGGGTTGGTATAGGATTTGACAAGGAAGGTAATTTAGCTAATGATTTTAAAAAAATTATTTTTCTACAGCACATATTAATGTCTGCCTCACCAAGTATTTTCCTGATAGTGTTTTTCCCCTCTCTGATGCATATTCTGTCTTTAGGCTCAATAATCACAATTTGAAAAAAAAAATCTGTAATATGATTTAAACCAACAATGGTAGACTATTTAAAGTTGGATTATGTCACTGCAGCGTGAGCACGGGGTTTCAAACTTGGTTAGTTGATTTGTTTGTTTTTTAATTCTACTGCTGCTAAGTCACTTCAGTCATGTCCAACTGTGCGACTCCATAGACGGAAGCCCACCAGGCTCCCCTGCCCCTGGGATTCTCCAGGCAAGAACACTGGAGTGGGTTGCCATTTCCTTCTTCAATGCATGCTTGGAAAAAGGGAAGTCGCTCAGTCATGTCCAACTCTTGGCGACCCCATGGACTGCAGCCTACCAGGCTCCTCTGTCCATGGAATTTTTGAGGTAAGAGTACTGGAGTGGGTGCCATAATTCTAGCCCTAGCTTTAATTTTATTCCTCTATTTAATATTATTACCCTTTATGAATTTCCTCATTTCTCCAATAATAGTCAAAACAGAAAGCTATTATTCTTGATGAAATATTGATTGGATATATCAATTTTGGGGAATTGGCTCCTCATTACTCGACAACTCAATAATTTCTCTTTCAAGAAAAATACAAATGAGTGAGCATTTCATGAAAATATTTTGTGGGTTTGGAGGCTTTTTACTCAATATGTTAGTCTTGTGCTTGAATCACATTCTACTCATTAGAGCTCATGTAATATCCAAAGGTATCCTTGTAGTCATTTAAAATGCTGTGGTGAGCCTGCTATTTTTGAGAATGTGATAGTCTATGACAGTTTCATCAAATTGATTATGGCCCATTGCACCAGTGTTTTGGAAAGACTATTTTTCGATCTTCCTCTCTTTAGAATCAGTCCAGCAGACACGGATGTTAGACAAATCTGAACACTGTATCCTACAGCCTTATTTTTATAAAATAATATTCCTGAGTTATATAGATTTCATATACAGGTTTAATTTGTATCATTGGAGAAGGGGAGAATAAATTAACCTCACTATTATATATGGAAGCACTTTAGGACTCTCTCTTATTATAACTTATTTGTATGCAGTTCTAGATGTAAAGCTCAGTGCTTCCCAGGGGGCACTAATGGTAAAGAACCCACTTGCCAATTCAGGAGCCACAGGAGATGTGTGTTTGATCTCTGGGTTGGGAAGATTCCCTGCATAAGGAAATGGCAACCCTCTCCAGTATTCTGGCCTAGAAAATTTCATGGACAGAGGAGCCTGGTGGGCTACAGTCCATGGGGTCACAAAGAGTCAGACATGACTGAGTGACTGAAGACACACTAAATGTAAAGTTCATCCTAATAGCACAGCTGTTCGGAGAACTTAAAAATGAACCCGCTGTGTTGTGCTCGCGGCAAGTGTTAGCTACCTTTCTCAAGAGTTGTCACAATTACCAGTATATCAACTAATAAAAAACACAGGCAATGAAACACCAAAACTAATCTCTGTACTGCGACACGTGTGGGTGTGCATGCACTGTGAATGAGTTGATATTTATTAGTTGAGTTCAGTTCAGTTGCTCAGTCTGTCTGACTCGTTGAGACCCCATGGACTGCGGCGTGTGAGGCTTCCCTGTCCATTACCAACTCCCAGAACTTACTTAAACTCATGTCCATTGAGTCGGTGATGCCATCCCACCATCTCATCCTCTGTCATTCCCTTCTCCTCCTGCCTTCAATCTTTCCCAGCATCAGGGTCTTTTCAAATGAGTCCACTCTTGGCATAAGGTGGCCAAAGTATTGGAGTTTCAGCTTCAGCATCAATTTTTCCAATGAATATTCAAGACTGATTTCCTTTAGGATGGACTGGTTGGATCTCCTTGCAGTCCAAGGGACTCTCAAGAGTCTTCTCCAACACCACAGTTCAAAAGCATTAATTCTTAGGCACTCAGATTTCTTTATAGTCCAACTCTCACATCCATACATGACTACTGGAAAAACCATAGCTTTGACTAGACAGACCTTTCTTGGCAAAGTAATGTCTCTGCTTTTTAATATGCCATCTAGGTTGGTCATAACTTTTCTTCCAAGAAACAAGCGTCTTTTAATTTCATGGCTGAAATCACCATCTGCAGTGCTTTTGGAGCCCAAAAGAATAAAGTCTGTCATTGTTTCCAGTTTCCCCATCTGTTTGCCATGAAGTGATGGGACCATGATCTTAGTTTTCTGAATGTTGAGTTTTAAGCCAACTTTTTCACTCTCCTCTTTCACTTTCATCAAGAGTCTCTTTAGAAATAATGTGTATAATAAATAGCCCTATTATACAAAAAAAATGCTCAAATTTTCACATTGTAAATGAGTCTGAATCTAACATAAATGTGTTCAGCATAATGTCAATGTGATTCTTAATAATGTAAAAATATTCCATGGTACAATGTGAGTTTGCAATGATGCCCCAGGGCATTTTGTCCTAAAGGCTGTGATTTTATCAATGAAAATAAAACAATAAAAATAACTGAAAAAAAAAAGAGTCTCTTTAGTTCTTCACTTTCTGCCATAAGTGTGGTGTCACCTGCATAGCTGCAGTTATTGATATTCCTCCCAGCAATCTTGGTATGTATTAGTACTTGCTGTTTAAATATATCTGTGCTGTGCATGTGCACAACCCTGCCTGTGGACACATCAGTGTTACTTACTGAGATGAACAGAAGTCAAATGCACACATTCCCGAGTCTTATTTTTCTAAGAATTCTAGTTTTTTTTAAGTTATTCTAAGGAAGCATTAGGCATAACGGCACAGTGTCTGGCACTTTGCAGTTCCTTATTTAATAGGAAAATGAGAGTATTTACAGTAAAATATTCATGAATTGTCAGCACATCTGTTGTTACTGCCCCCAGGGTCACTTTCATTTAAGTCTCCTATTTTCCAGACATTTTTCTATTTTCAAATACATACCAAACTTTGATCTGGCATACAACCAATCAAGCTGCCTTTTATAACCTGGCTACACCTGTTTCTGCAGGTGTAGTAACTGAAAGAGGGAACTTTTAGCATAGAGGGAAGGGCTACTTGGGATTCATTTTGAGCCAGCCATTTTTTCACAGCAACCTAGCAAGCAGTTTTGAGGAATTTCTCATGAAGCAAATCAGTAGGATTTTTCTCTTTCTTATCATCATGGCTTCCCTTAGAATGAGAATGCCTTATGTAACATGCTTTTCAAGTGAGACATTTATAACTAGTAGAACAATTTCTTTTAAAAATTTTAACTTATTTTTGCATTATTTTGGCTTTGTTTTACCTTTTTAAATTCACTTCATCATGTGTGTATTTGCATGCTGGTTTTTTTTGTGTGTGTTAGTAAACAACTTTTCCATTACCCTGTTTTTTTAATATTATTTCATGTATCTGTTTGTTTATTTATTTGATTTTTGCTGATGATGTGTAATCAACAGAAGCACTCATGGTCAGTAGCACTGGTTTTTATCAACTTCCTTAGTTTGTTAACTTAGTGTCAGGAATATTTCTCTCCTCCTGAAAAGCATACACATGCTTCCAGATGTTCACAATACACTAAATATCTGTAGCCATTGCTCTGCCCCTAGTATGTGTGCATGCTTAGGCTTCTACCAATTGATTTGTTTGTTTCCAAGAATCAGAAGCACTGTTCTACAACCTTTTATGATTAGAACTTTCTATTGTAATTAGGTAAAAGTATTAATTACTGCATAAACTAAAAAGGAAAAAAAAAAGAGTGCAAAAATATTTAACATTTTTGACAATAAAAACTTTTTTTTTCATTTAATTCTTTTTTTTTAATTTTATTTTATTATTTAACTTTGCAATATTGTATTGGTTTTGCCATATATCAACATGAATCTGCCACAGGTATACACGTGTTCCCCATCCTGAACCCTCCTCCTTCCTCCCTCCCCGTACCATCCCTCTGGGTTGTCCCAGTGCCCCAGCCCCAAGCATCCAGTATCGTGCATCGAACCTGGACTGGTGACTCGTTTCATATATGATATTATACATGTTTCAATGCCATTCTCCCAAATCATTCCACCCTCTCCCTCTCCCACAGAGTCCAAAAGACTGTTCTATACATCAGTGACTCTTTTGCTGTCTCGTATTCAGGGTTATTGTTACAATCATCTAAATTCCATATATATGTGTTAGCATACTGTATTGGTGTTTTTCTTTCTGGCTTATTTCACTCTGTATAATAGGCCCCAGTTTCATCCACCTCATTAGAACTGATTCAAATGCATTATTTTTAATGGCTGAGTAATACTCCATTGTGTATATGTACCATAGCTTTCTTATCCATTCATCTGCTCATGGACATCTAGGTTGCTTCCATGTCCTGGCTATTATAAACAGTGGAAGAATCAATATAGTGAAAATGAGTATACTACCCAAAGCAATTTATAGATTCAATGCAATCCCTATCAAGTTACCAATGGTATTCTTCACAGAGCTAGAACAAATAATTTCACATTTTGTATGGAAATACAAAAAACCTCGAATAGCTAAAGCGATCTTGAGAAAGAAGAATGGAACTGGAGGAATCAACCTGCCTGACTTCAGGCTCTACTACAAAGCCACAGTCATCAAGACAGTATAGTACTGGCACAAAGACAGAAATATAGATCAATGGAACAAAATAGAAAGCTCAGAGATAAACCCAAGCACATATGGTCACTTTATCTTTGACAAAGGAGGCAAGAATATACAATGGATTAAAGACAATCTCTTTAACAAGTGGTGCTGGGAAAACTGGTCAACCACTTGTAAAAGAATGAAACTAGAACACTTTCTAACACCATACACAAAAATAAACTCAAAATGGATTAAAGATCTCAACGTAAGACCAGAAACTATAAAACTCCTAGAGGAGAACATAGGCAAAACACTCTCCGACATACATCACAGCAGGATCCTCTGTGACCCACCTCCCAGAATATTGGAAATAAAAGCAAAAATAAACAAATGGGACCTAATTAAACTTAAAAGCTTCTGCTCAACAAAGGAAACTATAAGCAAGGTGAAAAGACAGCCTTCAGAATGGCAGAAAATAATAGCAAATGAAGCAACTGACAAACAACTAATCTCAAAAATATACAAGCAACTCCTACAGCTCAACTCCAGAAAAATAAATGACCCAATCAAAAAATGGGCCAAAGAACTAAATAGACATTTCTCCAAAGAAGACATACAGATGGCTAACAAACACATGAAAAGATGCTCGACATCACTCATTATCAGAGAAATGCAAATCAAAACCACTATGAGGTACCATTTCACGCCAGTCAGAATGGCTGCGATCCAAAAGTCTAAAAGAAATAAATGCTGGAGAGGGTGTGGAGAAAAGGGAACCCTCTTACACTGCTAGTGGGAATGCAAACTAGTACAGCCACTATGGAGAACAGTGTGGAGATTCCTTAAAAAACTGGAAATAGAACTACCTTATGACCCAGCAATCCCACTGCTGGGCATACACACTGAGGAAACCAGAATTGAAAGAGACACGTGCACCCCAATGCTCATCACAGCACTGTTTATAATAGCCAGGACATGGAAGCAACCATAAAAACTTTGAAATAGCCTGGTTATATTTATGTAACTCTCCTAAATGCTATTGAATTTAGGTGTGAATAAAAATAATGTAAACTCTTTGTTGGTTGGTGGTAGAGGATGTGATTTCAGAACATATAAATCAATATAGTAGCCACTAGCCACATATGCTCTTCATATTAAAATCCAAATTAATTATAATATAATAAAATTTAAAATTCAGTCCTTTGGTTGCTCTGTGTTCAATAGCCACATAAAGCTTGTGTTTACCAAGTTAAACAGCACAAATATAGAACATTTCTGTCATACCCCAATTCTATTGAACAGCGCCAAAAAGAGAAATTCTACCCTTGGATGAATCTGTTTTATTTCATTCCTTGCTCCAATTAAAGAAATAAAAACTGAAATTGTAGATAAGTGATATCTTTGTGTTTTAGACAAGAGAATGATTCATAACTAATGCAGAGATGGGCAAAATGAAGTTATATCTTTTATGTTTAAAAATGCTAAATATATTTTTATGATTTTCCATTTTAACCCATGTTTCAGTTAATTAACTATTAACTGTCTTTGCTAATATAAGATAAAGTGGTTTTACTCCTATGTATGGGATAATGAATAAGCATGCCTGCTCCAAAGAGAGTTGTGACTATACCATTGCTCTGTCACCAAGGTCCTTTGTAATCTTGTGAAAGTTTTGCTTTTTAATCTAAAATTAAATTAATAAAACTTATAAGGCTTTGATATAAGAACTATATGAGTTGAAGGTAAAATGCTCCTGTCTGTGACTGGCACATAGGCAGAAATGAATAACTGTTATAATTATAAATAATAGCATCAAACAGTTGTGAGACAATTTTAAAAATGCCATTATGTATATTATTTCATTTAATTCTCAATTAATTCTTTTAACTTTTGATGGAAAAAAGATCTCCTACTCTACTGAGTTTGATAACTGATGATTATTTCTCTGAGTTCAAAACTTATATCATTATAGCCTTCTTCTGTAATACTCTTTCATGAACTATTCCAAAAAGTGTGTGCTACTAAATCAATTTCATTTGAAGGAAATCTTCTGGTTTATTTCTCATTTACAGAGTTTGTCATTAATATATAGCAGAGGGAAATGTCATGATTTGAGACACTGAAGCCTGGTAGACCTATTTCTCTTATGTATCTAGTCAGTAGAAAACTCAGTTGTGTCTGGAAACAGAATATCACAGCTATTTTCTTCTTGCTGATTATTTATCAATGAGTTCTCGTAAACTGATTTCAAGTTAGTAGCAAAGAGAGTTTGAATGCATACTTTTTGTCTTCACTTGAGATCATTTATTAAATCTTAAGTTTTTCATTCCAAATCACCCAGGCCCTGGATTGAGAGGGATCTCCACTACAAACCAAATCAATATCATAATACAAGACAAAGACAAGTTCTGAAAGTGACTAAAATGTGAATGCTGATTCTGCATCTAAGATTGAAAACATATCTTTAAATCTTGTACAAGCCTTGTTAATGGCTTGTGCAAGTTCTCTCTCTTCCAGACAGCTACAAACTAGTGGGAAGAGATAAGGTGCTACAAATACTACTATAATACAGAGAAGATCTTAAGTACAGAAAGAGATGTACATGGGCATAGGGAGTTTAAAGAATATTGAGTTTG
Source organism: Bubalus bubalis (assembly GCF_019923935.1). NCBI lineage: Eukaryota > Metazoa > Chordata > Mammalia > Artiodactyla > Bovidae > Bubalus > Bubalus bubalis. The sequence continues at coordinate 64,502,619 of NC_059162.1, forward strand.
TCTCATATGAGGGATATGAGATTCAACTTCACAGCAGGAGTGGTTTCAATATGGATAAAAACCAGAAATAAAGTATGAGTTGGAATAGATAAGAAAAAAGCTATCTATCACTTGGGTAAGTTAAATTTTATTTTGGTGTCTTAACATCATTTCTGACATTTTCTCCATTTCTCCTGTAGATTCTGAGAAATTAAATGTCTCAGACCACTTTGCCACCAAAGTTCTGGTTTAGTTGTTATTGTTTAGTTGCTAAGTTATATCTGATTCTTTTGAGACATAATGGACTGTAGCCTGCTAGGCTCCTCTGTCCATGGGATTTCCCAGGCAAGAGTACTGGAGTGGGTTGCCATTTCCTTCTCCAAGGGATCTTCCTGACCCAGGAATTGAACCCACATCTCCTGCATTGGTAGGTTGATTCTTTACCACTGAGCCACCAGAGAAGCCCAAGTTCTGGTTTAGATTCTATCAGTGGGAGTCCCTCACATGCAAGTAACAGGAAGAAAGTACTTTTATTTATTTATTTACTTTGTATCCATAATAGTGGCTACAGTGGCCAAAAACAGTTTGGACTCTTAAGGCCTTAGCAGTAGACAAATGCAGGTTCCTGTAGCTGCCAAATGCAGGCTCCTGGAAGGGCAGCCCCAGAGGAATGCAGAGTAGGGACTAGTACTACTGGCCTCCTACTCATCCTGATCTGAGTACTGCCACTCCACCTTTTTCTTCCTTCCAACAATTTTGTAAAACCCCAATTCTCTTTCTGCTTGAAATAAACAGATTTCTCTTTCAGTACTTAAAACCGTTAATGATAAATAGAAAAACAAACAAAAACATGCATGTAGGCAAGTTGGGGCATATGTTGGAGAAAAAACATTCTAGCTTTCCTTGCAATTGGACCAAAAATGCAATTTCAAACTGTATTAAATAGAGACTGTGATGCTCAAATTGCAAATTGAGCTTGCAATTCAGTAGTTTTCTGTCCTGTATCTCTAGCTGTTTGTTTTAGATAAGTGCTTGAGTCACTTAAGTCATTTATTTTCTCTAGGTTTGAAAAGGTGAGGACTCATCAAGTCCAAAGTTAACTTTAAACAAATCCACAGAAATACATTTATGTAAAATCAGTAGAGAAGATAAGACATAAACGTCTATGATTTATCTCAGTGAATTTATGCCATAAGCTATGGACATAATTGGAGAAGGCAATGGCACCCCACTCCAGTACTCTTGCCTGGAAAATCCCATGGACGGAGGAACCTGGTGGGCTGCGGTCCATGGGGTCACTAAGAGTCGGATACGACTGAGCGTCTTCACTTTCACTTTTCACTTTAATGCATTGGAGAAGGAAATGGCAACCCCCTCCAGTGTTCTTGCCTGGAGAATCCCAGGGATGGGGAAGCCTGGTGGGCTGCCGTCTATGGGGTTGCACAGAGTCGGACACGATTGAAGCAACTTAGCAGCAGCAGCATGGACATAATAGGCTTGACAAAGTGACATAAGAAATTTAAGTCCCAGAGATGTGAGGTAAAACATTGTTGATTGTAAACAAACAAAAATAAATTCTAACAATATAAAATAAAATTCCTCAATAATAGCCATTGTGGTTTGTGGGTTGAATAGGGAAAAGAGATGAAGTAAAAGCATTCCAAATCTTGTCTTGGTAGGAGATAGCTATGGACACTCCTTAACACTTAATATTTGAAAAATGCAATAATAGGTAAGCATGCCATGCATTTAGGGATACATAGTCAGAGATTATACCCTTCAAATGAATAGAATGGGAAATCAGATATCACTCAACCCTTATCCAAAAATAGGAAGGAAAGTACAATAGTAATGATAAGATATGGGTTTCCCATGTGACTCAGTGGTAAATAATCCACCTGCCAATGCAGGAGACACTGGAGACATGGATTCAATCCCTGAGTTTGGGAGATCCCCTGGAGGATACTGCAGTATTCTTGCCTGGAGAATCCCATGGACAGAGGAGTCTGGCAAGCTACAGTCCATAGGGTTGCAGAGCATCAGACATGGATGAATGACTGAACACATACATACAATAAGATATGGCAAATAAAAAACACAAAGTAGGTACCAGTTGGGATAAAGATACATATTAGTTCTCATTAATGTTCTCAATGGTTTAAAACAAAAACTCAAATAAAAACAGAACAAAACAAAAATTCCAAAATCAAATTCAGGGCAAAATTCCCTAAATGCTATAAAGAGACATAGCCTATAAAAATAATAAGTGAGTAAGTAAAAGTCAACTTTTTGTGACCCCATGGACTATACAGTCTATGGAAGTCTCCAGGCCAGAATATTGGAGTGGGTAGCTGTTCCCTTCTCCAGGGGATATTCGCAACCCAGGGATCAAACCCAGGTCTCCCACATTGCAGGCAGATTCTTTACCATCTGAGCCACTGGGAAAGCCCTGCAAATAGCAACATATCAAAGTAATGTAACAGATACAAGTCTTCTTGCACCTAAATTTTATTTTAAATTGCTTTAAGTTTCAAGAAGTGACAACTGCTATGGTGACAAATCCACAACTCTAGTGAGTTATTTTATTACTTTTTTCAGAAAGCAATAGGGCAAATAGACTAAAAACTAATTAAACATATCAAATATTTCAGTGAAACAATTCAATTGTCTATATTAATAAGTGTATGTGTGTCTTTTCAAAACCAATAGATATTTCACAATTTCCAAAATGCATTAATACAACATTGATAGACTAACCATATGTTGACTCCCTTCAGTAAACAACAATCCATTCACTTGACAGGTATTTACCAAGTGTGTTCTATGTGCCAAAAACTTTTCTCTCCTTAGGGATCCTAAATGTAATGAGAGATGAAAAATGCCACAGTAAAAAGATTGGAGAAATGTGATCTGATTTACATTTCAAAAAGATCAATATGCTGCAGTGGAGAGTATCATAAAGCACAATTTTAACTTATAAAAACTCCACAAAATTTTCTCAGAATTGTTTATATAAAATAGAAGACTGCAAAATTTAACATCTACCACTTAGCTCTATGAGCTTTGTGCCTTGGGCAAGAGAGACAGTATTTCAAATTTTATTCTAAGAAAGAAAAATGAAACTATGAAAAAATGTGTTGTTGATTTCCCATTAAGAATTAAATGAGAGAATTAAATGATATTTCAAAGAAATATATTAAATGTAACATTGAGAAACTGCTAAAGATTTCTACGGTGTTGTACATGTAAACCAAACATTTTCAGGGGTAAACTTTTTTCTATACACTATTTTCCACTTCCTTGATGACTAGAATTTAACTTGTGAAAACGATGTTTCTCCATTGAACTACCCCATTGAATAGTTTGGCAAAATATTCTGTTTTCAATATTTAATGATGAGGTTACCTGTCTAACCAGTCTGTTGTGTAAGTCTGTCACAAGTTTGTGCTCAGTCGCTAATTTGTAACCTGCTAGAGTTCTCTATCAATGGGATTTTCCAGGCACGAATACTGGAGTAGGTTGCCATCTCCTCCTCCACGGGATCTTTCCAACCCAGGGATCAAACCCATGTCTCCTGCATCTCTTGTAGTAGCTGGCAAATTTTTTACCACTGAGACATCTGGGAACCACAAGTTTGCTACTATTTAAATTACATAAGCACATATGGATATGTGTAAATGCATGGAAAATGTCACAGTGGATAAACACCAAACTAATAACAGTGGTTAAATCTGGGGAGTCACCTAATTTGGTAGCATAAGGCAGGTTTAGAGAAGAGGCGAGAAAGGATTTAAATTTTAGGTTTATCTAGAATATTTCAGTTTCTTTAAAAGGAGAATTTGTTTGTATATAAATGAGGCATTCACAGCTTGGAAGGAAATAGAATCTTGAATTTTCAAAGTGTAGTTTCATGACTCTCATACAAATAGAGAATGGACTCATGTCAGATATTTTATTGAACTCATTAATTAATAAGAAAACCAGTAGAGTAATAAGATAGTTTCAAAAGACTTTGAGGATAGAAGATTATATAGCCATCAGAAAGGATATGCTTTTACACATGGATATAAAAATAAAGTTCTTAAATTGCATACAAAACTAATTAACAAGCCACAAGGCATTAAAACCATAACTTATGTTTTCTACTGATTAGAAATCTACAAATTAACACATAACTCTAGTTAAATAGCAATACCAAGCTCAGGGATAGTCTCCTGGAAAATTAAACAATCCTTGGGTATACTTGCAAAACAATAAACCATTATGACATTAAAAGTACATGCCATATCCTTTTTGATTATTTTCAAGTGTCATATAACTTTATGAAGTGAAGTAGAAGAGCAAAAGATGATATGTCACTGTTAACAATAGTAGTAGAAATAGATGTTTTAAATCATATATTGGGGAAATGTGAGTAATTTCTGCAATAACTGAAATAGAACTATCTAAAATAGTGAAGATGTAACAATATGAAAAACATTAATTACAGAAAAAAGAATCAAAATTCTTTGCAGTTGGTATATCAGCCCTGATAACTAGAAAATATTCATTCAAATGCTAACAAGTAATGTAAGTTTTCAAGAAGACCAGGAGATTGCCTTAGCTATATGTACTGATTATTCATAATAAGGATTGTTGTGCTGTTAAAACTTATCCTATATATTATTTTAGTTTATATATTTTCATGTTGGAACTGAATACATAGGAAATTCCTATAGGATATTCTGTGCTGTGTGTGTCTGTGTGCATGCTCTTTACACTTTTCTGCTGTAATCAGAACATTATAAATCTCTCCAGTATAGATAAGGCTGCATAAACTCTAATTCCCAATTACAAACAAGATTTAGGTGACCACTGTGAATTCCAAATAAACAAAATAATAAACTTATGCTATTCTTGGTGTGCCACGTATAGTATAAGTGTAACACATTTGTTAATAAAAATTTTCCCATAATTTGGACAAACCACTATTTTCAAATATTATATTTAAATTAGAATTAGCCTAGTGAGGTACTTTATTGTACATTTTTATTGAATTCATTTTTTTCTTAATTGCTCAATTCAATTTTCTTAATTGCTCAAATAGACTTGGTTTAATGGCCTATAACACAAATAAAGGTTGACTGACTCTGTGGAAAGAGATAAAAAGAACCCTGGAGGTCCCTGATAATAAGGAAATATTAGTGTCTTAACATTTCATGATCTTAGTTGAACTTTCTGATATCTTTATTCTGTCTGTTGGAAATCTAGCAAGGAAGACTATCAAAGCCAGTTAATGAAAACAGAGCTATCAGATTCTATCTGAAAATTGAGGAAATAAAGACTGAAGCATGCCTCCTATGAAAGTTAATCAGAAGACTTAGAATTTATTGTTACAGGCTTACATTAAAATATCAAAAGTAATTATTTTCCACTTATTGGGATTATTAGAAGACCAAAGTGAAAGGGCCTCTAACATAAACAAATTTGAAACTTCCTTTGAAAGAATCTAGGGCATGCATATTTATTTGACTTTACATAAAAAAAAAAAAAAGAAAGTTATTTACATAAATTTGCATATGGTGCTTAAGTATGTAAAGCTAATTAGTACAACTGAAACGATGTATTCAAGATTCACATTTAAGGTCATTCAAAGAACGGGGGTCAACCAAGGTTTGCAAATTAGGAAATCAGACTCCACCAGGGTATTTCTCCCAAAGCAGGGATCATTTTCAAAATGCTTTGCCTAAAGACAAAGGCTTCCAAGCTGATTACTCTGTAAAAACAAATGTCTATTTTCTTCAGTGTTAAAGTAAGAGGACCCTAAGTACTTTTAGTGTACTTGGGGCTGCTGTTCTCACTGCTTCTTGTCCTCAGATGGTGTATTATATCATTCTGTCTCATAACTGAGGAAGCTACCAAGAGAGCTGCCTTGGACTGATCAAGTCTGCGATAGGAAGCATTCAGTGCTCCAAAAATGGCATACAGTCTCAGAAAGAGTCTTTAAAAATTGTCAGCTCTACTTTTAAACCGTACTGGCTTAAGCTGTTTATAAAGAAGCCTAAAATAAGAAAGTTTTCTGTTTTAAATAAGATAACCTATGAAGTTTTAAAAGTGCAACATTTGGGGCATTATATTTTCCTTCCCTGAGTTATGAGAGAACTTTAATAAAAAGTGTCAATAATCTCAAATCCATTTAAACTTACTTCCTGGGATGTTCTGATTTACACAGCCGTGATCTGCCTGTGATGGATCATAGCTGATCAGGTCATTTGCCGATAAACATATTTCAGAGGATTTCCTTTCCATTTTCCATTGAAATTCTCAGAGTATAACGGGATGTCCTTGCAGAGGCTTCTCTGAATGGCAACCTCTTTCTTTTTTTCAAGAAAACTCTATTTTCTGGAAATACAGTTCACCTTGCAGAACTAGTTTTACTATTTATTAAGACCTGGACCCTGCCAACTAAATCAAGTGCTAAATATTGAGATAAAAGTACATATAATTAAGCAGTCACCTTTTTGAGCTCATGGATGTTGACTATTTAAGATCACTAAGGTCCCTTGGACTGCAAGCAGATCCAACCAGTCCATTCTAAAGGAGATCAGCCCTGGGTGTTCTTTGGAAGGAATGATGCTAAAGCTGAAACTCCAGTACTTTGGCCACCTCATGTGAAGAGTTGACTCATTGGAAAAGACTCCGATGCTGGGAGGGATTGGGGGCAGGAGGAAAAGGGGACGACAGAGGATGAGATGGCTGGATGGCATCACCGACTCAATGGACGTGAGTTTGAGTGAACTCCAGGAGATGGTGATGGACAGGGAGGCCTGGCATGCTGCGATTCATGGGGTCGCAAAGAGTCGGACACCAGTGAGCGACTGAACTGAACTGAAGGTACTTTAGCACTTTCCCTTAGCAAAGGGAAACCTGGTAGCTAAGGACAGAAGACAGAGGCCCTCTAGTGCCAGGCAGTGGGCTTCGATGCGCTTGGGTAGACATCGCCTTCAGGACATGAGACGCTAAAACTGATTCTGTGGCATATTGAATAAGTTAAGTCAAGTTCTTTTACTTGACCTGGAATTTAAGCATACGTTTTTGGATTTTCTGATGATTTCTTAAAATGGCTCATTTATTCATCCACTTTTTGGGCACTACTGCCAAACCAATGTATTTATCTTCTTGCCAAACCATACAAAAACTTTCAGAGGGTTTTCTACTGTGGGTGTAGGTGGAGGAGTTATCCTCAACCCTCTTAGAGGTCCTGGATATCTGAAAACTAAGCTGATAGAGACAAATTAAATTAGTAGGAGAAAAACATATGAATTTATTTTATATAAATTTTTCATAACATGGGACCCCTCATAAGGAAATCAAGGCCTGAAAAATTGTAAAGCTGACTTCGTTTTGCTTTGTTCTGTTTTTCTTTTATTAAAGTATACTTGATTTACAATATTGTGTTAGTTTCAGGTTTACAGCACAGTGATTCAGTTACACAGATATGTATACGTGTATATACACATATATTTATAATATGTTATAAATATATTAGAATATATCTATATATATTCTTCACATAAAATGGTTAAATTGGAGTATTTTATTGCTAGTTTTGATGATGAGTACACTGCCATGGAGAAATATGATGTAATATGGATAGCATAAAGTCAAAAAATGGTGTGAGGTCAAAGAATATGAGGTAAATGTAGTAGAAGAGGGAAAAGTCACAAAGCCTGTTTGTTCATTCAGATTCTTCTGGCATCTTTCTGTCTCTGGAGATAAGGATTTTTTTTTTTTTTCCCCCTTTGGATAAAGGGAGGATAGCTCTCACATGAGAGTTTTATGACTCCTTTCTGGGGAAAAGGGCATGGAGTGGGAAGGTTTGAATGACCTTCCTGCTTCTGCCATTTTCTCAAAGTCCTTGGGCTTAATATATTCAATATGCCACAGAATCAGTTTTAGCGTATCATCTCCTGAATGCGATGCCTACCCAAACACATTGAAGCCCACTGCCTGGTACTAGAGGGTTTCTGTCTTCTGTTCCTAGCTATCAATATTTCTTTGTGACTTGGCTTTAGTGTTTTCTTTGTCTAAACACTTCCATTGATTCCCCTCTTTTCTAAAATTCTTACCCGGTTTTTTAGGATACATGTCATTCCAGTTTTTCTATAAGACTTCCATGGTTACTTTTTGTATCTTCTCTTAATTTTATTTCTCAAGGCCTTGCTCACGTTGTCCTAATTAATTAAAAACAACTCTGACTACCCCTCTTTATCATTGTCTATAACCCGTATTATTACCTATAATAATAAAGTCTCCCGTTTATTCAACCTAAAGTGTTATGCCACTTTATAAATGAGAAGTTGATATACATAGGGAGTTAAGATTGACCAAATTAGCAGAGCTGAGATTCATATCAGTTTTATTTCATTTTTTTCTCTCAATAAAGCCCTTGCTCAAAATTACAGTAAGTTTTCTGACTTCCTAAATGGTATTCCTTCATTTCACCTTTATTAGTATGTTGTTTTTATCCTGTAAAAAGCTCTTATTTTCTTTAGTAATACTTACCCATTTATGAACCGCTTCATATATTTTGTGTTTCTTTTCATTTTTTGAGACATAAACACAGAGTGATGGAATAAAATGTAAATGCATCTCTTGTCTTAGTTGGATTAAAGTAAGTTTGAACTAGTGATAAGTCTAAAATGAAAATAAATAAGAGTATTTGGGACATCTTATAAAGCACCACAAATTTACTAAATTTTCTTGTTTCTTAGATACCATAGATTTTAAAATTAATCATACATTTAATAATATTTTTTAAAAAATCCTGGAGCATTCTAAGAACTCTGTGATAATGAAATGTACATTTTTCAATTTTAAGAGTATTTGCCAGTAAAATAGTGTCTTAGAAAAAGAGAAAGGCAGTGATTAGGATGAAATTTTCTAATTTTCTATGGGTTCTTTTGACATTTGTAGGGGTCTTTAAGATAAAAAAAAAAATCCTCGCCAAATTCTGTGTATTATTCATGAATTATCTTGTATATCAAATTCAAAATCCTCTTATTTTCTCCTAACTCTGGGTATTAACATCCTTCACTGTTATTAAATATGGAATAGAACATTGTGAAAGAACTAGATGAAGGGGCTTATCAAATTTGTCTAATTCTCTTTTCAATTTTATGTAAATAATATTTACTTGATTTTTACTTGATCTCTCTTTTCTCTATTACATAATTTTAGTTTCAAATTGACATTCAAAATTTTTATTTTGTCTCCATTATAATCTTAGAGAATCAAATAAAATACTTTATATCCATCTTATTAAAAATGATAAATTAGGAGAAAATATTTGCAAAATGCATACATGACAAATATTTTCAATACTTTATATCCACCTTCTTGAAAATGATAATTAGAAAATATTTGCAAATTGCACACTAGAATGTGTAAAGACTCTCAGTTCAGTTTTCTTCCCAACCCAGGAATCAAACCCAGGTCTCCTGCATTGCAGGTGGATTCTTTACCAGTTGAGCACAAGGGAAGTCCAAGAATAGTGGAGTGGATAGCCTATCCCTTTTCCAGCAGATCTTCCCAACCCAGGAATTGAACCAGGGACTCCTGCATTGCAGGCAGATTCTTTACCAACTGAGCTATCAGGAAAGCTTTCAGTCACTCAGTTGTGTCCAACTCTTTGCAACCCCATGGACTGGAGCATGCCAGGCTTCCCTGTCTATCACCAACTCCTGGAGCTTGCCCAAACTCATGTCCATTGAATTGGTGATGCCATCCAATCATCTCATCCTCTCAACAGTTAGTGAAAAGCATGGGCAAAAGAAATGAACAGACACTTCACTGAAGAATATTAAGTAGATATTAAGTAAACACATGAAAATGTATTCAACAAGTTTATTCATCAGGGAAATGCAAATTAAAACTATAATGAAATATCATACACACTAGAATGGCCATAATATCATACATAGATAATACCAAATGTCAGTTAAGATGTAGAGAAACTGGATCATTCATTATTAGCTGTTGGTAATGAAAATGGTACAAGCCTTTTGGAAACTAATTTGGCAGTTTGCTTAAAAGGTAAACATTTATTGACCCTGAAGTTGCACTCTTGAACATTTATCCCAGAGAAATGAAAACCTATGTTCACACAAAAACCTGTATGCAAATGTTTATAGCAGCTTTTTAAAATAATAGCCAGGAATTGAAAACAATTCAGACATCTTTCAACTGACGAATCATTAAACGAACTGTGGAACCTAAACACTGTGGAATACTATTCAACGATACAAAGAAATGAGTACTGATATGTGTAACAGAGACTTATGCTGAGTAAAAACAGCCAGTCCTATAAGTCAGTCATATGATTAATTCTATTTATATAAGATTTTCAAGTGACAACATTCCAAAATTTGAGAAATGGGTGTTCTCCAGGGTTTGGGGAGATGGACAGGGTGGAAGGGAGAAAGCTGTTACAAAAAAGCAACATGAGAGATTCATGGTGATGGAACTGGTCAGTATCTGGACTGGGATGGTGGAAACATAGACTACACAGAAACATATGTGAGGATGCGTAACACTGAGGAAATGCAAATAATATTGGTGACTTATGCTATGCTATGCTAAGTCACTTCAGTCGTGTCCGACTCTGTGTGACCCCATAGATGGCAGCCCACCAGGCTCCCCCATCCCTGGGATTCTGCAGGCAAGAACACTGGAGTGGGTTGCCATTGCCTTCTCCAATGCATGAAAAGTGAAAAGTGAAAGTGAAGTCACTCAGTCGTGTCCGACTCTTAGCGACCCCATGGACTGCAGCCTACCAGGCTCTTCCATCCACGGGATTTTCCAGGCAAGAGTACTGGAGTGGAGTGCCATTGCCTTCTCCTATTGATGACTTATATGTATGCCAATTCTTGGTTGTGATATTGCACCATACTTTGAAATGTTACTCTTAGGGGAATCTGAGTAAAGTTTTTATAGAATTTGTATTCTATGTGTTATTTTTACAGCTGCATGTGAATTCACAGTTACCTCAATAAAAATTTCAAGTAAAAATGATAAAGTAAGTGTCATCTACTTTATATAATGTTGAATAATTGAAATCATCAAATAATTATAAATCTGTATTCTCCCTGCAAGAATATCGGTGTTTAACAATAGAGGCCATATTCATATATCCATTTTTAAGGCTTGAGCTGGTATGAAAGTGGAAGATGGATTTTGAAGAATTGATATGCAAAATACTTGTGTTCTGGAAGAGTAGGAAGAGACGGTGTTTATGACAAAGAGGCAAAATGTATCAAGTGAATCACTGAGAAATATTGAGGGCATTGACTCTGAAATGTTGCTTACAGATTACATGAAGATCTTGTTAAATACACAGATGCAGGATACAGCCCTACAGGTCCTGATTCAGTAAACCTGGAATGAGGCTCTGGCATCATCTTAGATGATCTTGATGGTATCAGTTAACATATAAATTTGAAAATCATTGATTTGTAGAGAACTCATTGCAGAACAATGCATTAAATGTCCTTTAACATATAGAAATATATAGATATGATTACTATCATCAATGCCTGGGCTTCACAGATAGTGCTAGTGGTAAAGCATCTGCCTGCTAAGGCAGGAGACAATCGAGATGCAGGTTTTGATCTTTGGGTCTGGAAGATCCCCCGGAGTAGGAAATAGCAACTCAGTCCAGTATTCTTGCCTGGAAAAATCCCATGGACTGTAGCCTGCCAGGCTTCTCTGAGTCAGACATGACTGAGTGACTGGGCACACACCATCAATAACACCATACATATTTAGTATTAACTGAAAATTACATTGAAGGAGATTGAAAATTTAACCATATTTTATATCAGTAAATAAATAGAATATCATTTCTACTTTCTGCATGAGAACAAACTAAAAGATTGCATCTTCATATTAGAAACATTTTTGTTTTTATGAATTTAAGATGGTTTTGATTTTCCCCGACTTCCCTGGTGGCTCAGATCGTAAAGCGTCTGCCGGCAATGTGGAAGACCTGGGTTCAATACCTGGGTCAGGAAGATCTCCTGGAGAAGGAAATGGCAACCACTCCAGTGTTCTTGCCTGGAAAATCCCATGGAAGGAGGAGCCTGGTAGGCTACAGTCCATGGGGTCGCAGAGTTGGATGCAACTGAACGACTTCACTTTCCTTTTGTCTGTCCAGGAGAGCATTCAGTTTTATTGAGTGGTATCATAAAAATATGATTGTTTGATAAATAATCAGGTACTGATTTTTAAAAAATAAATAAAAATTATAGTGGTTGAGAGGGTTAATTTATTTCTTATGATTATTTTCTAGATCAGATTGTTCAGTAGCAGTAGACTTGTTATATATTTATATATATATAATGAACAAAAAAATCACTTGCAACCCATAAACAGAATATATTGTATTTTGAGATTATTTTATTCAATATTATAATGATAGCTGCTGGTAATAGAAAATCTAATAGACATATCTATATTCAAAAATAAATGTAAGTGCATAAAAACACAAAAAAGATTCTGAAAAATAGAAAAAATCTATTCCATTGTTTATTGTGTGCTGTTCTTATTATATATGTGTGTGTGTGTGTGTGTGTGTGTGTGTGTGTGTGTTGTGCTGTGCCTGAGTCAGACATGACTAAGCTTGACACACAAACATATATATATATATAAAATGAGCACAGAACACTAATAAACAAGGGAAATAGATATTTTCTATTTTTCAGAATCTTTTTTGTGCTTTTATGCACTTACATTTATTTTTGAATATAGATATGTCTATTAGACTATTACCAGCAACTATCATTATAATATTGAATTAAAAAATCTAAAAATGCAACATATTTTAATGTTTATGGGTTGCAAGTGACTTAGGATGGTCTTAACCTGGGAATGTCTACTTCAGGATGGTGATAGGTGTATAAACTAGGATAAATCTTCACATCTCTCATTTTAGAATTTAGTCTGGAAGCACAGGTATGTTCCACTCATGAAACATAAGAAAGATAAAGAATTAAAGTGTAAAAGGATAAACCATCCACACAAATGCATTATAAGTATTTGTTCCCTTCAGTTCTGCTAACATCCTAGTGTGCAATGTAAGTAACACATCCAAGCCCAAAGTCATGGAGTTGGGACATTCACTTCAACTATAGTAATGCAATGCAAAGGTGGGGATGTATATACCACTCTTCTAGGGAGTGTGAAACTGGTGAGATCATTAACTCCAATGATCAACTTTTTGGTTAGTAAAATTACTCTTTAAAGGTATTGTATTTGGGTATTATAAGATATAACATTTCAATTATTTATTAACATTATGTATAATTGTTATAATTAGTTATTAAAAATATTAATTTTAACTAAAATCAACTTTGAGGTTCTTACCACAATGCATCTTTTACCTTTGTAATACATGCCTTCTATAATAACATATGTATTAGTTAATTTTTGCAATGTAGCAAATCATCCCAAAATTAGTGGCTTAAAAAACAGTTTTTTATTTGCTTACTATTTTGCAAGTCAACAGTTTGGGCTGTGATTAGTTAGAATATTTTGCCCCTTAGGGTCACTGGGATGGCTGAGAAGTTTAGGAAAGCTGGATCATTTTCTGTATATGGTCTTGTTACCGAGTTTGCACTGCCTGAATCATGAGAGACCAGTAAATCGAAACAAGGTGTTGGGGCAGGGAATCAGATCAGATCAGATCAGATCAGTTGCTCAGTCATGTCTGACTCTTTGCGACCCCATGAATCGCAGCACGCCAGGCCTCCCTGTCCATCACCAACTCCCAGAGTTCACTCAAATTCACGTCCATCGAGTCAGTGATGTCATCCAGCCATCTCATCCTCTGTCATCCCCTTCTCCTCCTGCTCCCAATCCCTCCCAGCATCAGAGTCTTTTCCAATGAGTCAACTCTTCGCAAGAGGTGGCCAAAGTACTGGAGTTTCAGCTTTAGCATCATTCCTTCCTGGGAATAGTGACTTTATTCAGGAAGTCAGCAGATTGATGGCATACTAGTGTCCTGAAGAACCGTCTTACTTAGGTTAGAATTAGGGACTTTTTATGTTAAAAAAGGAGGCATGTGGCTGGCTGTTGGCAAACTGCTTGGTGCCAGCCAGATCCCAGAGGGGAAATGAAAATCCTTTGTTCTTACACCTATTCAGGTAGGTCTGGTCACGATGTTCTATAAACCTTCAATAAGACAAATATTTTCCCTTATGCACCTTTTTATCTCTATATAAATGGAAGATCAAATAGGGGGCAAAGACGTGAGAAAGAACTACTATGTATATTTCAGAATTCAGGCACCATTCCTTCACAAAGGTGTAGAGTCAGCATGACTAGGCATAGGCAATAGAACACAAAGGTTAAAACTAAAGAAACAGATACAATACGGAGTCAGGATTGTTCTCTGTTATAGTTTCTCATTCTCAGGAGTCAAAGCTAGACTTGTGATCTAGGCAGCCAGTTACCAAAAGGATAAGTGCAGAAAAATTCAAGTCACCCTGAGACCTCAGATCAGAATTCACACTGTGATACTTCCACTATATTTTTATTTGTCAAAGAAAGTTATAAGGCCATTTTAGATTCAATAAGTGGATAATAAACAATGATGCTTTCTTGTATTAATATTAATTAATTAAAACAATTAATAGTGATATAAACTAGCTGATTTTGATAAACTAAGTCTATCAAATGTCCTTATGTTTTATACTTTTAAAGCTTCTTGAAATGGCATAATATTTTTGATATGCTACACTACTCAAATTTTCAAAAGTAAAAAATTTTTGAAACTTTACACTTGAGGCAGATCTCTGATCAGAGATACCTACATCTTTATAATTATGTCACATTAACTAACAATTTTTTTTACTTTTATCACAAAAAATATATGTCTATTTAACAGTTACATACTATAAGGTATATGTAAAATGACAGGAAAGAGTTCTTCCTTTCAAATTAAAAAACATTTAGAAAAATTTTAAAAATTTCATACCTCCTCAATTGATTCTTCTTCATCCCTATGGAGACCACTATGTTAGATTATCAGGTAGCTTTCCTAATAAGTTAATTCAATCTTAAGTGAATACATTTTTCTGAAGCAGCTAACTATAATTAATAGTAAATCTAAAAATATCTGACATTTACTACAATTTTTTTCTAATTTACATAGTAATACTAGTGATTGGCTGATGGGCTGTGCTCGCTGTGCTTAGTCTCTCAATTGTGTCTGATTGTTTGTGACCCCATGGAGGTAGACTGCCAGGCTCCTCTGTCCATGGGGATTCTCTAGGCAAGAATACTGGAGTGGGTTGTCCTCCAGGGCATCTTCCCAATCCAGGAATCAAACCCAGGTCTCCTGCATTGCAGGTGGATTTTTTACTGTCTGAGCCACCAGGGAAGCCCGATTGACTGATGGGCTATATGATAATTACAAGATCCAGGCTCCTTTTGTCCTATTATTCAGTCTTCTTTCAGATCTTCTGAACTGCTCTGAGTACTCTCAGTGGATGTATTAGGGAAGAAAAAAAGACAGTCATAATAGAGAAGGTTCAGGCCTGGAAGTAGCACATTTGACTAGTTTCCATAATGCACTGGCAAGAATTAATATACATGGCTGCATCTAAATGCAAGGGAGGCTCAGCAATGTGGTCCAGCTATATACTAGGGGGAAAAGGACTTTGGTGAAACATATTACACTTTTCCATAGTAGAAGATGAATGGAAACTTGTCCTCTTTTACTAGTAATAAGCGATGCGCAAAACTATTACAATGTCCTTGATTTTTGTCTGACTGTTCAACTCAACCAGTAGAACTTTGTAAAGACAGGCAGGATATAAGTCTAGCCACAAAGAATTTCCCTCCATGTATGTTTCCCGGGACTTGTTAAAACAGACCCCAGCTGCTATTCTTTAGACTATAAAGTAAGTTTCTCATTAATTCTGCCCCTTTAGCAGCTGACAGGCAATTTGACTGCTTGGAAAACACACTGAGTTTTTATGACCCACACGTAAGTAATCATAACCAGCCATATGTAAAACCACAGAACATAAATTGATGAAACTAATACAATTTTAACCAGCAATATTAAAGGTTATATTTTAGAACTACAAAGTTTTTTTTTTTTTAACATTTCAGAATTGTCCTACAGAAGTGTAGTGAATTTTGCTTTCATATTAAAAAAAAATGCAGTTTACTAAGATAATTATTTTCTCTTTAATTTTCATCTTCTTTTTGCAAATGTTTTATTTTTAGATCACTTCATATTATATATTAGAAGTCTGTATTAGTAATAAAATATATAATTCACATCTAAACATTTTAGGAGCTATTTCAGGAGGAATATATTAATACACATATTCACTTCACTATTTTCTGTCCAAGGACTTTGTTTTTTAACTATTATTGTTAGGATAAGTAATTCAATGTTTTATAAGTATTCATCTTGTCTTAGGTGGTTTTGAGAATAAGAAAATTATTCACAATAAGGTAATAAGACATTGTATATATAACTATATATAGAGAGATACATTTATATACACATATACATATATATGATCGGAGAAGGCAGTGGCACCCCACTCCAGTACTCATGCCTGGAAAATCCCATGGACGGAGGGGCCTGGTGGGCTGCAGTCCATGGGGTCGCTGGGAGTCGGACATGACTGAGCGACTTCACTTTATTTTTTCACTTTCATGCATTGGAGAAGGAAATGGCAACCCACTCCAGTGTTCTTGCCTGGAGAATCCCAGGGACGGGGAAGCCTGGTGGGCTGCCATCTATGGGGTCGCACAGAGTCGGACACAACTGAAGCGACTTAGCAGCAGCAGCAGCATACATATATATGAATTGTCTACCCTCTGAATTCAAGCATTGAGTTCAAACCCCTAGTACATCAAAATGTGAGTCTTTTGGGATATCAGGCCTTCAAAGATGTGATTAAGTTACAATAAGGTTGTTAGGGTGGACCCTATTTCAGTCTGACTACTATCCTTAGGAGAAGAGGAGACAGTCACACAAAGACACACCAGAGATGAACACACAGAAAATAAGGACACAACAAGAAATCTTCATCTACAAATGAAGTAAAGAGGTCTTAGAAGAAACTAAGCCTTAGTCTTGGACTCCAGCCACCAGATCCATCCACAGAGAAATTTCTCTTAAGTCACCCAGTCTGTGGTATTTTTATATGGCTGCTCTAGCAAACTACTAGTAATATTGTATATTAATACATTATACACAGACACCCACATATGCACGAGAAATAGCAACAGAGAATCTATTTAAGAAAGAAAGTAGTGCTAAATATAATAAACATTTAGTAACTGAAGGACAGTTCATTTTTGTAGTATATTTTGAATATTAAATATTTGAAAGTTATATTAAAATTTATTTGTTGTTGTTCAGTCACTAAGTCATGTCAAGTTCTTTGTGACCCTATGAATTGCAGCATGCCAGGCTTCCCTGTCTTTCACTATCTCCTGGAGTTTACTCAGACTATGATGATCTAGTTAGTGATGCCATTCAACCATCTCATCCTCTGTCGTCCACTTCTCCTGTTGCTCTCAGTCTTTCCCAGCATTGGGGACTTTTCCAGTGAGTTGGCTCTTCCAATCAGATAACCAAAGTATTGGAGCATTAGCTTAAGTATTAGTTCTTCCAATGAATATCAGGATTGATTTCCTTTAGGATAGACTGATTTTATCTCCTTGCTGTCCAGGGGACTCTCAAGAGTCTTCTCCAGCACCATAATTCAAAAACATCAATTCTTCAGCACTCAGCTTTCTTTATGGTCCAACATTCACATCCGTACATGACCACTGGAAAAACCACAGCTTTGACTAGAAGGACCTTTGTCAGCAAAATGATGTCTCTGCTTTATAATACAATTTAGGTTGGTCACAGCTTTTCTTCCAAGGAGATAGCATCTTTTCATTTCATAGCTGCAGTCACCATCCACAGTGATTTTGAAATCCAAGTAAATAAGTCTGACACTCTTTCCACTTTTCCCTGATCTATTTGTCATGAAGTAATGGGGCCAGATGCCATGATCTTCATTTTTTGAATGTGCAATTTTAAGTCAGCCTTTCCACTCTCTTCTTTCATCTTCATCAAGTGGCTTTTTACTTCCTCTTCACTTTCTGCTATTAGGGTGGTATCATCTGCATGTCTGAGGTTCTTGATATTTGTCCCAGTAATCTTGATTCCCACTTGTGAGCCATCCAGCTGGGATTTCACATGATGTACTATGCATATAAGTTAAATAAACAGGGTGACAATATACCACCTTGACCTACTCCTTTCCCAATTTTGAACCAGTTGGTTGTTCCATGTCTGGTTCTAACTGTTGCTTCTTGATCTGCATACAGATTTCTCAGGAGGCAAGTAAGGTCATCTGGTATTTCCGTCTCTTTAAGAATTTTCCACAGTTTGTTGTGATCCACATAGTCAAAGGTTTTAGCATAGTCAATGAAGCAGAAATAGCTTTTTTTTTTTTAAATTCCCCTGCTTTTCCTATGATACAGCAGAAGTTGGCAGTTTGATCTCTGGTTCCTCTGTCCTTTTAAAATCCAGCTTGTACATCTGGAAGTTCTTGGTTCACGTACTGCTGAAGCCTAGTTTGAAGGATTTTGAGCATAAACTTGCTAGCATGTGAAATGAGTGCAATTATGTGTAATTTGATTACTTTTTGGCATTGCCTTCTTTGAGATTAGAATGAAAACTGATCTTTCCCGTTCTTATGGCCACTGCTGAATTTTCCACTTTTTCTGGCCTAGTGACTAAAGTTAGTAAAACATTGTTTAGTTACATGTCAAAGGAGAAATTAGGAAATTTAATGAGATGTCTGACATTATCATAGATATACAAAACCATGAAATTCACAATATTCTTCAGAGCAAATTGTTACTGCATATCTACATGTTCAACATAATAGAAAATGAAAGAAAAACATAAAATCCAAATTTTAAAGGCATATATTGCTAATCCAATTCCAATTCCTGCACAGTATTTAGAATGAATTTAATATATAGCAGAAACTGGTCATAAAAGCAAATACATCATTGAGAAAGAATAAGCTACTCAGATATCCATTTCTTATCCCATCTCTAGAGATTTGTGACCCTTCCAACTAATCAACTTTATTCATTCTCTACTCAAATATCACATAGTCATAGCGACTTTGCCTGCCTATCCCATCAAAATCTTCACTCACTCTTTATTCCTTTATTGTGGTTTATTAAAATATCAGTATAATTTAGCTGATAATATATTTTATATTTATTTGTTTAATATTTGTCTCCCACACTAAAGGAAGGCAAAGATTTTCTGGCTGGCTTACTTTAATATGTTTAACCTCTAAAAATATTTCTAAAACATAAGTAATGTTAAATAAATGCTTACTGAGAGATAAGTGATCAAATCAGTATTTATTCATTGTGTACTATGCTTATTTATGTCAATATAGTTGTAATAGTAACAGAGTTTCATTACCAACCCCTACCTGAACCACAGATATCATAATCTAGTTGGGAAGGTGAAAGGATGAATAAACATAGGATAATTCATTTTTAAAAGGTATGCTGTCCAGAGCCAGTATGGAAAATAGTATGACAATTCCTAAAACATTAAAAATATAATTAAAATATGTTCCAACAATTCTACTTCTGGGTATATTCTCAACAGAAATGAAAGCAGAAACTCAAAGGGCTATTTGCACACACATGTTCATAGCAGCAAAAGCCAAAGCATAAGTGTCCACTGACAGATGAATGGATAAACAAAAAAAAATACATAAAAAATTGAATACTTTTCAGTCTTAAAAATGGAAGTAAATTCTGACACATGCTGCAGTATGGATGAAACTTGAGAACATTACTCTAAATGAAATAAGCCCAACACAAAAAGACAAATACTGTATAATTCCACTTATGTAAGACATTTAAAACAGTTAAACTCATAGGATTGAAAAGTAGAATGGTGGTTGTCAGGGCATGAGAGGAGGAAAAAATGGGAAATTGTTGTTTATTTCAATATTATCACCTTACAAAAAAGCATATCCTACAGATTATACACTTTGATACTCTTATTTTTTTAATGGATTCTATGTTGTTTTCTTCATTTAAAATCTGTACAAAGAAAGCTAGTTAGAGATTTATCTAGAGTGCAAATAAGTGTAAGTGAAATATATATTGTCATGTGAATATATAATGACATTGCTTATAGAAGGAGGCCAAGGCATTTTCTCAGTGATTGAGCCCCAGTCTGTCCTATTATACTGTAGATGTTTCTGACCTCAGATCTACCCCTATAATGAGGCCTTTGACTTTGAATTAGGAGATGGAAAATTCAGTTTTAATTCAGTATACTCCAAGGGTTTCTCCACTGTTTCCCCATCTATTTCCCATGAAGTGATGGGACCAGATGCCATGATCTTCATTTTCTGAATGTTGACCTTTAAGCCAAATTTTTCACTCTCCTCTTTTACTTTCATCAAGAGGCTTTTTAGTTCCTGTTCACTTTCTGCCATAAGGGTGGTGCCATCTACATATCTGAGGTTATTGATATTTCTCCTGGCAATCTTGATTCCAGCTTGTGCTTCTTCCAACCCAGCGTTTCTCATGATGTACTCTGCATATAAGTTAAATAAGCAGGGTGACAATATACAGCCTTGACGTACTCCTTTTCCTATTTGGAACCAGTCTGTTGTTCCATGTCCAGTTCTAACTGTTGCTTCCTGAGCTGCATACAGATTTCTCAAGAGGCAGGTCAGGTGGTCTGGTATTCCCATCTCTTTCAGAATTTTCCACAGTTTATTGTGATCCACACAGTCAAAGGCTTTGGCATAGTCAATAAAGCAGAAATAGATGTTTTTCTGGAACTCTCTTGCTTTTTCCATGATCCAGGGATGTTGGTAATTTAATCTCTGTTTCCTCTGCCTTTTCTAAAACCAGCTTGAACATCTGGAAGTTCACAGTTCACGTATTGCTAAAGCCTGGCTTGGAGAATTTTGAACATTACTTTACCAGCGTGTCAGATGAGGGCAATTGTGCGGTATTTTGAGCATTCTTTGGCATTGCCTTTCTTTGGGATTGGAATGAAAACTGACCTTTTCCAGTCCTGTGGCCACTGCTGAGTTTTCCAAATTTGCTGGCATATTGAGTGCAGCACTTTCATAGAATCATGTTTCAGGATTTGAAATAGCTCCACTGGAATTCTATCACCTCCACTAGCTTTGTTCGTAGTGATGCTTTCTAAGGCCCACTTGACTTCACATTCCAGGATGTCTAGCTCTAGGTGAGTGATCACACCATCATGACTATCTTGGTCTTGAAGATCTTTTTTGTACAGTTCTTCTGTGTATTCTTGCCATCTCTTCTTAATATCTTCTGCTTCTGTTAGGTCCATACCATTTCTGTCCTTTATTGAGCCCATCTTCTCATGAAATGTTCCCTTGGTATCTCTAATTTTTTTTGAAGAGATCTCTAGTCTTTCCCATCCTGTTGTTTTCCTCTATTTCTTTGCATTGATCGCTGAGGAACACTTTCTTATCTCTCTTCGCTATTCTTTGGAACTTTGCATTCAGATGTTTGTATCTTTCCTTTGCTTCTTTGCTTTTCTCTTCTCTTCTTTTCACAGCTATTTGTAAGGCCTCCTCAGACAGCCGTTTTTCTTTTTTGCATTTCTTTTCCATGGGGATGGTTTTGATCCCTGTCTCCTGTACAATGTCACAAATCTCCGTCCGTAGTTCATCAGGCACTCTATCTATCAGATAGATGGGAAATAGATGGGGAAACAGTGGAAACAGTGGCAGTCTTTATTTTTTGGGCTCCAAAATCACTGCAGATGGTGACTGCAGCCATGAAATTAAAAGATGCTTACTCCTTGGAAGGAAAGTTATGACCAACCTAGATAGCATATTCAAAAGCAGAGGCATTACTTTGCCAACAAAGGTCCGTCTAGTCAAGGCTATGGTTTTTCCTGTGGTCATGTATGGATGTGAGAGTTGGACTGTGAAGAAAGCTGAGCACCAAAGAATTGATGCTTTTGAACTGTGGTGTTGGAGAAGACTCTTGAGAGTCCCTTGGACTGCAAGGAGATCCAACCAGTCCATTCTGAAGGAAATCAACCCTGGGATTTCTTTGGAAGGAATGATGCTAAAGCTGAAACTCCAGTACTTTGGCCACCTCATGCGAAGAGTTGACTCATTGGAAAAGACTCTGATGCTGGGAGGGATTGGGGGCAGGAGGAGAAAGGGACGACAGAGGATGAGATGGCTGGATGGCATCACTGACTCGATGGACATGAGTTGATGATGGACAGGGTGGCCTGGCGTGCTGTGAATCATGGGGTCACAAAGAGTCAGACACGACTGAGCGACTGAACTGAACTGAGGGGTTTCTCTTGTCTTCCCTGGTGGCTCAGACGGTAAAGAGTCTCCCTACAAATGTGTGAGCCTCAGGTTCAATCCCTGGGTTGGAAAGATCCCCTGGAGAAGGGAATGGCTACCCACTCCAGAATTCTTGTCTGGAGAATGCTATGGACAGAGGAGCCTGGTGGGCTAGTCCATGGGGTCACAGAATCAGACACGACTGAGTGACAAACACTTCTACTTTCAAGAGTTTCTCTGTTTTTATCTCGATTCTTTAGAAAATTCATAGAGGAACACTCTGAAGAAGCACAAACTAATGAAAATCTGTATGTTCTCTGGGAGAAGAACTTGGATTCTTTGGTTTCTGTTATCACAATCATATATTGCAAAATTGTTATGACCTCCTTGAAAACTGCTAGGTTGATACCAGGCAGATTTGGCAAGTGGAAACCTCTTCCTTCCTTTAAGACCTTCAATAAAATAATGTTTTCTTAATGAGGCCTTATGTTTTCTGTTGACTACAGAAGTTATAATAAGTGAATCAAGTAAATTGTGACAACAGGAGAGAAAAATAAATCAGCCTAGGGACCATAAATTTCAAAATCAATGCCAGTTCTCACTTACTAAGTTTGAGGAGTATTCAGTCTTTGTTCTTTCTCATGTTTTCTGTTTTATCCATCTTATTCATGAATAAATAATACATTAACAAATACTTTAACAAAAACAACAGAAAAAACTGAGAGAAGACAGATGAATAAGAAGGAAAAATAGCTAAAGATAGCTCTTGAGATGGAATGACTCACTCAGCCACCTCACCCTATGCTCAAATTCAGCCCCTGAAATAACATCAAAGCTTCAAAATAATAATCTTATCCCATAGTCCATATACGGGACATACCAAAACAAAAGTACAAAGGAAAGATAATTAGCTTCACTATTGAGATGTCTTACTGGGAGTATCATATATTATCCAAAATTTATGATTTACCTACTGATTATAGTATAAAGAGAGATTGCAATATAGATATACAGATAGTGTGTGTGTATATATATATGTACATAGAATATACATATAGATCAAACATTTTGAACATATCCAATAGTAAGGACAGTTTACACAGTTCCTCATTATATAGGCACATAAATGTGCACACACACATCCACAGTAATAAACAAATAGTTCATGTTTGCTTTTATGCTAAATACAGGTATGCACTCTGGTCTTCACTCTTCTTGTTAATATTTTTAATGTAGATAGTACCTACTTGATGATTTCACAGTCCATTAATGGATCACCACAGTAGTTTGAAAAGAATAATGTATTCACATTTACATGAACAAAATATGTTTTCCCCTACTAAATCACTTTTAAATAGCTTTCAATTTATTATGAAATTATGAGGAATAAATTGCCTGATATGTGTTATGCAATAAAGTGTTATGCAAAACAATTTATTATGTTTTTATTTTCACCTTCCAAATTCTACCTAATTAAGACTTCATATCCTCTACGTACACTTCTCTATATCCAGAATCAGAATCTTTGCCTCACTAAAATTCATGGGCAATACAATGGAACTTTCTTTTCCACTCATCACTTGAAGATCTAGCTTTTAACAAAGTAACAGGTGTACTTGTCTTCTACATTAGATTGCAAGTTCTTTAGAACTTAAAACACATTGTGTAACTCAATTTTGTATTCCTTATAGTACTAACATGGTGATTTCCACATAAGCCCTTAATAAATGTTTATTGAATTAAATTTAAAGGGCAAGAAAAGAGAAAACTGAATAATGGATAGTCATTTAGATATATCAGAAAGTTATGATTGATAAGAGAGAAATGTAAAACATTAGAATTA
This sequence comes from Bubalus bubalis, assembly GCF_019923935.1. Classification (NCBI taxonomy): domain Eukaryota; kingdom Metazoa; phylum Chordata; class Mammalia; order Artiodactyla; family Bovidae; genus Bubalus; species Bubalus bubalis. The sequence continues at coordinate 64,526,847 of NC_059162.1, forward strand.
GGATTTCAGTTCTATGTCATTTCCATTGTTTCTCTTTCAAGCACCTGTAAATGTTTGGTCTATTAATATTTTTTAAGTTTTTTATGTAAACATACTCTTAGCCTCTTCACTACTGTAATTCAAGACTTTCTAATATACTGCCTCATTAGTCTTACTTCTACATGATTCACCTGTACACTCACAAAATTTAATTCCTTTATTTTCAACAGCATCTGATTCTCCTCTCACTGCTACTCTTTGTGCGTGGTACATTTATCTGTCTTTTCTAGCTGCCTCTAATGGATATCTGACACCTATCTCCCTGGTTTCAAGTAAAAAGTGATTTTGCAAGTATTATATAATTATATTGAGCCCCAAAATGGAATAGAGAAATTCGTCATTATGAAAGTGCCTGCATACAATTAGCTTATTAACAAAACAATTGAATATTCCCATTATACAATATTTTGACACGAACTGAGAGATGACAGAATAGTTTAATCAAACACATTCTGAATTTGTATTATATGTTTGCTTTACAAGTGTGTATTTCTAGATGGAATCTGTAACTCTTTTGGTTAAGTTGATTAATATGGTTGATCCACATTGAGAGCCAAGCCAAGTCAGGCTCTTAAGCTCAACAGACAAGTGTGTGCACAGCAGGGTGTACTTGCCTGGCATCCAACCCTAAATAATAGAAGGCAGGTTATTGAGAGGATTATTTAAAGCATCCCAAATTTTTTGAATTCAAAAGAGTCTTTAATTCTGGCTCTTGAAAACAGGAAAACCCGTTTAGGAAATAGTTGGTATTGAATGTAAACTATTAAGGGAGGGATGTAGCATCATGCAAGAATTAATCAGGAGGAAAAAAATATATATCAGGTAGAAAAGGGATGTAATATAAGAAATAGTGTGCTTGAACATTTTGGGGAGAACTGGTGAGCTGAAAATCTAGGTAGTCTCTGATTGGGGTTGCAGCTGAGTCTCAAGGAAATAGAAGGTTGCAATTTCCCCCTAACAGAAACCTACAGAAAATTGTGCTGACATCATAACACCTCAATCATGCATCACTTTCAGGGAAATCAGAAACTAAAAATTCTCATCTGTCTAGGTAACTCCCACCTATTTTGGAAGTAAAAGAATGTTTCTACCCCATTTTTCTGTCTATTAAGTGTCTCATGAGTATATTTCCTATTTAACAGAACCTAAACCATATCAACAATCTTACACAAAATTGCAGGTGGGGACAGTTAAGCAAACAAAGGCAGTGGTTGACCACATACACAAGCAGCCTGTTAGTAAAACCTCACAAAGACAAAGCAGCAGCAGATAGTCAAGGCCCTTCTTGCCTTGAAATTCTAGGTAGAGTATTCAGCGATCAAGCAGGGGCAAATACTAGATTTTAAAGATTAGACTCTGAAACTTGAGTTCTGGGGAATTTATTAGAGGCTTTGATTAGGAAAGTAGTTGCAGAATGAGGGACAAGGATACAATAGCAATATGATGTGTTGCAGTCTTGGCTGTATAGTCTCATCCTTTTAATTCAGCATACATGAGATTGGAAACACTAACATGTCTCTGGTTCAGGGGGATGTGCATGCACTTTGTGATTGCAATTACAAAAATTGTTGAATGAATGGTATTGCTCAATTCTTATCATGACTGGGTGAGTACTAGAGCCCTTCCTGATATAACTAAGGGAGCTGGAGTCCAGGTATTTCATCAGAACAGGATTGAGTGCTTTAATTATGAGAGGGCAGCTAGTTTCCATGAAATCAACACTTTTCATGTTGTGGACAAGTTAACCTTTACTGTTCTCTTCTGCTTCCAATTCTGCATTCCTTTTATCCTCAGCCAAAATCCCGTTATTGGTGCAGCAACAGATTGAAGTTTTCATTAATGAATGTAGCATCATTATTCAAGTAATATTACTTAAGTGTATTATTTCCAAATCTTCACTTCCATCCTGCTACAGAACTAGGCATTTACCTCTTTTGCCATGTGACTTTTTAAGTCCCACTAGTCAAAGTATAATTTCTTGCTCTTTAGATACTGGACTTAGCCATATTATTTGTTTTGACCTATAACTTGGCAGACGTGATGTGAGTATGAGTCTTTAGTATAATTTACTCTCTGTCTTCTACAGAAGAAGGGCATCTTCCAGATAAGGATCATATTATCCTTAGAGCCTAGTTTCAGAAAAGTAATGGAAAATACCTGAGCCAGCCCCCAAATGAGATCCAGACTTGTTCAGCTGAATTTAGCACAGATAAACTTAACTTTAGCTGATTTCAGTCAGTTCAGTTCAGTCACTCAGTTGTGTCTGACTCATTGCAACCCATGCACTGCAGTACACCAGGCTTCTCTGTCCATCACCAACTCCTGGAGCTTACTCAAACTCATGTCCATTGAGTCAGTGATGCCATCCAACCATCTCATCCTCTGTCATCCCCTTTTTCTCCCACCTTCAATAATTCCCGGTATCAGGGTCTTTTCAAATGAGTCAGTTCTTTGGATCAGGTGGCCAAAATTTTGGAGTTGCAGCTTCAGCATCAGTCCTTCCAATGAATATTCAGGACTGATTTCTTTTAGGATGGACTGGTTGGATGTCCTTGCAGTCCAAGGGACTCTCAAGAGTATTCTCTAACACCACAGTTCAAAAGCTTCAATTCTTTGGCACTCAGCTTTCCTTATAGTCCAACTCTCACATCCATACATGATTACTGGAAAAACCAAAGCTTTGACTAGATGCACCTTTGTTGGCAAAGTAATGTCTCTGCTAATTTACATGCCAGAAAACATGTATATGTGTTTGTTTTATTAGCTACTGAAATTCTGTGGTTTTATTGTTGTTGATGTTGTTTTACTGTTATGTAGCAAAGGCTAATATAGTTTTTCTTGATTGCCAGGCTATAGTAGTCTGTAACTATCTTTATTCTTGTTCTTCCTTTGGGAATGGCAATACTAGGATCTATCCTTAGAGAAGTCCTTAGATATCTGGCTGAGGTTCTCCTACTGCCATTGTATGGTAGCAATATTATTTTCTTTTGAAAATAAAGACCCTGATGCTAGGAAAGATTGAAGGCAGGAGGAGAAGGGGGCGACAAATGATGAGATGGTTGGATGGCATCACTGACTCAATGGACATGATTTGAGCAAGCTCCAGTTGTTGTTGATGGACAGGGAGGCCTCTGTGCTGCAGCACATGGGGTCTCAAAGAGTCAGACACAACCCATTGACTGAACTGACTGAATGAGGATTAATCACCTCAACAGTAATCATTTTTCTTTGCCTGTTAATTCAGTGGCATGAGGATCCTGGAAGGTGACAGTTTCAATTTACTTAATTTCAGTAGAAGTATTGCTGTGTCTTCTAGTGGAATCATTTGTCTCTTGGTCACTGTGATCTTTGTGGCAGAAAAACTTAGGCCAACAAATATTAACACACTCCCTATATTTCTCAATGGAGAAGGAAATGGCAACCTACTCCAGTATTCTTGCCTGGAGAATCCCTTGGACAGAGGAACCTGGCAGGCTATAGTCCATGGGGTCGCAAGAGTTGGACACAACTGAGTGACTAGAGAGAGAGAGAGAGAGATTTCTCAAAGTTGATTTAAGGCCATGTGGTTGAGTTCTGGCCAATGGAAATGTAAGTGGAGTTGTATCCTGTGTAGTCTGTGGCATGTTAGAGTTAGCATGCTTTCTTCATCACTCTTTTCACTCATTAGCCAGATTTTGAAAACAGTGCATTGAGAATGAAGAACTACAAAATAGTTGGAATCAGTCTTCCTGAATCACAGGATAGAAAAGCGTATGTGTGTGCTCCATTGCTCAGACTTGACTGATTCTTTGCAACCGTGTGGACTGTAGCCCTGCAGGCTCCTTTTCTCTCTCCATAGGATTTTCCAGGCAAGAATACTGGAGTGGTTTTCCATTTCCATCTCCAAGGATAGAAGAGTGACTCTACCAAACTTTACATGAATGAGAAATAAACCTTTGTAAAATTAAACCAATGACATATTGGAGATCACTTACTGAATGACTAAAATTAATTACCATCATTATGACAAACTCAAATCCAGTGAAGTCCAAAATTTGGGGGACAGTATATAAAACATTATGAGTTATGATCTATAGCTAAACTGACTTTCGTTCTTTGACTATCATACAAATGCAGTGTAGCTATAAGAGAAAGAGCACCATATGGTGGTTACTCATTCAAACATGTTTATAATGGCATATGGTTTATAATGATTCAGTGTTTTTCTCCCAATTAGGAGAGTAACTGAGTCTTCAACAAGCTTATTTCAATATTCTCTAGGGCCAGTTATATCTGGGTAATGGAGTAAACATTAAGAACCATACACTGTATGGGGTGAGACAATTGCTTAATTCCTTTTGCTGTAAAATTAGTTCCTAGAGTAGAAGCAGAATTTTTCATGTAAGACGTATGATGAAGTGCTTAGGGAAGTTTTGCAGGAAGAAAAGGCAAATATACATTCAGAGTAATTTTCTTTTTTTAGTGAGAAATAAGAATTCCCTCTATGATGGAAAGGGTCAAATCAAATTAACCTGCCTACCATTTGTTGGTAGAGTTCTAGTATTTAGTAAGGAGGTAGCAGCTAATCCATTGCAAGTTGGTGATTAGCCACTTTGATGAGTTTTTACTCATCAAACTTTAGTAGAGATTCAGTTCAGTTCAGTTCAGTTGCTCAGTCATGTCTGACTCTTTGCGACCCCATGAACTACAGCATGCCAGGCCCTCCCTGTCCATCAACAACTCCTGGAGTTTAGCCAAACTCATGTACATTGAGTGGTGATGCCATCCAACCATCTCATCCTCTGTCATCCCCTTCTTCTCCTGCCCTTAATCTTTCCCAGGATCAGGGTCTTTTCAAATGAGTCAGCTCTTCACATCAGGTGGCCAGAGTATTGGAGTTTCAGCTTCAGCATCAGTCCTTCCAATGAACACCCAGGACTGATCTCCTTGAGGATGGACTGGTTGGATCTCCTTGCAGTCCAAGGGACTCTCAAGAGTCTTCTCCAACACCACAGTTCAAAAGCATCAATTCTTCGGTGATCAGCTTTCTTTATAGTCCAACTCTTACATCCATACATAACTACAAGAAAAACCATAGCCTTGACTAGATGGACCTTTGTTGACAAACTAATGTCTCTGCTTTTTAATATGCTGTCAAGGTTGGTCATATTAATAGTTAACAAAATAATCATAAAAGTTTATTCCACCCTGATTATATATATTTAACTTGAGTATTCAAATACTTAATTTTATGTCCTGGGTGTATATCTTATTGGAGAAAGCGATGGCACCCCACTCCAGTACTCTTGCCTGGAAAATCCCATGGATGGAGGAGCCTGGTGGGCTGCAGTCCATGGGGTCGTGAAGAGTCAGACACAACTGAGCGACTTCACTTTCACTTTTCACCTTCATGCATTGGAGAAGGAAATGGCAACCCACTCCAGTGTTCTTGCCTGGAGAATCCCAGGCATGGGGGAGCCTGGTGGACTGCCATCTCTGGGGTCGCACAGAGTCAGACACGACTGAAATGACTTAGCAGCAGCAGCAGTACATCTTATTAACTCAGTGTGACAGAAAGAGGCTGGCTATTTCTAAACAAATTTGTTTTTTTGCTGGGCACATAACTAGATTACTGTGGCAGATTGTATTTTATAGGGATGTTGGAAATAATTTCTCCCACTTTCCATGTTCATTCAATGTGATTTTGCCACTCTCCCACTTAAGGAGTGACATTTATTTCTCTCCTCTTTTGAAACAGGGTGGGGCATCTACTTGATGGAATATGGCAGAGGCACCACTGTGCCAATTCCAGCATAGTTCTAAATTATACAGTGTTTCCTTTTCCTGCTTTCTTGAAGGCTTGCTCTTAGGATGATTCCTCTAGGAACCTAAGGATCATGTTCTAAGAATCCCACATCACGTGAACAGTCTACCTGTGGTTATTCTGGTTTACAGCCTCAATTAAGCTACCAGTCCATAGGCAATATCAGTTGTCAATTGTGTGAGTGAACTGCCATGAAAGCAAGCTATCTCCTTATGTTTACTGACTCAGACAACATCAAAATACAATCCTAAGAGACCCTGCATGAAAACCATCCATCTGAGTCTGGTCAACTGTCAGAACAACCAATCCTTTGAAGGCATTAAGACTTGGAGTAGTTTGTTGTGCAAGAATAGATAAAACAACTCCATTTAATCTCCTAGCTATATGATTGTGTTTTGGCCAATGGAATGTGTGTTCAAGATGGTAAAAACTGCTCTCTGACTTGGCCCAGAAAAAAGAATGTCTGTGTAATCCACCACCCTTTCTCTTTTGTTTCCTGGGAGTTGATGTCCAGGATGATCCTGGAAACAACATGGTGAAGAATTGAAAGACTACATAAAGCAGCTCCCAAATACCAGAACAAATGAAATTTGGACTTGCTTGGCTAAGCAATACCTCTTTTGTGGGTTAAATAACTAATATTTAAGGGTCATACTATAGCAAATAAAGTTATATTCACTTATATAATATGATAATCTAGCATGTTCCTTAAACCTTTACCTCTTTAATTTTCTTGTCAGTGAAGTGGAGATAACAGCCCCTGTCTCATACCTCACTGCTGCTACTGCTAAGTCACTTCAGTTGTGTCCGACTCTGTGTGACTCCATAGACAGCAGCAGCCCACCAGGCTCCCCCGTCCCTGGGATTCTCCAGGCAAGAACACTGGAGTGGGTTGCCATTTCCTTCTCCAATGCAGGAAAGTGAAAAGTCAAAGTGAAGTCACTCAATTGTGTCCAACGCTTAGCATGGACTGCAGCCCACCAGGCTCCTCCGTCCATGGGATTTTCCAGGCAAGAGTACCGGAGTAGGGTGCCATTGCCTTCTCCATACCTCAGTGAATTCCTATAAATAATAGATTACATACTAGTTCTTAAGATAATTTTTACACTGGAAAGAACAAAATAACAGTCATATTGATAATTACAGCTTTTGAAACAATATTTCAGAAGGGTTGCACAGGAGATTTTGGAATCAGATGTATTTATTTGGTCGATTATTGTGTGACATGAAGAAGTTATTTGGGCTTTTTCTGTGATTTAATAAGATTATAATATATAATTGGACATAATTAGAACCTATTAGTGCTCAACATATATTTATTTGAAAGTGAAACTGTTAGTTGCTCAGTCGTGTCTGACTCTTTGTGACCCCATGGACTGTAACCCACCAGACTTCTCTGTCCATGAAATTCTCCAGGAAAGAATACTGGAGTTAGGTAGCCATTCTCCTCTACAGAGGATCTGCCAACACAGGGATCAAACCTAGGTCCCCTGCATTGTAGGCAGATTCTTTACTGTCAGATCCACCAGGGAAGCCCACATATCCATTTCCTTCTTCTTAAATATAAATATGTCAGTTCCTGGAAAGAAAAGTTATTAGTAATTTTAGATCATAATAGTAACCATTCTAGTTAACTACCAACTTAAGAACTCATAACTGATCTGAGAAACCCTTACTTGACTTCAGTTTTTTCCTTTTGGGGGGAGCTTAATTCATCCTTCTTTATGGATAGCAATTGGAGAATAAATGAATGAGTGAATATAAAGTTTGTTCCCTCTTTAACACTTCTATAAACTGAGGAAGGAAGAAAAAGATCCAGGATTTAACCCTTATCTTAGGAAAAATAGTATGATAATCCTAGCCACCAATATAGTAAGTAATTGAATAATTAAGCATACACAGAAAAGTCAGATAATTTAGAGAAGGTGATTTTCAGGAAGTAACATGGCTAGAAAGATCAACAGCCTTCTTTCAAACAAGATCCATAGGGTAAAAAGAGTTTTAATTCAGGAAATGCATTCTAGATACAAATTGGAAAATAGGTTATTTAAAATAAAGATACTTAGTTCAGAGGATGTATGCAGCTAAAGACTATAGTTTTGAGATGAAGAAAGAAATACAATGTTTGCAATTTCAAGGAGAACTAATCATGATTTATTAACACATTAAAATGACTGTAGTTCACATCAATGCTGTCTTAATCAATGATATGACAGATTTTCAAGCTTATAAATATTTAACAACAAATTAAATGATCATTATAAAGACCATAGACAATTAAAAGTGCTGTGGACTCTATATATCTGTACAGTGCAGAATGTGACTTTTTTTTTTTAGTTTGAAGTGATGGTATATTTTTTAATAGTTTATGGTTTCCACCTGAAGAAAACATTTTTAGTATTTTGTGTCATTTTAGACGTAATTGGGGAAAAAACACTTGATCTTGATGTTTGGAGTTGTGCAGAAATGATTTTATATGTGTGGTCTAAAATATTTTTAATTGGAAAGATACTTGGTACATTTAATATATCCTCATCTCTGTTGCATAATTACCTTGAAAATGGGGGTCCATATGGTAAATGAGCAACATTTAATAAAAATAACTGACTATCTTGCCAGAAACAGTGATGTTATAGTGAAAAGATTTGCACATTACATAATTCATGATTTTTATGGGAGACATAGGGTTAGTCATAAGAACTACTTTGAGTTTAGAATCTAACCAAGATATACCACCGTTTCAATAATGAATAATGCAGATAACATCTACCCTCCATGAGCTACAGAGCAGAGAAAGGAGCTATCTAAAGTATCTCATTAGGAAAAAGATGAAATGAACATCTAGCACCTTGATGGAGAATGCTGAAAGATTTTTTTTCTTTTCTCAATTATTTGTAAAAATAAATTTGTACATTTTTAAAACCTTTGGCAAACTAAAAGCTAATTGAAGAAAATGATCCTCTTTTCAAATAACTGATAAAATACTTTATCATAAGGGTTTTTACATAGTGCAAATGATGCAGGTCATCAACATAATGATTGAAAATATAAATTAAAAAAAGCATATGTCTGAGAAAGACACAATGAGCCCAACTCATTATAGCATCGTTCTCAGCACAAGACTAGTTTGTATGGTGTCAGCACTTCCACAACTCTTGCTTCTGTTGATTGCATGAATGGAATTATAACTTTCATTTCAGATTACAACTCAGACTTAAACAAATGAAGTATACTTTTGTGGCCTAGTTTTTGGGAAATTGAAAATATGAAGTAATCTCTACTTACAATAAATTTGAGAAAGCCTCATTCCTGAGACCAAAAAAGAAACAGTTTCTCTCCCTCTTCCAAACTGTGGCCTCAAAAATGCAAGCTTATTTTTCTCTATAGTTTTATTTTAATTATTTTGCAAAATATATTAATGTTTAGAAACAATTTTATGTACATAAAGAAAAAATCAAATTGGGAGATAAAGCTGCTGTCCAAAGTCTCTCTTGATATTGTTTTGTCATTGTTGTTTAGTTGCTAAACCATGTCCAACTCTTCTGTGACTCCATGGACTATAGATTACCAGGCTTCCCTGTCCAGGGATTTCCCAGGCAAAACTACTTGAGTAGGTTGTTATTTCCTTCTCCAGGATATCTTCCTGACCTAGGGATTGAACCTGTGTCTGCTGCCTTGGCCGGTGGATTCTTTAACAGGGAAGCTTTACTAAAGCCAGGGAAGCTGGCTTTGTTTAGCCATGGTTTAAAAATCCAGACATTTCAGGCATATATAAGAAAAATAAAATATGAAGCATAATCACTATGTTATATAGAAGAAACTGACACAACATTGTAAATCAACTATACTTCAAAAAAACAAATTTAAAAAGAAGTTTACCCTCTTAGCCCATATTTTCCAAGAAAGGCTGCTACTGCTAAGTCGCTTCAGTCATGTCCGACTCTGTATGACCCCATAGACGGCAGCCCACCAGGCTCCCCCATTCCTGGGATTCTCTAGGCAAGAATACTGAAGTGGGTTGCCATTTCCTTCTACAATGCATGAAAGTGAAGAGTGAAAGGGAAGTTGCTCAGTCGTGTCCAACTCTTAGCGACCCCATGGACTGCAGCCTACCAGGCTCCTCCGTCCATGGGATTTTCCAGGCAAGAGTACTGGAATGGGGTGCCATTGCCTTCTCCACCAAGAAAGGCACTACTCTTACCAAAATAGCTGTGTTCATTATTTTTTTTTTTTTGCAATTTTTGTATATACATAAAAGAAATAATACCAGATGCATTATTCCATATCTTACTTTTTTTTCCATTTAAGTGTATATGATTTCTATCTTCTTATAGTAGCACAAATATGTCTACCAGATTCTTATACTGGTTACATAATATTCTGTTGGATGGGTATGTGAAAATTAATAATAGATAATATACAAATGGATAATTTAGGTGGTTCACGCTTATTTTGTTACCTGACCATACTTATACAGATACCATATTACCTTCTGACTAGACTGTGAACCCCTTGGCTGGTTACATATATTGTGTCAAATGCTGTTATCTTCCTTATTAACCTCTTTCACACCAGCTCCATGAATATTCCTATTTCTTGAGGAGTTCAAGAAATATCACTTGATGGTAAATACATTTATATAATTTGTGTGAATTCCAGCAGAGTAAATTTCCAGCAATGTGATCTATGTCAGTTGATATATGCATTTGTAATTTTAATAGATTTTGCCAAAATTGCAAATAGTTGGCAACTATAGTGTTTGAATCTGTATAGTTCTTCACTCTTTTATAAGCTCTGAATATTACCAAACATTTGCATGTTTCTGTATTTAACTGGTTAAAAAAGAAAATAAAGCATCTTATTTTTATTTGCATTCCTTAAAAGTGAGATGGAAATATTTTTTAATGCTTACTGAATATTTGTAATTATTTTTTATTCAACTTATCTGTTGCCCTGGCAGCCTGATTTTCCTATTACTTCATATGAATTCATTGTAAATTAAAGAAATTGGCTCATTGTCAATCTTATTGTTGGTAAGTTATGTTTTTTCTGTGCTATTCATTTAAATACTTGTAAGCTTTATCCTCTACAAACATTTTATTATATATGTTCTATTATTTCTCCTCTAGATTTTATTTTTATAAAATGTAAAAATTATTGGCTTCTTTACATGGCAGGTACTTTTCAAGGGGCTAGGACTACATTACTGAACAAACAAAGTTGACTGCCCTTGTATAAAAATATTCATAATATCAACAACTGTGTGTGTCGATATCGAGCATAACATGGGAAATTCAGTTTAGTCTTTTCTCTAGTTTGGTAGTCTGTCTTTCAAAAAAAAACTCTACTGAATTTTTTCCGTTAATTAAAATTATGCTTTTTGTCATAAATGTATTTTGATTTTTTACAACTCCTTACTCAATTTCATTTTAGTAATATGAAATATAGTAGATTCAAAATACATTTTAATATGTAGAAATGTTATGGCTTCATATTTATGGAACTTATTTTCCAAGATTTTATGCTGTACATTTATATTTGTTATCAGAATAAACTTCACTGTTAGTTTTTCATTTCTCTAAAACATTTGAAAATTAATTTGCTACTATTATACTTGTATGTTTGTAAATGAATGTAATTGTTGTGTGTGTTTACTGCCTGTCAGGTGTTGCTATCTTTATTATGCTGACATAAGTAACTTCTAACATGATTGGGAATATTTAACTTAAAAAATGAAATACAGCTTTGTTATACATTGTAGAATCATTGAAGGAATGGATGGCTTTGGAAGGCTCCTTAAAATTGACATAGTTCAGGATACAAATTAAAGTAGGAAGGAATAGGAAAAGAGATATGTTAGGAAAGGGGAGCATTAGTATAGAATTCCAAGAGATAGAGATGAAAGAAATTACACAATATGTTCAGATACAAATGGAAAACGCAGGTTTTCTGTATAGAATAATGAGAAATAATATGAAAAAAAAAGTAGATTGATACCTTAACATGGACATCTCTGAATGCCAGGTTGTAGTCTTTTCCTGATTGGAAAGAGAATTGTATCAAAACTTTTGGGTTAAATATCATGCAGTTTAATCGAGATTAAAAACTATTAATTTTAATATACATAGATAGTTCTATTGTAAAAAAGACTAGGAGAAACACTAGAAAAAAACAATACTAGAATAAAACAGTCATCATACATTAGTTATTTTTGGTGAAAATCAAATCTAGGAAGTATTACAATTTGGCAAAGTTAAAAAACACTGATTTTAAAATCCACAAATATATTATTTTACAATTTTATATAGCCATTCCCTTCTCCAGGGGATCTTACAGACCCAGGAATCAACCTCAGGTCTCCCATATTGCAGGCAGATTCTTTACTGTCTGGGCCACCAGGGAAGCCCAGGCTTGAAGTCTAGTATGGGTCTCACAAGGATAAAATTAGTGTCAGTGGAGCTGAGTTTCTTTCTGGAGATTCTAAGGGAAAATCTGTTTTCTTACTCATTCAAGTTATGGGCAGAACTCAGTTTCTTATGGTTGTAAAACCACACACCTGGGGTGGGACTCAAACTCACCCTAAAATCAGGTTGGGACTTGATCCCACAATCCCTGATGAGGAGGGTAATCCAACCCACTATCATTTGATTAAAACTGCTTACCTGGTGTTAGGACCTAGAAGCTCAGGAGCTTTTTTTCTCTTAGAAAGAATTCAGTCTGAGGCAAAGCATCAAGCAAATAATGAATTTACTAGCATAGAACACTTGTGAGAGAGACAAGCAGGCTAACAAAGGAATGCAGCAGTCCTGAGAATAAAGAGGGCTACATTTTTAATCAAAGAAAAAGCAGGGAGGGAAGAAGGCCACCTTCTTCCTCATTCTTGAGTAGACATCAAGGCTTACATCATTAGTTCCTCCTTTGGCCCTTTATGATTTAACCAGGACAGTCATGACACTATTCAAATCATATGCATATTAGCAAAAGGGTGGTCATAGTTCAGTTGCTCTGTCATGTCAGACTTTGTGTGACCCTGTGGACTGCAGCACACCAGGCTCCTCTGTCCTTCACCATCTCCAGGAGTTTGCTCAAACTCATGTCCATTGAGTTGGTGATGCCATCCAACCATCTCATCCTCTGTCATCCCCTAAAAGGTTGGTGTGTGTCTGTTACTCATTCCAGTCATGTCAGACTTTTTGGGACTCCATGGACTGTAACTCACCAGATTCCTCTGTCCCTGGAATTCTCCAGGCAAGAAAACTGTAGTGGGTTGTCATTACTTTCTCCAGAAGGGTGGAAACATATAGTAAAATATGATAACTTATCTCAGGTTTCCATATAAGGACACCTTTCACCTAGTTTTTCCCATTTCACCTATATTTCTGTCTTGGCTACATGCAGAAATGTTACTCTTCAAGGACAATTAATCCTGACTTCATGTAAGATTCTAATCCCATTATCTACCATCCTGTGTTTTGGGCTTCGCTGGTGTCTCAGATGGTAAGGAATCCGTCTATAATGCAGGAGACCTGGATTTGATTCCTGGGTCTGGAAGATCGCCTGGAAAAGGGAATGGCTACCCACTCCAGTATTCTTGCTTGGAGAATTCTATGGACAGAGGAGCCTGGCTGGCTACAGTCCATAGGGTGGCAAAGAGTCAGACATGATTGAGCAACTAACACTTTGACTATCAGGGTTTATGTCTTGCTTGTGCCTGGTGCTTGGATGCACTTAGTCTTCCATCAAGAAGTAGAGTAGACAGCCTGTAAAAAGTCTGTAAAAAGAATACATTTGAATCAGTTCTAATGAGATGGATGAAACCGGAGCCTATTATACAGAGTGAAGTAAGCCATAAAGAAAAACACCAATGCAGTATACTAACACATATATATGGAATTTAGAAAGATGATAATGATAACCCTATATGCGAGACAGATAAAGAGACACAGATCTATAAACAGTATTTTGGACTCTGTGGATGAGGGCAAGGGTTTGATGATCTGAGAGAATAGCATTGAAACATGTGTATTATCATATGTGAAACAGATTGCCAGTCCAGGTTTGATGAATGAGACAGGGTGCTCAGGGCTGGTGCTCTGGGATGACCCAGAGGGATGGGATGGGGAGGGAGGTGGGAGGGGGTTCAGGATGGGGAACACATGTAAACCCATGGCTGATTCATGTCAATGTATGGCAGAAGCCACTACAATATTGTAAAGTAATTAGCCTCCAATTAAAATAAATAAATTTTTAAAAATTAAAAAAAAAGAAGTAGATTGTTGCTAGACTGTTGCTAGTTTATTATATTTGGGGGTGGTTATTAGCTCACAACAGTCTCCCAAACTCCCTTAAAATTCCCTTCTGCCCTTAATCTCCAGGTGAGTTTTCTAAACTATTTAATTATCCTACTCTATCCTTCGGAGAAGGCAATGGCACCCCACTCCATTACTCTTGCCTGGCAAATCCCATGGATGGAGGACCCTGGTAGGCTGCAGTCCATGGGGTTGCTAGGAGTTGGACACGACTGAGAGACTTAACTTTCACTTTTCACTTTCATGCATTGGAGAAGGAAATGGCAACCCACTCCAGTGTTCTTGCCTAGAGAATCCCAGGGACGAGAGAGCCTGGTGGGCTACTGTCTATGGGGTCGCACAAAGTCAGACACGACTGAAACAACTTAGCAGCAGCAGCAGCGGCACTCTATCCTTATCAGTTGTAGGATTGGGATTCTTATATTTTGTTGGCTGAGATATATTTCCAATTTATAGAGGCCATTCACATTCCTTGGCTCATGGTCCAGCTTGAGTCTCTCTCTTTTTTTGAATCTCACTGATTTACTCTTTTTCCACTTTAAGGGAATCATGTGATTATCTTGTATGTACCCCAAACATTCCAGGATATTCCCTCTATATCAATGTCCTTAACCTTAATCACATCTGTAGCATCCTTTCACTATGTAACGTAATACATTCAGATTCAGGGATTAGAGTGTAGATCTCTTTCAAGGAGTCATTAAATTTCTGCCTACCATAGTATCCCACCCTCACATATTTCAATAACTTCATAAGCATGATTTCTGGATTTGGTAAGCAATTTGGATTTTGATTTAACTCATGAGGACAGTACTCTTATTACAGTTTTGGGAAATTTGAAAATACATAACTTATTCCAAGATACTAAATTATGGAATGGTTGGGATTCAGATGAGGGGTTATTCTTAATTCAGATGAGGGGCTATTCAACATACTCTATGTGCTAAAGGCTTGTTATAGAATGAACACAAGAGGATTCTTTTTTTTTTTTCTCTCATTTACTTATTTTTTCCTCATTTCAAACTATATTCAAATTAACAATATCAATTGAGAACCCCCAGAAGCTTAAAGAGAATACAAATTCTGTGGTATATAGCATAGGCTTTTTGTTCCACAGTAAT
Source organism: Bubalus bubalis (assembly GCF_019923935.1). NCBI lineage: Eukaryota > Metazoa > Chordata > Mammalia > Artiodactyla > Bovidae > Bubalus > Bubalus bubalis. The sequence goes on from NC_059162.1 coordinate 64,542,119, forward strand.
TTCTATGAAAATGTAGAAAGTAATTTTCAAATTGCTGAAGTATAATTCACAAAAAATTGTAAGGTATTTAAAGTTTACATTGATCCACATACATGAAGGTCCTCAAATCTTAGTTATCTTGTAACTCATCTTATAGCTGAAAATGGGTACCCTTTCACCAACATCTCTCTATTTTTCCCACCCTCAGCCTCTTAACCACTTTACTCTCTATTCCTATGAATTTGAGTTTTATATTCTATATAGAGGTTATACCATACAGTATGTCTTTCCCTATCTAGCTTATTTCATTTAGGATAACACCCTCACTTTTCATCTATGTTGTTGTAAACAGTAATATTTCCTTCTCTCTCATGGCTTAGTAATATTATATACATACATACACACCCAATATTTTTTTTTTCCATTGACTAACATAGACACATAGGGTATTTCCGTATCTTGGCTGTACTGAAAAATGCTACAATGACATGAGAGTTCCAGTGAGTTCAGTTCAGTTCTGTCGCTCAGTCGTGTCCGACTCTTTGCGATCCCATGAATCGCAGCACGCCAGGCCTTCCTGTCCATCACCAACTCCCGGAGTTCACTCAGACTCACGTCCATCGAGTCGGTGATGCCATCCAGCCATCTCATCCTCTGTCGTCCCCTTCTCCTCCTGCCCCCAATCCTTCCCAGCATCAGAGTCTTTTCCAATGAGTCAACTCTTCGCGTGAGGTGGCCAAAGTACTGGAGTTTCAGCTTTAGCATCATTCCTTCCAAACAACACCCAGGGCTGATCTCATTTAGAATGCACTGGTTGGATCTCCTTGCAGTCCAAGGGACTCTCTTAAATATCATATTTTCAGTTCCTTTGAATATACACCCAGAAGTGGGATTGCTGTATCATATAGTAGTTTTATTTTTCGTATTTCGAGGAACATCTCACCAAGAGTGTACGAGGATTCCTTTATCTCCAAATCCTCATCAGCATTTGTCATCTCTTGTTTCTTTTTGAAATAGTCATTCTAACAAATATGAGGTGATATCATGTGATTTTTGACTTGCATTTTCCTGATGATTAGTGATGCTGAATACATTTTCCTGTACCTTTTGGGCCATTTGTATGTCTAAGTTTTCTTTGGAAAAATGTCTATTCTGATCCTCAACCTATTTTTAATTGGGTTATTAGTTTTTGTTTCATTAAGTTGTATGAGTTATTTATCTATTTTGGATATTAACTCCTTATCACATATATGATTTGCAAATATTTTCTCCTATTCTATAGATTGCTTTCATGTTGTTGAAAGTTTTCTTGGCTGTGCAAAAGCTTTTTAGTTTAAGGTAGTCCCATTTACTTATTTATTTAGCCTCTAATTTTATTATCAATTCCAAAAATCCATTGCCAAGATGAACATCAAGGAGCTTATACTTACACATCTTAAAAATAAAACAAAGCTACACCAAATACAAGGCATAAATCTGCAAACCACTGAAGTTCTGATGATAAAGAACTTAATCAGATTTTTGCAAAAAATATGCAGAAGGTATCTACTTGTCACAAGATAGTCGGTCAACAATAGGAAGTGTCTGAGTTTATCTGGGCTTCCCTGGTGATGCAGTTGGTAAAGAAAAACCTTCAATGCAGGAGACACAGTTTCAGTCCCTGGCTTGAGACAATACCCTAGAGAAGGAAATGGCAGCCCACTCCAGTATTCTTGCCTGGAGTATCCCATGGACAGGGGAGCCTGGTGGGCTACAGTTTATTCTACTCTTTCTAGCCAAGCTTCCTTACAGACATAGCACAATTCTTAATATGGCACACAGATCCTTAGTCATACACTTGCTTCTCCAGGATTTTCACACCTCTTTGTCTCCATCAGTCATTGAGTTCTAACTGCAATTTTCTACCAGTTCCTTCAGTGTCTACCTACTGCTGGCATATAACCTGTTCCTCTCCCATAGAAGGCCCTTTTCTGCCTCCCCTTCCCTCAATACTATTTGACTCCCTAATTCACCAGATTCAATTTTCATTAGTACTCTCTGCTCTCTAATGCCTGCACCTCTATTTCTGCACTGCAAATGTTCATCTGCATTATTTTTCTAGATTGCATACTTATGCATTAATATAGTATATCTGCTTTTCTCTTTCTGACTTACTTCACTGTCTATGACAGACTCTAGGTTCATCCATATCTTTAAATTATTTTGTTCCTTTTTATGGGGGGGTAATACTCCATTGTATATATCATACATGCTACATCTTCTTTATCCATTCATCTGTGTTGGACATTTAGGTTGTCTCCATGTCTTGGCTATTTTAAATAGTTCTGCAATGAACATTGGGGTGCATATGTCTTTTCAAATTATGGTTTTCTCAGGGTACATGCCCAGTAGTGGGATTGTGAACAGTGTAGGGAGCAGGGAAAAAGAAGATGGATAAACTGGGAGATTGGGATTGACATATATACACTACTGTGTTTAAAATAGATAGCTAATGGGAACCTGCTGTGTAGCACAGGGAGCTCAACCAAGTGTTCTGTGGTGACCTAGATGGATGGGAGAAGGTGGAGATGGGAGGGAGGTCAAGAGGAAGGGAACACTTGTATACATATGGCTGATTCACTTCATGGTCCAGCAGAAACTAACAACATTGTAAGGCAACTATAAAAAAATAAAGACATTCCTGACCTCCCAAGATAAGCTATATCCCCTATTATTCCCTTTTATACTACCATACACATTTAAAAATAAACTTTTTGAAATATAACAACTTCAGTGATGTTTACTTAGTTTAAGGGTATAATTCTATGAATTCTGACAGATCTATACATCTGTATAATCACTAATGAATCTACGTATAGAACATTTCTGTCACCCCAGAAATTTTTATTGGGTTTTTTTTCAGCCAGTGCCAATGAAAATATGTTTGCTTTATGGTAGGCTAGAATTATTAAAATTTACCACACATTGGAATCTTCTTTTCTAGAATTTAATGAAAAATTTCATATTTTGTGTCTGGTTTCTTCAATATATTTTGTGTCTGGCTTCTTCAATATATTTTGTAATGTATTGGTGTTGCTGTATGTATCAGCCATCTGTTTCTTACTAATGCTGAGAAGAATCCCTTTTATTCATAAGCTGCATTTTATGCATTCATGTATGAGTAGAGGAACATTTATATTGTTTCTAATTTTTGTATACTACTAATAAAGGTGCTGGGAATATTCATACAAAAGCCTTTGTGTGGACATAGGTTTCCATTTATCTGGGGACAATGAGAGCTGATAAGTCTTATGAGTATCTTTCATATTAAAAGAAACTGCCAAAGTCTTTTGCAAAGCTGCATTATTTTACATTCCAACCAGCAATATATCTAGTTGATACTGCAAACTTTTTAACTGTAAAAACTAGCAAAATTTGTAATTATGCCTCCATAGAACTGTGATTAAGTTTTACAAAGGAAGAGGATGGGTCTATTTTTTTTTTTAATTTGGCTTAGCACAACTCCAGACATGACATAGGCACACAAAAATTATTTGTTAACATAGTAAGAATTAAATCTAAATATTGACTTCTCAGTTGATGTGAGAATATGTGTCTAGATTTTAAAAATAATAATGACCTAATCATTTGGTGACTGCAGCCATGAAATTAAAAGACTCTTACTCCTTGGAAGGAAAGTTATGACCAACCTAGATAGCATATTCAAAAGCAGAGACATTACTTTGCCATCAAAGGTTTGTCTAGGCAAGGCTATGGTTTTTCCAGTGGTCATGTATGGATGTGAGAGTTGGACTGTGAAGAAAGCTGAGCACCGAAGAATTGCATGCTTTTGAACTGTGGTGTTGGAGAAGACTCTTGAGAGTCCCTTGGACTGCAAGGAGATCCAACCAGTCCATTCTGGAGGAAATCAGCCCTGGTATTTCTTTGGAAGGAATGATGCTAAAGCTGAAACTCCAGTACTTTGGCCACCTCATGCGAAGAGTTGACTCACTGGAAAAGACTCTGATGCTGGGAGGTATTGGCGGCAGGACAATCCTGCCTCCTGACAATTGGAGGCAGAAGGGGACAACAGAGGATGAGATGGCTGGATGGCATCACTGACTCGATGGACGTGAGTCTGAGTGGAACTCTGGGAGATGGTGATGGACAGGGAGGCCTGGTGTGCTGCAATTCATGGGGTCGCAAAGTGTCGGACACGACTGAGTGACTGAACTGAACTGAACTGAATCTCAAGTTTGACAGTTTACATAACTAGTAACTGAAAAAGCCGGATCTTGCTAAGGATGCATTTCTAAGCCAGGTATGTAGATTTAAATGTTAACCTAAAGATACTGAGTAGTATAACCAGTGTATAGAGTATTGTTTATGTAGCAATCCTCTTTTTCGTTTGGTCATAACGGTACTTCTAAATACACAGATAACCCATATCAACAAAGATGTTGATTTCAAAGCTGAAAAACTATATGAATATTTAAAGATGATAAATTCATTCTAGGAGACTTCCAACTAAAGTATCTTGAAGTAATTATGTCACTTTTAGAGGAAACTTCACAAGGAACAACAATAAATTTGCTAATTGAACTAGTATTTTATACCAGAATATGAGAGATATATTGCAACAGGTCAACAATGCTTTAGAAAGTCTAACTCCACTGAAAGCCTCCTTAGTTTATGGTATTTTTCTACAATTCAGTTTCTCTAAGGGGAAAAAAAGAAAGCAAATGTTTATTGAATAGAATTGTGTTTTACATGATGTTTTTTATACACATGGCAACACCAAACAATTCAAGAAGTGACTTGCTGAATAAAAATAGCCATGATTATCTGCTTAGTCACAAGACAGAAAGCATTTGGCATTATAAAAAATGTGTTTGAAGCACTCTAAGAGTGTGGAAATCGTTAATAATGCTATCAGGAGCTACTTTATTAAATGTGTGACATGACACTGCTATTACTCACTGTATTTCTTTATGTACCATGAGATCTTTAATATGTGCCTAGAGAATCATTTTAAACTATCATCAATTTGCTGACATATATTAAGGCCAGTTCTTGAAACAATGCAGAACTTTTCTCTTCCTTTATTCTGAAATCTCCAATAGAAATAAATCTGTGGCTTATGTGAGCCCCTCAAAGGAAACTAAAACTCCAAAAGAATACCATTACTCTTTGTAATTTCTTTCATTTGCGTATGTGTTCATGATATTTGCTACCTCCCCAATTAGTGATTTTGAACAGAACAGCTATCTTAGTAATTTTACTCTATCAGCATGAATGATATTAACAAGCTAAAAGCTTCTAGTACATGGATTAAAGAGATGAGCTTAAATAATAAAAAATGATATCATATGACAGTGTATGAGAGTGTATGTGCTAAATTGCTTCAGTTGTGTCCAACTCTTTGCGACCGTATGGACTGTAGCCTGCCAGTCTCCTCTATTCATGGGATTCTGCAAGCAAGAATTCTGGAAAGGGTTGCTGTGCCTTCCTCCAGGGTATATTCCCTACCCAGGAATTGAACCCACATCTCGTATGTCACCTGCCTTAGTAGGGGGGTTCTTTACCACTAGCGCTACCTGAGAATCCCCTTTCCAAAATATTAAGAATTGATACTCATTTAATAATCTGTGGGTCTCACATACATTTCAAAATTTTTGCATATCTGTTGTTTAGCTTGAATTATCTATGTCTAAAGAGCGAAAGGAGAAGGCAATGGCAACCCACTCCAATATTCTTGCCTGGAGAATCCCAGCAACAGGGGAGCCTGGTGGGCTGCCATCTATGGGGTCACACAGAGTCGGACACAACTGAAGTGACTTAGCAGCAGCAGCAGCAAAGAGAGAAAGAAGATGATTATGTACTCATTATTAAAATTTGCTTTACTCCTTCCTGAGATTTCTTTTTCATCTTTAGAAATAGAAAACCAGATGAAAGACAACTATTGGGTAAAATCTAAACACACACTTTCCTGAGTATTTCAATTCATACACAAACTATGAGGGATAGTATAAATTTAGGATAAAAGTTGTGAAAGGGTAAAAAAGGCTTTTATCTTTATACAATTTTATATGCTAATTTTCAGATACACCAAAGGAATACTTTCATTGAAGATGGATTTATTTATGCTTGCCAATCAATTGTCTTGAGCAAGTACAAAAGTAAAACACTCTGTAGTTAAGGAAATAGAGAACAGTATGTAAACAGGGGGCTTCCCAGGTAGCTCAGCTGGTAAAATACCTGCCTGCAATGCAGGAGACACCAGTTTGATTTCTGGGTTGGGAAGATGCCCTGGAGAAGGCATAGGGTACCCACTCCAGTATTCTTGCCTTGGACAGATGAGCCTGGCAAGATACAGTCCATGGGGTCACAAAGAGATGGACACAACTAAGCACAGCACAGGTAAACAGGATTGAGACATATCAGAGATATAGAGGCAAAGGGGCTTGATTTAGTCTGGAGAAAGGTGAGCGGCCAATTTCAAGTTAAGGTGGAAGAAGTGGTGATTATGTACAGTCTTCCACTGAAATTGCAATAACCTGCACATCCAATGTGAGTCCTCTACTGTAAATATTAATGTGTACTAAGACATACTACAGTTGGTGGTAGTGTTACATTTAACGTATATAGTTGACCCTTCATCAATATGAATTTGAACTGCATGGGTCCATTTATACCTGGATTCCTTTCAATAGTGAATTCTAGGTTACTAAACAATCCATGGTTGGTTGAATCTGCTGATGTGGAGCTATGGATATAGAGGACCAACTATTAACTACACTTGGATTTTCTGCACAGAGATTCAGCATCCCTAACTCCTAAGTTGTTCAAGGCTCAAATGTATTTTTAAAGTCAATGAATTATCTTTTTTAGGTGCTTTTTCTTCTAAAATGTTGTTAAATAATGCATTGTCTTATATTATTAGATATAATTTTCTTTTAACATATGAAACATCAACTTAGTGACTAACATACATTCTCCTTTAAACACATTCTAACATCTAGTCAAGGCTATGGTTTTTCCAGTGGTCAAGTATGGATGTGAAAGTTGGACTGTGAAGAAAGCTAAGGGCCAAAGAATTGATGTTTTGAACTGTGGTGTTGGAGAAGACTCTTGAGAGTCCCTTGGACTGCAAGGAGATCCAACCAGTCCATTCTAAAAGAAATCAGCCCTGGGTGTTCTTTGGAAAGACTGATACTAAAGCTGAAACTCCAGTACTTTGGCCACCTCATGCAAAGAGTTGACTCATTGGAAAAGACTCTGATGCTGAGAGGGATTGGGGGCAGGAGGAGAAGGGGATGACAGAGGATGAGATGGCTGGATGGCATCACTGTCTCGATGGACATGAGTTTGGGTGAACTCCAGGAGTTGGTGATGGACAGGGAGGCCTGGCATGCTGCAATTCATGGGGTCGCAAAGAGTTGGACATGATCGAGCTACTGAAAAGAATGTTTTGTTTAAAAATTTTAGCATTATAACTTTTACTTAAATAGAAATCGCTTTTGTAGGTAAGGTAATCTTTCTGACTATGTTTTGGGAGGAATAGTCATGTAAACTAGAATATGGTTTTACTTTTACATTTAATGTAAAGGTTTATCAGCAAGATAAACGTAATGGTTTATCAGCAGTGTTTGGGTCAGGGTGGAAAGTAGAGGCATTTTTTTTGCTTGTTTCTTCTTTTTTTAAGCCTAGAAAACTATTAAAGTTGAATCAAGGGATATTCTTGAAGACAGAGACTGTGTATGAATCAAATGGCTGGTAACTGAAGCAACCAAATCAATGCTATTGGCTAAATGATGATGAAACTGATACATAAACATAAAGAGACTCATCTGTTTATAATTTAAAACCTCTTAATTATTTTCCCTTTGCAATATTATTCCTTATGCTGTAACATGTTTTTCTTATTTCTTTATTTCCTTGACTAAACTATGTAATTGCACTATAAATTATTCCCATTTTCAGTTCCAGCACTGTATCCTTGTAATGCTTTCCCTTGAGCCATGGAAAAATCCTAGGTATATGAATTTTTTATCTTATGTTGCATTTCCCAGATGCATGAACTATTTGTTTAAATGAGCACACATGAAGTACATTTTGATTGTAAATACCAAAAGTTGGATTTTAGAAAGAAGAAGAAAGTAAATTCTCAATGGTTCAAATCTTGCTGTCAAACATGTGTGCATGCCCAGTCACTTCAGTCATGTCCAACTCTTTGTGACTCTATGGACTGTAGCCCTCCAGGCTCTTCTCTCCATGGGATTTCCCAGGGCAGAATAATGAAGTGGGTTGTCATGCCCTCCTCCAGGAGGTCTACCCAAGCCAGGGAACAAACCTACATCTCCTGCATTGCAGGCAGATTCTTTACTACTGATCACCAAGGAAGCCCAATTTTGGATTCAGCAACCCACATTCCCCCCACCCCCCCCAATAGCTTCTCTCCTGGAGCTCTGATTTAAGCTAATAAGAATTTGTTTAAATATTCTATATGTGTCTTGTCCTGTAGGTCATCATAGAACCATTCAACTTTAGCTTTTTGGCATTAGTGGTTGGGCATAGACTTAGATTCCTGTGATATCAAATGGTTTGTCATGGATATCAAATGGTTTGATTTGGAAACGAGCAGAGATCATTCTGTCATTTTTGAGACTGCACCCAAGTACTGCATTTCAGACTCTTTTGTTGACTATGAGGGCTACTCCATTTCATCTAAGGGATTCTTACCCACAGTAGTAGATATAATGGTCATCTGAATTAAATTCACCCATTCTGGTCCATTTTAGTTCACTGATTCCTAAAATATTGGTGCTCACTCTTGCCACCTCCTGTTTGACCACTTCCATTTTACCTTGATTCATGGACCTAACATTCCAGGTTCCTATGCAATATTACTCTTCACAGCATCGGACTTTACTTTCATCACCAGCCACATCCACAATTGGGCATTTTTTTCACTTTTTTTCCATCTCTTCATTCTTTCTGGAGTTATTTCTCCACTCTTCCCCAGTAGTATATTGGGCTTCTACCAACCTGGGGAGTTCATCTTTCAGTGTCTTTTTTTTTTTTTTTTTTTTTTGCCTTTTCATACTGTTCATGGGATTCTCAAGGCAAGAATACTGAAGTGGTTTGCCATTCCCTTCTCCAAAACAAAACCATGTTTTGTTCACCATGACCCGTCCATCTTGGGTGGCCCTACATGGCAGGCCTCATAACTTCATTGTTAGATAAGGCTATGATCCATGTGATCAGTTTGGTTAGTTCTCTGAGATTGTGGTTTTCATTCTGTCTGCTCTCTAATGGATAAGGATAAGAGGCTTGTGGAAGCTTCCTGATGGGAGGGACTGGCTACGGGGGAATCTGGGTCTAGCTCTGATGGGTGGGGCCATGCTCAGTAAATCTTTAATCCAATTTTCTGTTGATGGGCAGGGCTGTGTTCCCTCACTGTGTTCCCTCAGTTTGCCCTGAGGCACTTCCCAGTACTTTTGTATTCAGTGGCCCTGACCCTACTGCAGGCCACTGCCAACCCACACCTCCACTAGAGACTCCTGAACACTCACAGGCAAGTCTGGCCTAGTTTCCTGTGGGTTCACTGCTTCTTTCTACTGGCTCCTGGTGCCCGCAAGGTTTTGTTTGTGTCCTCCAAGAAGCTTCAACAGTACACGAACCAAGAACTTCCAGATGTTCAAGCGGGATTTAGAAAAGGCAGAGAAACTAGACATCAATTGCCAACATCCGTTGGATGTTGAAAAAGCAAGGGAATCTCAGAAAAACATCTACTTCATTGATTATGCAAAAGCCTATTATTGGGTGGATCACAACAAATTGTGGAGAATTCTTAAACAGATGTGAATACCAGATTACCTCACCTCCCTCCTGAGAAATCTGTATGTAGGTCAAGAAGCAACAGTTAGAACTGGACATGGAACAACTGAATGGTTCCGAATTGGGAAAGGAGTACATCAAGGCTGCATATTGTCACCCTGCTTATTTAGTTTATATGCAGAATACATCATGCAAATGGTGGGCTGGATGAAGTGAAAGCTGGAATCAAGATTGCCAGGAGAAATATCAATAACCTCAGATATGCAGATGACACCATCCTTATGGCAGAAAGTGAAGAGGAGCTAAAGAGCCTCTTAATGAAAGTGAAAGAGGAGGGTGAAAAAGCTGGTTTAAAAGTCAACATTAAAAAACCAAAGATTATGACTTCAGTTCCCATCACTTCATGGCAAATAGATGGAAAAAGAATGGAAACAGTAAGAGAGTTTATTTTCTTGGGCTCCAACATCACTGCAGATCGTGACTGCAGCCATGAAATTAAAAGACTCTTGTTCCTTGGAAGAAAAGCCATGAGCAACCTAGACAGCATATTAAAAAGTGGAGACATTACTATGCCAACAAAGGTCCATATAGCCAAAGCTATAGTTTTTCCAGTACTCACGTATGGATGTGAGAGTTGGACCATAAAGAAAGCTGAGCGCCAAAGAATTGATGCTTTGGTCTGTGGTGTTGGAGAAGAGTGTCTTGAGAGTCTTGAGAGTCCCTTGGACTATAAGGAGATCAAACCAATCAATCCTGAAGGAAATCAGTCCTGAGTATTCATTGGAAGGACTGATGCTGAAGCTCCAATACCTTGGCCACCTGATGTGAAGAATTGACTCATTGGAAAAGATCCTGATGCTGAGAAATATTACAGGCAGGAGGAGAAGGGGACAACAGAGGATGAGATGGTTAGATAGCATCACCAACTCGATGGACATAAATTTGAACAAGCTCTGTGAAATAGTGATGTACAGTGAGACTGGTGTGCTGCAGCCCATGGGGTCGCAAAGAGTCACACATGGCTGAGTGACTGAACTGAACTGAACTGAATTTATTTTGTACTACATACAAAGACATGAAGATACATCACAAGGGTATATTATTAGACAACCTTACTATATACAAAAGGAAGACTACCTATGCAAAAATGTAACTTCCTCAGATATTTTCTTACCTCTTACCTCAGTCTCTCTGAATATCTTATTCATTGGTAACAAATTATTTTTCTTAAAACAAAGCTCCAGTCACAGCAATTCTCTGATAAAAGATCTTCAAGGTTTATATTGAATCTAAATCTAATTAAGTACAAATATCTTTAGTGGGAATTAGAACCTTCAGCAATACAATCTAGCATGTTTTCTATGTAACTTATCTTACTTCTCATATATAGCTATAATATAGGGAAACTAGGAATTTCTTATTTTTTCAAAATTCACAGTACAGTTTTAGTTCTTTGCTAGGTTCCCTTTTTAATATATGCCTTGTATCTCTCTCTATGTGTGTGTTAGATAAGTCATTCCATTTATGTCAAACTCTTTGTGACTGCATGGACTGTAACCTACCAGGTTCTTCTGTCCATGGCATTCTCCAGGTAAAAATACTCGAGTGGATTGTCATGCCGTCCTCAGTATCTATACAACTCATTGCAAAAGCCATAGTCAATCTTACAAGTCTCTTCAAATACCAAGATTTTTGAAGTCTTTTTTCATAAAAAAAAGAAAGCATGGCTACAGGAAAAGTAAAAAGTGGTATTAAAGGTCAGATTATAGAAAGAGTATATTTATTTTACTCTACAAATACAGAATTTTAATATATAATGATATATTTTATTAGATTAATAGTATAAGTATATAAATTTTATTTACATATTATATAAATGTAAGTATATAAATAAGCTATTTCTATAACCTCTAGTATCTCTAATTTCACTTTTATTGTAGCCATGTTTTTTTCTTTTTGTGAAATTATTACCTATACTAGATTGTGTTTTCTTTTCTAGAGAATGAGGGATCAAATATTAATTTTTTACTGGAACTAAGCAAGTAGTAAGATGAAATATTAAATGTGAAGTATTAAATTAAGGTCCACTCAGTAAGAGACATGATTCTTAAAAAAAAAAAGCAAGATTGCTTCAAGACAAAATTGTCATATAAAAAGTATCCTTTCACATGGTTCTTCAATCCTGTGATGAATTCTAATTGTTATTAAGTTGGAAAGAACATATTTCAATCAGTCAAAAACCACATATATAAAACTTTAAAGAAGGAAAAACGGAAGGCAAGTGTGTGCAATGATGAGAATATTGGTTCTATTTGAATAGAGGGGAAGAAATGGGTAATTATCAAATATTTGTTGGGTAGTGTGTCAGATTTGTTATTTCATTATATTTAATTTAATTGTCTTCTGGAGCAAAGAATTTGTGTAGGAGAAACAAAATATGTAGTACTGCCAGACTCAAAAGATTGGTTTAGAGAAGGTTAATGCCATGGTGTGCTCTATTAAGAAGACTTGCAAGACAACTTGGTCCTGCCCAGAATGTCATAAGACACTTGGTCTACAGCAAAAGGTCCTTGAAATTTGGTCCTATCGAAAATGTCTTTGAGCATACTTGGTCCAGCCAATTGGACTAAATGGACCAAATCAAGGACCATTTCGTGTGGACCAAATAAATTATGGATATTTTGGATAAGATCAAATGCCTACTAAACTTAAGAAAATTTAGCTTATACACAAAATAATTATCTTCTTTTCACATAAAAAAAGCTTGTAGATTAGACTTCCAGTATACAGTGATTACATGAAATCGTAATGATTTAGTTTCCTTCCTTTAAACTGTTTCATGTTGATTCCAAATCATGCTCCAGTGTGGCTGCCAGAACTCCAAATTATCATGTGTATATTATAGCCAACAGCAAGAAGGAAGGGATGAAGCAGAGTATCATTTCTCCTTTGAAAGAAATATTTTAGAAATATATCAAGATATTTCTGATCAATGACTATGTCCGTTGGGAAATCTACTACCAACTAAAGGGATACTGAAGAATGTATCAAAAAATTAGGAATATTTTTGGTATGAAAAGAGGGAGAATTTATTGAGAAATATCTTGCAGGCTTAGTTAAAAAAAAGTACATTGAGTTTTGTAAAATAGTTTTGTGTCTTGAGAGTATTATTTTCAGTAGAATGATGAAAACAAAACTGTGGAGATAGTAGAGATGAAATTGCTGGGGAAGTGATGCATCACATTTATACCTCAGAGAGGTGATTTTAAAAGAACATTATGTACAGAATAAAGCACACTGAAAGGAGGAGGGTGATAATTTGGTAGGTTTTATCAGATAGCCAAGACCTTCTCAATTTAGCAGCAGCATTAGTCATAAGTAAAATAAGTGAGAGTTAAAGGGAAGTAAAATAGTCCAGGTGTTTAGTGGCTAATGTTTGAAATACAGATACAAGAGCTGAGTAAAGACCTCTCTAAGTAAAATGAAATATGTAACATGTTTCTGAATATCACTGGCTCTTCTGGGTAAGAATTTCTACACCTAGTCTGAAGGGAACTCATATGTCCATTAAGAAACTTTATTGAATATTTTACCTCACTTAGATTACCTGGATATTGCACAATTTAAAGAAATAAACTCTCTTAGTAGTCATAGTAAAGACATATATTTTACAAAACTATAACTGGATTTATACAGGCACTGTTATTGTTTAATTATGGATTTCTGGGGAAAAAGATCTTTTCTTGAAAATCTTGCTGTCAGAGAAAATTCTTAGCTGGTTTTGGAAAGTAATGTTGCCTTCCCAAGCAGAAAGCTAGTTACACGAACTGCTGAAAATTCACGACCAGCTTTTTCAGTAAAACTATAAATAACAGCTATATTGTACCTTGGGAAAACAAGCATGGGCTCAAAACTTTATTAAAAGTTATTTTTTTCCTTAAACTGCTGTGTAAGTCACATACAGAATAAACCTAATAACTTATGCTTTATCTGTAGCAGACAAGGAAGAAGTAATTGGTTTGTCTAACTGTGTATCTACTCCTAAAATATCAACACAAAATACGTTTGGAAGTTGGTTGAGAAAACTAAAATGATAGTTGACTATATGCCTATTGGATTAATTTTTAAATGAGGTTAAAGATGCAGTTATTAAATACTACTTTCTCAATTTGCATGTTTTCTGATCACTTCCTGATTGTGTACAAAATAAGAATCTGATTTACAGTAATGTGTACTATTCTTCTGCAGGTATTAATAGAAGTGTGTTCTTTACATAATCTATTCCAAATAAAGTGAGCACATTATTTAAATAAAATACATATTTCATTCATGATAGGCCAAAAGCACCTGATAAAGATCTGTTCAGTTTTAAAAGGTACCTGCGTGAATAAATCACTTCCTTTATTTACAAATGAAGTTATTACCAGTATGCCTTATTTGTCTGATTTAAGTTAACCATTAAAAACAAAACAAAATGAAAAAAAAAATCAACATAGGAACAGAGTAATTATGTGAAAGGGGTGAAAGAGAAAAACAAAGGAGAATAAAATTCTAGTTACAAAACTCCAAGCAATATCATTTGTTTTTATGTTTTCCTTTCATTTACTCACTCACACTTAAATTCAATGAACATATGGGGAGGTGGGGGGACCGCTGATCTCTTAGTGTGTTTTTTTTTTGAATTCAATGAAATTAAAATCATTCTACATATTTCTGTCTCAAATTCCAGCAAATCTAATAAAAATAAAACCAAATCCATTCATTAAAGAAGATGGGAGTAAATATCTGGCTTTCTTAGGTTCAAAATAAAAGATGTAATCAAGCATAATGCATCATATACCTACTGAATGTTCATTTAGACTAAATTTGGAGGAACCGATCTAGAGGAAGAAGGCATGAAAGAGACTGGAATCTTAACTCTTTTGAAATAACAAGAGGAGGTGAAGGGAAACAACCCAGATACTTTTGCTGGAACCCCATCTATGGTATTTGGTCTATGTTACAAAGTGGTAGAGGGAATTATGGTTAGTTTTTAGGCAGTGAAGTTTTAACTTGGTAAGTACAAAGAAAAAAGTACAAGTACAAAGCAAAAGTGAACAACTCAAGAGAATGATTTTTTTACATTATTTTTGAAGCCTGAAAGAAACCAGGTTCAGTTCAGTTCAGTTGCTCAGTCGTGTCTGACTCTTTGGGACCCCATGAATCACAGCATGCCAGGCCTCCCTGTCCATTACCATCCCCCGGAGTTCACTCAGACTCACATCCGTTGAGTCAGTGATGCTATCCAACCATCTCATCCTCTGTCGTCCCTTTCTCCTCCTGCCCCCAATCCCTCCCAGCATCAGGGCCTTTTCCAATGAGTCAGCTCTTCGCATGAGGTGGCCAAAGTACTGGAGTTTCAGCTTTAGCATCATTCCTTCCAAAGAAATCCCAGGGCTGATCTCCTTCAAAATGGACTGGTTGAATCTCCTTGCAGTCCAAGGGACTCTCAAGAGTCTTCTCCAACACCACAGTTCAAAAGCATCAATTCTTGGGCGCTTGGCATTCTTCACAGTCCAACTCTCACATCCATACATGGCCACAGGAAAAACCATAGCCTTGACTAGACGGACCTTTGTTGGCAAAGTAATGTCTCTGCTTTTGAATATGCTATCTAGGTTGGTCATAACTTTCCTTCCAAGGAGTAAGCGTCTTTTAATTTCATGGCTGCAATCACCATCTGCAGTGATTTTGGAGCCCAAAAAAATAAAGTCTGACACTGTTTCCCCTGTTTCCCCATCTATTTCCTATGAAGTGATGGGACCAGATGCCATGATCTTCCTTTTCTGAACGTTGAACTTTAAGCCAACGTTTTCACTCTCCACTTTCACTTTCATCAAAAGGCTTTTTAGTTCCTCTTCACTTTCTACCATAAGGTGGTGTCATCTGCATATCTGAGGTTATTGATATTACTCCAGGCAATCTTGATTCCAGCTTGTGTTTCTTCCAGTCCAGCATTTCTCATGATGTACTCTGCATATAAGTTAATTAAGCAGGGTGACAATATACAGCCTTGACTTACTCCTTTTCCTATTTGGAACCAATCTGTTGTTCCATGTCCAGTTCTTACTGTTGCTTCCTGACCTGCATACAAATTTCTTAAGAGGCAGGTCAGGTGGTCTGGTATTCCCATCTCTTTCAGAATTTCCAGTTTATTGTGATCCACACAGTCAAAGGCTTTGGCATAGTCAATAAAGCAGAAATAGATGTTTTTCTGGAACTCTCTTGCTTTTTCCATCATCCAGCGGATGTTGGCAACTTGATCTCTGGTTCCTCTGCCTTTTCTAAAACCAGCTTGAACATCTGGAAGTTCACATTTCACATACTGCTGACGCCTGACTTGGAGAATTTTGAGCATTACTTTACTAGCGTGTGAGATGAGTGCAATTGTGCGGTAGTTTGAGCATTCTTTGGCATTGCCTTTCTTTGGAATTGGAATGAAAACTGACCTTTTCCAGTCCTGTGGCCACTGCTGAGTTTTCCAGATTTGCTGGCATATTGAGTGCAGCACTTTCACAACATCATTTTTTAGGATTTGAAATAGCTCAACTGGAATTCCATCACCTGCACTAGCTTTGTTCGTAGTGATGCTTTCTAAGGCCTACTTGACTTCACTTTCCAGGTGGTCTGGCTCTAGGTGAGTGGTCACACCATCGTTATTATCTTGGTCATTAAGATCTTTTTTGTACAGTTCTTCTGTGTATTCTTGCCACCTCATCTTAATACTTCTGCTTCTGTTAGGTCCATACCATTTCTGTCCTTTATCGAGCCCATCTTTGCATGAAATGTTCTCTTGGTATCTCTAATTTTCTTGAAGCAATCTCTAGTCTTTCTCATTCTGTTGTTTTCCTCTATTTCTTTGCATTGATCGCTGAGGAAGGCTTTCTTATTTCTTCTTGCTATTCTTTGGAACTCTGCATTCAGATGCTTATGTCTTTCCTTTTCTCCTTTGCTTTTCACTTCTCTTCTTTTCACAGCTATTTGTAAGGCCTCCTCAGACAGCCATTTTGCTTTTTTGAATTCCTTTTCCATGGGGATGGTCTTGATCCCTGTCTCCTGTACAATGTCACGAACCTCAGTCCATAGTTCATCAGGCAGTCTATCTATCAGATCTAGTCCCTTAAATCTATTTCTCACTTCCACTGTATAATGTATAAGGATTTGATTTAGGTCATACCTGAATGGTCTAGTGGTTTTCCCTACTTTCTTCAATTTAAGTCTGAATTTGGCTATAAGGGGTTCATGATCTGAGCCACAGTCAGCTCCTGGTCTTGTTTTTGTTGACTGTATAGAGCTTCTCCATCTTTGGCTGCAAAGATATAATTAATCTGATTTTGGTGTTGACCATCTGGCGATGTCCATGTGTAGAGTCTTCTCTTGTGTTGTTGGAAGAGGGTGTTTGCTACATTAATTAATAGTAAAGTAACAATCTCAGAGTAAATAATTCTGTTATAATGAATATTACATTGCATTGTAGTTACTAATGTTTCTTTCTTTCTCATGAGATTCCTAGTTCTTCAATAAAAATAATGTGCCTTATCCATTCTTTAAAATCTTTAACCTGATATAAAAATGCTTGGTAAAAATGTGTAATAAACTAATATGGCTGTGTTTCCCATGTTGTCCAGTTTCTGTTTTGTTCTTTTCTAAGGCTATTTTTTCTATAATTCACTATTTTTATTCAGATTTGCACTTCTGAGGATTTTACCTATCAGTTCAGTTCAGTGCTCAGATGTGTTCAACTTTTTGTGACCCATGGACTGTAACATGCCAGGCTTCCCTGTCCATCACCAACTCCCGGAGCTTGCTCAAACTCATACTGATTAAGTCAGTGATGCCATCCAACCATCTCATCTTCCATTGTCCCTTTCTCCTCCCGCTTACAGTCTTTCCCAGCATCTGGGTCTTTTCCAATGAGTCAGTTCTTTGCCTCCAAATCATTGGAGCTTCCACTTCAGCATCAGTCCTTCCAGTGAATATTCACAACTGATTTTCTTTAAGATTGACTAATTTGATCTCCTTGTTGTCCAAGGATTTTTCAAGAGTCTTCTTCAACACCACAGTTCAAAAGCATCAATTTTTCAGTGCTCAGCTTTCTTTATGGTTGAACTCTCACATCCATATATGATTACTGGAAAAACCATAGCTTTGACTATATGGACCTTTGTTGACAAAATAATGTCTCTGCTTTTAATAAGTCTAGTTTGGTCATAGTTTTTCTTCTAAGGAGCAAGCACCTTTTGACTTCATGGCTGCAGTCATCATCTGCAGTGATTTTGGAGCCCAAGAAAATAAAGTCTCTCACTGTTTCCATTGTGTCCCCATCTATTTGCTGTGAAGTGATGGGACCAGATGCCATGCTTTTCGTTTTTTGGAATGTTGAACTTTAAATGAGCTTTTTCAGTCTCCTCTTTCACTTTCATTAAAAGACCCTTTTGTTCCTCTTCAATTTCTGCCATAAGGCTGGTGTCATCTGTGTATCTGAGGTATGTGATATTTCTCCTGGCAATCTTGATTCCAGCTTGTGCTTCATCCAGCCTGGCATTTCACGTGATATACTCCACATATAAGTTAAATAAACAGGGTGGCAATATACGGCCTTGACATACTCCTTCCTTGATTTGGAACCAGTCAATTGTTCCATGTCTGGTTCTAAGTGTTTCTTCTTGAGCAGCATATAGATTTCTCAGAAGAGGGGTAAGGTGTTCTGATATCCCGATATATTTAAGAATTTTCCATAGTTTGTTGTGATCCACATAGTCAAAGGTGTTTGTGTATTCAATTAAGCAGTAGCAGATGTTTTTCTGGGATTCTCTTGCTTTTTCTATGATCCAACAATTGTTGGCAATTTGATCTCTGGTTCCTCTGCCTTTCTAAATCCAGTACTTGAACATCTGGAAGTTCAAGATTCATGTACTATTGAAGCCTTTCTTGGGGAATTTTGAGCATTATTTTGCTAGCGTGTGAGATGACTGCAATTGTGCAGTACTTTGAACATTCTTTGGCATGACTTTTCTTTGGGATTGGAATGAAAATTGACCTGTTTCAGTCCTGTGGCCACTGCTGAATTTTCCAAATGTGATGGCATATTAAGTGTAGAGCTTTCACAGCACCATCTTTTAGGATTTGAAATAGCTCAACTAGAATTCCGTCATTTCTACTAACTTTGTTCATAGTGATGCTTCCTAAGGCCCACTTGACTTTGGAATCCAGGATGTCTGGCTCTAGTTGAGTGATCACACCATCATGGTTATTAGGGTCATTAAAATCTTTTTTGTCTAGTTCTGTATATTCTTGCCACTTATTAATATATTCTGCTTCTGTTAGGTCCATACCATTTCTGTCCTTTGTTGTGCCCATCGTTGCATGAAATGTTCCTTTGATATCTCTAATTTTCTTGAAGAGATCTCTAGTCTTTCTCCACCTATTGTTTTCCTCTATTTCTTGGCATTGATCACTAAGGAAGTCTTTCTTATTTCTCCTTGCTATTCTTTGGAACTCTGCATTCAGATGCTTATATCTTTCCTTTTCTCCTTTGCCTTTAGCTTCTCTTCCTTTCTCAGCTATTTATAATGCCTCTTCAGACAACCCTTTTGCCTTTTTGCATTTCTTTTTCTTGGGGATGGTCTTGATCACTGCCTCCTGTATAATGTCACAAACCTCCATCCATAGTTCTTCAGGCATTCTGCCTAACTGATCCAATCCCTTGAATCTATTCATCACTTCCACTGTATAATCATAAGGATTTTGATTTAGGTCATACCTGCATGGTCTAGTGGTTTTCCCCACTTTCTTCAATCTAAGTCTGAATTTAGCAATAAGAAGTTCATGATCTGAGCTGCCGTTGGCTCCTGGTCTTGTTTTTGCTAACTCTATAGACCTTCTCCATCTTCAGCTGCTAAGAATATAATCAATCTGATTTCAGTATTGACCATCTGGTGATGTCCATGTGTAGAGTCTTTTCTTGTGTTGTTGGAAGAGGGTGTTTGCTATGACCAGTGCATTCTCTTGGCAAAACGCTTTTAGCCTTTGCCCTGCTTCATTTTGTACTCCAAGGCCCAACTTACCTGTTAGTCCAGGTATCCCTTGACTTCCTACTTTTGCATTCCAGTCCCCCATGATGAAAAGGACATCTTTTTTTGGTGTTAGTCCTAGAAATTCTTGTAGGTCTTTTAGGATTTAAGATTCACTGAGCATGGCCCCGCCCATCAGAACAAGACCTAGTTTCTCCCACAGTCAGTCTCTCCCATCACGAAGCTCCCATAAGCCTCTTATTCTTATCCATTATAGGGCAGACAGAATGAAAACCACAATCATAGAAAACTAACCAAACTGATCACCTGGACTACAGCCTTGTCTAACTCATAGAAACTATGAGCCATGTCATGTAGAGCCACCCAAGACAGACGGGTCATAGTGGAGAGTTCTGAGAAAATGTGGTACTGGAGAAGGGAATGGCAAGACACTCCAATATTCCTGCCTTAAGAACCCCATGAACAGAATGAAAAGCAAAGATATATGACACTGAAAGATGAAGTCCCCAGGTCGGTAGCTGCCCATTATGTTACTAGAGAAGAGCAGAGAAATAACTCCAGAAAGAATGAGGAGATGGAGCCAAAGTGAAAACAGCACCCAGTTGTGAATATGACTGGTGATGGAAGTAATGTCCAATTTTACCTATAGATCTCATTTTATAAGAGAGCTGTAAACAACTACAGAATGTATACAGTATGGGTGAGAAAATGAATATAAAAACTGCTTCTTATGAAGAAAGAGTGTTTAAGTGAGTCTACTTCAGTGCAGTGGCAGATCTGACTATCAAATCCTTGAAAGGCTGCAGTATTCAGGATTCCAGAGTCTGCACCTATTAGAAAAAGACGTGAGGACATGGAGGTTAGATCTGTGTAATACTTAGTTGTCCAAATATCGAACAGTTACTTTTTAAGGTGTGAGAATACTATTCCTGGTGGGGTAATATGGAGATTGGATTGCTTGCTTAAAGAGATATTTTCAAACACTTTCCTTCCTGGAACTGGAGAGTTTGTTGATTCCCTTACTTATTTCTCTTAGGTATAATAGTTATTTCATCACTTGCCCATTGTCTAGCCACCTCATGATGGTGTTTCTGAATATATCTTTGACATAGACATCTAACAAACTATAGGTATTCATTAATAGGTATTTTTAACAAGTACCTTCCTAGATTTTGGGGAATACAGATTAATAAAGGTATTTTTCCTCTCTGGATGTTCATGGTTTAGAGAGAGGAAAAGTAAGCAATGCACATTCATGATGCAGTGTGTATAATAAAAATAATCTAGTCCTCATTATTATTTTCTCCTGAGCACTAAGTCTGACAAAAATATTGTTGTTTGTGAATTTAGATGGAAACAAGTTATGTGTTCATTCTTTTCAGACTTCCTGTTGTTACTGCTGCTGCTATTGTTTTTTTTGACACACTGTGTGGTTTACAACCCTGGTTACTCCACCAGGGATTGACACCAAGTCTTCCAGAGTGAAGGCAGAGAGTTCTAACCACTAGAACACCAGGGAATTCCTTAAACCTCCTGGATTTCTCTGTGTTTTTTTCCCAGGAAACAAAACTCCCAGTAAAATCTCTCTATAAAAAGAATTTTTGACTATTCAGACAATATAAGCATGTTTATGTAAGGAATCAGAATCCATATTCATGTAAATTCACTGAATTTTCTAAACTCCAAACCTGGCATGTAGCAATAGAAAGTAACTCA
Organism: Bubalus bubalis; assembly: GCF_019923935.1. Classification (NCBI taxonomy): domain Eukaryota; kingdom Metazoa; phylum Chordata; class Mammalia; order Artiodactyla; family Bovidae; genus Bubalus; species Bubalus bubalis. Next base: position 64,563,706 of record NC_059162.1, read on the forward strand.
ACCAAGGTGGGGGAAAATGTGACAAAAATCAAGTACAAAATCAATACAAATTTATTTGAACAATAATACCTTGTTTGATTAGAAAGACTAAATCTACATGCTAGTTTCCTATTATTGGAATACATGTTTGATGCTTCATAGTTCAGTATTTACCGTGACATTTTCATATATTCTTCACTGCAGAAAAATCTATCCCAACATATAGACTTTGCATTTGTAGTTCTCTGTTTAGAACCTCTCAGTTCAGTTCAGTTCAGTCACTCAGTCATGTCAGACTCTTTGCAAACCCATGGAACTGAATCTATTTGTCAATTCCATTGTATAATCATAAGGAATTTGATTAGTTTTGAGAGTCTAAAGGAAGTTCTAAAGCTATTAGAATCATAATTAGTTTTATTAGCATAGAATGAAACTTACAAGCTGGCCAGCTTTACATCCAACAACAGTGAGGCTTTTCATTTATTAATTGATGCCAAAAAGTAAGTTATTTCTCCTAATCTTCTCTATTTGAATAATTCTTTCTTTCCAAATGTAAAAAAAAAAAAGGTCCATAAATGGATAAATACATTACTCTAGTATTTTTATGCAATTAGATTTACAGATTTGGCAAGCATATTAGTGCTGTTTGTTTAGATGAAATGAAAGTTTAGGATTGTGTTGCTTAGGTGTATTGAAAAACATAAATTTGACTTAATTAGCTATCAATATATAATACATGCAAAGAAAAAGCACTTCTTCCAATTAAGCTAATTTCTATTTTGATTGCAAAATTCTTCAGTTCTATGTCTAAGACAATAATATTATATAAAAGACAAAGATATTTATCTATTTTTAGTTTCATATTACAAAATCCATTATATTAGCAACTGATTAATATTTCCTTTGATGACTGAACACAAATTCATTACAGGCAAACCAGTTTGCTCTCATAAACACTGTTAGTATTATTCATTTCAGTTAGAGATTGTATTTTCTCATCTATAAAAAAGAGGTGCTTCAGTTAATGAGTTGTAGTTTGTTGTCTGCTTTCCCATTCCAAGGTACTAAAAATTACAGGAAGTAAATTTTATATTTCATTTACATGCTAAAAAGATGATATGAGAAAAATAACACTCTAGATAATTGTATTTTTGGGCTATTTAAAGTTTTCTGTTGAAGCAAAGATGCATGATGAAGAAATCAACATTTATATACATTTTATATATTAGTAAGTAGAGAAAGAATACCAGACCACCTGACCTGCCTCTTGAGAAATCTGTATGCAGGTCAGGAAGCAACAGTTACAACTGGACATGGAACAACAGACTGGTTCCAAATAGGAAAAGGAGTACGTCAAGGCTGTATATTATCACCCTGCTTATTTAACTTCTATGCAGAGTACATCATGAGAAACGCTGGACTGGAAGAAACACAAGCTGGAATCAAGATTGCTGGGAGAAATATCAATAACCTCAGATATGCAGATGACACCACCCTTTTGGCAGAAAGTGAACAGGAACTAAAAAGCCTCTTGATGAAAGTGAAAGTGGAGAGTGAAAAAGTTGGCTTAAAGCTCAACATTCAGAAAACAAAGATCATGGCATCTGGTCCCATCACTTCATGGGAAATAGATGGGGAAACAGTGGAAACAGTGTCAGACTTTATTTTTGGGGGCTCCAAAATCACTGCAGATGGTGACTGTAGCCATGAAATTAAAAGACGCTTACTCCTTGTAAGGAAAGTTATGACCAACCTAGGTAGCATATTCAAAAGCAGAGACATTACTTTGCCAAAAAAGGTCTGTCTAGTCAAGTCTATGGTTTTTCCTGTGGTCATGTTTGGTTGTGAGTGTTGGACTGTCAAGAAAGCTGAGCGCCGAAGAATTGATGCTTTTGAACTGTGGTGTTGGAGAAGACTCTTGAGAGTCCCTTGGACTGCAAAGAGACCCAACCAGTCCATTCTGAAGGAGATCATCCCTGGGTGTTCCTTGGAAGGACTGATGCTGAAGCTGAAACTCCAATACTTTGGCCATCTCATGAGAAGAGTTGACTCATTGGAAAAGACTCTGATGCTGGGAGGGATTGGGGGCAGAAGGAGAAGGGGATGACAGAGGATGAGATGGCTGGATGGCATCACCGACTCGATGGATGAGTTTGGGTGAACTCCAGGAGTTGGTGATGGACAGGGAGACCTGGCTTGCTGCAATTCATGGGGTCACAATGAGTCAGACATGGCTGAGCAACTCAACTGAACTGAACTGAAGTAGAGAAAACAACCTAAATTCTTAAACAATAAAGCATTAGCATTTTACTGGGAAAATTGGCTTCTTTCAAATGTATGTTCTCTGCACTTCTTTTGACTGCCTTTTTTAAAGTTGGCTAATTTATAATTAAACTATCCATCATCCCTCCCCACCTAGTATAGCAACGTCTTCTTTCCTATAGCCAAGTATTACAAGGCCTTTCTTTCTCTAACAGCTATAAAGCAATTATTGGAGGGGAACCTGAGTTATATTAAAACATGAGGAAACCTATTTGCTGCTGTTCAGTCACTAAATTGTGTTCAACTCTTTGCAACCCCATGGACTGCAGCATGCCAGGCTCTTCTGTCCTCCACTGTCTCTTAGAATATGCTCAAATTCATGTCCATTGAGTTGGCAATGCTAACCATCTCATCCATTGCCACCCTCTTTTCTTTTTGCCTTCACTATTTCCCAGCATCAGGTTCTTTTCCAATGACTTGCCTCTTTGCATCAGGTGGGCAAAGTATTGGAGCTTCAGCTTCAGCATCAGTCCTTCCAATAATTATCCAGGGTTGATTTCCATTAGGATTGACTTGTTTGGTCTCCGTGCTGTTCAAAGGACTGTCAAGAGTCTTCTGCAGCACCAAAATTTGAAAGCATGAATTCTTTGGTGCTCAGCCTTTTTTATGGTCCAACTTTCACATTGGTACATGACTACTGGAAAAACCATAGCTTTGATTATATGAACCTTTGTTGGCAAAGTGATGTCTCTGCTTTTTAATATGCTGTTTTTTAATTATATGGGTGCAGCCATTGTCTGCAGTGATTTTGGAGCCCAAGAAAATAAAATCTGTCACTGTTTCTACTTTTTCCAACCTATTTGCCACAAAGTGATGGGACCAGATGCAATGATCTTAGATTTTTGAATGCTGAGTTTTAGGTCAGCTTTTCCACTCTCCTCTTTCACCTTCATCAAGAAGCTCTTTAGTTTGTCTTCACTTTCTGCCATTAGAGTGGTATCATCTGCATATCTGAGGTTATTGATAATTCTTCATAAATCTTGATTCTAGCTTGTGATTAATGCAGCCCAGAATTTTGCATGATGTACTCTGCATATAAGTTAAAGAAACAGGGTGACAATATACAGCCTTGACATACTCCTTTCCCGATTTGGAACCAGTCCCCTGTTCCATTTCCAGTTCTAACTGTTGCTTCTTGACCTTCATACAGGTTTCTCAGGAGCCAGGTAAGGTTGTCTGGTGTTACCTTCTCTTAAAGAATTTTCCACAGTTTGTTGTGATTCACACTATCAAGACTTTAGCATACTCAATGATGCAGAAGTAGATTTTTTTTTTTCTGGAATTCACTTTCTTTTCCTATGATCCAACTTATATTGACAATTTGATTTCTTGTTCCTCTGCCTTTCCTAAATCCAGCTTATACATCTGAAAGTTCTCAGTTCGCATACTGCTGACACCTAGTTTGAAGGATTTTGAGCATAACATTGTGAAATGCTAACCTAGCATGTGAAATGAGCGCAATTGTTCAGCAGTATGAATATTTTCTGGCATTGCTCTTCTCTGGGATTGGAATGAAAACTGACCTTTTCCATTCTTGTGGCCACTGCTGAGTTTTCCAAATTTGCTAACAAACTGAATTTAGCATTTTAACAGGATCATTTTTTAGGATTTCAAATAGCTCAGCTGGAATTCCATCACCTCACTAGCTTTGTTCATAGTAATACTTCCTTAAGGCCCACTTGATTTCAGACTCCAAGATGTCTGGCTCTAAGTGAGTGACCCCACCTTCACGGTTATCCAAGTCATAAAGACCTTCCTTCTATAATTCTTCCGTGTATTCCAGCCATCTATTCTCAATCTCTTCTGTTTCTACTAGGTCATCACTATTCCTGTCATTTATTGTTCCAACCCTTGCATGAATAATCCCTTGATATCTCAAATTTTAGTATATGTGCTGCCGAAGAGAGCACTTACAATTTTGTTGTTAGTTGCTCAGTCATGTCCAACTCTATGAGACCCCATGGATTGTAGCTTACTAGGCTCCTCTGTCCCTGGAATTCTCCAGGCAGGAATACTGGAGTGGGTAGTCATTCCCTTCTTCATCAGATCTTCTGAACCCAGGGATTGAACCTGAGTCTCTCACATTGCAGGCAGACTCTTTATCAGCTAAGCCACGAGGCTTCTGAACTGTGGTGTTTGAGAAGATTCTTGAGAGCCTCTTGGACTACAAGGAGATCAAATCATTCAATCCTAAAGGAAATAGTTCTGAATATTCATTGGAAGGACAGATGCTGAAGCTGAAACTCCAATACTTGGGCCATCTGATGCGAAGAACTAACTGCTTAGAAAAGACCCTGATGTTGGAAAAGACTGAAGGCAAGAGGAGAAGGGGATAACAGAGGATGAGACAATTGGATGGCATCACCAACTCAATGGACATGAGTTTGAGCATACTCCAGGATTGGTGACAGACAGGAAAGCCTGGCATGCTGCACTCCATGGGGTCGCAAAGAGCTGGACACGACTGAGCAACTGAAATGAATCGATCTCCAATTTTCTTGAAGAGATCTCTAGTCTGTCCTATTCTGTCATTTTCCTCTATTCCTTTTGTATTGTTGATTGAAGAAGGCCTTGTTAACTCTCTTTGCTATTCTCTGGAACTCTGCTTTCAGTTGGATATATCTTTCCCTTTCTCCTTTGCCTTTTGCTTCTCTTCTTTCCTTAGGTATCTGTAAACTCACTTCAGACAACCACTTTGCCTTCTTGCATTTCTTTTTCTTTGGGATGGTTTTGGTCACTGCCTCCTATACAATGTTACAGACTTCCATCCATAATTCTTCAGATACTCTGTCTACCAAATCTAATCCCTTGAATTTATTTGTCACCCCCACTGTATAAAAGTGTATAAAGTATAAAGTGACACTGTATAAAATGTCACCCTCACTTTATTTTCTTGAGCTCAAAATCACTGTAGATGGTGACTGCAGCCATGAAATCAAAAGATGCTTGCTCCTTGGAAAAAAAACTATGACCAACCTAGACAGCATATTAAAAAGCAGAGACATTGCTTTGTAAACAAAGGTCTGTATAGTCAAAGCTATTGGTTTTCCAGTAGTCATGTATAGAGGTGAGAGTTGGACTATAGAGAAAGCTGAGCACAAGAATTGATGCTTTTGAAATATGGTGTTGGGGAAAACTCTTGAGAGTCCCTTGGAATGCAAGGAGATCAAACCAGTCAATCCTAAAGGAAACCAGTCCTGAATATTGATTGGAAGGACTGATGCTGAAGCTGAAACTCTAATACTCTGGTCGCCTGATGTGAAGAACTGACTCATTTGAAAAGACCCTAATTCTGGGAAAGATTGAAGGCAGGAGAAGAAGAGGATGACAGAGGATGAGATGTTTGTATGGCATCACCTACTTGATGCACATGAGTTTGAGCAAGCTCTGGGAGTTGGTGATGGACAGGGAAGCCTGATGTGCTGCAGTCCATGGGATTGCAAATGTTGTACATGACTGAGCAACTGAACCACACCGAACTGTATAAGGGATTTGATTTGGGTTATACCTGAATGGCCTAGTAGTTTTTCTTACTGACTTCAATTTTGCAATATGGAGCTCATAACCTGAACCACAGTCAGCTGAAGTTCCTGTTTTCACTAACTACTAGAGCTTCTCCAACTCCGGCTGCAAAGACTGTAATCAATCTGATATATTACCATCTGATGAGGTTCATGTGTAGAGTTGTCTTTTGGATTGCTAGAAAAGGGTATTTGTTATGACCAGCATGTTCTCTTGACAAAACTCTTAATCTTTGCCCTGCTTCATGTTGTACTCCAAGGCCAAACTTGACTGTTATTCAGGGTAGCTCTTGACTTTCTACTTTCCATTCCAATCCCCTTTGATAAAAAGGACATCTTTTTTTTTTTTTTTTTTTTTTTTTTTTTTGGTGTTAGCTCTAGAAAGTGTTGTAGGTCTTCATAGAACCAGTCAACTTCAGCTTCTTTGGCATAATGATTAGGGTGTAGACCTGGATTACTGTATGTTGAATGATTTTCTTGGAAATGAACCAAGATCATTCTGTTGTTTTTAAGGTTGCACCCAAGTACTACATTTCAGACTCTTTTGTTGTGAAAGCCTATAGTTTCACTGTCTTAAGTATCTGAAATGTGAGCATCATCCAGTATTTTTTCTGAACACTTCCTTCTTTCTCGAGATTTAGATGTTAAATAAACAAATGAAGGTTGGTTTTAGAAATCTAGATTTGTGATCTTAATTGTTATTATACTTCAGGAGTCTCCTAGTTTGCTTTCATTTATAAGAATAACTTGATTGGGCCAGGTAATAAACTTCACTCAATGGAGGTAATTCACTGACTCCAAAAGTGTAGATAATATAAACCATGTTTCAAATTAGTGTCCTATTATTTCTTAACTTCTAGATTTAAATTCTTTGTGGCTTGGCAGTACAATAATTCCTTTCACATGTTATGAAATCATGCAAGGTGTCCTTTAAAACCCTAGGCAAAATATATTGTTTCTCTTTGTTTTTCATTTCCCACATAATACAGTCTTCCTAACTAAATAGGTATTCTCAAATTTCCACGTATTTTGGGAAGATGATTTAATTGTTTAGGAGGGGAACAATTTTGACCACCTTGATATTTCAGTTTTAAAACTTTAGAAAAAAAATTGAAATGCTAGAATATCTCCAATTTTGATAACCTTGAAAACTTTCTAAGAAAGAAAATCTAACAATATATCTGGCTTTGGGCTTCCCTGGTGGCTCAGATGGTAAAGAATCTGCCTGCAATGTGGGAGACCTGGGTTTGATCCCTAGGTTGGGAAGATCCCCTGGAGGAGAGCATGGCAACCTACTCCAGCATTCTTGCCTGGAGAATCCACATGGACAGAGGTGGACGGCAGTCCATGGTGTCTCAAAGATTTGGACATGACTGAGCAACTAAGCACACAGCACATTTCTGGCTTTAGTGATTAAAAATCTGCCTTGTTCAGTGGTTTTCAAGAGATTTTCTTTTGGAAAACTGCAAATTAATTAAAAAGCATTTGTATTGCTAGTATTGCCTGACTTAATTAAATCAAGAAAAAATTAACATCTAAGATATGGTTTCCCAGGTGGTGCTAGTGGTAAAGAACCCACCTGCCAATGCAGGAGACTTAAGAGACCCGGGTTGATCCCTGGATTGAGAAGAGCCTCTGAAGGAGGCCATAGCAACCCACTCCAGTATTCTTGCCTGGGGAATCCCATGGACTGAGGAGCCTGGAGGGCTACAGTCCATTGAGTTGCAGAGAGTCAAACACAACTGAAGCTACTTAGCATGCAAGATATGGATATACATTTTTACAGACTTACCACATGGAAGTTGTGCTTCTTTACAAGGAAGAAGTGCTAATGTCAAGGAGAAAAAATAGTGAGAATTCTACGTATGTTCTTTTTCAATGACCTAGCACACTCTAATCATATTACCTTGAATCAATTCTTGCCTCTAGTTTCTTTCAGTCTATTATTCACACAAAGGCAACTTGATGATTTTCTTTTCATTATTTTATAGTTACATTAATGGTGAAAGCATATTATCTATTAATGACATAGTCCTCAAAATTAAAACTTCCGTTTTAGACACATATTGCAATATTTCATATAATTTTATGTTACTACCTTTTCCTTTATTTAATTCAATTTCTTAATAATCTAATAGAGAATGTTGACATGTATACATTTTTGTGGATTTTTTAATAGTATGGTGAGGTCTGTAAAATGTAACAGATATTTGTTTTCAATTGTGCTATACTTCTACCAAGTTATTGATTAAAGTGAAATCAAGAAGTGACATTAATATCTCACATAAACCACTTCCCTGAATAAGAAAGAAGATGAGCAAATTAGTCTTCATATCCCCCAGTAAAATTCAGGCAAGATTGATTTCATCTAAAATTTTCAGAGGCAAGACTTTTCGTAGATGTTCAATTACAATATTGTCATTTTCTTGTACTACATATTGTATTTACAAAATGAATATTATGAATATTTCAAATAAAACATAAGCAGTAATATAATTTATATGCAGCATTATATTTTACTTGCAAAACTGTCAGATACTTTCACTACAGTTATGAAATATATCTGATGAATATCCTTTGTATTATTTAAAGTTTAGAGAAAAAATGAATAATGTTTATTTGATTATACTTTAGTGCTAAGATGAATGAATATTAAACTCCAATTTATATGCAAAAAAGAATCAGATCCAGAAAAACTCTACTCCTTATAGTAAGCCCCCTGTAAAATACAGAATATTGAGTTCAGATCAAAACATGGGTTTTGAAGTACAATATACAACATTTATTTTACATGTATTCATTTATTTCAACTTGCAATTCTAAAAGCAGTGAAACTCAAAATATAATATACTCTCCCTAATTGAACTATCTGTTTTATAGTGGGTAGGAAGAGAATGAGAATGAAAACCAGGATGAAAGCACAATATTATTAATCTTAACATTTTCATGAAGTGTATGCCTTCCTCAGAGAGTCAAATGCAGAAGTATTTCTGCTTTAAAAAAATGAGGTAAACAAAACCACAAACATGATCATTCAATTAAATCAATAAATATCAATTATATATTTACATTGGAGAACTAGGGAATCTTTCTCAAACCTAGAGTTGTTGAAAGGTAATGTTTATAGTCATGAAACAAAAAACGTAAAGAAAAAATGTCACCCAATTAAAAATTAAATCAAATTCCTAAAGGAAATCTGAGCAGAGATTGGTAGTCAGTCAAATATTGAGTTATATATGCCTCTTTCAATGGATGTGATTGTTGTGTGTCTAACATCTACACTGATACACATGAGTTCAATATTAACCATTCATCTAAGAGTTCTTTCATTCACCAAATATTTACTGTCAGGTATTATGCTATTTAATGTGGATACATTGATCAGAAACAGACATTTTCTTCTAAAGAAAGCAACAACAAGCTGCCAACTTTATAAGGGCCCTGAGGTTTTCTCAAGATTTTGTATATTGTTTTTCTTTTTTACTTTCAGATCTACTTGCTTTTTCCCCTCTTGGTCTCTTATAAGCAGTGAGGGATTTTAATCATTGTTCTTGAATTCAATCTGAGGATATTAGCTTTTGATAGAGTAATTTACCAATTTAAAATTGTAAATAATATTTTTAAGTCTGACTATATTCAGGCACAGTTTTAAATTCTTTACACATATTAGCTAAGTTGATCTTTGCCATAACACTTTGATGTTAATATCATATTTATCATACAAAATATGAGAAACTAAACTGAGATACATTAAGTATCTTTCTCAAGGTCACCATTTAGAAAGAAATAGAGTCAGAATCTAAAGCCACTCAGTATGACTCAGAGCTGTGTAATCCTCCATCTTGTCATCTTTACTCCAAAAGTCATAAATAATTTGCATAATCTCAACTATGCACAGATAATATATATGACATATATATATATATATAAAGTAAAATACAGTTAAAGCTGAAGTTTTTCTTTTTGTAATCTGTTTATATTTTATGATTTTATATCTCCTTTTGTTTTACTATATTTAGGATTTTTATTATGTGGTTTTGGCAGGAGTCTTCAGTTTCAGACAGAATCTTGATTTTACCTGTTAGTAACCAAATCATTCTAAAATTTTCCTGCTGCAAGGAAAAGAGAACCCAGATCAAACCGGTTATTATAATATAGAGGATTCATAAGCTGATATAACTGAAAAGTACAATAATAAATCAAATTTCAGGAGTGTTCTATCATGGCCCTTGAATCTGTTTTCCTGATTCTCTCTGGTCTTTCTCCAGGCTTTAGTTCTGTCTTCATATTGGCTTTTCTTGAGACTCCTATAGTTTCCTAGCACATAGCACCACTTAAAGAAATGACATTGTGACTTTATATTTTTAAAAAATCTCCACCATTGCTTATATCATGTTTTTATTGTAACACCAATGTTTTAGTTTCAATTTTTCAAAAGTCATTCTCTTCTCATAATTATACATTATCTAAACTAATGCTAAATATGTCATTGGTTTTCATTTTACAAGATAAGGCATTTAATTCATTTATTTTTCTTCAAGCTACACATGTCATATAAGTTTTTAAAAATAATTTGGAATTGATATTCAGATTATGACTATTGCATTTTCATCATTTGCATTATATAACTTCTCTTTGAAGAACACTATTTTTCAAATTTGTATCCATTTATGCAACAGAGGAGCTACCCCACATCAGAGCTAAGGAGCAGCAGCTGTGCTTTGCTGGAGCAGCAGTGAAGAGAGACCCCATGTCCAAGGAAGAGAAACCCAAGTAAGACGGTAGGCACTGAGAGAGGGGATCAGAGGACAGACAGACTGAAACCACAATCACAGACAACTAGGCAATCTGATCACATGGACCACAGCCTTGTCTAACTCAATGAAACTAAGCCATGCCCTGTGGGACCACCCAAGACGGGTGGGTCATGGTGAAGAGGTCTGACACAATATGGTCCACTGGAGAAGGGAAAAGCAAACCACTTCAGTATTCTTGCCTTGAGAAGCCCATGAACAGTATGAAAAGGCAAAAAGATAGGACACTGAAAAATGAACTCCCCAGGTCGATAGGTGCCCAATATGCTACTGGAGATCAGTGGAGAAATAACTCCAGAAAGAATGAAGGCATGGAGCCAAATCAAAAACAACACCCAATTGTGAATGGGACTGGTGATGGAAGCAGGGTTCGATGCTGTAAAGAGCAATATTGCATAGGAACCTGGAATGTTAGGTCCATGAATCAAGGTAAAATGGAAGTGGTCAAACAGGAGATGGCAAGAGTGAACATCGACATTCTAGGAATCAGTGAACTAAGATGGACTGGAATGGGTGAATTTAACTCAGATGACCATTATATCTACTACTGTGGGCAGGAATGCCTTAGAAGAAATGGAGTAGCCATTACAGTCAACAAAAGAGTCTGAAATGCAGTACTTGGATGTAATCTCAAAAGTGACAAATGATCTCTGTTCATTTCCAAGGCAAACCATTCAATATCTTGGTAATCCAAGTCTATGCCCTGACCAGTAACACTGAGGAAGCTGAAGTTGAATAGTTCTATGAAGACCTACAAGACCTTCTAGAACTAACAAAAAAAAGGATGTCCTTTTCTTTATAGAGAACTGGAATGCAAGGTAAGAAGTCAAGAAACACCTGGAGTAACAGGCAAATTTGGCCTTGGAGTTCAGAATGAGGCAGGGCAAAGGCTAACAGAGTTCTGCCAAGAGACTGCAAAGGTCACAACACAAGAGAAGACTCTACACGTGGACATCACCAGATGGTCGACACCGAAATCAGATTAATTATATTCTTTGCAGCCAAAGATGGACAAGCTCAATACAGTCAGTGAAAACAAGACTGGGAGCTGACTGTGGCTCAGATCATGAATTCCTTATTGCCAAATTCAGACTGAAATTGAAGAAAGTGGAGAAAACCACTAAACCATTCAGGTATGACCTAAATCAAATCCCTTATTACTGACTATACAGTGGAAGTGAGAAATAGATGTAAGGGACTAGATCTGATAGACAGAGTGCCTGATGAACTATGGATGGAGGTTCATGACATTGTACAGGAGACAGGAATCAAGACCATCCTTATGAAAAAGAAATGCAAAAAAGCAAAATGGCTGTCTGAGGAGGCCTTACAAATTGCTGTGGAAAGAAGGGAAGTGAAAACCAAAGGAGAAAAGGAAAGATATACCCAATTGAATGCAGAGTTCTAAAGAATAGCAAGGAGAGAAAAGAAAACCTTCCTCAGTGATCAATGCAAAGAAATAGAGGATAACAATAGAATGGAAAAGATTAGAGATCTCTTCAAGAAAATTAGAGATACCAAGGGAACATTTCATGCAAAGATGGGCTCCATAAAGGATAGAAATGGTATGGAACTAACCAAAGCAGAAGATATTAAGAAGAGGTGGCAGGAATACACAGAATACAAAAAATATCTTCACAACCCAGATAATCACGATGGTGTGATCACTCACCTAGAGCCAGACATCCTGGAATGTGAAGTCAAGGGGGCTTTAGGAAGCATCACTATGAACAAAGCTAGTGGAGGTGATAGAATTCCAGTGGAGCTATTTCAAATCCTAAAAGATGATGCTGTGAAAGTGCTGCACTCAATATGCCAACAAATTTGGAAAACTCAGCAGTGGCCACAGGACTGGAAAAGGTCAGTTTTCATTCCAATCCCAAAGAAAGGCAATGCCAAAGAATGCTCAAACTACCACACAATTGCATTCATCTCATACATTAGTAAAGTAATGGCTTAAAATTCTCCAAGACAGGCTTCAGCAATGCGTGAACTGTGAACTTCCAGATGTTCAAGCTGGTTTTAGAAAAGGCAGAGGAACGAGAGATCAAGTTGCCAACATCCGATTGATCATCCAAAAAGTAAGAGAGTTCCAGAAAAACATCTATTTCTGCTTTATTGACTATGCCAAAGCCTTTGACTGTGTGGATCACAATAAACTGGAGAATTCTGAAAGAGATTGGAATACCAGACCACCTGACCTGCCTCTTGAGAAACCTGTATACAAGTCAGGAAGCAACAGTTAGAACTTGACTTGGAATAACAGACTGGTTCCAAATAGGAAAAGGAGTATGTTAAAGCTGTATATTGTCACGCTGCTTATTTAACTTATATGCAGAGTACATTATGAGAAATGCTGGGCTGGAAGAAGCACAAGCTGGACTCAAGATTACCAGGAAAAATATAAATAACAGGAAAAATATAAAATACAAATAAATATAAATAACCTCAGATATGCAGATGACACCACCCTTACGTCAGATAGTGAAGAAGAACTGAAGAACCTCTTGATGAAAGTGAAAGAAGAGAGTGAAAAAGTTGGCTTAAAGCTCAACATTCATAAAACTAAGATCATGGCATCTGATCCCATCACTTCATGGCAAATAGATGGGGAAACAATGCCTGACTTTATTTTTCTGGGCTCCAAAATCACTGCAGATGGTGACTGCAGCCATGAAATTAAAAGACGCTTACTCCTTGGAAGGAAAGTTATGACCAACCTAGATAGCATATTGAAAAGCAGAGATATTACTTTGCCAACAAAGGTCCATCTAGTCAAGGCTATGATTTTTCCAGTATGAATGTGTGGATGCGAGAGTTGGACTATAAAGAAAGCTGAGCACTGAAGAATTGATGCTTTTGAACTGTGGTGTTGGAGAAGACTCTTGAGAGTCCCTTGGACTGCAAGGACATCCAACCAGTCCATCCTAAAGGAGATCAGTCCTGGGTGTTCATTGGAAGTACTGATGTTGAAGCTGAAACTCCAGTACTTTGGCCACCTCATGTGAAGAGCTGACTCATTGGAAAAACCCTGATGTGGGAAGGATTGAGGGCAGGAGGAGAACGGGATGACCCAGGATGAGACGGATGGATGGCATCACCAACTCGATAGACATAGGTTTGGGTGGACTTCAGGAGTTGGTGATGAACAGGGAGGCCTGGCGTGCTGCGGTTCTTGGGATGACAAAGAGTCAGACGTGACTGAGTGACTGAACTGAACTGAACTAATGCAACATATTTAAAATTTATATATTTAAGATGTTGAGCTTTAAATATTAAGCTTAATGTGTTAGAATAATTCTAATACTGTTCTTAAAGAAAAAGAGGAAACACTTTTCTGGGAGACATGGTTAATGTCTATGTGCAGGAGTAAACATGCAAGATGAGTCCAGAATCTATGTTGTGAGAAAGAAGTAAGTACATACTAACATATACACACACAATGGAGAAAGTATGTAAAATGGACAAAGGTACCAATGAAAAACCTCCTGATGGCCAAAGATAGAGCAATTTGAAAATCAATGTAAATAAAGTAGCAGCAGATGATAATCCAAAGAATAAAATAAATATGCATGTTTGTCCCTGATATGAATAAACAATTGATACATAAATAAAAGGGAGAGAATAGACAAATAACCCATGTAGAAAAATTCCAATTAATGTGTATAGATACAGTCCCCTCTGTGAGGTGAAGCATAATTCTGCACTCTTGAAATGTGAGCTACACATAGTGACTTTCTTCCAAAACATATAGGGGAAGAAAGAACTTTAGAGTAGAGAATTCTGACAAAAACTCAGTAAGCTGACAAATAAAGGTTAATATCAGCAGTGAAAGTCATATTGATAGTAGGTACTCTTGATATCACACAAAAAAAATGACACTTTACCTTTGGGTTCTGATTGCCAAAAACATATAATTTTAGTTTTAACCATGAGAAACATAAGATAAATACCAATTTAAGGAAATTTTATTAAAAAAAAAAAAAAAAACAATCTGACTAGTACTCTTTGACAGTCAAAGTTCATAGAAAGCAGGAAATCTAAGAAGGTGTCACAGACAAAAGAACACTTAAAGGAGACATGATAACTAAATGTAATATGTTCTGGATAGGTTCCTGGAAGGGGAAAAGAACATTAGGTAAAAACTAAATTGTGGAATTTAGTTAAATAATGATTGTGTCATTAATTGTAACTAAGATATAATGCTCATGTAAGTTGTTAATAATATGAAAACTCAGTGTTCAGGTGTATGGGAACTCTATTTAATGCCAACACAATTTTTCTGTAAGTCTATGGAACAACAGACTGATTCAAAATACGAAAAGGAGTACATCAAGGCTGTATATTGACACCCTGCTTATTTAACTTATATGCAGAGCACATCATGAGAAACGCTGGGCTGGAAGAAGCATAGGCTGGAATCAAGATTGCCAGGTGAAATATCAATAACCTCAGATATGCAGATGACACCACCCTTATGGAAGAAAGTGGAGAGGAACTAAAAAGCCTCTTGATGAAAGTGAAAGAAGAGAGTGAAAAAGTTGGCTTAAAGCTCAACATTCAGAAGACGAAGATCATGGCATCCGGTCCCATCACTTCATGGAAAATAGATGGGGAAACAGTGGAAACAGTGTCAGACTTTATTTTCTGGGCTCCAAAA
This sequence comes from Bubalus bubalis, assembly GCF_019923935.1. Classification (NCBI taxonomy): domain Eukaryota; kingdom Metazoa; phylum Chordata; class Mammalia; order Artiodactyla; family Bovidae; genus Bubalus; species Bubalus bubalis. The sequence goes on from NC_059162.1 coordinate 64,579,002, forward strand.
TCACTGCAGATGGTGAATGCAGCCATGAAATTAAAAGACGCTTACTCCTTGGAAGGAAAGTTATGACCAACCTAGATAGCATATTGAAAAGCAGAGACATTACTTTGTCAACAAAGGTCCATCAGTCAAGGCTATGGTTTTTCCAGTGGTCATGTATGGATGTGAGAGTTGGACTGTGAAGAAAGCTGAGCGCCGAAGAATTGATGCTTTTGAACTGTGGTGTTGGAGAAGACTCTTGAGAGTCCCTTGGACTGCAAGGAGATCCAACCAGTCCATTCTAAAAGATCAGTCCTGGGTGTTCTTTGGAAGGAATGATGCTAAAGCTGAAAGTCCAGTACTTTGGCCACCTCATGTGAAGAGTTTCCTCGTTGGAAAAGACTCTGAAGCTGGAAGGAATTGGGAGCAGGAGGAGAAGGGGGTGACAGAGGATGAGATAGCTGGATGGCATCACTGACTCGATGGACGTGAGTCTAAGTGAACTCTGGGAGTTGGTGATGGACAGGGAGGCCTGGTGTGCTGCGATTCATGGGGTTGCAAAGAGTCGGACATGACTGAGCGACTGAACTGAACTGAAATCCAGTCTAAAATTAAAAAGCTATTTAATAAGATTATATACAAATGTTTTTGTAAGTTTCCTCTTTAAAGTTCAATGTAATAATGTGTCTGAATCACCACTGCAAGTATTTGAGAATTAAAGTTAGGCCAGGAATCCTCAGGTTTTAGTCTTTGTACATTTTCAAGCAATGTTCTCCATTTAAAATATAAACATAAAGCAACTATTTTTGTTCAGTTTCTTTGATATATCAGAGCACTAAAATCCCTTAGTCAAAGTGATGACTTCAGGGCTGGCACTGGAATTTATATGGGAGCTATAAGAGGTCAATTTTTCTTTTTCACTAGACTTGAATCAGTGACACTGTGGCTAATACCACTAAGCACATCTTGCCACCCCAGCAGAACAGGAACAAACACAGACAAATGGAAGAAAGCTTTGCAAAAGAAGAAAACAATATTAGTCATATAGTTTATACCCTGATTTCAGATCATATTTGAAACCTATACTTGGTCTTGTCAGTTTTCTTTTGCAAAAACTAGCTATGGCCTTTTCCCATAAAACACTCTTAACTGATACAGAAGGATTTGTAGTTGAGGAAGAGAAAGAAGTTCCATCCTTTGTTTGATGCTGTTTTCCTCAAAAATCTAATATTATTTCCATATTTAATAAAGTCAAGCCATGTTCCTTACCTCTCATCTCTGTCTTGTCACTTCACTTATCCTTTCTTCCTACTTTTCACATTCATATTTATTTCTAATAAAACAAAGTTTATTGTCTCATTTGCTCTGCTTTTATCTTATCTTTCACCTCAAAGATCTTACTTTGTTACTTTGCTGGACAAGAACAGTTAACTGAAAAGAATTCTACTGACAGTAGTTAATACATTTTCGTCTTGCTTTGTACTATGTACAGTTGCTGATTTACTTGGTTGTAATGACCAACATTATTTACAGTAGCCAAAATATGTCAACAACCGTAGTGTCCAGCAATAGATGAATGGATGAAGAAGATACATATATAAACATTGGAATATTACTCAGCCATAAAATGAAGGAAATCTTGTGACAACATGCATAGATCTAGAGAGTATTATACTATGTGAAATAAGTCAAACAGAGAAAGACAAATACTGTATTATTTAATACAGTGGAATTATGGAATTCCATATTGGAATTATGGAATTGTGGAATCTGAAAAGCAAAATAAATGAACAAACATGACTAATAGAAACAGTCATAAATACAGAGAACAGATGGTTGCCAGAGAGGAGAGGGGATAGGCAGATGAAAGAAATAGGTGAGGAAGATTAAGAAATACAGACTTCTATTTACAAAATCAGAGAAGACAATGGTAACCCACTCCAGTACTCTTGCCTGGAAAATCCCATGGGTGGAGGAGCCTGGTAGGCTGCAGTCCATGGGGTTTCTAAGAGTTGGACACAACTGAAGTGACTTGGCAGCAGCAGCAGCAGTTACAAATTAAATGAGTCACAGGCATGGAATATACAATGTGGGGAATGCAGTTAATAATTATGTAATATCTTTGTATAGTGTTAGATGGTAACTAGAATTACGGTAGAGGTCATTTAAAATGTATACAAATATTGAATCACTATATTGTCTGCCAGAACATAACATAATATTCTAAGTCAACAACAAAACAAAAAACTCAAGAAAAAAAATGATTTGTGGTTACCAGAAGTAGGAGGTAGGGTGAGGGAAACTGGATACATGCAGCAAAAAGGTACAAACTTACAGCAATAACACAATAAATACTAGGGATGTAATGGAATATCAATAACCTCAGATATGCAGATGACACCACCCTTATGGCAGAAAGTGAAGAGGAACTAAAAAGCCTCTTGATGAAAGTGAAAGTGGAGAGTGAAAAAGTTGGCTTAAAGCTCAACATTCAGAAAACGAAGATCATGGCATCCAGTCTCATCACTTCATGGGAAATAGATGGGGAAACAGTGGAAACACTGTCAGACTTTTATTTTTCTGGTCTCCAAAATCACTGCAGATGGTGACTGCAGCCATGAAATTAAAAGACGCTTACTCCTTGGTAGGAAAGTTATGACCAACCTAGACAGCATATTAAAAACCAGAGATGTTACTTTGCCAACAAAGGTTCGTCTAGTCAAGGCCATGGTTTTTCCCGTGGTCATATATAGATGTGAGAATTGGACTGTGAGGAAGGCTGAGCGCAGAAGAATTGAAGTTTTTGAAATGTGGTGTTGGAGAAGACTCTTGAGTGTCCCTTGGACTGCAAGGAGATCCAACCAGTCCATTCTGAAGGAGATCAGCCCTGGGATTTCTTTGGAAGAAATGATGCTAAAGCTGAAACTCCAGTACTTTGGCCACCTCATGTGAAGAGTTGACTCATTGGAAAAGACTCTGATGCTGGGAGGAATTGGGGGCAGGAGGAGAAGGGGACAACAGAGCATGAGATGGCTGGATGGCATCACTGACTCGATGGACTTGAGTCTGGGTGAACTCCGGAAGTTGGTGATGGACAGGGAGGCCTGGCGTGCTGCAATTCATGGGGTTGCAAAGAGTCGGACACAACTGAGCGACTGATCTGATCTGAATGTACAGCATAATATAATTAGCACTACTGGATATTATGTATGACAGTTGTTAAGGGAGTAAATCCTAAGAGTTCTCATCTCAAGGAAAACAGTTTTTTTCTATTTATTTTGTTTTATATCTATACAAAATGGTAGATGTTTGCTAAACTTACTGTGTAATAATTTCATGAAGTATATTAGTCAAATCATTATGCTGTATACTTTTTTCTTTTTTTCATTTTATTTTTTTAACTTTACAATATTGTATTGGTTTTGCCATTTATCAACATGAATCTGCCACAGGTATACACGTGTTCCCCATCCTGAACTCTCCTCCGTCCTGCCTCCCCCATATATACAGTGATCTATGTCAGTTATTGCAGAAGGCGATGACACCCCTCTCCAGTACTCTTGCCTGGAAAATCCCATGGGCGGAGGAGCCTGGTAGGCTGCAGTCCACGGGGTCCTGAAGAGTCGGACACGACTGAGCGACTTCACTTTCACTTTTCACTTTCATGCATTGGAGAAAGAAATGGCAACCCACTTCAGAGTTCTTGCCTGGAGAATCTCAGGGACGTGGGAGCCTGGTGGGCTGCCATCTATGGGGTCGCACATGGGGTCAGACACGATTGAAGTGACTTAGCAGCAGCAGCATGTCTGTTATATTTCAATAAAACTGGGAGGGAAAAAAGGAAAAAATGATTATAAACGCCTTTAGAGCCCAGACCCTGTCATATCTGAGTTTGATTGTAAATCCAGAGCAGGCCACACTCTGTTGATAAATAAACTTGATAAAGACACAATACTTGTGATGTTATGTGTTATTTGTCTGAGAGCAAACAAATAAACAGTATTTGAATAGTCAAGGGCTATCTAAACAGAAATGGTTTTGTTGTGAACTTGTCCTTTATTTCTATAAAATATCAAGTATCCATGTTTTCTTTTAGGAAACATAACATTCAGGCTAAAAATTTTTATGAGTCCTTCAACTCTAAAATCCATGAGTCTAAAAGACTTTCAGTCATCTTCCACTCCTTTATCTGCAATTTGGTGACTCTAGTTTAATCCGAGTCAAAATATTTTATTTTCCTCTATTTGCCATTGTAGTGACATTGTGAAAAGGACTAAGATTCCAAAAGTATTCTTAGAACAGCAGATGTAGTACTAGTTACTGTTGGCACTAATCCCACCAGAACCAACAAAAAAATGCAAACACAATTAATGTCCCGTCTCATAGTTTTCATATGATAAAAATAAAAATGGTTATTTAGGAAAAGCATAATTCATACTGAAATTCTTATTGAAATCAGAGTTAACTTTATTCAATGCCGCCTTATGAAGGTAGGAAGATAGAGAGACATAGGGTCATTTAATAAATGTTCCTTGTTAGTATTCACAGGCTGTTTAAAATATATAACAACATAAAATAGTCTGATGGCACCCAATTAAACAACAGAGTACAAATTATAGTATTGCATTTGATTTCACAAATGCATTTTTGATTGCATGTGATTTCTAAAAATTCCATTTTTTGCCTTTAAAATGGAAAAAAAGAATTGTACCTTCACTCTAGTTTACTTGGAAAAATAAATAACACACACAAAAAATACTTAAGAGTAGGGAAAGTGAAGAGGAACTAAAAAGCCTCTTGATGAAAGTGGCAGAGAGTCAAAATCTTGGTTTGAAGCTCAACGTTCAGAAAAAGAAGATCATGGCATCTGGTCCCATCACTTCATGGGAAATAGATGGGGAAACAGTGGAAACAGTGTCAGAATTTATTTTTCTGGGCTCTAAAATCACTGCAGATGGTGACTGCAGCCATGAAATTAAAAGACGCTTACTCCTTGGAAGAAAAGTTATGACCAACCTAGATAGCATATTCAAAAGCAGAGACATTACTTTGCCAACAAAGGTCCGTCTAGTCAAGGCTATGGTTTTTCCTGTGGTCATGTATGGATGTGAGAGTTGGACTGTGAAGAAAGCTGAGTGCCCAAGAATTGATGCTTTTGAACTGTGGTGTTGGAGAAGACTCTTGAGAGTCCCTTGGACTGCAAGGAGATCTAACCAGTCCACTCTAAAGGAGATCAGCCCTGGGATTTCTTTGGAAGGAATGATGCTAAAGCTGAAAGTCCAGTACTTTGGCCACCTCATGCGAAGAGTTGACTCATTGGAAAAGACTCTGATGCTGGGAGGGATTAGGGGCAGGAGAAGAAGAGGACGACAGAGGATGAGATGGCCAGATGGCATCACTGACTCGATAGACGTGAGTCTGAGTGAACTCCGGGAGTTGGTGATGGACAGGGAGGCCTGGCGTGCTGCGATTCATGGGGTTGCAAAGAGTCGGACACGACTGAGTGACTGAACTGAACTGAACTGAGGGATTAGTACATAATATTCAATATGAGTTAGCCAAGTCGTTAGTATGACTGTGAATAGATACCAAGATTTCTGATGATTTGACCTAATACAAAAGTAGATTATTTAAATGTCTGAAACAATATTTACAGTATCTAAAATTATTTATTTTATTGGTTGCTAAATTCTCAATGCCTTAGTGTGGTAATCTGCCTGTAGATATTCCAGAGAAACTATGGCATATAAGTATGCACAGATTTCCTACATATATCTGTTCAAAAGACTATTTAGTATTTTTATTTAGAGTGTTTTAAGGCCAGAGTGAATTCAAGATCATATTTCATTTAAGTATTGAGATTCATATAGTCTATTTGCATCTGACAATTTTAGGCAGGATTATTATTTTTCTTGAAAAATGAGGGGTCTAATAAGATACCTGACCTCTGCTAAAAGAGAATCAAGGTAGTATCCATAAGTAGCTCTAGAATTTGTTTAATAATGTAATTTAAATTTTAGCCAACAAAAGAAAAAGAAGCGTAAATGGCAAAGGTCCACATCAAGGAGAGAACATTAAGGAATATGTAAGACTGAGATTTCAAGTGACATTAACTGTGGAGGGGGAAGAATCAGGAGAAAATTTACCTTAAGTAAGTTTTATGGCTCCTGTATGACTTGGACTATACCACTGGCAACAATATCTTAATAATTTTTCTTCTTCCCTAGTTTTTATGAATTTTGGTTGTATTCATTGCCAGAATCCCATGCTTTATTGGTATGCTTGTGGTAGCATCTCTGCTCAGGTTTAATTCACAATATTAAAATTTAAAAATAATTTTAAAATCATTTATTTTTAGACCAATTCCTTCTGATTTGCTAATCATGTAAAGTGATTAAAGTAGAAAGTGGATAATGAATTTAATCTTTGGGTCTCAAACTCCTGTGATTCACTCAAAGTATAGCCCATGGCCCCATCTGGAGGCCTATTAGGCTAAATCCTTGGCCCCATCCCAGCAAAACTGAATCACAGTCTGCATTGAACAAGATATCCAGGAGATGTGTTAGTACATTAATGTCTGAGAAGTAACACTTATTAAAAATTCAGATTCTTGAGTAGGCTACCCAGAGATTCTGCTTCAACAAGTCCCCAGTAAGTGTCTAGAAACTTGCAACTAAACAATTATCCTAGTTGATTAGGACACTGAAATCCCGAGAAACATTTTTATAAAAAGATGAACTTATTGTGAGGGTCATCCTAGGTGTATTTAAATAAATATGAAGGGTATTCTAGGAACTGAGCTTTTTAAACTTAACTAATGCATCCTGGATGATGGCATGCACAGTACTCCCAGTTCT